>NC_138897.1:57042956-57648522 GCF_965194825.1 Balaenoptera physalus
GTCTGTCTTCGGATCTGAAGAGCGCTCCCTGTCAATGAGCTCACGTGAACGGGCGTTAGCTGGCAAATGGTCCATGCCACATGTCCTTTAACGAATTAGCTGGGAGACACCCCGAGAAGAAGTTGCGATGCCCTTACATCCAGCAAGGACTTCCACGCCCTCGGAAGTAGCTTCTGCTCATCCAGCTCAGCCAGTAGGCCTGCTGTTTTGAAAGGCAATCCATCCCTGGTAATGATTCGTGGGACTGTGGGCTCAAGTGCTGTTTATTTGACAGGAGTGAGCACAGCCTGTAGCCCGTCTTCAATCTAAGCGTGCCAGTAAATCCCAGCATCTTCCCGACACGTGCACCCGAGCACAGATGGCCACACGGGGCCACAGAAAGGGCAGGGCAGTGAGGACCAGGTTGTGCACGTGCGTGCGCGTGGGTGGTGGTGAGAAGGACCAAGGCAGAGGCTTCGGTTCACCCCCCAGACATGGAGAGGGGCTCCAGTGACGGGATGAAGGTCCCCCCTCCCCCCAGCACTGACCTGGGAAAACGGCCCTCTAACGCTACGCTAGATTCAATCCGAAGTGTGTCCCTTGCCATAAGCGAAAGCAGGAAACGTGAAAGGAAAATCACGTGTCGCTCTGCTCACAATGGGGCTGTTACTTACACTGTGATCACATGATGCCGGTTCCGAGACGTTCTGGCAACCTGAGTTGGCTGAGGGCCGGGTAAGCCAGCCGCTGAAAGCCAGGGAACTCCGAGGTTGGCAGAGACTGTAGAAGCCAGGCGTGACCTCAGCAAAAGGCCTCGGCGCTCTGGGGTTTAACGTGCAGGGTGCAGCATCTGTGAGTGACTCTGAAGGAGCACCGCGTGCCCGGCTGGTGGTGCCGTCCAGGCTGTGAGGCGGACGTGGGAGAGACACCTGGCGAGGCAGGTCGGGCTGGGGGACCTTGATGGGGCTCGGCACCTGCACGCGGGTGCAGCTGGAAGCCCTCTGTTGTCGTCACCGGGCTTAGCAGCTTTCACTGAGGGTGTGACAGTTACTCGCAGGGAAGCAGGGCCCTGAGGTCCATGTCAGAGCACCCTTGCTATAGCACCGCCCAGGGCCTCCCTCCTGACTGCCCAGCACCACTTCTACGGAGATGCCGCAGGGGCGAGGTGCCGGGCTGAGGGCCCCTGAGAAACAGCCCTTGCTCCTGCTGACGCAGAGGGCGTGGCCGTCACTTGCTGGGGCAGTGATGCATCTTCATAAAACTAGCCGCTTTTAATAGCCTGGGGACAGTCCTCAGAAACACCACTTCTCCTCATTCGTTCAACAAGCTTAACAGGAAGGAGTACTGTGCACTGAGCACTGTGGAGACGGCTGTTGGACTAAGACAGAGTCACGCCCTCAGGGGGGTGAGGACAAGCTACAAAGAGGTTAAACACATGTGTGAGCGCTACGACAGGCCTAAGCGAAGGCCCCACAGAACATGAGTGGACTCCTGCGGGGCCTGGGAGGGGGGGCGGTAGGACCTGGGGAGGGGTGCCTGAGCAAGCGGCCTGGAGGAGAGGGCCGGGTTTGGTCCCGGCTGGAGGGCCGCAGGTTGGTGGTGCTGCTTGCGGCTGAGCTCAGAGTCCTGGGGTTTAGTTATCCATGGAGTCTGATTAGAACGTGTCTCCTTTCAGGGAGGCGTGGTGCGGGGAGGGAGGGGACCCCCTGAGGACCCTTCCTGTGGACCCTCGCCTCCCGGAGGGCTCCCTCCCAGGGCTGATGCTGGGTTGGGGGTTGGACTCCCTTGGTGGCCTCCCCAGGTCCAGTTCGGGGGCAGGTGGATTCTGCAGGGAGTCACGGTGGCAGAGCCCAAGGCTGGCTCACAAGTCCCAGGAGGGCTGAAAACTGCATTTCCCATACCCCCGCGGGTGACCCAGGTTCTGGCATGGGAGTACTCAGTGAAGCCGGGAGACAGAAGTGAGTAAGACACGGGGAGATCAGGGCGTCTGTCGGGCATCGGGTGGAGGCATCAACGGCAGCGTTTCCACAGGAGGAGCCCCGGACTGGGCTGCATGTTTGTCCCGGCTGCACGGCCGCCCACTGGGTTGTTCCTGGGTGTCCATACTGGTTTCTCTGTCATTCCTGGACATTCTGTGAACTATCCTAACTCCGCTCCCTCCCACCCCAACCGTCAGCGAGGATCCTGCTGTCTGAGTGTACCCGACCCTGCGCTCTGCCCCTCCATGCCCATCACCGCCCCTGTGGGTTCAGGCAACAGGCACGACTCTGAAATCCTAAAGCGAAAGAGCGGCGACAAAGGATAGTGATTAAAAGCATCTTATTTCATCTAATGGAAGACTTCCTGAAGTGCTGTGCGTGAGCAAACTCTGTAGATCCAACGCTATTTTAAGAAATAAAATAAGAAAGCTTATTAAGAAGGAAACAAAGCTCTTAATCGTCAAAAGCCCTGTCACCAAGCCTTTTGTAAAGTGAAGACATATCTGGTGCTGCGAATAATAATCCTCTAATGTAACTGTTCGGCACAGTTTCTCAAAGAGAAGCCTTTTCTATGCATAGTATGAAGACAGTAGAAGACCCTTACCTGTCCCGGAACTGCTTCCTGGTGGTGCCTGTGGGGTGACCCGGGCATGGCTGCGAAGGTTTGGGGAGACGTGAGCCAGCAGCCCATCAAGGTCGCAAGCCAGTGACGCCCACACACGGCCCAGGTGTCTGCACAGTGTCGACACCTGGAGAACATGCCTATACCCCCTGCCCCGCACCCCGCCATATGCCTTCCTGTTCTACAGTTGACAAATACCCAGGTGGGAGAATTACACAGATGACTTTCCACCCAAGACGCCACCCAGAGATGCCTGGGGTTTGCCCTTGGAGGAGCCCAGGCTGCAGTGTAAATGGGCACCCTCCAAAGCCACCACCCAGCACCATGGCCACCGGGTCCCCAGGAGGTGGCCCTCCCGCGGCACATGACAGAGCTCCACGTCACCCAGTGCTCATCTGTCAGCCAGTGAAGCCCGCGTGTCACTGGTCCTGAGCCAGCAAGCCCAGCCCCAAAGCAGAGATGCTGCAGGGAATCCACTGGGCATTAGCGCTTTCGGGACGGCCTCTGGGGGGTCAGCTGGCCCCAGAGCAGCACCTGCAGCCAGCCTGCCTGCCCCACCTCCTCCCTCTGCTGCTGCAGCCATGTTTCCCTCTGCCCCAGACTCTGCACCTGTAAAATGATAACTGGAGAATCTGCCTTCTGAGGTTGTTGTGGAAATTAAATGAGCAAATGTTTATAAAGCTCTCAGAACAGTGCCGGGAACACTGGAAGCATTATTTACCTTTCAGCTTATGTTATTACCTGCATTTGTCATGTTCACGCAATATTTGACTACACAATCAGCTAATCCTAAGGAAATACGCTCTTTCCTCCGATAGCTGTATCTGTAAATCAAGGCAGGGAAGAACAGTTTGGAGACTGCTGTAGTTGGTAAGCAATCAGAGGGGTCTGCTTCAAGCAGAAGCTCTGGAAATCGCTTTGTGAATAAGCCTATTGTCAGCTTTGTATAAATCTGGTAGCATGCAAAATGACTCCAAACATTTCACATTGTTCTCAACTCTGGGTTGCTTTAGTATCTGTCCTTTTAGCCCGTACCAGAATAGAATGTACCAAATAAGACTGCAGAACGTCACTAGATCTGTACATTTAAAAAACTGCACAGAGAATAATTATTCAGATGTGAGGTCTAAAAGCAGCTGATGGCTGGTGGATGGGCAACGTGAACAGTATGTTTCATTCATAAACTCCTTGTTCAGCCAGACTTAACAGCTTCCACATTAGCAAAGCGGACGAGGATGCGAACACAGAGGCAAGCATTCTGAGCTGGCAGGATCTTTGGAGAGTGTAGTCAAACCTCACCATTGGACAGTGAGGGAACCGAGACCCCAGGGAAGGCTGGGTGGTGGGTCTGTGACAGTGACATCCCAGGACCAGGCCTCTCAGCACAGCTCCCTTCTTTCTGTCCCCACTCCCTCCCCCTCCCCTCACTACACAGGCCTGAACCCTGCAGTGTCCTCAGCAGTGGGATTCCAGCTGGGATGGCGCTTTATGGAATTCTCTCAACAGGTCAGGCATTATGGAGACCCTGCCCGGAAGTTCATGAGCCAGAGTGTCCTCGAACATCCTTGGAAGTCAATGCTGAGGCTGGAATATCCTTCTCCACCTCTCCGACACCTCACACTTGCAATCTAGCTGAAGCGCCCCCTTCTGTGGGGAGCACTCCCCGATCCCTCTGTCCGAATTCACTCAACTCTTCCCTCTGTGCTCCAGCTGCACATTGCGTAGGACTCAACTGTTTGCTCTTTGGCTTGACGGCTAGTTTGTTTACCCGCTTGTTTCTGTCTCCTACCATTAGACGGTGAGCTCTATGGGAAAAGAGGCATTTTCTTGTTCACCACTGTATCCCTGGATACTGCCTAGAACACAGTAGGTTCAACAGACTTCGTGCGGTGAATGAATGAAGTCTGCTGTGCAGTGTTAGCACCTGAATGTCTACGTGGAAGGCAGGCAGGGATGGCAATGTACTTGGAGGGGTAGGCGGGGCTGAAGAGACTTTACAGAGCAAACATCTGGCTTTTACTGAAGATTGTAGATTTATTGTAAATGTGGATGTTGATCAAGATTTGGGGGCAAAGCGCTCTCTAGTGCCTCTTTGAGGCTCCCCAGTTGTCTTGGTCTGGCCGTTCACATGTCTGGCTTCCTTGTTCAATAATAAGCTCCTGGAGAACAGGTCTTACTCACCCCTGCACCCTCCCAGCCTCCAGCAGGGCCTCACACTCACTAGGGGCAGAAGAAATGACCAAATGCATGAATGCAAGAATGAATGGTAAAACCTCTCCTAACACTGTCCTGTCCGCTTTAGTCACCTGATGTTGGGAGCCAAAATAAGTATTCAGTTCAGTTTAAAGCCAAGAACAAAGCTTTGGGGTCGGGGTCGGGGGGGAGGGTGAACCAAGATATGAGGGCAGGACTTGGGAAGCTCCAGCACAGCACAAGAAGCCAGAAAACAAAACCGGAAAGAGATAAGGCCATCCTGATAGATGCTTTCCATGTAAGGGAGGTTCAAGTACACAGTGGATGAACTCTTGAGTTTCCTGTTTTTAAAACTTTCTTACAGTGAAGTTGGAACTGTACATTGTCCCGTTCAGCGGGGGGTTTGTGCTTGTCTGGAATAATCCGGCACATGCGAACTAGTCCACATGCGTGTGTAAGGACAACGGAAACACGGGAGCTGGAAACCACAATGTCAGCAGGCCGGGGTGGCCGGAGTCCTGGGCTCTGGCGCTGCTGGGTTTGCTGGCGGTGTGAGTGAGTCTCATCCCCCCGCGGCCCCAGGGGCCTGAGCTATGATGCATGGAGGCCATACCATGTCATCTCTAGAGCCCTTTCCAGCCCTGAAATTCTAAGACTCATGTCCTGGCCACAGAGAGAACTTTAGCATAAAAGCAAAGGAATTTTCCACAGTGGAAAAGGCATTAGTTACTATGCACACAGACTATCGTACTTTAAAATATATATGTGTATAATTTACTAGGATAAATATTTTTTATTATTTGAACACAGCTGTTTCCCAATAATTAGTTTGAAAAAATCATAATTATGATGCGGCAGACATTCATAAATAGGATGTCTGCTCATCAAAAAAATTTAAAAAGCAGAATGCTTTTTTTTTTTTTACATTTTAAAAATTGAAGTATAGTTCATTTACAATGTTGTGTTAGCTTCAGGTATACAGCAAAGTGATTCAGTTATATATAAATATATATATATATATTCTTTTCCCAATTCTCTTCCATTATAGGTTATTACAAGACGTTGAACATAGTTCCCTGTGCTATACAGTAGGTCTTTGTTGTTTATCTATTTGATACGTAAGCAGAATGCTTCTTAACCCTGCCTCTAATTTACAGTATTTTGAATTCTGTTCAGAGTTTCTTATGTGAGAACTTAAGGAGGATATGCTACAGAAATAGGCATGCTCTTTCCTCTGTTAGGTATTATGCAGGACCCGATTATGTGTTTTATTACAGAAAATTAACCCTTCTGCACCATGGTTTCCTCATCTACAAAATTTGAAGAACTAGTGTGTTTGAGTTTATTCATGTCTAGGATGTAAAAGGTTATGTCCTGTGATCCCACACACTGGTTTTGCTTCTCTATCTGGAGCCATCGGGCAGAATAGCTGACACATCCTATGATATATCCTCCTGAAACTCACGAGGGCTTCCCAGCAGTGGGGAGGAGACCTGGGCTCTGACAGGCCCCGTTTCCCCGCATCCCGGCTGCCAGCTAGCACTTCCCTGAGGTGTTCAAAATGTGGAGGGCCTCTTATTTCCATAAGGATATCAAACAGAGATACTCTGGGTGATCTCTTCCTAGGTAATTTAAGTTACAACGCATCCCTATGGGCTTTGCATAAAATGCAGTGATCTTCAAATTAACGGCACAGGTAGTAACCTTCCATCCTCGTTCTAGAGAGGACCAAGCACAGGCTCACAGAAGGTAAGTGATTTGCCCAAGTGAAAACTGTAAGTCTCTAAGTTCTCCACATGAAGCCCCGCATTTCTTTTGCTGTAAGAAATCCAGGGACCCCACCTGCCTCTCTGTGCCAGGCGCTGTGCTGGATCCCAGGCACCCAGCGAGCCTCAGTTAACTTCTGGGAGGCGGTTATCATAAAAGCCCCACTGCACAGACGGGTTTCTGTGAATACAGAGTTTGTCTCACCTGTTGGCCAGAGAGAGTCACAGGATGCCCTAGGCTGGACAGACTCAGGTTCAAATTCCCGTTCTGACAAAATATATAAAGAACTCATACAATCCAACCACAAAAAAAAAAAACCTGATTAAAATGGGCAGAGGATATGAATAGACATTTTCCCAAAGACACACAGATGGCCAACAGGCACATGAAAAGATGCTCAACATCACTAATTACTAGGGAAATGCAAATCAAAAGCAAAATGAGATATCACCTCATACCTGTTAGAACAGCTATTATCAAAAATACAAGGAATAACAAACGTTGGAGAGGATTGGAGAAGAGAGAACCCTTGCCTTTTCCACTGTTGGTGGAAATGTAAACTGATGCAGCCACCATGGAAAACTGTATGGAGGTTCCTAAAAAAAATTAAGAATAGAACTACCATATGACCCAGCAATTACACTTCTGGGTATTATCTGAAGAACATGAAAATGTTAATTCAAAAAGATATATGCACTCCTATGTTCACTGCAGCATTACGTATAATAGCCAAGATATGGAAGCAACCTAAATGTCCAATGATGGACGAATGGATAAAGATGTGGCACATAAATGCGCGTGCGCGCACACACGAATACTATTCAGTCATAAAAAACCCTGTGATTTGTGACAACGTGAATGAACCTTGAAGTTATTATGCCAAGTGAAATAAGTCAGATGGAGAAAGACAAATATCATATGACTTCATTCATATGTGGAATCAAAACGAAACAAAATAAAACAAAAACAAACTCATAGCTACAGAGATCAGACTAGTGGTTACCAGAGGAGGAGGTGGTTGGGGGGTGATTGAAATGGGTAAAGGGGGTGAAATGTACGGATGGCGACTAGACTCACGGGGATGATCACTCAGACACTGAACTGTAATGCTGCACACCTGAAATTTATTTTTTAAAAATTCCCATTCTGGCCCAAAGTTGATGTTTGAGACGTTAAGTTTTGAGGATCAGTGGTTTTACCTATAAAATGGAGATAAGCACTTGGATACCATAGTGAGGGGACCCCAGGACTTGGAAATAAGATCATCTTTCAAGAATGAAACTCACACGAACACTTCAAAGATGAAAATATGGAGAAGCCAGATTGTGTTAAAGAAACAGAATGAGTCCTTGGATAGGAAGACATGGCAGTCACCTGACTGAATACTCTTAGCCATTATTAAAGGTGGTTATTAATCATATGTGAATTTTTTATGTGCCTTCCCTCTTGGCTGTAAGTTCCAGGAGGGCAGGAACCAGATCCATCTTTCCCTACCTTTACCTCCAGGACCTAGTCACACAGTAAGCCCTCAATAAATGAATAAATGGAACATAGCTAAGGACAGAATACGTTCATCAGAAAGGTGAGCAAGGAAAGCCCAGAAAAATAAGGCTGGCACCACAGTGTGCAGGCAGGTCCTTGCTGTGAGAAGATGTACTTGCAGACAGACTGATGATTCAGATCTCCTGCAAGTGCACTTACAGGCTAGTCACACTCAAACATTCTGAGCCCTGGGGCCATTACTTGTAATTAGATCAATGAACTGGCCTTCTGGGTCACACATAGGTCTGTGAGCTGGTACAAGCTACTGACCCAAGAAATAAGCCTGCTCTCAGGGGTGGCCAGATCCAGGACCACAGCAGGTTGAAAAGATAAAGAAAACCTTTCTTTTTTCCCCTCTACTCAGTAGAGTAGAAGTCTCTTAAGGGCAGCCCGCTGGCCACACCCAGATGGTCCTACAAACCTCAGAGCTCAGGATTTGCTGTTACATTTTTTAGAGCACCTAGTATGCAAGGTTGTCGTGAGAATGCAGATAATGAAGAGGACTGGCACAAAGTAAGTGCTCAATGAACAGTAAGATTATTATTGCTCTTTAAGGCACACGTCTAATAAATGGCTGAGTCAGCATTCCATGAATAAAGATGCCCGATGTTCTGTCCCATGGAGCTTACAGTGTAGAGTAAAAATAAGGACCATGGTGAGTTTAACAGGCTGAAAGTCTGACAGGTCTGCAGGGGGAAAGGGAAAGTCATGGTGAAGGGGGATGACCAGGCAGAGCCCATGGAAGGTGGCGGGAGAGGAATAAATGGCAGTGTTCGGGTGTCATTGTTGCAATGACCAGAGGGCAATACCAGTATTTAGTCTGCAGAAACCAGAGCTGACATCTCACGATGCTTCCGGCATCCTACGCAGGGAACCATCCTGCCCTAAATACCAGCAGCTCCCTGACCACAAATAGCGGATGCAGTGACCAGGTGAGGGGGCGAAGGAGTCAGACTCAGACGGAGAAACAGCACAGACTTCGGGGATGTGGAATGAGGAGGGGGGGGGCTTTGCCAGGTCAGAGCCTCACTTACTTCTTTTTAGAACAAAGGAGGGGCTTGTTGACCTAGAGAAGTGTGCAGTCCTCCGGCCTGTGGCGAATCACACAGGTCTGTTCCTGATACCACTTTGCTTTGTGCAGCTTGCTGGTCAGTACCCAGCCCCCAGCCCACAACGCAAGGAGGCACAGGATGGCCACGTGGTTTGTCTGATGCCTCTCCTGAGCTGCCTTTCTCCAAAAGTTGATGAGGCCCAGAGGGATGGGTGGGCCCCAGATTGCTCTTGCTTTACAGAATTGTAAGAGGTGACAAAATGCACGTTTAGAAACAGCAGGCAATATGGTAAGGACACACATGCGCGCGTACACACACACACGCACGCACACACACACCAATAACAGGGAAGCTTCCTGGCTGAAAAGAAAGTGGAACTTTTTTTTCTTTCAAGTTTACAAATACTAAATTTGCAGTGTCAAAGCAAGGCAAGTTCTTTGAAATGGAAAGGGTGGTCACATTATACACATGGTGTCAGAAGTTTTCACCCAGAGAACTACAAAACAAGCATGCATATACATACCCAACTTGGGCACTGTCGCGATACGGCAGCACCGAAAATATACTACAGAAGGATCTTCTGCCACTGATAAGGACTATTCTAAAAAAAAAAAAAAAAAGAACAAATAACAAACACACTAAATGCAAAGCCTCTTAAATAAATTTTAAAAATCTATAGCAATTAAGCATTCATGGAATTCACAGCAGTATTTGCACACTCCCGCCACCTCCTCTGACAGATGGTATTCTGCTCCCCTTGCAAAATGCAACCTCAGCGCAGCACAATTACACTGCCTCTCCTCATCCGAATTTTAACATGGTGAGACTCTGGCGAGGGTCTCCAAGGAGCTCACGTGAATCCATTCTCTGGTGAGAGAGGCCGGCTGTGGGCCGCATGTATTATACAAGATGGAGCAGACGCAGCTATGGGTCCGGGGTGCCCAATGCTGGGGGAACAGTCATGCCACATTTAAACCATCAATTTCTACTTTTCAGTAAACAATGCAAGAGCAATAGTGCCAGAAACCATGAGCAGGAAAGACACTCAGATGCCACTGTGATCATTAGGGTTTTTCATATGCTGGCAGCGTGTTAGGTTCTGAGAATAAATTGAGGGAACAATTACATAATCAGTCTTAGCCTCCATTCCTGCTATAAAGATACTACTGGAAACAGTTCTACATGACGCTCTTATGCAATCAAAGGCACTTAAGAAAACATTAAAAAAAAACCTCTCAAAAGTACTTATCTTGGCATCTGAGAATAACTTGCCAAAGAGAACTGCTGATGAAAAATTGGAGAAACAGTGGAGGAGATTAAAAACCAACATCCTTTAGCACAACAGTAACACACATCAGATATGGAGCTTACTGACTTTTGTCATCTTTTCCCTCAATAATTATAAAAATAAAACCAGGGGAAAAAAAGCAGTAGTACTAACAGCATCAAGGTTTGGGTATTCTGACCTTGTGTTAAAACTATGATATTAAATTGCCTACATGCTCAGGATTGTCAGCTTCCCTGGCAGGCAAACCAGGCCCTTTGTTTTCTGGCTCTTTCTGTCTCTCTGGTCTCAACACACATGATATTTGCCCTTGCATTTTATCACTCATCCATGCTAAAGTACTTGCAGTACCCCACCTTTAAAAATTTTTTTTCATAAGGTCCCTGGTGGGGACTTTTTTTTTTGGCTGTGTGGCATGCATGCAGGATCCTAGTTCTCTCACCAGGGATCGAACCCGTGCCCTCTGCAGTGGAAGCATGGAGTCTTAACCACTGGACAGCCAGGCAAGTCCCCACCCATACTTTAAAAAAAACCTGTTGTTTCATATCTCTGTCCTTTGCATGCTCTTTCTTCTGACTGTTGTGTCTTACTAGGTATGCTGGGTGAACTCCTATTTAATCTTCAAAACCCAGCTCACGAGTCACCTCCCCAGGAAGCATTTCCTCCCCTTTCACGGAGTTACTCATTCTCTTTAGGGTGCTGCCTCTACTCCGTATTTCCACTTCCAGGAACACCCTGATCACGAAGTGCTGCTAAACATTTGCTGCCCTCTTCTAGAGGACGAGTTGAGGGTTTCGTACACGGCAGCCCCTCCAGAAACACAGTCTGGGCAAGGTCGGGCTTCAGAGCAGCACCTGAGTACCCATCCCTGGGAAGGCAGGACCAAAGCTACATTCCCAGGTTCAAATACCAGCTCTGTCACCTTTGTATAACCTCAAGCAGCCCACCAACTCTTTAGTTTCCTCATCTAAAACAACGGGATAAAATGAGTAGGTATCTTATTGGAATGTTGTAAAGAGCAAATGAGTCCCTATATGGGAGAGCCCTCGGAACAGTGCCAATAATACACGCTCAATAAATATTCATGATTTTTACTGGGAACTGCCTTCTTGGGTCGAGGTAAGTTTTCCCACCAGAGTCTGTGGATGCAGAACCTCTTCAGACCTCTGTGCTAAAATACACAGGCCTGCTAAAGGTGAAAGGTCGAGAAAGGATGCTGAAGGCCGACATGTGTGGCCTGTCACAAAGGTGTAACACGTACACATTGGCACTGCTTTCAGCCCTTTGGCCCTGTGCGGACAGTGTCTGACCAGGCAATGTCGAACGCCATCCAGGATCCTTAAGTGTTCTCTCTTATGCCCAAAACTGGCTTCTTGTTCTATTCCCAGAACCCTGGGGAGTCTCTGTTGGCTGTGGCAAGTTTTGATCTCTTCCAGGTAGAATATTCTATTATAGCAATGATATTCACTTAAGGACATTAAAAACATGCAAAGAACTTCGAAAGTCAGAGCAAAGAAAATCACAGTTGCAACAATGGTGGGTGAGTGAGTACACTGATACGTGAACACAGCTGAGGAGCGTCCACTACCCAGGGGTGCACGTTGGGTACTGGACACACACGTGGAAACGCATTCTCAAATTCTGTATTTCATTCCCTCCATGCCCAAGAAGCAAGAGAGAGCATACTTTAAAATGCTGGTATTGTGGTTTCAATCGTGTTCCCCCAAAAGACGTATTGAAGTCCTAATCTCTAGAACGTGTGGATGTGGCCTTATTTGGAAATAGGGTCGTTGTGGATGTGATCACTTAGGAAGAGGCCGTAATATATTAGGGTGGGCCTTAGATCCAATGACTGGATTTCTCCAGGTTTGGAGATTTCCAGAAGAATACAGAGAGAAGAAGGCCACGTGATGACAGAGGCAGGCATTGGAGTTAGTCTTCTCAGCATGACTGCCAACACCGCGGCCACGTCCACGACCACGTCCATTACTGCAAATGTTACTATGACGACAGTGCAGGCCTCCACTGCCTGCTAAGGTGTACCTTGTCCTACAATCCAGGGAGGGGTAGAAGATTTCTGAGAAACAAGTTATAGGATCTTCCTCTCCTCCTCCTTCCCTTCCACAAATATTTTTGGGGCACCCACTCATGCCAGACATGGTGCTAGGTGCTGGGGACCCGCTGATGCATGACACAGACAAGGGCTCATCCTCACAAAGCTTATGGTTGTTGGGTGGGAGGTAGTTACACAGGGGTGTCACTTCTCTGACTGGGGACTAGAGGGCGCTATCGCACATCGGAGGGACAGTTAATCTAGCTTGAGGGAGGCTAGGTGGGCTTCCTGGAGGAAGTGATGGCTAAACTGAGACCTTGAGAAGGGGCAACAGGCTACAAGGAGAAGATACGTTGGCAGAGGGATTGGTATGAGTCAAGGCTGGGAGGAGGAGTGGAAGGCCTATTGGAGGAACAGAGAGTGCTGTAAAACTCTTCACTGACTTCCCTTGCCTAACCCATCAGGGTCTCCACTCCCCTCCATAAATCACTTTGACCAACACTCACGGCACACCCAAAGCTCAGGCTGGTAGGCTGCTCTCTAGAACACCCACACTGAGTCGTATACTTGCTAAGATCAGGTCTGGATGCCCTCCACCTGTTTCTGCCAGTTGTATTTGTTAGTTATACTTTGTTCATTAAAGATTGCACAAACTAATGCCATGTGAAAATCAAAAAAAGGAGAAACGCTGTTTCTATAAAAAATAACACTGAGTGCTTTAAAATTTTTTCAAACAAGGTAAATCACTAAAAAAAAAAACAAACAAAAAAACCCCCTGCAGTTGAAACAGGTATGGGCAAGACATCTATAAAAGATAAGAAAGAATTGTAAAAATCCAAAAGGATTCTACACTTAGTTTCTTGGGTCACTTTAAAGAAGTTCAATCTGGACATGGAAGCAACAGGTGGGAACGACGATAGTGTGAGGTCAGTGCCACAGAGTCTGCTCCGTGAGCCCCAAGGCAAAGAAAGACCTGGCATCACAAACCTGTGGAATGGGCGATCGCCAACATGCCTGAAATGAAAGTGTGGTGTTTGAACTATGTATGTCATTTCTGTGGGTATTTTTCCCAGCGTTTACTAACCTCTTCCCTTGACCAAGCGATTACTGTAAATAATTCAGCAGAGCTGGACCTGGGGCTCAGGGGGCCTGGGGCGGGTAGGATGGTGATGGTGACAGAGCCTCGGCTGGGTGAGTGCCCCCAAGGGTGGGGAGTGCAGTGAGGAGAGGGGGACAGAGAGAGGACAGGCAGCAGAGCGCACGACTGCAGTGAGAGAGAGACTGAGGGAGCGTGGAGTTTGCCAGGGCTGCCGTAACAAGGTGCCATGCACCTTGCCCCGTGGCAACGGCTCCCACAACAGAAATCAATCATCTCAGGGTTCCAGAGGCCAAGGTGTGGAGGGCCAGGTTCTCTCTCTGAGGGCAGGACCTGTTCCCGGCAGCTCTCCCAGCTTCTGGGAGCTCCTTGGCTTGGAGCAGCATAACCCCAGCCCTCACAAGGCCGCATGGCGTCTCCCCATGTGCATGTCTGTCTCCAAGTTTCCCCCTTTTATAGGGACACCAGTGATTAGATCAGGGGCCACCTTGCTCCAGCACAATCTCATCTTTTTTTTTAACGTCTTTATTGGAGTATAATTGCTTTAAAATGGTGTGTTATTTTCTGCTTTATAACAAAATGAATCAGCTATACATATACATATATCCCCATAACTCCTCCCTCTTGCGTCTCCCTCCCACCCTCCCTATCCCACCCCTCTAGGTGATCACAAAGCACCGAGCTGATCTCCCTGTGCTATGCGGCTGCTTCCCACTAGCTATCTATTTTACATTTGGTAGTGTATATATGTTCATGTCACTCTCTCACTTTGTCCCAGCTTACCCTTCCCCCTCCCCGATGTCCTCAAGTCCATTCTCTATGTCTGCGCCTTTATTCCTGTCCCGCCCCTAGGTTCTTCAGAACCTTTTTTTTTTTTTTAGATTCCGTATATATGTGTTAGCATACAGTATTTGTTTTTCTCTTTCTGACTTACTTCACTCTGTATGACAGTCTCTAGGTCCATCCACCTCACTACAAAAAACTCAATTTCGTTTCTTTTTATGGCTGAGTAATATTCCATTGTATATATGTGCCACATCTTCTTTATCCATTCATCTGTCGATGGACACTTAGGTTGCTTCCATGTCCTGGCTATTGTAAATAGAGCTGCCATGAACATTGTGGTACTTGACTTTTTTTGAATTATAGTTTTCTCAGGGTATATGCCCAGTAGTGGGATTGCTGGGTCATATGGTAGTTCTATTTTTAGTTTTTTAAGGAACCTCCGTACTGTTCTCCATAGTGGCTGTATCATTTTACATTCCCACCAACAGTGGAAGAGGGTTCCCTTTTCTCCACACCCTCTCCAGCATTTATTGTTTGTAGATTTTTTGATGATGGCCATTCTGACTGGTGTGAGGTGATACCTCATTGTAGTTTTGATGTGCATTTCTCTAATGATTAGTGATGTTGAGCATCCTTTCATGTGTTTGTTGGCAATCTGTATATCTTCTTTGGAGAAATGTCTCTTTAGGTCTTCTGCCCATTTTTGGATTGGGTTGTTTGCTTTTTTTGATATTGAGCTTCATGAGCTGCTTGTAAATTTTGGAGATTAATCCTTTATCAGTTGCTTCATTTGCAAATATTTTCTCCCATTCTGAGGGTTGTCTTTTCATCTTGTTTACGGTCTCCTTTGCTGCAGCACAATCTCATCCTGACCAGTTAATTACATCTGCCAAGACTCTATTTCCAAATAAGATCTCATTCTGAGGTACAGAGGGCTGGGGCTCAGCATAAGGATTTTGGGGGGATACCATCCAGCCCATAACAGGGAGGTAGGAAGGAGGAAGACAAGCTGAGCGTGGTGTCACAGAGGTTAGAAGTCCCCTCTGCAGCCCTCTCATCCTTGCTCTTCCAGGACAGCACTGGTCCTGAGTATGTCCTAAGCGTGGCCCCAGACCCGCCCATCTATGGCCCTAATGATGGTTTTCTTCTCAGACTGCTGCGGACCACTGGTGGGGACCAAGGTCTGGACTCCCCCCTGCTCCCAGGCCCTCTCATCAAGCAGAGAGTCGAAACTGAACCGCCAAGGGAAGGTTCTCTCCAACCTCTCAATCTTTTTTTTTCTGTGTCTCATTTTATTTCCTGTAAATCAAACTGGTGGAAAAGAAGCAACAAGCATTCCCAGGCCGAGCACTTTTCAGCACAGTACATCGCACAGGAGAAGCACCAAGCACAGTCGCTTATGACTGAAAACAGTTTCTCTCAAAAGCCTCATGCAGAGTCACAGAAAAAGCCAGCATACCCTCCGTGCTCCTTAAAGAGGTACAGATAATAAAACCGTAATAAACCCTGCATATGGTGCTGACCCAGCGCCAGCCCCAGCTGGGCCCCCGGGTCTACAGCCCAGCTCCTCCTTCCCCTTGTGGCACCAGGGAAGAAGCAGAGGACAATCAATGGGGCAGTCATGTTTGAGAGCAGCTCTGGGGGCCACTTCGGTGGCAGAACACGCTGTGCCCAGGAGTCTCAGTGAAGTTTGGGGGTTATTAAGGCTCCTTCAAGTCTATCCACTCTCTGTCCTTCAGGACTGAGGTTTTGCTGACAATTGGTTAGAAACACCGATGATGATACTGATAAAGATGCTTCCCTGCCAGCCTCCTGCTGCTGGGGGGATGGAGGGTTCTAGTCTTTTAATAAAGAACAGAAGTTCTGGGGGTGGGGGGTGGTTCCCTGGTGGCCTAGTGGTTAGGATTCTGAGCTTTCACTGCCTTGGCCTGGGTTCAATCCCTGGTCGGGGAACTGAGATCCTATAAGCCGCATGGCGCAGCCAAAAAGAAAAAAATAAAAGTTCTGGGAGTAGAAATGCGTGCTTGGGAAGAGGCAGATGTTTCAGGGAACCTCACAGAAGATGCCTGACATCTATCGAATGGATGGAGAGAGAAAAGGCGATGACATATTTCTTCTTTCTAGAAGGCCCGTCCAGAGTTCATAACTAGCTGTTTTGTTTTTTGAAACGTGCCACTTCCTCCAACTCATTTTTCAAACTAAACTAGGCTGACAGATCGGAACTGATGAGATGACAAACGAGGTTTTAATTTAGTTATGACCCATTCGCCCAGTTCCCTCCAAAATTTTCAATATAAAAATGAAAGGCTACAACCTGACTTCAGTTACTGCCTTTTTTTTTTTTTTTTTTTTTTTTTTTACCATCTTACTTTACAAAGTAGATAAAAGCTGCGGGAATCTTTTATATTTTTGTTTTTCCTACTGAGTTCACCCTTTAAAGAGACAGCCCTCGAGCTCGATGCTCTGTCCATTATCTCAAATCTTTTTAAGTCTCTTTGAAAACTCCTGTCAAGGGATGAGACAGACCAGTCCACTCACTGCAAAGATCACTTCTCTGCCTGTTCAGAACGCAGTGATTCTCACGACAGACCCAGGAGGGGGGCGCTTCCGGTGCAAGTGGCAGCCATCACTTGTGCTCGAGGCAGACATTCGAAAACCAGATGACTTCAAAAGGATGCGAAGTAATGCCTGAGGGAGGGTGACGTCCACTTGAAACCAGAGCTCTTGTCTCCTACTGCTCTCAAAGACAAGCGTCCAGAGGAAAGGTCCTGTCCTAACAGGACCATGAGGGTCACTGGACATAATGTGTCTTCGGCCAGTGGCTGGTCTTCAGTCTTCACGCTCACCTTCCATTCTGATGACCCAGATCTACCTGGCCAGCAATCAGCTCTCTGTTGGCACTAGCTAGCCTCATAATGGTTGTCATTTTCAAGGGTGTCTCCTCCCCGAGGGCCAAGATCTGTCTTTACTTCCGGTTAACCCAGGAGACTCGGGGGCCCCCGGTGCCCCCTGTGAAGATGCAGATGAGTGTGAATGGTGACTGGCTCTTCTCGACTAACCAAGCGGCAGCTCCCAGTCCCCAACCACCATCCTCAGGATGTTCAATGGCCCCCTCCAGACGCTAAGGCAGGGGGTCCTGGACTCCTCTCTATCATGACAAAGGGTTTGCTTATACATGTGTGAACAGTTTTTGAAAGACCTCAGGTCATTTCTGAACTTCGTATCAAAATTAATTCACTTTCAGAAGAGAATACACAATACACACACCCCCTCTAATTTTCTATAAGAATAAGGTTACCAAAGAAGACCTATGGGACTTCCTTGGCGGTCCAGTGGTGAAGACTTCGCCTTCCACTGCAAGGGGTGCGGGTTCGATCCCTGGTCGGGGAGCTGAGATCCCACATGCCTCGGGGCCAAAAAACCAAGGCATAGAACAGAGGCGGTATTGTAACAAATTCAATAAAGATTAAAAAAAAAAAAAAAAAAAGAAGACCTGTGATGCTTGCCCTTGATTTTTGGTTGGCCAGAGTGCTCCCGATCAAAGCCAAGCCAGAGCACATCAGTCGTCTGCCTACCACCCTCCATAGCTCCCATCTCACTCACAGCGAAAGCAGACATCTTCACGATTCACCCTCCCAGGACTCCTCAGGGTGCATCTCTCCCTCCTCTCTCCCTCTCTTCCACCCACACGGATTTCCTATGGTTCCCCAGGCACAGCCCTTGCGTTCTGGCCTCAGCACCTCTGCAACGGCTGTTCCATCCACCTTGAACGCTCTTCCCCGCTGGGACCACACGGGGCTGGCTCCTTCACCTCCTGCCCACGTCTGCTCAAAGGTCTCTCCATCAGTGGAGTCTTGCCCCAGCACATGCCCTGCCCCCGCCCCAGTGGGGGCCTCAGTTTTCCTCCAGAGCACATCTATCCCATCTCTGATAGGACACACTTACTTGTCTATCATCTGCCTCCCCGACTAGCCTGTAACTCCATGAGACAGGATCATGGCTTTATGCACAGATAAATCTCATCCCTTAAAATAGTCCCAGTGCAGAGCAGATGTCAGCACCTAGGTGCTGGAAAGACTGAACACAGGTTATCACTGCATTCTTCATAGTTAAGGAACTGCTTTATTAGGCGCCGTCTATCCAGATGCACTTGTCTCCTTCCAGAAAAATGGCTCTTTACACATAGGCGGTTCAATGAAACGAGGCGGAAGATCTGGCTATTCCCATTTGCTATGTGCCATGCCTCCCACCCTCTGTGGGGAGGGGGGGCTTGGAAAATCCTAGTCCAACAATGGGGCCGTCCTAATACAAATCCAGTGTCCTAAAACGTGACACTCGTGCAGATCGAAGCTCAACAGATGTGACTGACCCTGGCTGGGTGCAAAAGTGATACATTTCTGGGATGCTATCTCCTTCTATCAGGACGAGCTCCATTAGCTCACTCTGTAGTGACCTCACATCGTTAGCCTCTATGGAGCACACTGTTTAAAATCTAAATTCCAAGATATTTTTCACATGAAATTCTGAAAAGTCTGTACCCTGTGCTGTAATTGATCATCTACCTCTGTTACATTTATCCCTGCTAAGTTTAACCTCGGGGAGCTGTTGAAGGAACTGAGCCTTGGTTCCCCGCTATAACACAG
Source organism: Balaenoptera physalus (assembly GCF_965194825.1). Taxonomy (NCBI): domain Eukaryota; kingdom Metazoa; phylum Chordata; class Mammalia; order Artiodactyla; family Balaenopteridae; genus Balaenoptera; species Balaenoptera physalus. Next base: position 57,061,954 of record NC_138897.1, read on the forward strand.
TCTCCTGCTTTTGGTCTTCCACGTGGCCCACCACGAGGCTGACTGGCCTTCATGCTGCAGAGGAGATGATGCTCAAGGGCGTACCACGTGCTCTTCCTCCCAAGCTCCCTTCAGGCTGACGAAGCTTGGCTAACACACCTCAGCTGCCTGCAGGTTCTCCAGCTGCACAGTCACCCAGCATCCCTGGGAGATGCCATAATATGGAACAGTCTAATGTTCTGCTGAAATCAAGAAATGTCAGCGTGGAGGTCCTCTAATTTACTAGCCTAGTTATTCCATCAATAAGGAGATGAAGTTAACATGACTCTTTCTCAGTGAAGCCATGTTGGCTGTGGCCACCTCCATTCTTTTCTAAAAGCACACAAACCATCTGTTTAACAATCCATTCCAGAACTCTGCCAGCAATCAGCTCTAGGCTTGCTGGTTTACGATTATTAGAACTTATCCTCTGCTACCACCTGTCTCTTTTTGACTTTTTTTTTTTGGCTGTGTTGGCTCTTCATTGCTGCACGTGGGCTTCCTATAGTTGTGGCGAGTGGGGGCTACTCTTCATTGTAGTGTGCGGGCTTCTCATTGCGGTGGCTTCTCCTGTTGCGGAGCATGGGCTCTAGGCACACAGGCTTCAGTAGTTGTGGCTCACAGGCTCTAGAGCGCAGGCTCATTAATTGTGGCGCACCGGCTTAGTTGCTCCACGGCATGTGGGATCTTCCTGGACCAGGGATGGAACCCGTGTCCCCTGTATCGGCCGGCAGATTCTTAACCACCGTGCCACCAGGGAAGTCCCTCTTTTTCACTTTTTAAAGGCAATGTGTGCCTGGCATTCAACTCAGAACTTCTTTTATTCTCCCCGGCACTTTAAAGATCATTTGTATTTCTAAATTCTTTCCATTCCCTGATCTAGTCCTGAAGACTGAAACATTCAAAATGTAAGGCCTCTCCATTCATTTATTCCACAAACACTTGCTGAGGATCTCCTGTGTGCCCAGCACCTTGTTTTGTTCAGTCTACATTTCTTCACAGTTCTACTTGTTAAAGATGCTAATGCTAGCCCAGCAGCTGACATCTGCTCTGTCCTTGTACCATCAACCCCAAGAAGTTTACCATGCCTTTCCTCCCTCTTCTGAATATGGTTTTAAAAGCCCCATGGCTATCACTGGTGTTTTATTTTATTTTATTATGGCAAAATATATGTAATATAAAATATACCATTTAACCACTTATAGGTGTATGATTTTGTATCATCAAGTACATGTACAATGTTGTGCAATTATCACCACTGTTTCCAAAACTTTTCCACTGCCCCAAACAGAAACTCTGTCCCCCTTCCCCCAGGCCCTGGTAACCTCTAGTCTACTTTCTGCCTCTATGGATTTACTTATTCTGGATATTTTGTATAAATGGAATCATATATTGTGTTTGGCCCTTTGGGTCTGGCTTATTTCCTTTCTTTATTTTTATTTTTATAAATTTATTTATTTATTTATTTTTGGCTGCATTGGGTCTTCATTGCTGTGTGTGGGCTTTCTCTAGTTGTGGCGAGCGGGGGCTACTCTTCGTTGCGATGTGCAGGCTTCTCATTGTGGTAGCCTCTCTTGTTGTGGAGCACCAGCTCTAGGCGTGTGGGCTTGGTAGTTGCGGTACTCAGGCTCAGTAGTTGTAGCTCACGGGCTCTAGAGTGCAGGCTCAGTAGTTGTGGCACATGGTCTTAGTTCCTCCGGGGCATGTGGGATCTTCCCAGACCAGGGCTTGAACCTGTGTCCCCTACATTGGCAGGTGAATTCTTAACTACTGCATCACCAGGGAAGTCCCGGGTCTGGCTTATTTCAAACAGCATGATGTTTCTCAGGATTCATACACACTGTAGCAGGTATCAGCAGTTCATTCTTTTTTACGGCTGAGTAATATTCCCCTGTATGTATATACCACTTTTGTTTATCCACAATCTGTTGATGGACACTTGGGTTGTTTCCACCTTTTGGCTAATTGTGAATGATAATACCATGAACATTGATATGAAAGTACCTGTTTGAATTCCTCTTTTCAATTTTTTAGGTACACCTGCCAGTGGAATTGCTGGGTCATATGGTAATTTTATGTTTAACTTTTGGAGGAACTGCCCAATTGTTTTCCATAGTGGCTGGACCATTTTACATTCCCACCAGCAACATATGAGGGTTCCAACTCGGAATCTGATGTCTGAATCTGGACTCCACTCCCCACTTTCTAGCCACGTGCTCTAGTTTCCTCCTTTGTAAACTGAAATGATGAGTGTTTGTTTCCTATGGCTGCAGTGATAAATTGCGACACAGTTAGGGTCTTAAATCAACACAAAATTATCTTACAATTCTGGACATCAGTACTCTGAAATGGGTCTCATGGGGCTAAAATCAAGGTGTTTGGAGCTGCTTCCCACTGGAGGCTTGAAAGGAGAATCTGTTTTCTCGCCTTTTCCAGCTTTGGGGCTGCCGCAGCCCTTGGCTCATGGCCCCTTCCTCAACCTTCAAAGCCAGCAATGGGCAGTTGAGTCCTTCTCACATCACATCACTCCAGCACTGACTCTCCTGCCTCCCTCTTCTGCTTTTAAGGACCCTTGTGATTACACCGGGCCCACCCAGACAATCCAGGATAATCCTGCTACTATTTTAAGGGCAGCTGATCAGCAATCTCAACTCCATCTGCAACTTTAAGTCCCCCTTGCCATGTACCTGACATAGCCACAGGTCCTGAGAATAGGACAGTGACATCTTTGGGGGACATTATTCTGCCCAACACAACAGTAGTAATACCTTCCTCATGAGGTTGTTTCAAGGATTATTTGTATTTCTAAAGTCTCTCCACACCTCGAAATATAGTCCTGAAGACTGAACTCATTTAAAAGGTCTCTCCAGGGGGGCGGAGAGAGGGGGGGAGTTGGATGAAGGCAGTCAAAAGGTACACACTTCCAGTTATGAGATAAATAAATACTAGGGATGAAACGTACAACATGATAAACATAATTAACACTGCTGTGTGTTATGTATGAAAGTTGTTAAGAGTGGATCCTGGAAGGTGTTATCACAAGGAAAAAAAACACGTTTTTTCTTTTTCTTTTACTTTGAATCTATATGAGATGATGGATGCTTCCTAAACTTATTGGGGTAACCATTTCATGATGTGTGTAAGTCACATCATTATGCTGTACACCTTAAACTTATACAGTGCTGTAAGTCAATTATAGCTCAATAAAACTGGAAGAAACATAAAATAGAAGGTCTCTGCCTTAATTTACTCAACAAATACCCATTGAGATGAGTTAACGAAACAAAGCCTATGAAGTACTTAGAGCCTGGTACCCAGGAAGCACTCAATAAATGTTACCCATCATCACCTTATGTTACTCTTAATTTTATAATCCCTTTTGGCAATATGGATGCAGCCACAATAATCTACTTCTCAGTCTGAACCTTCTGAGATCTGTCTTCCTAAAACCCAGACAAGCATTGCTTTCTTTCCGTAACTATCAAGTCCAACATGGCCTCCCCATCACCAGCCTGTCTTCGTGTTAAGGCAGAAGTCGACCTAGAGGGTGCCAGCTCCCTCACCACCTGCCCCACCTGCTGGGAGAGGAAACACCCGCCAGCCAGGGAGGAACCCATCATGCCATCTGGTTCTAACAGCGGAGCTGAGGCTCCCACCACGGAATTCGTAGTCTGTGTTCAGGCTCTGTCCTTCTTCGCTCCTCCTGCCGGAGGGTCTGCAGCCCGAGTCCCACACGCTCTCAGCGTGGTTCTCTGCTCTTGATCCGAAGCAAAGCCTTCTGGCAGGTCCCCAGCGCCAGCCTCACAGAATGCACCGATTCCAGACAGAGGAAGATGGTTCTCACTTAAAGCGGGCTCCATCCTCCATTGGAGCCACACCTTCTATGGAAGAGGCTCACCTCCGCGTCTCGTGCCGTTGGACTCGGTCTAATGTCACAGAATGAAGTGGGTGAGCACGGACCGGCTGGGGCCCCGAGGTTTATTTCTAAGTAGCTATCTTGATATTACGGATCATGAGGTTAACTTGGACTTTTTGTTTTTTCAGTGACACAAGTATTGTCTTTTATTGTATTTGGTTTTCAGATTTAATAGTTTTTTCCCTTTCTATCTCAAAATTTTGCTTAAAACTCTCAGTCAGGTCAGGCTAGAACATTATAACAGACACTCTACTCATTTCCCACGCTGCGCTCTAGTCCTTGCTGAGACTGGAGCCCAAGGGCCCCTTGACGCCCGTGCCTCTGTCCCATGGTCAGCAGGCTTGGAGGCGGGGGAGCCTCAACACCAAAGTCTTTGGGTCCAGAACAGTGAGCGGGTCCTGGGTTCGGCCTGCTGTCCAGGAGGCTGGTCTGTGCTGCCCGCAGGTCACAAGGAGACTCCGGAGCTGGGCAGAGCTGTGAGCGGGCAGAAGTTGGGGCTGGAGTAGGGACAAGCCTGCCCAGCTGGGAGGGTGCCTCCCACGGGCCTGGGGGGCTAAGCAGGCCCCCTTTCAGTCTGTCTTCCCCGGCACAGGAAGAGGCGGACACACCAGTACTCAGGCCATTCTGTTCTCAGTCCAGACCTTTGAAGTGCTTTAGTGAGCATCTCCAGGCTTCTCAGTAAAGCCTCTTTCCTCCCAACACGGCAGGCAAACCTGAGTCAAGTGGCTCCCATGTGGGCTGCAGGAAGGCCCCCTTTGTTGTGGTGTTGTGTGTGTACCCCGCACGCCCGAGGTGGGAGCATCAGAGACCCCCAGGCATCGCCCCAGTCCCTCCCTCCCGAGAGCATGTCCAGGCCCCCTCCTACCCACCACCGCAGCTCTGAGCTCATCCCCCTCCCTGGCCACCTCCAGCAGGACGGCCTCACGCCTGCTGCCCGGCTGCGGTGGGTCCCCTCCTCCCACTCATCAGCTCCTGACCACAATTTCCTTCTGTCACCTCAGAAATCATAGTTTCTTCCTGGTGCCCTCCTGAGTTTTTCTTTCATCTATCTGAGAACAGTCCATCCCTGCTAATAAATCAACCGGAGGGAGGAAGGAGAGCATCTCTAGGCCTTTCATCTTCTCTGGCACCGAAAAAGCAGTTCTCACCTAGGCAGGTACAACCGGCTGTCACCACTGCCTATATTATATATAGCCTGTGCTGAGAGCTTGCTTTCCTGCCCTAAAGCCCATTTCTTAGATCTCCAGATAAGCTAACAGTCCCTCCTGGTTCCCTCTGAAAATTCCCCAGCAAAACTGCCAGCAACTGCATGCTTTCTGGACTGTTGACATTGTTCCAGGGTCAAGGGTGTGCCGGGGAAGGCGGCTTTGGAATATACTATACACTGGTGATCCCATTAGTCCAAATCTTTTACTAACTACATCCTCTCACTACAAACCATGCCAGGTGATTGATTATCTGACTTTGTGTCCTCAACAGCATTGAGAAGTGGGGAATACCATTAATTTGGCCCACTTTTTGGCTTTATCACTGATTTTATTTAGGAAGTCGAGGCTTTCTATGTTTATTTTATGGTTCAAGAGATTATGGACAAAAACACCAACATACATAAATGATGAATAATTATACTAAAAATGGCATAAGTAAGGTTTGGATTCAGTAAGAGCCACAAAGGAAAAGAAAAACACGGTGGTTAAATGAATAAGACACAATAATTGTGACAGTGAGAGTCAGGGTGAGAGAAAGAAACTCAGGGTATTCTATTTCACAGATGACAGTTGGGTTCATTTTAACTAAAAGCTCTGTACTTAAAATAGGAATACATACTGAGTACGTAAAAATTATTTGATGGGAGAGTTCAATTTGGCCATTCTAAAATCGCTGAATAGCTATAAAATTATGTTCTCTATTCAAGTGAGGTTTAAAAACTTGAAGAAAACAAGTCTTTAAATACTGTAATTGTTAGTTATTCAGGTTGTACAGTGTATTTTACACCAAATTATAGTAATGCTGGGCCTTAATCATGCCATGAGTCTAACTTTTTAGCAATTTTCATTTGGTATAGATTAGAGAGTATTAGTGGGGCCCATATGAGCTTCTGTAAATCAGGAGGAGATCAAACAAAATGGTCTTGGGGCAGGAACTCTGCTCTGGGATGCGTCTCTAACTATGATCCAGGTCACAGGTCGGTGGAGAAGAGCCACCCCCAGGAGCACAGGGCATCAGGGGATCCCAAGAGGTCTTGGAGCCCTGTTCCCAGCGTTGTTGTGAGGCTGCCATGAACGGGCTTCGCCATTCAATTATAAGCAGTGCCGGCAACAAGGATTCACATCCGCTTGTCACCAGGAAGGTTTTAATACCAAGGTCATATACATTTAACCATAATTTTCATTTAACAGCCCTTTCCAAAAGAGCAACTCTTTGCTGGAGAAACACATGGTCCAGACGTATGTCAGCAGGCCCAGGAATCTGAATCGGCACCCAGGGAGTATCTGCTGGCAAAGTCGTGATTCTCCCCTCTTAATGAAAATCATCAGAGAGAGAGCCAAACCTGACTTCAGGTGCAGATCTGGCAGGATATTGACTGACCAGAGCACAGAGCCCTGGTGAAAAAAGAAAACAAAACCCAAAAAAGCGGAAAAAGAAAGAAACAACAATAACAAAACACCCAAAAACTCAACTGTTTTTCTGTTCAAAATTTCCTAATAAAAATATATTTCAGTACTATTAAAAATTCAGTTTTAGTTAGTCTAAAAAACTAAGCCTTTGGTTGCCATTAGAGAGCAGTATTTTCTATAAACTTCTTTGGATGATTCTGGCAGGAGTGGGGTGGAAATAGTAGTCTGTTAGGGAAGGTTACATGAGATCCTGTTCATCTGAACAGCGGGCTTCACTTTGTGAGTTCTGGCCATTCAAAGGGTCCCCTCTTCCCTTCCCCGCTGGACCCACCCCCTCCTACAGCAGGGAGGATGGGGGCAGTTTTTGTTAGTATGATACCTGCCATTCCTGGTATCGTGTTGCCGCATATTCTTGATAAAATGAATCTTCTTAAAATTCTTTGGTCTGGGCGAACCTGAGAGAGTGCGACATCTGAAAAATAAAGCCATTTCGAAAACACAGTCAGTTGCCCGTGGACAGCTGAGACATCTCCACACAAAGACAGGAAGGAAAGACCAGACTCAAATGGTTTGAGTCACCCCAAGGATAATGAGGACTATATAGCTGGAAGCAAGGAAGCTTTAAAAAAAAAAAAACCCAACGACAGACAACTTCCTCGATAATACTGATAATAATTTATATGGGTCTCTGAAGAGCCAGCTAATGAAAACTATTGTCCTCAGTTACAATAACATAACCTACACGAATTCCAAAGACATTATTTGTTCCTGTCATCTTAAAAAGAATCCTCCTGTATCAACACAGGTAACGGGAACAGAAAACTGTAAATTTAAGAATCCAGAGGGCGGAAAAACACTGGAAAATTCAGTTTAAAAACAACCCCGAATCATTTTTCTTCTGTAGCAGGACTCTGGCTGAATTACCTGGACGATTGCCTCAACATTCAACTTGGCTCTGCCTGGAAGTCGCAGCTTTACTTTGAATGAGAATCAGAGACTGAGACCCAGCTAGTGGCTGTTTTTTTTTTTTTTTTTTTAAAGATAAATTTTAAATAAATATTTGTTGAACAAATTGACTTGGATTCCAATTAATTTTTCCTAGAATATACAACATGTGTTTGCACTACAGGAATGACAGAACAGACCACAGGCTGAAAAGATCTTATTTGTGTCTATTTTTTCAAAGGTACCTGGCAAATTCTAAGATATACAACTGTAATAACAACTAGGAAAAAAGCAAAAATCCCAGCAACTGAGAATCTGAAGTTTGGTCTTGTATTGAGAAAGGGAGCAATGACTTTTCTAGTTGGGTTTTTGCTACCAAATTTTTTTGTTTACCTTTCTGACCATGGACCCCGAGGGCTGGCTCCTGGCATCAGACGTGGGTGCCTGAGACCTTATGCTTCAGAGAGCGAGTTCCAGAGAAGCAGTGCCCGGCTTCCCAAAACCACACAAAGGTCCAGGCCATCACCCGAGTTCAGTCACTCCTGAACTTTGAGGCTTCAGGTAAGAGAATAACAAGATGTACCTCCCAACGAGGAGGCACAGCTGAGGGCAGGTGGGGTGTGTGGACTCACTGGTGGCCAAGGATTAGGGAATGGGCAGCCTCACAGACCTGCCTAGCAGCTCGAATCTTTACTCTCCTCCAAGGGCTCCCCTCAAGGGAAATTGGGGGATAGCCCTGGGCTAGGCTAGGTGTACAGCTCCCAAACCCCCTTACCTGCCCTCAAGTAAGGGCCGGTCTTCCTACAAGCCCCTTCCCAGAGAGTGCTGAAAATTATTTTTTTTCCTTAAGAAACAGCACCTTAAAATGTAATTTAACTTGAAAAAAAAAATATAGTAAAGTGAATGAGTGCAGGTCAAAGCAAAGACATGGTAGCAGGTATCTGGTGGTTTTCATCAGGGAAACAGGGTTCCCTGGGCCTTGGATCTAGAGGAAGGAAGGCCCCCTGCCAGTCATGTCCATTCCACCGGAGCAGGGTTCACAGCACACGGCCGCAGCCTGAGTGGCCCTCTCAGCATCCGCCACAAACTCACTACCAACCCTAGTGACCTATCACTAGTAATATTTCAGATCCCTCCCTGGAGCTGTTGTGAGGATTAAACGTGATGATTTCTACAAGAGCTTCGTACAGTGTCAAGTGAAACGTTCAAATACAAATATTCACATTCATACATATGTACACACATTCATATACACATTTCAAGTGTGTGATTATTATTAAAACCTTTTACTACAAAGGGTGCATATTTTGTTACTGTTTGCCTCCTATATTCTGAAAACCACAGCCCTTATTAAGGGTCCTGAATTCTTGGTTTTAAATAGATTCTTTTAAAGACGTGCAGAGGGACTTCCCTGGTGACACAGCGGTTAAGAATCCGCCTGCCAACACAAGGGCCACGGGTTCAAGCCCTGGTCCGGGAAGACCCCACATGCCGTGGAGCAACTAAGCCCATGCGCCACAATGAAGAATAGCCCCTGCTCGCCGCAACTAGAGAAAGCCAGTGCGCAGCAACAAAGACCCAACACAGCCAAAAATAAATAGTATAAATAAAAAAATAAATTTACAAAAAAAAAAAAAAAGACGTGCAGAACCCTGCCTGAGGGCATTTTGTAGATGCTTCCTGTGGACCTCAGGAAGGGTTTGAATAGGGAAAAGCACCCACTAATCCCCCTCCCTACTCCAAGCCTCCGAGCCCAGATTCAGCTTTCTTGCTGTCCAAGAAGATTCAGCCTCACTCAGCCTTCCTGGGGCAGCTCTCTGGAAGCAGACCCAGCACCTCAAACTGCCTCTGTTCTACCTCCAGAATGACTGTTAGAGTCTGCAGGCCACCCAAGGTCCCCAACTGTCTCTCTCACACACAGCAGAAGGTTCTAGAACTCTGTAGTCACTGGAGAGAGGAGAATCCTTGAAGGCATAAATGTGTGCTATCACTGGTTGCTGGACCGTTGTTCAGGAGCATCCTCACATCCTTACCCAGCTTCCTCCCAAAATGCAGAGCTTCCTGGGCCCCCCAGTCTGAGGGCAGTGGGCTAAGAGCTAGACTGTGAGGGTACCTTCCTAAGACCCCAAGCTGCTCCCTGCCTCCACATCTGCAGAAAGAGGTGCTGTTACCCTCAGGTTTGGGCACAAAATCTCCCAGCCTTCTGCTGAAACCGGAAGTTGGCAAAAGGGGCACAGGTGGCTTTCGGCACCAGTAATTACTTAATGGCACAGCAGCCCGCACACATCAACTGAGACAGGCTGGAAACTGGGGCAGGTGGTGACGGCTGCCGCATTTGCTGCAGCTGAACTGAGGTTTTTCTGGACACCTAACAGAGACATCCTAGGTCCTTATTTCTGGGATACCACGTAACCACCAGGCAAAGTGGAAAACCTCAGTCTAAAGCCTCTCATTGCAAATGCTCAGTCCTTGGAGTTCAAGGTGGATACAGGAAACTAACCTGTGATGTGCAAAAGAAAAGAAAGACTTTTAAAAAGATAACAGAGGTGCTTTCTTTCGATAACAGCATCCAATTCTAACTGCAAATGCTACTGATATAGCCCTTCGATCAGCAAGTTGTTTGTTGTCTTGTGTTTTTTTAAGCATTCAGCCTCCACCACCCCCCACCTAAGAAACGCTTTAAGAGAATTGTGGCATTACCAACAATTGCCAAGGAAACTGGAAGACTAAGCACTCAGGTTATGGCAGGTTAAGCAAAGAAGGAATTAATTTCAAAGCCACCTGCATTGACATGTAAAAATACCCATTTAAAACCATACATTTTAAGTGATGCAAAATTAAATTAGGATAGAATTAAATTGAAAACTAATTTAATGAAAGATTAGCTCTTTCTTGTTAGCACTGATTACAGGATACACTTAATTATGCAAAAAGTTTTTATTAGATGCCTTGGAGCAGTTTGTTCTATGTGCTGAGTTTAAATGCAAGTTGGGCTAATAGCCTTCTGCCCCCGCAGTTCCCAAAACACTTCAGCATCATTACTGGTACATTCATTTCACAGAATCGGGGAGCTGGAAAGGACAGAGATCAGCTGATTTGCCTCTCCCATTTTACAGGTGGGAAAACCGAGTCCCCAGAGTAGGTAAATGAATTTCCAAAGCCACATAACCAGTTGGTAGAAGAATCAGGCCAAGAATGCAAGTCCCCTGACTCCCAAACTAATGCCCCTTCTGCTATGTTTATTTCTTAGGAACAAGTAAGTTTCTAAGTAAATATCAGAATTTTTTATTGAAGTATAGTTGATTTACAACTTTGTGTTAATTTCTGGTGTACAGTAAAGTGATTCAGTTATATATATATATATATGTATATGTATATACATATATATATATATGTATATGTATATACATAAATAAATATATATATATATATATCCTTTTCCATTATGGTTTATTACAGAATATTGAATACAGTTCCCTGTGCTATACAATAGGACCTTGTTGTTTATTTTATATATAGTAGTTTGTATCTGCTAATCCCAAACTCCTAATTTATCCTTCCCCCACCCCCTTTCCCTTTGGTAACCATAAATTTGTTTTGTATATCTGTGAGTTTGCTTCTGCAGTAAATATCAGAAATTTTTCAATTAAAAAAAAGTCCATTAGGGAAACTAAGGACTTCTTAAACTGCCAACTCCCTTGGTTTCAGACTTACTTTTTAAACTTTATATTTACACAAGATTTGTTGGAAATTAAGTATAGCATTCTGTAAGTAAGGGCTGGATGAAGTTACAGTTAAGGCAGATAAGCCATTTTTACTCTGCCCATTTGTGCTATCACAGGACTGAGGGGTAGAGGACCAGCCTGGGCAGATTCTGAAAGGAGGGTACAGGGGTGATGGGGCACATGACCAGGAACACAGCGCCCAGCTCCTTCTCTGGTCCCCCTTTACCACCCAGAATCCCTGAGGAGGTGACATTTTAGAGCCTGTGACTTTTTTTTAACCTGGTTTCCTTGGTCACAGCTACCACATTGCTCAGACGACCACGGCTCCTTGCATCCTCTCCAAATTCCAGGGCCTTTGCAGTTCTGTTCATTGACTGGCATCAACTGTACTCAAATGCCAAAGCCACTCAGCGCCACCGGAGAACGTTTCTCCCTGATGCTCGCTGATTACTTTGGGCCACTTAATAGAGACTGACAGAAGAACACTAGTACCCAGGCCACGTGGATCACACAGCCACACACCATCAGCCTAAGATGGTCCCAGAGGCTATGTGTGTTTTCAAAAAGACTTCACAAGTGGAAATCGGACTGTCTGGCCCTGACTTTCTCTTTGGAATGATGTCGGTGAGATTCACAGTCACTGATGCTTCCAATCAGATCCCAGGCCTGTCTATGCTCCACCCTCTATCCGGGTGGTCTGTGGACAAGACCCGTGACCTGGGGGTGAAACTCCAGGCAGGGAAGGAGCCGGCTCCAGGGGGAGACGCCTCCCTCCAACTCAGCATCCTCCCAGGCTCAAAGGGACGAGCCGGGGACTCCCAATTCCTGGCCAGCAGCCAAAGCATGCATGAAGGGTGCAGATGTGGGTTCCCGTAGGAGCTGGTGCGAGGGCATGAGAGTACACACCCTCCCTCGGCTCTGCCCCATCTGCAGCCTGCCACGCATCCCCTGTAAAGCCACAGCATCCCACAAGGTCCCGTCTTGCCTCAGCTCCTCCTGCACAGCCAGCTCAGCTGGGGCTCCGGTGAGGACTGCAGGGGACGCAGTGTGTGTCTCCTGAACTCCAGGGGGGCCAGGTGGACCGAGGCGCAGATTAGAGGAAGGAGAGCTGCCAGTCAGAGGCCCGGCACAGCTCAGCAACTGCTGTCACCCAAAAAAAGATGCTTCGAAAGCACTTTTCTAATCCGGAGGGAGAAATGGAATGCTTTCAGCCCCAAGGGAACACTCACAGCTGACCTACCTGAGTTTCCCAGCACCTGGCTCTGGAGGAACATCGTGCCACCTGCTAATGAAGTCGGGGACTGTGGTTACTGTGTCACCGCGCCTGGGAAAGCAGGGGCAAGTGACGCACTCTTCTTCATCAAGCAGCAATTTTCAAAAGGAACAGGTAACCGCACCTGAATTCACATGCAAACTGGACTATTCTGATACATAATCGGGATTTCACAGTGTTCTAGTTCTAATGTTCCAGAGGACTGGGGTTTCCAAACGGAGTCTGGGGATCAGATTGTCATTTTTAGAATTTAATTCTGTAGATCAAAAACTAAAAAAAAAATTCACACTTTGGCTGCCGCCTTGTATTGCAGGCCATTCACACACACATAAATGCAACCCGAAAACTTACCTCCGTAGAGGAGCGTTCTCCTCAATATCCTCCAGGGTCTCCAAGGACGATCTCTGGGAGATGAGGCGACGTCTGCAGAGAGAGGGAGAAAAAATCTAGGAGTTAAAACTGCATTGTGAAATGGATCTGGCATTTCTGTAAAGCTAAAGCTGTTCTAAAAAATAAAGTCCACTAAGAAAAAAATCAGGCGAAATGTGTTTTAAGAGGCTGCCATATTCCCAGCCTGTACCCTGAATGCCAAGCCCATCTTGCCTTGCTGAATCCTGAGCTTTCTTCCTGGTTGTAGGGCTGCTTTTTGGTGATTAGGGAAGTGATGGCTACTTTTTATGCTGCCTAAAACCAAAAAAAGACAAGGTACCTCTGGATAGTGTATAACTTTGGTACTGTGTGCACTTTTTCTAAAGCATTAGATAGTCCTGTTAAGTATTCAGATATCAGTGGTCTGAACCAGCTTTAGCTGATAAATATTAAATATTAAAACCGTACTAAATAAAATCTCAAAATCATTAGGAGGCAAGAAAAAACTTATGGTCTCTGGGCCATAATTATGAAAGCAACTAGAAACAAGGCAGACATTATTACCCTGGGAGAATTTCTCCGAGACCAGTGAGAATATATATCAGGGTGTGATTAGGCAAAACACAAACTCTTTCCATCTGCTAAAGAACTGCAAACCACCTGCCCAAACCTCCTCAATCTAGTTTCTTTTGTCAGATTGAAATAAGAATGGGTCCTAGTTAATTGAGAATATCTGGTACAGGGACCAGGCGGGATGGTGGTTGGTAATTTTATAGCAAATCCGTTTGAACAAGGGCCATCACTTCATAGCAAATGATTTGGCTGAAGGGTGGTGTGGACAGAAAAATATCTGATTGGGTCTTTACCTTGGGAAATAAATGGGACTAAAATTAGAAGACTATGTCTATTTTGTGTTCATTTGATAACACTTAGGTTAAGAACATGCAATTATAACCATGTTCTAATTTGTTCTAAAGAATAAAAAAATGGAACAAATGTTCTTTGCTTTGTTCTGTGTGTACTTTTTCTAACCAACCACACTGATACCTTTTTGCTTCGTGTTTTGTTTTTAATAGGACAATCAGAAGGGTCATTTTTGCAAACCATTCGAGGGCTTCACCAATTTTCTCAGAGCCTGTCTTCATGTTTTGACAGTCAAATCCTTTCTAAAACACTCAGCACACACCTCCCTGCTTCTCCCTCGGATGAGCCTCGTTTGTCCACATGTGAGAACCAGGAGCTCTCCAACATCACCTTCACTGTCTTCGTGACACACTGACCTTCTGCAAGATCTCCAGTTTACTCTGTAATTAACTTATGCTAAACTTCCATTTCTGTAATATGGTATTGTTAGATTTCCAGCAGTCAGTCAGACCAGGCAGACACTGGTCTTACCTGAGGGGGTGGGGAACTGATTTTATAGGTGGGGATTTGAGAGGTGGCCAATTCATGAGTAAGTAGGACTTGCCTGTGCAGCCCCCTAAGTCCAGGGACTCAGCACGCCAGGACCCCTGTGACAACACCCGGCGGCTGTGGCTTTGAAGGAAGTGTCCAGGCCATCATGAGGCACAGCCCCTCCAGGCGCCAGGTCTGGCTGGGACGGAGTCCCAGGCTGGGACGGGGACAAACCCCCAGTTAGTCACACTCCCACCCACTGTAGCTCTCAGGGATAGGTGTCCCCAAGCTCCCCATCCAAGGGACGGTATGATGCTACACGTGTGCTGGGTCAGACAGACTCAGATTTCAGTCCTGGAGTCTGGAGGCTCTGGGACCTTAGAAAACTCCTTAATCCTTGAGCCTCAGTTTCCTCACCTATGACACGGGAAAATGAGAGTAAGTAAGAAACAAAGAGACATGAAGTCCTTGGCACAGGACAGTTAATGACCAGGAGCTCCTGGGATTTTGATTGTTACTCCAGTTTCCTCCACTGGGGCTGCAGCCTGACCTGATGCCCTCCCCGCTCAAATGACTGGGGTCAGCCTGGCTGTCCCAGCTCTGGCCGCTCCTCCAAGCCCTGCCAGTGGCGAGGTCACTCCCAAATGCCTTGTGCCCGAGCCAACCCGTGACACGTGCTCCTTCCACCCCTACACCCCCTTCGAAGCAGAGCTAACTTGGTGTCACCTTCGCTGAGGCACTGGCCACCTATAAAATTAGAGCCCCAGGCCTCCGTGCACTGTTCTTACTCGATACCGATGTCTCCTCTGCAGTTGTGATTAAAATGATATTTACTCTGTGTATCTGTGGATAATGTTCTGAGTTTCGTTTTTCGGTTTTTTTTTTGGCTGCACCATGCAGCATGTGGGATCTTAACTCCCCGACCAGGGATCGAACCCTCACCCCCTGCAGTGGAAGCGCGGAGTCTTAACCACTGGACTGTCAGGGAAGTCCCTCTTCTGAGTTTTTAAATCAAAAGTGAAATATTAATTTAAGTATGCACCCCTAAATTGTCATTAGACAAAACATAGTCACAGGCAGAAATAAATGTATGGGTTTCAGATCCTGAAAATCCCAACAAATCCTGTCAAACTTTGAGCCTTCCTCTGCAGGCAAATGCAGAGGCACCTGTCACCTCTGCATTTTCAGGTGACAGGTAAACAGACATTTAACATTTGGCTCAATCTGCAACCGAGGCGACTGCAGCAATTGTGCAGCTTCAAGCTCTCCCTTCCTTCAATTATCGTAACAGAGGTCCCCTGGGAAGCTCTGTGGTTAGCTCCTTGGGCAGTAAAGATACAACCAAGGCCGCAGCAAAGGCCAGGCAGGTGTATCCTTTTCTGCCCACCCACCCGACCAAGCCTGGCCTGCTGGGACCACAAAGCTGATCCCGGCTTAACTCTTGTCCTCAAGGAGCTCATATTCAAGGGGGAATCCGTGGGACCACCAGCAGGGAATTCCATTAACAACCCCTCAAGCTCCTCTGGCATTTGAGGCTGTCTCCCTTTCCCACCCCAAGAAGAGCATGGCCAGCCCTCCAGCTGAAAATGTGTCCAAGTGAACCCACGGAGGACACGTGAGGCCCTGCCAGGCGCCCTGGGGCCCACAGCCTCCCGTCCAACATTCAAACCAGGGGGTTCACCCTAGAAAACTAGGTCAATTCATAAAAGCACACAATCTGACAATTCCCCCATCTAAAAGCCACATCCGGCAATTCCTATGCTGGAAAAGACAGATGCTACTTGGAAAATAATCAAATTAGAATACATCTTTCTATATATTTATAAGGATTTGTTTTCTAAAAGCCAGTACATTTGATATTCTCTTCATGAGTTGAACAGGTATAGATTCTCTCCCTCTCACACACACAGAGGCACTTAAGGTCTGGATTCCTTAGAGGGAAAAAAATTCAAAACCCAAATGCCCACCTGTTTCTTTAAATTCAGCAGATGTGTGCTTCCCTTCTTCATGAACAGAACTAAGCAATACATTCTTTGAGATGCACATATAGAGATTGGAAAGAACTACCACGGATCATTGTAAAGAAACTGTCAGGGCTTCCCTGGTGGCGCAGTGGTTGAGAATTTGCCTGCCAATGCAAGGGACACAGGTTCGAGCCCCGGTCTGGGAAGACCCCACATGCCGCGGAGCAACTGGGCCCGTGAGCCACAACTACTGAGCCTGCGTGTCTGGAGCCTGTGCTCCGCAACAAGAGAGGCCACGATAGTGAGAAGCCCGCACAGCGCGATGAAGAGTGGCCCCTGCTTGCCGCAACTAGAGAAAGCTCTCACAGAAACGAAGACCCAACACAGCCAAAAATAAATAAATAAGTAAATTAAAAAAAAAAAAACTGATCATTTGAAAAAAAAAAAAAAAGAGACTGTCATATGGTACCAGGAAAACGAAGATGAGATGCCTGCCCTTCCTGGCACGAGGGCCTGCCCTGTGGTGGTAGCTCACCTCTGCCCCTGCCACCCTGCTAAATCCTTCCAAGCTGTGTAGTAACTTTTCCCCTTGCCTTCTATCTTCAGAAAGCCCACAGTGGAAGGGAAGGCTAAGGGTGGGTGACCGACCTTCACCAGGCACTTTTCACCCTGTAATCTGCCTCATAAATCAAGTCCATTACTGTGCAGACTCCTTACCATTGGGCACAGTTAACAAGCAGAGGTCTTTGAATATTTTAATGACTGATGAGGAATACTTAGCCTTGGGCCAAAACAGCATGCCCCCTTATTAACCAAGAAGACATTCAGTAAGAGCCCAAGCATTATATGTCGAAATCACTAAATGAAAGATCGAGTCCTCAGAATTCAGGGTTCCCCATCTTGTCTGACAATTATAATTTGGGCCCTTCCACTCTGGCCACCAACACTTTTGAGGCCGATGGGGTTCACATTCAACACTCATATGTAAGTCAGCCTCCCTAAAGCCCCCAGACTCATTTTAGAATACTACCCTTTGAACGTCGGACTCTGCCTAGGCAAGGAAGTTCTAATCCATGACAAGGTTGCCTATCTGGATATACCTACTTGGACCAAATTAATCCACTTGTCATTAGGGCTAATGATCGATTGTGGTGCAAGTCACCGAGTGCTCCCGGGACCCAGGGCTGGTCACAGTGGGAATTATGGCGGCAGAGCCTCACCAGCGTGGACTCTGGGCTCACTAATGTCCCTGCTGACCAGTGAGGCTGGGGCAGGGTCATCCGAGCTCCAGCTGGGCCCAGGGTTTAGGACGGTCATTTAGGACCAAGCTGGGATAAAGAAGGTGACCCCCAGCCTCAGCATTGGTGTCAAACAAGTAAGTCGAGTTGGATCAATGCTCGCCACCCAGGGAACATTAATAATCTCTGGGGGAAAAACACAAGCTTTGGGAGCAAGAAGGGACCCTGACCATCTGGGCCAACCATTGCTACCCTCACAAAAAGGCAATTTAGCTGTGTGGTTCCCCCCATGTATGGAGTCCCCTTCCTGGCTGTCAGGCCGCTGGAGGGCAGGGTTACCTCTTCACAGACGTGAGGGAATGAGGGCCTCACGGATCCCTCAGTTACACAGGAGATGGGCCAGCTGAGGTCATAATTACTTCAGATCTGTTCCAACAGTTATTATGACCCAAAAAAACCCAAACAAACAAAACCTCCAACCATAAAAATAACTTACTCTTATAGCCTCGAGACACGCACACACTTGTCATTTATTTGCTGTGTTACTTGTGCCCTGCTCCCACTGCCCACGTCACCTCCCTCCCCCAGACAAAACTGACCACTCCAGCCAGTGAGCTGCTGAGGCTCTCCTCACCTGCATAGCCCCAGGGATGGGAGATGCTCAGTAAACAGCAGGGGCTCGATCAGGGCCGGCTGAATAGACTAATGAAGTCCACCATCGGCCGGTGGCTGTTTGGGATTTTCCCAGAGAGCACCAGACCTTCCACTCAATGCTTTTCTATGCACAATTATTACTGGCTCTTCTCTATTCAACACATAAGGTCCCGATCTCATCACCAGGAGCCCAGAAATAATCCTCAGAAAGCTTCCCATGGTCTCACGACAGCGAGAAGAAGAGGGAGGCAGGAGACCCTCATCCTGCAGGGCTGGGGTGGTTGGGTGGGCAGAAGGGCCAGGGCCCCCAGCACAGCCCAGCAGTTCACAGGTAGAAGGCATGATCCGTTTAAAATGGGTTTCTTCTCTTTGAGTTTATTAAACATTCATCTTTCCAAATGGATTTTTCCCCCTGCTTTTGTGACTATAAGAGTACTATGGGGCTTCCCTGGTGGCGCAGTGGTTGAGAATCTGCCTGCCAGTGCAGGGGACACGGGTTTGAGCCCTGGTCTGGGAAGATCCCACATGCTGCGGAGCAACTGGGCCCGTGAGCCACAACTGCTGAGCCTGCGCGTCTGGAGCCTGTGCTCCGCAACAAGAGAGGCCGCGACAGTGAGAGGCCTGCGCACCGCGATGAAGAGTGGCCCCCGCTCGCCGCAACTAGAGAAAGCCCATGCACAGAAACGAAGACCCAACACAGCCATAAAAATAAATAAATAAATAAATAAATTTATTTAAAAAAAAAAAAGAGTATTATGTTTCACTGTTTAAAAAAAACTTCAAATTAGGAAACGTATAAAGTAGAAACTGAGGAAATCACCTGCAAACCCCAGGGCCCAAAGAGCACCTTCTAAGAGTTTAGTGTATGTCCTTTTAGACTTGTTCTTATTTCCACATCAACTTGTAAACGTGTGTGTGTGTGTGTGTCTGTGTGTCTGTGATTGAAACTATGAAAAAGACAAGAAGGGTTTGCTTTTTTAAAAACAAAGGCAACAAGGAAGAGTAACCTGCCATGGGGTGAAGCTGGAATCCGGCTCCACTGTTGGTGACATGTGCAGTGTCTGAGCAAGATATAAGGATGGGATCTCGGAGAGACAGCAGCCAAGAGAGAATCCGGGGTCCTTCCCAGGCTGGGAAGCAGCCCCCGGGGCTGGGTACCCTGTTCTCTGGCTCTGGACCAGCAAGTGAGGAGCGGTGAGCACAGAGGGGCTGTGCTTGATTGCTTGCAACACCAGCTAGGGAGAAGGGGATCGAGGACCACCAGTAGGATTAGGGCTCCAAGCTCACCGCTGGGGCTTGGTCCTGATGCCCGCAGGTCCAGCAGCCTTCCCCACGCTGAGGTGCAGATGTGGGAATGGTGGCCCGAGACCTTTCTGAGGGCTGGAGGACTATCTCACTACCTCAGGTAAAAGAGGTACTGCAGGCAAGGAATCAGGGCTGGACGGCAAGCAGTCCCACTTCAACCTAGAGACCACGAGAGTCTTCATCTCTCAGCCTCCTTTTCTGACTCAGAGTCACAAAGCTTCCAAGGTCCCAGTCAGGGCCCAGCAAGAAAAGGTGTGAGGGTCACTAACCTAGAAAGCAGAGCTGGCCTTTTTAGCAGTTAGGAAATCCCTTTGCAAAATGTCGTAAGATCCCATCCCCTGGCTTGTATATCTCACGTACGAGAGGAAGCTCACTATTTCAAGGAGCCCTAAAGAGAAGAACCACTATATATCCAAGAATCGTACTTTCATTGATACAGCTTCTGTGAAAATTCTCGTTTTCACATACCAGGCTTCAAAGTCAAATGCTAACATCCCCACTGTTCTTTCCTTCATTTCTCTAACGCAGCTTCAAGTTGTTGAGGTCACAGCACCAGGAGCTTGATCTCCAGATTCAGCAACTAAGTTGTGATAACTCTGGTCATGATTTGGCAAATTTCAAAGCCAGGATTCCAGATGCTCCTGTAGCAGAAGTCAAATCAGATTGTGCTCCTTGAAGAAGCAAACTGTTTTGCACCAGTACATATGTGTTCACAGATGAGAAAGAAAAGTCAGCTGTCCCCTCTCAACAGAAGCTACAGTCTGAAAGCAAAAACGGCCTTGGCTTCAGCCTGAAGGCGTGTTTGTTAGATGCATGCTCAGTTATGCTTTCCACGATCTAAAGCTTCATCCAGCAGCAAAGGTGCTGAAAATGAGTGAGGCCCTACCTTGCTCGCCCGGCAACGGCTGCTTGATAGACTGTGGAAGAAATCCCAGAGGAGAGCTGTGGAATCTGACATAGCAGTGGCGTACCGGCTGGGCCAGGCCACCAGGCTGGGGTGACTGCAGAGCACCCTGCCTGGACCAGTCAGGTCCTGCAATGCCACTGAGCAAAGAGTACATGGCTGATTTGCTTGTGCAGGAAAAAAACCCTCTCCCTGTGGCAGCATATGTCTCTAAAGGCAGATCCATACGCAGAATACGGATGGACACAATTCACACCCCCCCAGCGGTCATGGAATTTTCCTTGTAAAGGAAGGAAAATAGATCATCTTTAAGGAAAGAAGGGCTGCGTGGATCAAGAAACAGACAAAATGCTAGGAAACTGATTTTGAATCTGGCTATATTTTAGAGTCTCTAGCTGATAATCAGGCATAGAATCAAACTGAAGTCAATACACCAAGAATTGCCAATCAGCTTGCTCAAATAAGATCTGTTTCTACATTAAAAAATATTCAGCCATTTATTTCCTATTTTTGCAAACATTTATTTATTAATGATATATCAAGTATCCAGCAGCAAGCTGGATGCTGAAATACAGCAGTGAAAAAGGTAAACACTATCCCTCCCTCATGGAGTTTAAATTTATGGTCAGGAAGACAGACACTAAACAAGTAAAATAATTCTAGTTGTGAAAGAGATTAACACAAAGGAGGAAGAAAACAAACTACCTATAATACTGTGGGGCTACTAGCAGGATACATTTCAGTTATTTGTAAACATACTGTGTGCATGTGTGTCAAGAACTTCCCTGGTGGCACAGTGGTTAAGAATCCGCCTGCCAATGCAGGGGACATGGGTTTGACCCCTGGTCCGGGAAGATCCCACATGCCACACAGCAACTAAGCCAATGAGCCACAACTACTGAGCCTGTGCTCCAGAGCCTGCAAGCCACAACTACTGAGCCCATGTGCCACAACTACTGAAGCTCGTGCGCCTAGAGCCTGTGGTGTGCAACAAGAGAAGCCACCGCAATGAGAAGCCCGCGCACCACAACGAAGAGTAACCCCCGCTTGCCACAACTAGAGAAAGCCCATGCGCATCAACAAAGACCCAATGTAGCCAAAAATAAATAAATAAATAAATAAATAAATAAATAAATAAATAAATAAATTTTAAAAAGAAATAAAGCAACTCCAAATGTTTACAAAGAATACAGAGACACTTGGCTTGCCTGAGGCTACGTTTGTTTCAAGGTTATCATCAGACTCACCAAATCCTGGAAAACCAAGGTGTGAGGTTATCTCAGCATTTAGGGCTGTGCAGAGACAGACTTGTTGGCAGGATTTAATGACTGGCCAGGTTTTCACTCCTCAGATTCCCCACTCCACCCTGCCCACTGTGCCCTGCTGATCTTACAAAACACCCTTTCCATCATGTCATTCCCTAATTTGAAGATCCACAATGATTCCCTCTGGGAACAAGTTCAAACTCCTCTGACAAAGGGACTAGATGGGGAGATGAGAAGACAGAGCAGACACAGCACACATGGCCATCCCGAAGGCACCTCCCAGTCTCCTGGGGCATCCCAGGAAATAGAGGGGCCATGCCAGAGCCACGAGTCGACAGTGCCGCATTCTAATTCCCCCTCAGCCTCATCCCGGAGGGAAGGGCCTGGCCCTGCAGCTGGAGGGAGCAAGCTGGGCCAAAAGTGCAGAAGAAGAGAAACCAAGAGCAGGTGTATTGGTTGAAAAAAAAAATCAGGACCCAGAAAGGTTTTGGGTTTTGTGTGGCTGATGAGATAAAACGACATTACCCTTGCAATAGAACATGCTGGATAGCCATGGGGGTGACAAGTGGGGCCCACACCAGGGCAGGGTGAGGGTGGAAAGGAGACATGAGCAATGGAAAACCACTCAAAATTAAAGAATCGCTTTCATCCTGGAGACGAAAGAGCCCTGTGGATCGAACAGAACCAGCCCAAGGAGTTTGGGGCCAACTCTCGTATGTTCTGGGTGGACCCCAGAATCAAAGGAATCAAATCCAGGTGTTTCTGTGACAAGAGTGCCCTGAGCCAGGTGAAGGAGGGTGGCTGGGAACCCAGCACCTGGACCCGGAGTTTAAGGCCAGGACAGACCAGGTGTGGAGTGTGGGTGGGGGTGGGCAGGGGAGGGCACGAGTGAGCTCGAAGGAGAGCCAGGATTAAACTGGGAGAGGACCTCCTGGAGAATGAGCAGCCGGACTAGCCCGGGAGGTTCAGGGTAAACTCAGGAGGGACATACATGCCTCATGGGAGCCGAACAGGATGGAACACCAAGTTTTGCAAGGCACAGAGGAATTCCCTGAAGCAAAGTCCAGGAAGGAGCCCAATAGGAGCCAGGAGCCAGACAGGCCCCTATCAGATGGCTGAGGTCAGTTCCAGGAGGAGCTGGCAAGACCCCAAAGGCCAAATGAACACGCAGATGGGTGGGCTGGGGCCTGGCACCACAGTGAGATGGAACAAACACGTGCACCCATAAGCGTGTGTGCACTCGCGTGTGCATTTACACAGTGTTTCCTTCTGACTCAGAACAACAACGGAGGTGCAGGAACACCTGCAGGGCACATGTGGGGAAGCGAGGTGCAGGCACAGTTGGCTGGAGATGCTTCCTTAGACGGAGGCTGATTGCAACGGGTTCTGAGCCTTCCAAAGGCCCACAGGCACCTGAGTCGTGTCACATGGACCCTCGGCCTCCACTCATCTCCAGCCTCTTCAGGAAGAGTGGGTCATCCTGGACCCTCTTCTCTGTACTCAAGACAGGGCCTTCTCTTAAACAGTCCACCCTGACAATAGCCCAAGCATCGGTGACCTCACCGTTCTTTCCCAGTCATTAGGAGGACTTAACTGTTGCTTTGCAAGAATGCCTTTACATGCTGAAGACCTTTAAAGCCGTTAGATGGCAGAATGGGTGTCCTCTATGCACATAGTCAGTGCTACGGGGTCTGCAGCACAAAGGCTAGAGGTGGATGAGAAGAAGCCAAGCCCCGCCCCGGGAGGTGACATCCTCTCCCCAGCTCCCCGCCCCCGTCTTGAAGGGCTGAGATGTCAATGGGAGCTAATTTAATTAGAACAGCAGGGTCAGGTGGGGCTGGTTACTTCCCCGCTGGCATTTCACTGAAACTTTCAGAGGCTGTCTTCCAGCATAATCGCTCCCCTGAGTTTCTCCCTTGGTTTCCAGCTTGACCTTTCTCTGTTCCGAAGGGCCTTCAGTAGAAATGGATTCTGACAGCTCGGAAACAGCATGCAATTGTTTATAGCAAATTCGGGATGGATGGGGTTTCATCAATCTTTATTTTCTGCTTTTTCCGATTAACCATGGCCCACGCTCAGTCGCAGCTTATGGAAACGAAGACTAATGCTCCCTTGTCTTTCCAGCTTCAAGCATCATCGGCCTCCCTTTTCCTAACGAGGGGTCCAAATGATCTCACTCCTCTCTGGAAGCCTTTTTAAAATGCCTTGCTTCTCCTTGGCTGCCGAGGTTTATTCCCTTTATTGAAAGTTGATGGGGATTGGGCACAGCTGAATCGCTGGCCTCATAAGGGGCTTATAGCGTAAGGAATGCCCCAGGGGTGACCAAATCTTAGTTCAAAAGAAAACTCAGAATCTGCTTCACCTGCTCGTCATCCAAATGCTACCATCTTCCTAAGGCACAGTGCGGTGCCACCTGCTCTGCGAAGCTACCGCTGACATTTTCTGAATTCCTACAACATTTGGTATCTTTACTGTATTACGTGGAAATTTTGATATCTAGATACTTGTAGAATGATTGATTTCATTCTTATTACACCCTGTATCTCCAACCTGACTGCAAATACCTTGAAGAGGTAACTATGTCTTCCCTTCTCTGAAACCCCCTCAGTGACTGGCACATTACCTGGTCATAGTAGGTGCTCAAAAAATCCTTAAGTACAGCATGAACAACTGTCTGTAGCTACAGCTGGCACACAAAGGGCAAGGATGGATCTTAACTGCTCCAGGGAGTCCGATTAACACTGCTCTGAGGGGCTCTTCTGAGACCCCTCACCAAACCAGCAGAGGCCCAAACCATATCAGGAATGAGGTCCAAATGAAAGCTGGGAGGGACCTCTGAGATCACCAGATCACCTGTGGTCAAACTTCTTCTGAGCAGCAGAATGTTTTTTTTTTCCAAACTAAATCTTATATCAAGTCTCCACATATGAAGCAGATTAGAATAATTATAAATTTTATAAGTAAATTTTTTATATTCAAATGTATAACTCAATCACTATGAGAGCAGTGAAGCTATCTCACTGTACAAGCAAATCTGAAGTTATGGTGACATTTCTAGTCTAAGGTCAATCTCAGCATCTAGCTTATTTCTTTTGGTCTTGGTTGTACAGTATGGAGACAATCCCAATTGATACAGATAGGCAGGTGCCTATGGTAACCATTTTTAAACGTCTCAGGACCCACTTCAATTAAATAGATGTGGCAGGTGAAGCTTAGTTGCACGAAATCAACTTACTGTGGCAGCATGTTAATTAATGCAAAATTAATTTACTGACAGTCACCAGCATGACAGCTATGAACACTACTGAGTTTGCATTTTTCCACAGTTTTAAAAACACTTTATATATGTATATAAGTGTGTACCATACACACATATAAATTATACCTCTAAATGTTAAACACAGAATTACCCCATATGACTGGCAATTCCATTCCTAGACATAATCCAAGAGACATGAAGGTTATACTCACACAAAAAGTCATACATGATTTTACTATTAACAATTTATATGCAAAATTGTTATACTATCAACTTACATTAATAAATAGGGATGCATCAATTAGAATAAGTATATGTATTATAAAAATGCAACTTTAATTGAAATGCTATATATGTTAATAGTATGCCCTTGAGCTACGCAAGAAACAGAGTTTTGAGTTTTACGTAAGCCGTCGAGGCAGAGTGAAAGTGAAGTCAATAGACTTCTTGAACAAGGGAATTCCGCTCATCAGTATTCCATTTTTCAGTTACTTTACTTCAACATAGATTAGAGAAGATTCTTTGTGACTGTAAATCATTAACATTTTTTCTTAACATAAGGTCTAGTGATTCTTCACACTGTGAATTTTATGAGTTGAATGAATATGGACACCGTTGGTACTACATTGTATTAAAAGAAGTATCAATTAAAAAAAAAAAAGTCGTACATGAATGTTCACAGCAGCATTATTTACAATAGCCAAGATGTGAAAACAACCTAAATTTCATCGACTGATGAATGGATAATAAAATGCAATATTCTTCAGCCATAAAAAGTAATGAAGTACTGATACATGCTATAAAACGGATGACCCTTGAAAACATTATGCAAAGTGAAAGAAGAGAGTCACAAAAGACCACATGGTGTATGCTTCCAATTATATGAACTCCATAGAGGCAGAAGGTAGATTAGGGGTTGCCTAGGGTTGGGTGTGGGGAGCGGGAGGAATGGGGAGTGATTGCTAATGGCCACAGGGTTTCTTTTTAGGGTGATGAAAATGCTCTAAAATTAGAGAGTAGTGATGGTTGCACAACTTTGTGAATATACTAACTGCCGAACAGTACACTTTAAATGGAGACTGTATGAATTATCTCAATCAAGCTGTTAAAGTGATATAGAAAATCTATATATGTAGGAAACTATATTCTGAGAAAAAAATAGTCAAAATGAACCAACTGTTTGTGGAATTCCTTAAAGCCCTTGCCGAGTTCCTTAGAGCTCTATTGAGATCATACGATTATGAAAACTATGGGACCGGTTCCTTTCCTTTGACCAGACCTATGGACACTGAGCGCTTAGCCGACCTGCCCAGGCCAGGGCCAGATGGTCAGAAAGCAAGGACAGGGCCCAGATGATCTCACTGCAGAGCTGGCTCCTTTCCTTTCTAACGTGGCTTAAGCTGGCCCTTTCAGGGGGTGTTTCCAGCCCTCGGCAACAGGAACCAGGTGAGCACAGAAGGCGGTGATAGGGGCAAACTCACCACTTTCACCAGGGCCTCGTTTTCTCCCCCATCTCCCATGGGCATCTCCAGCTCAGCATCACCAACACTGCTGACAGACAACACGTCCGTCCCCTTTCTCCCTGCATCCTTGCAGGGCAAAAAGGGACCTCCTTACTGCCCACGTCAAAGTGGCATATTTGTTTGGAGTCTGAGACTTCGGCTTCCTTAACTTCCCATTTCCCTCACCTCTGGTGCAAGACACACTTGCAAATGACTCCCTTTTTATTAAAGGCTCATCCTGTTTTCTAGAGAGGAGAGAGCCTGGGAGCAACTTCAGGCCTCCAAGAAGCAAGAAGCAAGACAATACACCCTCTGAGGTGCTTCTGTCAGCGTCTGGGTAGGTAGTTTAATTTTTTAACAGCTCATTTTGGAGCCCTTTGAAAATATATTATTAGCACATTGGCCTCACCGTATACCTAATTTAGCAACCATGGTTCTAATTACCAGGCTGTTCAGGAAAGGTTTCCAAAGTGAGTTTGCAGCCTGAGAGCTGTGCGGAAAACCACATGAATATTTACTTAGATGTTCTGTGGATTCAACTTATTGGATACTCTGGCAAAAGTCTAACCCAGAGGTCTGAGTAGCCCTTTATGCCAGGGCTTTGGTGTGATACCACGTGGTTATTATGGAAAATAATATATTCTTTTTTAATAGAAAAATTTTTTATTGATGTATAGTTGATTTACAATATTATATTAGTTTCAGGTGTACAATATTGTATTAGTTTCAGGTATACAACATAGTGATTCAATATTTTTGTAGATTATGCTCCATTTAAAGTTATTATAAAATATTGGCTGGGACTTCCCTGGTGGCACAGTGGTTGGGAGTCTGCCTGCGAATGCAGGGGGCATGGGTTCGAGCCCTGGTCTGGGAGGATCCCACATGCCGTGGAGCGGCTAAGCCCGTGTGCCACAACTATTGATCCTGCGCTCTAGAGCCCATGAGCCACAACTACTGAGCCCACGTGCCACAACTACTGAAGCCCACGCACCTAGAGCCCATGCTTCTCAGCGGGAGAAGCCACCGCAATGAGAAACCCACTCACCGCAGCACGGAGTAGCCCTTGCTCGCTGCAGCTAGAGAGGGCCCGTGCACAGCAACCAAGACCCAACACAGCCATAAATAAATAAATGAATTAATTAATTAAAAAAAATATTGGCTATATTCCCTGTGCTGTACAATATATCCTGACACCTTATTTATTTTATACATGATAGTTTGTCTCTTAATTCCCTACCCCTATCGTGCCCCTCCCCCTTCCCCTCTTTCCCGTCAGTAACAACTAGTTTGTTCTCTATACCTGGGAGTCTGTTTCTGTGTTGTTATATTCATTTGTTTGTTTTATTTTTAGGTTCCACATATAAGTGATATCATACAGTATTTGTCTTTCTCTGTCTGACTTATTTTACTCAGCACAATACCCCCCCGGTCCATCCATGTTGTTGCAAATGGCAAAATTTCATTGTCTTTTATGGCTGAGTAGTAGTCCATTGCACATATATACTCACAAATAATATATTCTTAAAAACTTCCAAGGTGGGGGACCTACCATTTTCAACCAATGTTTTCACAAAGCAACAGACTAAAATCAATGCAATCAGTTGCCATTTTATTTTCCTAAGGATGCTCAGTGGTGTCATTCTTTAGGGCAGGATCCTTAAACTGGGGTCTCTGGACCTCCTAGGGGTTCTGTGCACCTTTAAAATCAGATGTAAAGCACGTGTGTGTGTCCATTTTCTCTCTTTTCTAAAAGAGAATCTATGAGATCCCAAGCAAAGATTAGAAACCACTGTTATCAGGCAAAGAATGATGCTATCAGGGGTAGCAGGGGTGACAGGGCAGAGTTCTAGATCCAGTTCTGTCTCTATTACGTGACTTTAAGCAAGATGTCACTGTCACCATTATCAGTGTCATCGGCACAGATACAAATATTCACAGTCCTAGATACTGGGGATGCAGAGAAGAGTAAAGAAATGTAAGACTCGGTTCCTGTTCTGGGTGGTTCATGACCTAGTATGGAGACAGGGCAAACACAGCTCTGAAACTTGTAGACTTTGCTCAAGTACTCACAGGCCAGAGCTTGGAATGCAGGCGAGCTCTGAGCTGTGCACCCTTCGGCAGGGAGGCAAGGCTGAAGGAATCGTGGGGAACCAGAGCTCCATTGAGGGTGCATGTAGAAGGTGAGTCTCTGTGGAGCCTTTGGCTCTGCTCAATGGGGGTCAAGCCCAGGTGACTAGGGTTTCACTGGGTGGCAGGAATCTTGGAAAAAGCTGAGGGATGACAGTCAAAGCAACACCAAAGCAGAGATGAGGGCCTTCTCTGAAAATTGGGTAGATTCCTAAAGATCACAGGAGAAATAATAACACTTTGATCTATCGAAAGGAAAGTAGAGAAAAGCCAAACAGAAGGACTTTGTAAACCTTTACCAAGAGATGGGGGCATGAATCAAGATATGCAGGGCAGAGGAGAAGAGTGCACATATACTCTGGGAAGGTCCAACACACGTGAAACTGCCCCTCTACCACCTGGAACAAAGCTCACCTGAACTACCAACTGTCGTGCATTCGTGCATTCGAACGTCCATCCACCATTTACTAACTCCCCACGACAAGGTGCTGGGGGATCAAGAATGCATAGAGCTCAGTCCCTGCCTTCAAGGACACCCTGATGGGGAGACACCTTCAGAGAGATGATTAAAAAGGAGAGTGCACGGATGGATGTGTCGTGGGAGCAACCAGGAGACTCGGGGAAGGCTCCCAGAGTGCCAGTGCTGGGACGGACCTTGGCGACCACTCATCCAGGTGAGGAAACCACGCACGGCCCGGCTGCACAGGTCACGTGTTAGCAAAGCCCCAGTAATTTACCACACCACCTGGCTCATCTCCAAAGGCAAGATCAACCTCTGCCCTTCTTTGCCACCAAAACGTATCAAGATGAAGAAGGCGGTCTTCACTGTTTCTCCACAACGCAGAGCAGCCCCTCAAATTGCTCCCTGCTCAGCCTGGGAGATTTTGTTCCTGGATTTCAACACGTGTCCTTTGAAACTGAAGCTCGTCAAGCATCAGAACAAGTAAGGCGCACTCTGAGGCTGGATTGTGCCTATTACATTGGCGCCAAGATTTAATGCCTTGTAATCATCAAGAGCCCACTTTCCCAGGTTCATAAAACCCCAGCAGTCTGGCTTCTGCGTTTAGACTAATAAAAAGCACAACGGGCATAAAGGGACCCAAGGCTCGTCCACATGCCACCCGGGAAGCCTTGGTTATGTGGTCCTGGAACCCAGAAACACCCCCACCGCCCACCCTGCCAGAGGCCAGGGAGAAGGTGTGGAAGAAGGCTGATGTGCATCCTGTACGCCTGGGACAGCGCCTCCAACAGCACCCAGGCTCTCGGGAGGGATGTCAGACCAGACCGAAAGGCGGCAGGCCCTCGTTACCTGTTTCTCCATCATTCTGCGAACATTACATCCCAAGCACTCTAACAGCCTTATAGACGTTTTTTTTTTTAACATCTTTATTGGAGTATAATTGCTTTACAATGGTGTGTTAGTTTCTGCCGTATAACAAAGTGAATCAGCTATACATATACATATATCCCCGTCTCCCCTCCCTCTTGCGTCTCCCTCCCACCCTCCCTATCCCACCCATCTAGTGGGACACAAAGCACGGAGCTGATCTCCCTGTGCTATGCAGCTGCTTCCCACTAGCTATCTATTTTACATTTGGTAGTGTATATATGTCCATGCCACTCTCTCACTTTGCCCCAGCTTACCCTTCCCCCTCCCCATGTCCTCAAGTCCATTCTCTACGTTTTATAGACATCTTTGTGTTTAATTCTCACAACGCCCCTGTAAGGTCAGTACTATTCTGACTCCCATTTCACAGATGGAGAAACTGAGGTTCCAACATGGTATGTAACTTGCCCAAGGCCCCAGAGCCGGGAGGTGGTAGATAAGGAACAGGGCAACTTCCATACTGGACACTCTGAGGTGGCACTTTGCAGAGGAGATTCATTCTTGGATCTCTTCCAGAACTAGCAGCTCACGTTATGGAGGAAGGAGCGGGCTGTCCTCCACAGGAGAGCTGGGAGGGCTGCTCAGGGATCCCTCCTTCCCACGGGGCTGGCTGCCCTATCAGGGCCACCATCAAGCCCAGGCAGGAGACACCTGCCCCGCAGCTGCCTGTGACTCCACGACGGCTGGCTCTAATGAGGGGAAACCAACAGGTTTCAAAGGAGTCTCTGGAGAGCCTCTGCAGGTCACATGCCGCTTTAAACCCCCTCATGTACTTATCTGAGCAACAGGACATCTGCCCCCATGGTCCTTTCAAATTCTGATGAGTTCTCCAGACAGTTTGTTTCAAAAGAAGTGAAGCTCTAACAGTTTCTGCTAGGTTTGAAAGAAAGCTCTTTTACTTCAAAGTGAAAGCTATTTTGCCAAAGAAATAAGACAGCTTTACCCAACTAGGTTGGAATGGTGGGTTCAAAAAAAAAAAAATTAACTTTGGAACCTTGGATTGGGTGTAGGGGAAGCTTCACTCTTGGAACTCTAAGGCCCCATTCACATTAGAAATAACTGAGTTTTCCTCACAGACTAGGCTTTTCTTTTCTTTTTTTTTTTTGGCCACGCCACACAATGCATGCAGGGATCTTAGTTCCCTGACCAGGGATTGAACCAGTGCCCCCTGCAGTGGAAGCGCTTAGTCCTAACCACTGGACCGCCAGGGAAGTCCCCTCACAGACTAGGCTTAATGTGTTTAATCATTACATCAGGTCTTCAGGTGGCTGGAGCCTCGTGGAGATCCCGAATCGTGGGCACCTGTCGGGGGAGCCCTCTGGTACAGGTGAGGGCCTCATCACAGGGCGGGGGGAGAGGCCGGGGACTCTTCTTCCAGGCTCAACTGTCAGCGCCATCTTGGACACAGCTTTGCTCTGTGCCCTGATTTTTTTTTTCCCCCCGACTAAAAAATTTTTTTTTATTGTGGTAATATATACATAAAATTTACCATTTTAACTATTTTTTAGTGTACAATTTAGTGGTGTTAAATACATTCACACTGTTGTACAACCATTACTACCCTCCAACTTAAACTCTGTACTCATTAAACACTCACTCTCTTTCCTCTCTCCCCCTCTGGAAACCACCATTCTCCGTTCTGTCTCTGTGGATTTGACTCTTCCAGGTACTTCATCTAAGTGGAATCACACAGTATTTGTCCTTTTTCACTTAGCATAATTCTTCCATGTTGCATGTGCCAGAATTTCCTTCCTTTGAATAGGAGTATAGACCACATTTTGTTGAGTCTCATCCATTGACGGACACTTGGGTTGCTTCCAGATTTTGGCTATTGTGAATAATGCTGCTATGAACATGGGTGGGCAAATATCTGTTCCAGTTCTATGCCTGGATTTTTTTTGTGTGTTTTTTTGAACTCTGAAAGGGCAAACTGGCATCAGTCCCATCAGATGCCCCAGGGCTTGCCCCTGGGTGGCCCGGAGGCGCCACAGGTGTGAATAGAAGGGAGGCATCCGGGAGCTGCCCACACAGAGGTGTCACCCAGAGGGCTGCCAGCCTAGCTCCGGTGTTTATGGGAGCCGGCCTGTTGCTTTTAAGCATGGGAATGAACAGAAGGGCACAAGCCCCTGCGTGCCCGTGTCCTTCCCCACCTCAAACACACCCTTCCCTCCACAGCGGCAAAGCTGCCCGCTGAGCCCCCCAGGGCACACGTGGGCAGCTGGAGCCCTGGTGTGGAGCAGCCCCTTCCCCCCTTCCGTCTCTCTCGCCCCCTCTGCAGACGGGGCCCCCTCAAAACCCCCAAAACAGCCCCAAATGAACACTACACAAATTATAACCGACAGCATCTACCCAATGTGAGTTTCCTAAGGATGGCACCTTGCTAGCCTTTTAAAGTGTATTTTGAATGAGCTAATACAACTGCAAAAAAAAATGAGACATCTGGTAAATAACACAGACCCTGAACTTCCAAACAACTTCTTGAAAAATTCGGCCTGCAGCTGGACCATCCGGAGCCCGAGGGTTCTCAGTGGGGGTGGTAGGGGCCGTCCCAGGCTCCGTCTGTTCTGCGGCCCCTTTTCCAGACACGTGAGGGGAAAGATCCAGGAAGTCTCCCAAAGAAGCCTGGAAAGTTTTTGTTTTTTAAGTGGAAAAAAAAAAAAAGACGTGGAATTGAAATTACCATTAAGCAAACATAAAAATATGAAAGCACACTCCCAGGAGATTAGGGAAAATAATTTCCGCTGATAGTGATCTTGAGATTAGTTTTGTCGAGTGAATCAAGCACCAGGCAGTGAGCAAGGGAATTTGGCTTCTATTTCTAGCTTCCCGCGCCCTGGTTCAGTCATTCAGAAATAACTTCTACTCCTTGCTTTTTCTACTTTAAAACAAGGGAAATGCCACCCTTCCTCCTCCGTCAGCAAAGAAATTGTGCTCCTCACAGAACGTGCAGGATGCCCGGACTTCTGACACCATGGAGAGAATTCAATCAGCTCCCAGAAAAGCAGCCACCAACAGACGTGTGCAGGATGCAATTTAATGACAAGAGGGGGTGTTCATAATGTATTACTGAGTGAAAAAAGGAAACTTGCAAAATGGTATGTGCAGTTTGTTCTCTAGTATTAAAAAAGAGAGAGAGAATATATATCCACACCATAACCAATGTTAACTGACAGATTCTAACGCACCCATATCCACGCATGCCCTACACCAAAACATTAACTGGTCATTTCTGGGTTTACGGGTAATTTAAATTTGTTTTTTTCTAAATGCTTCACACAGGTATTCCTTTTTGTTATCAGGGGAAAAATACATAGTTTTTAAGAAAAACGTATTCATATTATACACAGAGACATAAATATGTATGTGTGTGTATGTGCACTGTGATTGTATTCCGGGTGGTAGTAAAGAATCAACTGGCGCCATTATTGAAGAAAATAGGTGGACGGGCAAGAAATAAAAGGTTGATAAGACAACCCTTTTTGATTAAGTGATTTCTTGGCCAGCTGCTTGCACACACATCAAAAAATCCCTAGAATTGCTTCTTTCCAGCAGACAGGAAATCACTCATTTCCCCTGAAATGTGAACTTTCAGGCACCAAGTCTGATGAGGAATCATTGCATTCAAACCAACCTTCCCTTTCCTTTTGTAAATCACCTCTAAATGAGAGATTGCTTCTAGATAGGCGGGGAAAAAAGAGCAAAATATTTAGAGTGATGTACACCCATGTTCAAAGCAGTATTAGTCACAATGGCCAAAAGGTGGAAACAACCCAAGTGTCCATGAACAGATGAATGGATAAACAAAATGTGGTATATATATATATAATGGAATATTATCCAGCCTTAAAAAGGAAGGAAACTCTTGACACGTGCTACAACATAGATGAACCTTAAGGATTTTATGCTAAGTGAAATAAGCCAGTTATAAAAGGACAAATACTACATGATTCCACTTATATGGGGCACCTAGAGTAGTCAAATTCATAAAGACACAAAGTAGAATGGTGGTGTCCAGGAGCTGGGGAGAGGGAGCAATAGGGAGTTATCGTTTAATGGGTACAGATTTACAGTTTTGCAAAATGAAAAGAGTTCTGGAGATTAATTGCAAAACAATGTGAATGTTTAACACTACTGAACTGTACACTTAAAAATGGATAAGAGGGTAAATTTATGGTGGGTTTACACTCTATCCGGTTTGGTTTATGAATGCAGGGAGCAATTTCTGGCACACAGAAATCCCTCTTTTCCTGGGTGGAAGAAAGATAGAACCTGACCCTAGAAGTAAGTGCACCAAAATGTTAGCAGTGATGGGATTACACATGGTTTTACTGGTTACTTTTTAACTGTCATTCTTTTTTTTTTTTTTTTTTTTGGTTGCATTGGGTCTTTGTTGCTGTGTGCGGGCTTTCTCTAGTTGCGGTGAGTGGGGGCTACTCTTCGTTATGGTGCGCGGGCTTCTCACTGCAGTGACTTCTCTTGTTGTAGAGCATGGGCTCTAGGCGCATGGGCTTCAGTAGTTGTGGCTCGTGGGCTCTAGAGTGCAGGCTCAGTAGTTGTGGCACACGGGCTTAGTTGCTCCATGGCACATGGGATCTTCCCGGACCAGGGCTCGAACCCGTGTCCCCTGCATTGGCAGGCGGGTTCTTAACCACTGCACCACCAAGGAAGCCCTGTCATTCATTTTTAACACAACTTTAGAGACAACTTTTCTGAAACACAGCTTTCCAAAAAGCACCACTAAAGTGTTTTAGGAGAAAGTATGAAGGTAAAGTGAGAGTTGGTGGTTGATTGATTGATTGATTGATTGGTTTTAATGTTCAAAGCAGGATCTTTATCACAGTCCGCAGGCCAGTTCGTATTTACAAGGGGCCTCCACTGACAAGGGGGTCTCAGGATGAAGTCCAAACCGGGCATATGGCCCCTACAGAGAACATTTGGCGGGTGGGGCCGGGGGGATGCACGTGCCCACCTCTCCCCCACACACGTTGGGCCTTCTGTTTTAATGGTGTCAGACAACAGATGTGTCTGAGGTCCCTCCTGGAAGGGCTCGCTGGACAGATGGACAGGCCACAAAGGCATCACACGGCAGCGCACGTGACAGCACAGGGCAGCACAGCTGTCCACAGCTCCACACACCGTGCACCTGGCATTGCACCTGGGGCAGAGGGTCTTGCAAAAGAAAACTGGAAGACCACTCTGCCTCTGTCTCTTCTCATTTCTCAGTTTCTCTCTAGTAACCCACCCCCTATCCAAACAGCTATCTGAGAATCAACACATCTTTTTGAAAAGTCCTCACTTGGGAGAATCTCTTTTTATTTACATAATTTCATAGTAGCCACAGACAAGAATTACCTGACAATTCTCTGGCGACAAGAATCCTAGCACCTGGTGAGGTTATTTTAACAGGTATAACTTGACAATGAGTTTAAAAAACCAGTCAAATCTTTATCATTTTCTCTACCTAGATTTTTAGGATGAGATAAAAATGGGGAAAAAAATCATAAATTCTTTTGAGAAAAATATAAAGAGCCTTTGGAACAGCAGACTAATTCTAATCTCGCTAGGAGCAACTAACTTTTTGTCTGTGCATGTGTTTTAATTATTTATTTTTAAACTTCAACAGATGTCTTTTATAAGCTCACACGGCCAGGATCATCTGACTGGAATCTATTTAGCAGCCTATCTTGCACTGACGCCTTGGGCTGAGTAAACACTGACATGGAAGAAAGAATCACTTGTTCACTGATAAAAGTGTATACATAGAAAAAAACCATCTAGGGTAAAAGGTCTACTTGAAACGTGTCACAAAATACTTGCTTATAGGAAAGGTGCCCTTTCCCCTTAAGGAAATAGGAGTTTTCTTTCTTTTTAAAAAAATTTTATTGAAGTATAGTTGATTTACAATGCTGTGTTAATTTTTGCTGTACAGCAAAGTGATTCAGTTATATATATTCTTTTTCATATTCTTTTCCATTATGGTTTATTACAGGATACTGAATATAATAGTTCCCTGTGCTATACAATACGACCTTGCTGTTTATCCATCCTATATATACTAGTTTGCATCTGCTAATCCCAAACTCCCAATCCTTCCCTCCCCCAACCCCCTTCTCCTTGGCAACCACAAGTCTGTTCTCTATGTCTGTGAGTCTGTTTCTGTTTCATAGATATGTTCGTTTGTGTCATGTTTCAGATTTCACATATAAGTGATATCATATGGTATTTGTCTTTCTCTTTCTGACTTACTTCACTTAGTATGATAATCTCTAGGTCCATCCATGTAGATGCAAACAGCATTATTTCAGTCTTTTTAATGGCTGAGTAATATTCCATTGCATGCGTGCGTGCGTGCGTGCGTGCGTGTGTGTGTGTAGGTGTATGTGTATCACATCTTCCTTATCCATTCATCTGTCAATGGACATTTAGGTTGTTTCCATATCTTGGCTATTGTAAATAGTGCTGCTATGAACACAGGGGTGCATGTATCTTTTCGAATTATAGTTTTGTCTGGGTATATGCTCAGGAGTGGGATTGCTGGATCATATGGCAACTCTATTTTTAATTTTTTGAGGAACCTCAAAATAGAAGTTTTCTAACAAGAGAACTCCGGCGAGCTTATGTTATAAAGGCAAGCAGGTGGGACTTCCCTGGCGGTCTAGTGGTTGGGACTTCGTCTTCCAATGCAGGGGGTGCGGGTTCAATCCCTGCTCAGGGAGCTGGGATCCCACATGCCTCCGGGCCAAAGGACCAAAGCATAAAACAGAAGCAATATTGTAACAAATTCAATAAAGACTTTAAAGATGGTCCACATCAACAAAAAAATCTTTAAAAAAATAAAATAAAATAAAGGCAAGCAGGTTAGGCAAAGCAAAGTTTGGTTTGATACAAACCAAACACAGATATCAGATACAAACACAAATATGAATTTAGCTCTGCCATTTTTTATAAGCAAATAACAGAAAGCCCCACCTCACGCCCCAGGGCTGGAAAGTTCCAAACTCTGTTTCTAGAAAGCAAACAGAAATTTCCTACATTGCTCTCATAGTCTGCTGCTATCTGTCCTTGTTCCTAATTGAAGCGTCCCCCCCCCAAAAAAGATTAATTTTGTGCCACTCAATTGTGAGACCCAGATCTGTGACGGGAGGGAAGAAATGCAGAAAGTAACTTGACTGCCCAAGAGTGGGGTTTCCAGAGAGAAAAAAAGAATCGATTCCCAAATCACTACCATATCGTAATTACCCAGATGTGAAAATAATGTTACATCCTTTGTTTTTACCTTCTGCTGGTGACATGAAAGGCATTACCAAGGAGATGGGCGGGCTGCCTGGGGTCTGGTTAGAAAGGTACGTGTCTGATGGGTCCTGGGATGACTCCAGTTTGGGGACCCTCCACACAATCTGGTCTCCCCATTCCTGTGGGACACAGGACTGCTTTTGACTAACATCTGACCAGTTGCTGAGTCGCAGAAGGAAGGGAAGGAAAACTCTGGCAGTTTTAAATACACTTGGTTAGCTGTAAAGATGGAGGTTCTGGGGTGACACAGAAATTTGCTCTTTACATGCCTTAATTATGCTCTCCCCTTGTGACATCTCATGTTCTTGTCTTCTACCACTTGAATGTTCACAGTCAGGGACTATTAAAACCCAGCAGGTGCCCGCTAATATTTGCTCGTCTGATTAGCTGTCCACTCATCAAAAATGGCAGGAACTTGACAAAAGTCTGTTTAATCTGCTGACTGCTGACAGTCAAACTGGATAAATAAAGCTCCAAAACAGATTTTCCAGGTCTGAACTACATAACCCAAATGGATCAAAAGGACTGGAAAATCGCAAAATCTCCTCTTGGCTCTGGGCCACGCAATTACAACCATACTTTACTATTTGCCTAATTTAAGAGCCATAGTTGATGACCGGACACTCATTTTCTGAGCACCTGTCAGCTAAATAATCATCATGGCTCATGCACAGAAGGTCTAAGGCAGGAGCAGGTCTAAGCACTGAATACGAATTACACAGAATTCTCACATTAACCACACATGCTTGGTGTTAATACTATACTTTACAAACGAGGAAAACCGAAAGCCAGAAAAGGTTTTACTTTATGTAGAAACTGCCAGAAGTCATGCAGGTAGGGAGTAGCAAAGCCAGGATTCAAACCTAGGTCTGGCTCCAGAATTCACATTCTTAGTCACAATGCTACACCGCCTTTATCTGATTACATCACAGAGAAATCATTAGGAAGATAACTTTTTCAACGGTATGAAACTGTGATGTCAGCATTCAAATTCTGCTGTTTAAAGCACTCATCCCATCTCGTAACTGTGCCTGCACAGCAGAGTGGGAAGAAAATGGCCAGAAAGCCAGACTCCACTTTCTGCTGGGACCCCCGAGTCAAGTCTGCTCTCTGGTTCTTGGTTTCCTCATCAATACAGGGAAGGCAAAAACGCCAGCCCTTCCCCAATCAAGGGTGTGATCAGGAATAAATATGAGAATGGATGGGGCAGGCCTCTGTAAAACAGAAAATGGACCCCCCCCGTCCCCCAAAACAGGCCAGCTTTAGGAAGCCTCTAGCACACAGCACGTACTTATACCTGGACAAAGTACAGGCAAGTCTCATTATCTGCAGATTCTGTAGCTGCAAATTTGCCCTCTTGCTAATATTTATCTGTATCCTTGCCACATTTTTTTGCACTTTCGTGCTTGTTGTTGGTACTTTCGCTGTTTAAAATGGTCCCCAGGCCAAATGCTGTCTAGTATGTGACCAACGGGGAAAACTTGTGACAAAGAAGCTTTGTCCACGCATGAGTTACTGCTGGCCGTGAGTTCAATGCTAATGAATTAACAATATATATTAAATAAGGTATCTCCAAGCAGAGGCACACGTAAAACCAGATTATACATTGACTGGATGATGAAAATGTGACCAGAGGCTGGCAGGGTGCTTCCCTGGAGCAACGGTCCAGTGTTCAGTGTTTGCAGCTCACTCAGGGTTCACGGCCACTTGATAGAACATAACTATGCACTACCATATAAGCCAAAAGTGTTATAATACAAATTCACTCTCTTGGAGTAGAGGCAGTTAACTTAGGTGGACAAAGCTGATCTCTAAAGAGGAAACGCTTAAGTACTTGGAGCTCAGTCTTGGCCCTCCCTGGGTCTCCATCCACAGCCCATAAGCCTTTGGCCAATATTAGCCTCAGGGAGCAGGGTCGTGGGCTCTCATCCTTTCATCCCATGGCAGCCTCGCTGCTCTGGGCCTCTTCAAGGTCCCTCTCGTCCACCTGAACGTCCACGGCCCGGCTGCTGTAGGAAACACCAAGGCCCATTTTGGGGGGGCGTGGAGCCCCTCTGTCCTAGGTGACCCTACTCCACTCCACTCCTGGGATCCTCCAGCCACCCGGAGGATGGCTGGACATCCGGAGGATGGCTGGACGGTCCTCTTTTCCAGGCTGAGCCTCCAAGAGAGATTCTCACCCAAGTCTGACCACGGCATCCAGGGTGAGGAGCCAGAATCCAGACTCATCTCTCCCCGTCAGGTCACCCGGGAGACTCTCCAACAACTTGAATGGGAAAATCAGCATATATTCTCACACAGAGGCACCTTTTAGAAAGCACTCAAGGAACGCGGCAGAGGTGTCAGGCTACTCAAGGCTCATTTTATGAGTCATTCCCAGCGCCAGCAAGAAAAACGGCCTGGAGGAGAAGGGAACGCTGCTGAGACCAAAGACTCAAAACGAAAAACCAACTTTTTTAAGCCACTAGGGGAAAATGTGCAAGTCACCCCATGAGCCTGGGGTCCTGTGGAGACCACAGGAGGCCGTCTGCCCCAGATGCAGTGCTCGTGTGTTTCTCCTCTGACCTAAGGTTGAAGTAGAACAGAAATGAAACTACTGGTTCTGGACATGGCTACACAGGCTGAACTAGCTCCCAGGGCAAGTGGGAGATGCCAATACTAATAAAATGTCACCTCGATTCCTTCTGCCAGGGTTATAATAAGAAACTGGAGACTTCCTCCCTTGGGCATCCTCTGTTAATTGCCATTTATAAAAGTTCTGTTGGCTGGGCCCGTAATATGCATTATTTTCCCTTTGAAAACAAAACGAAACTTCTAAAATATCAATCGTCATTCCAAATGGCACAGTGATTTGTTTTCCAACTCACACTCTCGGATTAGCTGGGGAGTCTGTCTGAAAGGCAGGCATCTGGTATCAATTTGTGACAATATAAAATCAAAGCTGAACTCCCATGTAAATATGCTTAAAAAAAAAAATTCCAGATTTCACCAGCCAGCATGTATTTTACCCATTTCCTTATATTTCAGTCTTGACTGTTATATTTTCCTGGCTCCAAAGAACTAAAGGTACGTATAACAAATGTTGCACCTCTTAACAAAGCTCTACTGGCTAAATTCCTTTCAGGTCTGTGAAATACAGCTTGCAGGGAGGGTGTATCTAGATTGATGACTGGGTTGAAATATACCATTACCATCTCTTCCAATCTGCCTGGCCTCAACTGCTCACTTGTGTTTGGAGCAAACAGGGTCAGATAAAAAAGCTGGCTGAGTCACTCTGTATACACATAGCAGCTCCCCGCTGACACATCCATAGTCAAACATGGGCTGGATAGGTAACTGACACAAACATATTCTTGGACAGTGCAAGTGTCAAGAAAACCAACTGGATCCTAAAACAGTACCTGTTTTTTTGCTCAGGAAGGTCACAAAACTTGTTTGGATAAAATGTTACACTTGACAAAGGCAATAAAGCTCAGTGGCAAGAGTATGGTTCGGGGTTAGATATGATTCCAGCTCTGCCGAGCTCTACCTTGGAAAGAAAAGTAAACTCCCCAGAGTTCAATTCTCATCTACACAGTGATGTCAGCCCCTACAAACATGCAGAGCACCAGCAGCGTGGCTGGGATATAATAATCACATCGGATATTTATTAAGAACTACCTGTGTGCCCAGAACTGTGCAAAGTGCTTCACAGAAATAATCAGATTTAATCCTGGCTGTCATGCTATCAGATATCTGATTATTAATATTTCCCACTCTTTAGAGATGAGAACCGAGGCTCGTGGAGTTTCCAGATTCTGCCTACCATCTCACCCGGGAAACAACAGATCTGGGATGTGAAGCGATTTCCACATGGCTCTGCAGCTCGTAACATTAGTGTTCAATAAGCATGCCATTATTATGAAAAACCACCTATAAAACAAGAAGAAGATGCAATTGCTGCTGGAATATTAAGACTGCATCCCAGCCTCACTGTCAATCACAGAGCAAACACAAAATCACTGGACACTGGGTAGTGTTTAGTTACTGCAGCAGACTGCTATGCAGCTTTGCAAAGGTATCTTTTCTTTTTCTTGAGAACGTTATATTTATCCTTCACACTCTAGATCACTCAGACTTCAACACCTGGTAATTGGTTGCAAATACGCACAAGCTGAACCAGGAACTGTTTGAAAAAAAATCTCATGGTCTTGCTCGAGTATTTTTTTTTTCTTTAATAAAAAGAAATTATATGTCTTTAACTGAAATTAAATGAACAAAATCTGATCTGTTTTTGAAACTGACATGTTCAACATTTACCTTAAAAGGTAACATCAGACTTTTTAGACCAAGAGTTGGAAATGAGTGTAAACCTTGAGATGATCTCTCTCAAGCAGAAAATGTACACATTCTCGGTCGAAAAGTTATTTAGGACCCTATATACATCACCTTGAGCTATGTGGAGAGTAAAGGCACAAGATTATGTGAAAAAAAGACAATGAGAAGAAACAGGGTCATCTTCAGG
The DNA here is from genome assembly GCF_965194825.1 of Balaenoptera physalus. Taxonomy (NCBI): domain Eukaryota; kingdom Metazoa; phylum Chordata; class Mammalia; order Artiodactyla; family Balaenopteridae; genus Balaenoptera; species Balaenoptera physalus. The sequence goes on from NC_138897.1 coordinate 57,103,618, forward strand.
TCTGTAAATTTTTCTTCTAGGGAGTTTCTTAAACGCATAGCATTAGATTGTGCCAATACCCGCCTCTCTGTCACAGAGACGGCTCTGCCATCCAATCAGTCCACACACTCAAAACCCGGTGGGAGGGTCTCCCTTGACGCCTCTGTCTCCCCCATCTTCCACAGCCAGTCCATCACCAAGTCCACTCTGCTGCATCCTAAATCTCTGTGGAATCCATCCCCTTCTCCCCACCCCCATCACCACCACTCCAGCCCAAGGGGCCACCATCTCCTGCCTGGACTGTGGCGATAGACTCTGATTTCCTCCCACCTATGGCTTCCCTCCAAACACACTGCCTGCCCTTCATCTACTTTCTCCACATCTCCCTGCTTCTTCCCACCAGAGACCCTGCCCAGGCTGGTCCTGCGGTCTGCACCAGTCCTCCCAGCCCTTGCTCACCCTTTAGACACCTCCAGAAGCCAGCCCTCCCCATCAGAAGCGGGTCAAACCCACCAGGGCACTCATCACAGGCTCCGAGAGGACCAAGGCCTTCCCTTCTGTCCACGCACCACAGCCGCAGCCCTACACTTGTGGGTGATTATTCAAGAGTCTCTCTCCAGCTCCACGGAGAGCTCCATGCCGGCAGGGACCACCCAAGTAACGTACAAGTCCTGTCAATTCCGTCTCAAGTTGAGTCAATCATCCCCTCACTGCCTCCACCTAGTCTGGAACTGAACCCGTAGTATCTCCGAGGTGAGCCTATATTTCCAAATAAGGTCACACTCTGAGGTTCCAGGTGGGCATGAATTTTGGAGGACACTATTCAACCCCGTAACCACAAGAGCTGCAGAGATGGGTGGCCCGAAGGACTTCAGGGAGCACAGGCAGTGCCCCAAACCGTGTGGGCATCGAGCCTCACGGTGGTAAGTTAGGCACCTCTGCATGCCTTTACGCTCAGGCCCCCACTTCTCTCTGGGACTCCTAACACCAGCTTCTTCGCTGGTCTCCCTCCTTCCGGGAGAAATTTCCAAGCATCCACGAACCCCCAAAACTCTTTCTAAAATTCTCTATGTGTAAAAATAGACGAACCCCCAGAACAGAAAATTTTGGACGTGCCCAAGTCCATCTTTCTGAAGCGACAACTAAGATGCCAAAGGGTTAAAAACAAAAGGCACTGCTCTCCCTCCTCCATCCAACCCGCCTCCAAGCTTTCAAAACCCAGCTGTACTCACACCTGTCCCTGCTCAACAGCCTCCCTCCTTCCTCTGAAATAAAGTTCACCTCCGTGGCCGGGCGCCCAGCGCTGGGCCCTCACCCGCCTGCAGGCCCGGCTCCAGGGCCACCGCCGGGACAGCCGCCCGCTCCAGAGCAGAAACAGGGAGCCGGGCTGCCTCGGCCTGTAATTCTCCTCTCTCCCGGGAGGCGGGCGCTGGTCCCACGGATCCCTGAACCACCAAGCGACTTGATGGTTCACACAGAGGCGTGTGAACAACCCGGCACGCGGAGGGGTGTGGGTTGCTGCTGACCCCATGCCATGCGGGCTATACTGCGGACCCTGGTTAGGCCCCAACTCTGTCTGCCCAGCGGGATCAAAGAGCAAAGGCGGGGGCCCGGTGCGGAGGGACCTGCGAGCAGGGACGGGGGAAGCCGAGTCAGTCACCAGAGCAGCATACAACCGACTCCAGGGTCACGGCCATGGGGACCCCGAGGGTCCCCCCCCAGGAGCCCTCACACTCCAGGGGTGTCCTGCCTAGAAAAGGAGGCCGAGCAGGCAGCACTCAGACCACAGGATGAGGGCCATGGCTTCTGCAAAGGGCGGGAGGAAGCAAAGGTACGTCTTCCAGAATTGTCTTGGCAGGTAGCACTCCCCTCCCGTGGGCCCCAAAGGGCAGGGCAGCGTCTTCCACGCCTGCGTGTGGGCCAGACCAGCTGTTGCTCTTAACCTCACTGCTGTGCTGCTCAAAGGGTACGACGCTGAACAAGTGAATTCGCCCCTTCTTGTTTCCCTGTCCCGGAGACTGTCATTTTGCAGTGTAAATGGGGCAAAATGCAGCACCTGACGGCCGGGCTGTTGTCTTCCTCAGCTGCTCTGATTTTACTTTACCATGAAATTGAAATTGAAACAATGTGGCAAATTGTCTGCAAGCAAAAAGCTCCACCCTGGATGATCTTAGAAGACCCTGTCAAGTTTCTCAACTGCTTCTTGACTGATGGTGTGTGAACAGAACAGCTACAATTTTGCCAAGCAATCACCGAGGACCAAACCTCTGCTAGGTGCTTCTCATTTTCATGCTCACACACCCCAAATGGGCAGGAATTATTATCCCCATCCTACAGATGAGGCTACTGAGGCCCAGAGGGTTAAATGAGTTTCCCCAAAAGGTGCTGCTAGGGGGCAGAGTTGCCTGGCTCCAAGGCTGGTCTCTCCGTTCTAGAATGTGTTCACCCAATTTGCTGAGAAGGAGGCAGAGCATCAGGGCTCTGGGAAAGGAGCAAGCGACACCAAACTATGATTTGGAGAGAGCTATTGTTATTGGGAAAATTTTCCACAACTTAGGCCCCAAACCAGGGTTCTCGGTTGGCCTGTCCCTTGAGGTTATCACATGAAAATCAGCATCCTTGCTTGACGAGAAGGCACCACTGGCCAAAAATATAGCACAATATTTCTTTGTACTTTAACATTCTGACCTTGACTGACTCTAGCCCATAGGTCTGAAATGGATGAGGCCCTAGCATTTTTGTTCTCTGGAGGTTAACTAATATACAGCGGAAGGTTTGGGGCAGGAAGGAGAATAAAATGCTACAGCATGTTACAGAGTTCTTTGCTTTTCTGAAGTGATACAACTACATTAGAATTTGTGGTTTGTTTTAAAGCTCTCGGAATCAGAAAACACAGGTTTCAAAATTCCAGCTCTGCCATGTATGGGGTACGTGACCATGGATGTGTCACCTCGTTCTTCATGGTCTTGATTTTCTAGTCTATAAAACAGCTACCACATTGCCTTTTTGAAAACGACTTAATCTATAGAAAAGCACTTTGTAAACTGTAAAGCCCCAAACAAGTAAGTAGAATTTAATTATCAGATGTTCGTCTTAGGATGGATAAACTGAATCCCTCAATTACTGACACAATCACCTAGGAATTTGTAATCTCATCTTCCTTCCTCAGGTCTTCTCTGAGAGCAAACTTTATTCAACTCAATAAAAATGTAAAAAATTTCAAGAACTACCTTACAACATCAGATCAACCATTTATCTCCTAACATTCCAATTTTTTTTTACTAGTTTTTAATTGAAATATAGTTGACATGGAATATTATATTAGTTGCAGGCGTACAACATAGTGGTTTGACATTTAAAAACATGGAAGTCTGCACCTCAATTCCCTGCACCTATTTTGCCCATCCCCCCACCCCGACAGGCTAATTTTAGTCCTTCAGCAAAACATTATAGACTTTGCCTGTCCTCCAGTGCCTCACATCCTCCCACCCCCTTCCTAAGATGATCAAAGCGGACATTTCGCTGTATAAAGCACTGGGTCAATGAGTAAACTGCTTTAAAATAAAAATCAATGTGCTAGACACACAAATCTTTGGCATTGTCACATATTTTATTAGTCTCTTCTTGAATGGCTTGTCATCTATTTGTCATGAAATTAAACTTAGATACTAAGTACATCCTAGCCTTTATGTTTTTTATTTTTATTAAAAAAAATTTTTTTTTGATGTGGATCATTTTTAAAGTCTTTATTGAATTTGTTACAATATTGCTTCTGTTTTATGTTTTGGTTTTTTGGCCGCAAGGCACGTGGGATCTTAGCTCCCCCACGAGGGACCGAACCCACACCCCCTAAACTGGAAGGCGAAGTCTTAACCACTGGACCGCCAGGGAAGTCCCTCATCCTAGCCTTTAAATCAGGGATAAGACTGGGCCCTTTCATGCACGCACACACACATTATTACAATATTCCAAGTCCTAAACTTCTAGTATTTGCATGCTCTGTGTTACAAGTTTTTGTCTTTGTGACCAAATGTGCAGCAATAAACCTCAAACCACATCAATGATAACCCCGTTAAATATAAACTAGTGTGCAATTATCCAAAATGCTAACACAAACAAAAAGGGAAAAAACCCAGGAAACCCTGATTGATTGTATGTTCTTGGAGACTTTTAAAAACCAAACAAAAATAAAAATACATTACACAATTTGTAAAGGAGGGCAACAGCTAATGATTTTATGATTCCTACAGATAATACTGAGCAGTCTGTTTGAGCCCCAGTGTCTGAAAACTTTGGTTTTTAAATTGCACACAGGTTGAAACTTGAGGCGGGGGGTTGTTAGATATTTTTTTGAGGTGGAAAATAGGTGGTGGTGACCCTTTGGGAAATTCACAGAATTATGTGAAATAATAAATTCTGATAAAACTGTCTGGTTTTCAACACTCTTCCTCTGATGACATTTTGCACAGCCCCCCAGGGGACAAAGGAACAAAGAGACGTGTGGTGAGGCTCCTCGTACACGTGCTGACAAACCAGGTCTCCGGAAGGAAAAAAGCAAAACTCTGGCTTGTAAAACTGGCTGATTCCTGTGGTGTAAATACTCCCACCATGACCGATTTCAGTTACTGATCAGCTCAGATTCTTCATCGGCCGGTTCCTACCGAGTTATAGGAGCCAGTCCAGCATGCTCCCGGCTCTGGCAGAAAGCCAGATTGGAAGAGACCAGGGCTCAAATTCTAGCTCTAGATTCCAGTTATGAGGCCTTAGACCAGCTTCCTTAACCCCTCCAACCCTCAGTGTCCATAGCTCTAAAATGGGTATAATCCCAGTGCCTTAGGATTGCCACACGAATAAAACAAAATAATGCATATGAAGCCCACAGCACGCGGGAAGGTGCTATCTTCCCTCCCTGGGGAGGGGGAGAAGCTGCTGAGCGTGGGGTGGGGTTGGTGGGTGGGTGGGTGGATGATGGGGAAGAAACATTCAGGGAGGAAGGTTCATTGCTGCAGGACTGCGGAAGGAGGTGGTAGGTTGGCTACTTTACCAAATAAAAGTTCGGGAGTGACTGCTGCGTGAAAATAAAAGACCTAGAAAGTTGAGGTGAGGGGCAGCCTCAGGCCTGTCTCCAGCAAGTCCCCCAACCAGCGAGGGGCCAGGGGCAGGTGCACACAGACCCACAGGGAAGTAAGAAAGTCACCCCGGAGGGTGTGCTCAGTACCATACCCGGGGAGGTGGGGACGGGGGGGTGATTCTGCAGGGTGATGGGTCCAAAAGGGAGGAAGGGCGTCTGGTGGGGACCCTTCCCATGGAGAAGCCTGTGGGTGCCAGAACCCAGGTGTCCTTTGCAAAGCCAGCACAGCATGGAGATGACAGGCATGCAGGGGAGCAGAGAGGGTGCCATGGTAGCAGGAGGGCCACACATGAAATACAAGGAATTTAAAACGGCCCAGATCGGGTCTGGGCCTCAGAAAGGCCCCTCTGTCGGCCGGGGAGAAGGGCTGGCAGGTCCAAACAGAAGCCAGGAGCCTCCAGGAGACAAGGACAGGGAGGGACCAGGCGACCAGCCCACATCTCTGGGGACAGAGCCCTGTGCGGGGGGGCAGAGATCTCACGTGTTTCGGTAAGGAATCAGAATGAATAGTTCAGGCTCTGCAGGCCACATGGTCTCTGCCGCAACTACACCACTCCGCTCTGGTAGCACAAGGGCCGCCGAAGACAATACAGAAATGAACAAGCGTGGCTGTGTCCTAGAAAATCTTGTTTATAAACAGACCATGGGCCATAGTCTGCCAACCCTTGGGCTGGGGAAGGGGTGACGCTGAGAAGATACAGAGGGTCCAAAGAAAGGAAACACGCCCAGGAGGGAGGTGGTATTATTATTCCCATTTCATGGATGAGAACCTCATCCCAGAGTTAAGTGGCAGAACTAGGGCCACAAACCCCATTCCTGGGGGTGCCAGGCTCCTGCTCCTCTTCCAGCTCCCTGTGAACGATGGAAGGCACAGAAAGCACAGGTGCACTGACGAGATAACAAAGGTGACAGGAATTTAGGTGCGGTCGAGAAGGGTGGGGGGGTGCAGGCAGGCCCTGGGCAAAACTGCATCACTGTAGTCACGAAATCCTGTCCGCCCTGGGCTGTCCCCTGGGCTCTCACGCACAGAGGTCCTCCCTGAGGGACAGAGAGGCAGACACCTACATAAGGAAACCGCAGGGCTAGCAGTGCCCTTCGAGGTCACGTACGCCACCTTCACCCCAGTTCAGCTGAAGCCAGTTGAACAAGCATTTATGAGCCTGGCTCAAACCACAGTGGAGCAGAGACAAGCGGGTTACAAGGCCCAGACCCCGGAGCCAGAATGCCTGCGTTCAAACCCAGCTCCCACGGACAGCCTGAGGGATCCTGGGCCAGTAACTTAACCTGTCTGTGCTTCAGACTAGGGGCGATACAGGGGTGCTGTCCAAGGGCTGTTATAAATGTGAACTCGCCTGACCTCCATAGGGTGCTTAGAACGACACCTGGGACATGGTAGTTAAATAAAAATACTGCATCAAGGCACTGAGCCAGGTCCCACGGTGGGGAGCGTGAAGTGTCCCTGCCCTGGTGAGGGCTCAAACAGCAGGCTCACCTCTAACCAAGCTCTCATCACCGGAAAAATCAGCCCATTTACCTGCATCTCCCAACACACGCAGGGACCACGCTCATGTCTGTACCTCCCATAACTGAGAGGGGCGCTCCATAATTGATATTCATGATGTTCATGTTTGTTGAATAAATCATACAAGGCATTAGGTCCCCAAACTAGAATTTCCTCTGCGACATACCTGACAGATAACAGAGCACCTAGGGTCACCCTCTACTGACTCTGTGACCTTGGATTCCTGCCCCTCCGTGCTGTTGGGGGCTGAAATCAACGTCTACAAAAGCACTTTGTAAACCTGAAGGCCTTTTAAAAGCGACAGAGGTGGGGACCACAGATCACTTCCGAGACAGGGGTGGTGGTCCTGGCTTCCAGCCTGGATGGCCGCCTGGGGCCGGCAGGCCAGTTGCCACACCGCCCCAGCCAGAGGAAGCACAGCTGAACATGTCTTTTAAAGTTCTCCCTTACGCCCGGGGAAACCCATTCCTTCATTCATTAGTGCACGTCCTGCCAGCTGGAGCCTCCCAGGATAAACTTAGCTCCACCTCTGCGTCTGACACAGGTTCAGTTACCCACTCATCCCCAGGCGCAAGGGCGTGGACACCCAGGGCACTAGGCTGGAAGAACACAGCACTCCACTGTCCCAGCGCTTTCATCCCAGAAGGAAACGGAGAGGCTGGGGGGGGTGAAGCGACCTGCCCGAGGTTACCAGCCAGGGCAGGGGCAGGTCCAGAGCCCAGGGGGGCAGGGTACCGGTTGGGCATTCCTGATCGACATCGTGTCACCTCACCCGGCCTCACCCACTGCTCCTTCCCAGTGTGTTCAAAGGCCACCTGCCCTTGGCCTTCTCCCTACCTAACAACTCTCCTTCCTGGGGAAAAGCGTCCAGCAGGCGGAGCTCCCCAGCCCGGCTACGGGGACACACTGCAAAGCCAGGCTGTGGCTTCCCCCACCCTTCCTGGAGGGCAAAGGGTCACACTTGAATTCACTGCCCTCGCTGGGCACTTGCCAGCAGCGGGCAGGCTTCCGATGCATTTCCCCTGCTGAGTTCACCCACGGCATGACAACTTGGTGACTGTAAGGAAGGGGGCAGCGGGTGAACCTTGGGCTCTCGCCTCAGGCCCTGGCAGGAGTCCTGGGTGAGCATCCTGACCAGGGCGTGGCCTGGCCCGGGACTGCAGCTTTGGCTTCCACAATGCATGTTGCTGGAAAGGTGGCTCAACAATAACTTGGGTTGGCTTACCGCAGAGGAGGTCAAAGTCCTCTCCTGACTTCTAAAATCCAGAAGGGTCAGGTGGCTTCCAGCTGGAACACAGTGTGGTGACTTGCCTGAAGTCACAAAGCAGGGAGGTGACAAAGTGGGGAGAGAAGTCCATCCCCCCTCTTTTACTCTGGTTGGCGATCCCCTATTTAGCTCACATTTTTCTTTTCAGTGAAGAGGACACCACAGACCCAGTACCAGTCCAGGTCTCACCCCAGGAAGGGCCCTGCAAAGGGAGGGCTGGTTAGAAGCTCCAGAGCAGTCAAGTGTTACCCCTTGGGGCAGAGCTCAGGCTAAGTGACCTCGAGCAGGCTACTTAATCTCTCTGAGCCCTGGTTTCCTGGTCCTTAGAGTAGGAACAATCATAGTACCAGTAAAGTCTTCTTCAAGGTGCGGCCCATTTGCCTCCCAGGAAGCTAGTTAACAATGCAGACTAGGGACCCCCAGACCCACAGGATCAGAATCTGCCTTTTCTCAAGATCCCCAGGCGACTCTAAACTCATTTACATACATAATACATACAGCACTTAGCATGTGCTCCCACCCACAAAGTCGGCCCCCCGATAATAAATGTAAGCTCAGTCTGCACTTGAAAGGGTCTGGAACACAGGCCGGGGCTCTCCGGAAGGGCTGACTTACTGCCCAAGGCTGTGCACCCCGATTCGAACCCCAGGCTTGGGACTCTTCTGCACCACACGCTCTCTTTCCACTGAACACCCAAGTCTCCACAAGTCACACGCTAACACGGGTGTTCTAAGAAGCAAAACCCTCACGTTTTAAATTAATACACTGGTCCCCGTGTGCCCCTCTCATCAGGGCCGATGGTGCACGTCTGTTCACCTGGGCTCCATTCTGCAATTCAGGAGCTCTACGAAGTGGAGTAACCCGCTGCCAGCTGCTACCTGAGGTGAAATTTTTAAAGTGAAAGAAAGCCTTAAAACACACCGTATAAATTTACACTCCCCTTCGCCTACTAACACCTTCCTCGGGCAGAGAACACAACAGAATGTCAAGCTAGAAGGCATCGTTTTGGTTTCCCAGCTCTGACACCTAGCCATAGAGCAAACCCCAGCACAAACTCCAGGCAGGCCTGGAGCCCCATGCACGAGGCCCGTGGTCCTAAGTTCGCTATACACTTCAGTGGAGACTGGTTAAGTAGCAAGGCTAAATGTGAGGACTAGGAAAGGGAGTACAGAATCACACCAGCACGACTGACCTGCTGTATCCCGGACAAACATTTACAGCCAACAGCTCCAAAATTCTCCTGGGGCCTACTGCATGCAAGGCACAGTGATACCGTGCAGCGGCGGAGGAAAGACATCAGGCTTGGATCTCAAAGATCCTGGCCAACACTGGGTCTGAGAAAGAATCTACACATAGGGTGGCTGTGAGGATTCACTGGGATAAATGTCAAATATCCAGCCGAAAGCACAGAGATGGAGTCATCAATCCATGGACACATCTGTGCCAAGGCCTGGGCACAGAAATTTTCCTGTCATATTTCAAGATTTGGAAGTACAAGTAATAATTGTGATTAGTTTTACAAGTGTCCAGGTGGAAGTAACAAAAAAGAAAGGGTTTCAAGATTTCAGATCAGGAGATTCTGATTTTTATATACCCATAACAAACTGGATATATGAAATCCCAAATTCATGAAAAAAAAAAAAAAGGCAGATTTCAATTAACTATGGCAGTGCTTTCCAAACTTTCACTTGTATATGAATCATCTGGGGATCTTGTTAAAATGCAAGTTTGCACTCAAGTAGTCCAGAGTAGGGCCTGAGCGTTTGCATTTGTAAGAGCTCTGAAGGTCCAAGAACTCAGTTTTGAGCAGGAAGGTTGTTTGGAATTCTTTACATTGCAAGCAACAAATCCAAGGAAAGCATAATATGATTTAAAAACAACACCCCAGGAGAACATCTATGAAGTAGTATATGGAACCACCCAGGCTAGGAGAATTTCTTAAAGGGAGGCATACCAGGAAAACAAATGACATTCTTTAAGTTGGCCTGGGCCTTATTCATATGAGTCTGTACTCCACATCACCATTCATCTAGGCAGGTGAAAGTACTCTCTAGTGATCACAAAAGCACCACACTTCTGACAAAATTCTTGCAAGCAGGGCGGTGTAGGAAACAAAGTGTCCTAGGAGATTCCAAGTTCCTGGCCACTCCATGAGTAGCGGCCATGCTAGCTCTTCACGGCCTTTCTTAAATCTCTGTTTTACCCATTTACTGCCTCTCTGCACATTAAATTTGACACTATTTCTGTTGACAGATGTAATGTTTTAAACGCCCGTCAAGTTGCCGGATATGGATAATTCCGAAGTAGTAAGATGAATGTGACTGTCAGGTTAAGGAAGCATCTTATACTGACTAACTCATCTTAATGTGTGTGTTGAGGGGGGGGGAATCAATAAAACATCCAAGGGGTTCATATTTATAGGTTCAGAGATTAAATCTGGCTATTTTTTGTATCAGAAATATCAACACACAAGATCCTCCGTGTCCTCTGAAATGAGATTTTTGGAGACAAAGTGTGAAGTAATTTGATCTCCAGATGTTTTGAGCATGGGAACACATCTGTCTACTATGAGACACAGGCCAATCTTGCACACTGGCTTAGAATAACATGTATGTTTATTACAACTCCTGTCCTGACCCGCTGGACAAGCTGGGCTCATGCTTAAACTATAGAGTCATTAAGAGCCAGTGCATGATGTCAAGCTGCCCAGAAACTGCTGAGTCTGAACCACTCACCCAGAACGGAAGGGATTCCCCTCCCCTCCTGTGCACTGGCCCAGTAACGGGGAGAGGCATGCTCTGACAAGAAATGCCAGGCCCAGGCTGTCACCTGTGCCCAGCGTCACTAATCAGCCATGCAGTCACAGAGCTATTCGACCGCTCCACACCCCTGCCCGCAGCCCATGTGCACTCAGCTAGGATGCTACGTACCAAGCAGGGTCATGATTTCACCACTTGGGAAGAAACAGACTCAGAACAAAATTCTGCAGGAGCCTGGCTTGCTCTTTCCCATCTGTCCACTGCAGGAGGAAGTTAAGTTTTCCAACAGGCCACCTTCTTACTTAGGCCAGAAAAAGCCTAAGTGTTCAGATGAGCATTACAGGAGAGAGGCTGTAACAGGAAAGGCTCCCCCTTCTCACCTTGAGGCCTGCAACATGTTGGCAAGGTCCCATTCCAGAAGGGGAAACTGAAGCCCCAGGAGGTTAAAATAACTGAGCCATAGGGAGCCTAAGAGGCCTTCCTAAGTAATAAGCCTCCCAGGGAACAGGTCTGCACTTCCTTGGGGCTCCCCACTCCTGTTCTCTCCCAACCTCCAGTCCCACTGCCTGATGCAGACCTAGCTCCCCTACTGTCCCTGGAACATAAGCGACAAGCTCTAGCCATTTCCTGAATAAGCAAGTGTCCAACATTTCACGGTTTTGCTAAGATGCTTGATACCCGCAGATGACTTAAGCGAGCGAACACAACCACCTTTCCACTAATTTCAGCAAATTCACCTTGGAATGGAAAAAAGGATCCTCAAGCCCTATTTCCTCCCTGTCCCCCACCCCCAAGGCCTGGTTCAAGGGAACATAAAGACTTCCCTTTTCTTAGAAAAGCAAAAGGAAAACGCCAAGTTCTTCTGGGACACTGGAATACTTTCAGCGCAGGCAGAACTTCTCAGGAGGGATTCACGGCGTGTCTGCGACAAGTTCAGGCTCACACGCGCCGCTTAGCCGCCGGCCGGACCCACGGCTCAACTCCGCGCCCCGCCTAGTCTTGCCTGGCTCAAGGAGAGTGCTTCTCCGGGTCCAGACCGGGTTTCTGGAAGTTCGTGATCTCCTCCGTGCAGTGGGAGGTTTTGGTGCCGCTTTTTAGTGGGCTCCCACAAGCCCTAACTCGGGACCCACTGCATGAGCATGGTGCTTCTGCTCTGTGAGTGCCGGGCTCGGGCACACACGTGTGAACACGCACACACGTGTGAACACGCACACACGCTCCCTAGAGACCTTCCCTCTTCCGCGTGCCCTCGTAGTTTGGAATTCGCGCCAGAAGCCCAGGGATCCGGCAGCGCGCGGGAATTGGGAGCGACCGAGTCCCGCAGCAGAGAGCGGGCCGGGAGGGACGCGAGGTAAGGCGCGCGTGGCGTCCTGGATACTCACCGGGACCTCTGCAGCTGCTCGAAGGCGCTGGTGCTGCCCCCCTGGCCCGGCTGCTCCAGGGAACAGTAGTTCTGTGAGGTCTGCCTGGAGAAGGCGAGCGGCAGGATTCCCTGAGTGAAAGAGTTGAGGCGGCCCCGACTACCGCTCCCACTCCCGGGGGTCCCGGAGCCCAAGAAAGCGGCCGCCGGCACGTGCACGCTGATAAAGGCGTCGTCTTCCTCCAACTCGTCCTGCCCGGCGCCCCCGGGCCCGTCGGGCAGCTGCGGCTGAACGCAGGCGGTGAGAGGCGCGGGCCGGGGCGGCTGCAATTGCTCCCCCGATGTCCGGCCCGCGCCCAGGGGGCTCGCGAACCCTCGGGCCGCCCCGGGGCCGAGCACGGTCGCGTGGCCGCCGGGGACCAGGGGCGGCAGCGGCGAGGGCGGCGGGTGGCAGGGGCCCGATCCAGCTGCCAACGCCGCCGCCGTGCCCGCCGCGGCGAGCGCGCCGCAACCGCCCCGCTCGGCGGCGGCGAGCAGGCTGAGCCGAGTCCTCGCGCCGCAGGCGCTGCCGGCGCCCGGCTTGGCCGCGCCGCTCTCCTCGCCGCCGGCCCACTCCTCGTCGTGCAGCGGCGGCCGTCCGTCCAGCGAGATGTTGGTGAGGAAGGAGAGGGCAGCCTGGCGGCGCCGCGGGTCCATGCGCGGCTTCCTGGGGGGCTCGGGCGGCGGCAGCGGCGGCTGCGGCGGCGGCTGGGCCGGCGCGGCGGCCGCGGGCTGAGGCTGCTGCTGCGGCGGCTGCTGCAATCTTCTGGTGCCCGCGGCGTCGGTGCCGGCGCTGCTGCTGCTGCTGCTGCGGACGGCCTTGCCGGCGGTGGCGGCCGTGGTGGCGGCAGTCGCCGCCATTGTGTCCGTCTGCGGAGATATTTCCGCGATGCCCGGAGAAGCGAGCGGCGCCCGAGTGCTAAGCGGCGGGCGCGAGCGCCGGTGACCCGGGCTGGGCAGGGCGCGGGGCGCGGGCGGCGTGCGCGGCGGCCCGGCCCCCCAGCGGGCGGGCCATGCTCGCCCCTCGGTGCTCGGGCGGGGGGCGCCGCCGCTCCGGCCCACGCGCGCGGCTCGCTGGCTCGCTGGCCGTCTGCCCGCCCGCCAGCAGCCTGGGGGTTCGGTCCCGGGCCCTCCCAGACCCCGCAGTCTACGACTCTCGGGCCCCGGTGTCCGTATTTATAGGTGCGCGCGCCCCGCGCTCGCGCTCCGAAGCGCTCTTTGCAAAAACACTGTATCACGTGTGGGGAATGAAACCTGGGAGGAAAACAAAGCCGCAGGCGGCAGCCGCGGAGGCTGGCGGCCGGAGGCGGGGGGCCGGAGGAGGAGGAAGAGGAGGAGGAAGGGAAAGACGAGCGGGTGGCGGGGCGAGGGATCGGCCGGGCGGTCCAGGTAGTCCGGGCCGACTGCGGGGGGAGTTGGTGGCTCCCAGGGCGCGCGCCCAGGTGAGGGAGGTAGCACGTTTCCTCGTAGCGCTTGGACTGGGAACTGGGGGCGCGAGCAGAACCCCATGAGTCACCGCGTGAAAATGTGGTCCCGGGAGAGTTGTGGGTCTGCGGGACAATTAATTGGAGCGACGCGGAGATTTGGCCCGCGAGCTTGTTAACTGGATCCCGCGCTGCTGTTGGGCCCCGAGAAATACATCCTTATTAATAGTTACACACCCCTTATGTGGACAGTCCCACCATAAAGCTGTCGCTAACCGTTGAGTTTGTGTTTCATTCATTGGCAGACTGAGGATGCAGCCCCTGATTTAAATGCACACCCGAGAGTGCGTCAGAACCCAGGCTCGAACATCAAACGTGTGGCCAGACTAATTGACACATCTCCATTTGATGGTGCTGTCACTTTTCATCTCTTTCTTAGCAAAGGCCAACATCAATTTTTACTTCGGCCCAGAAACGTGCTCCGTTTTCCATGAAGACCAAGGTAAGCTAAGATGGCCTCACAACCTTTTCCCCTTGTCACCTTGCAAATTTTTGTGGGTTATGATCTCTTTTCCTCCCATATAAACTGGGAACAATATGCACAGCTACTTTCTGTCATTTATTTCATAAACATCCGTCTGGTACCTACAATGTCTTCTGTAAAGATGAGTACCTGTCCAAGCTGCAGCTCTGGATCTGCGAGGGGTGGCAGAATTCTGTACCCCAAACCCACGCCCAACAAATGCCTGTCCTGGGGGGGTGGGAGTGGTGGGGGGTTACCATGGGCCATCCGAAAACGCCTGCAGATTTCCCTATGCGGTTCGGGTGACTTACCAAATGCAATAGGAACAATTGTCACACTGACTTGAGTTCTGTGACATCTAAGAAACCCTCTACACTTTCCTGAGGGAGAAGCAATGTGTTTAAGATCAAGGGATTAATTTAATTAAAGGTTTAAATTTAGCCTTGGAGCTAATGGGTAACTGTACATTGAAATTCCACTCCATTTCAAGTTCAAGAAAGTAAATTGAGTAATGTAGAGCAAATACACCCTTCCAGAGACATGCAGCCAGCCTGGAGGATGAGATATGGGTGAGTTCGGGTTACAGTGGTTTAGGACAAACATGGCACATGGCCCTTTACATGAACAATTGTTCATTTTTTATGTTATGCCATTTTTAGGCCTTTTGAGAAAGTGGAACCCAGTGTCTATATTTAGAGCAGCCTTACTGCAGCTAAGCGACCAGTGCTGTGTAATTTCATTAGGATTTTAATTACTCTCTTCAACTAACTACTTGAAACTTCCAAGTTACTTTATTACAACTAACTTAATTTACTTGACCACTGGTCTGGTTGTGCTGACAGGCAGTGTTTAAAAAAAAACCAACTCTGCACATGTAAAAGAAAAAACTATTTTTATCAAAAAAGTGATGCATGTTTATTGCAGAACATTTAGAGAATAAGATAAAGAGAAGTAGGAAAAAAAAAAGCTTTACTAACAATCACATCTCCAATGGAAATTTTGATTTCTGTCCTGTGTATATTTTTAAACAAAAGTTAAAGCGGGCTGTTTGTGTCTTGTGATCTTTGCTTGCTGTGTTGTGATCATCCTTCCTTTTAGAATATTCTTCTATAACATCATTTTAATGACTGCACAGTGTTCAGTTTGATGGAGAAACTATAATTATTAAGCCTGTGCCCTACATTGAACATTTAGGTTGTTTCCTCTTTTGCTGTTATAAAGAGTGATGATGACATCCTTTGTTTTGCTAAATCTTGCTACCATCCAATATTATTTTCTTAGGTTAAATGGATTTTGGGGCAAAGGACATACCATATTTTTAAGGCTTTCTATCCAGAGAAGTTGTTCCAATTGGCTTCCTCACTCTTGCCAGCATTGGGTATTAAAATTTTTTCATCAATATTCATTTCTTTGCCCATTTAAGCTATTTTAAGGGTCAAATATGCAAACTAATTTCAAATATTTATTAAAACATCAAACAAGAATTAATATCGATTTAACCTCCAAACCGCTCCTGTGATCTTCTTATGGGGATCAGGAGAGATACAATTTACTGTTCATCTACTATGTGCTAGCCACAGAATATTTCTAATCCTTATGACTACTCTGCAGTGCTGGGGGGAGGGGAGATTATCATCAATAGTTTACAGATGAGGCTCAGAAAAATAAAATGATTTGCCCAAGGTCACTAGCTCTTAAAGTGGCTGGGCCAGGGGCTTCCCTGGTGGCGCAGTGGTTAAGAAGCCACCTGCCAATGCAGGGGACACGGGTTCGAGCCCTGGTCCGGGAACATCCCACATGCCGCGGTGCAACTAAGCCGGTGCGCCACAACTACTGAGCCTGCGCTCTAGAACCCGCGAGCCCCGACTACTGAGCCGGCTCGCCTAGAGCTGGTGCTCCACAACAGGAGAAGTCACTGAAGTGAGAAGCCTGCGCACCACAACGAAGGGTAGCCCCCACTCGCCACAACTAGAGAAAACCCACACACAGCAACGAAGACCCAACGCAGCCAAAAATAAATAAATAAATAAATAAATAAATAAATTTATATTAAAAAAAAAAAGTGGCTGGGCCAGTATGCAAATCTTACTCCAAGACCCATACATATTCTTGCGCCCTCTGCTGGTGAGGATGTTTTATGGGGGGGCTGTCTCCACATTTAATCTCATACTCATAATAAAGAGTCAACTATAATGGAAATAAAACAAGCTTTGGAGGAGAGGGATCTGGGTTTCAAGAGTAAGTCTCTTAACTTCTCCAAGCCAGTTTCCTCTGGGTTATTCTGAGGTACAAATGAGGTTGCTTGAGAAGCATTTTATAAACTTTAAAGTACTTTTTAAAATGTCTGTTACTATACCATCCTAATCTACTTACTCCCTGAATTTTTCCAAATTCACTTATTTTTCACCTATTTACACATGCATCAAGTATTACTGAGCAACTTCTAGGTGCACAGCACCATCTTGCTACAAAAGGGGTAAAAAGAAGTGTAACCTTTAGCCCTTGTGCCCTTGACACTGAAAGTAATGAAAACCAAAAGCTCAGGACACAGTTCAGTAAAATGGTAAGGCAGACTCTGATGAAGTGATCAAATGAGCAATCTGACTGGGACACTCTATACATATTATCATAGTGTGAAAGAGGAGCTTTTCATTTGAGGGGAGGCCTCAAGCAAGAGCCAGGATTTAAGCTGACCTGGGAAATGAAGGAAGGAAGAAGTTCAGTTCAGGAAGAGGAAATTCTGCAAATTCCTCATGGATTGCAAGCTTAGAAGTATAATTCTTACTAAACCAGTTGCCAAGGTTTGATTTTTTTTTCCATTTCTTTTCATATTGCTCCATTCCAAGCACTCATTCTGAAAACTGTAATTGCATGCACAAACTGTTTTGACTGACATACATGGGAGTCAATTTAAAAAAGAAAAAAGAACCTACAAGTAATCACTGATCCTTTAAAAAAAATAATTCCGCAGACCAAGAAGTCTGAAAATTAGCTTAGAGAAAACAGTGGATATCAGTCATATCAGAAGCCATCTGACATAAGTGGCAATAACAAGGGGTTCTGATGCCAGCTTAGGCCCTTACAAGCTTATGACCTTTGGGGCCTCCTGCTTGGGAAAATTACAAAATTTTTGTGTTTGTTGCCTCGTCTGTAAAGTTAGGTTTAGTGTAATATTTTACCTTGCAGAGTTGTGAGGATTAGTGACAGTATGATGATGTAACTAGCAGAGTATCTTTAGGTAGCTATTATTCGAAAAATACAAAATATAGAAGGTGCTCCTAACAAAGGCCAGGATGTTTTCGGTTCTAGGTTTTTGTAGTTTTCACTACTGTCAGGCAGGTAGGCCCATGAGAAGCTTCAGATGTCAGCTCCAGTTCAGAACAGATTATTGTATGGCATGTTCCCTAAAAGTGCAGGCTGTTGCCTGCTTTTTATAGGCATAAAATACAGGCATAGTGCCGATGAGAAACCTGCTACTTTCCTTAATCAGATGAAAGTTAGATATTCCAAGACTAGAAATGGAGAATATCCAAGAGGCAGTCGTTAACACCCCAGCTGTTCTCCCTGAAATTCACCTTCCTGTGGGGACTCTTAATCATCATTTCTGTTATCCTGGGAGAAGGGGAGGGAAATCGATGGGGGGGTATTGTTTCCCCCTTTACAGTTTGGCATAGATACCTTAATTTCCTTACTTAATTCTCCGAGACATCTGAGACTAGATGCAACATTTAAATATGACTTGACTAAAAGCTCAGGGATATTTAACGAAGAAATAAACTCAATGAGTAACAGACAGCCACATAGAGCAACTTACAGAATATGACTTCCTTATAGTCCTCGTCTCAATATTTCCTAAATGCCAATCCCATGCTCGGTTCTGGCTTATGTTCTGTGAGTAGCAATGATCCTACCCTGGAGCCCTCAAGCTAATAGCAGGAAAGGCATGGAAATATTTTCACCAAAATATATCAGGTATTTTAAAAAGAGAGAGAGAGAGAGCTATATGCACAGGGGTCAACCAACCCCCGGCATACCTCCTAGAGTAGGGGCTATTTCAACTTTTGCCCCCCAGCACCACCCATCTAGGGCACTCTCCTCTCCCTACGCAGGAGAAGATGCCCAGAGGAAATGGCATTCCTGCTACTGGCCATGATCCCATCCTCCAAGTCTCCTTTTCCTGTCTGGGGACCTGTCCATCCCTCAGTAACTGGCACCAGCAGCTCCTGGCATTGTTAACTCATCGGCCCAAACAGGATCATTTTGTCTCCAGACCCCTCACACTACGTGGAGGAAAGAGGAAGAAGGACGTTTTACCACAGTACCTGCCTAGCACAATGGAGCGCCTTCAGACTTTTATAACTTGTATGAGAAGCTGAGAAAAGTAGGCAATAGAGCATGTCCATTGGACTGTATGAATGGTCATGTAAGTGTGTGTTACTAATTTTTCAAGGACGACAGCTCAGGGCAAGAATGGATTTTGATAGCTGTCAGTCTGGGGAGACAAGTGCCAGTAACCCTTCGTCACTGTCACAGTGTCTTTAGAGTGTAAATCCCCAAAACAGTAGTGCAAATGCATCTACTCTTTAGATTTCTTCTGATCCACCAAAATTCTCGCTTGGATGCAGCCCAGCCAATTGTGAAGGAGGAGGGATAGCCATTCATAATAAGTGGTCCATTCCACTAGCCCTCCGCCAGCGGGGTGCAGCCAATGGGCCCAGGTTCGGGTTTTCAGGTTCCGAGCTCTCCTGCTAACCTGTGACTGCTGGGCCTCGGCTTCTTCATCTCAAGGCTGGAGCAAATCCTGTTCACCTCGCATGGTTACTGTGCAGATGAGAACCAAGGCATGTGTAGAACACCTCCCACTGTCTAACACATAGTGGGTGCTCGTGAATGGTGGCTGATGCTAGTATACAAGGGACCCCAGAGAAGCACGCCAGACTGGTGAGCAGTGGATGTCCCGTTCCACTGCCCAAGGCATTAACTGCCCTGGAAGGAACGTGGCGTCCAAACTGTGTTAAGAAAAATACATTTCAGGGCTTCCCTGGTGTAGCAATGGTTAAGAATACGCCTGCCAATGCAGGCGACATGGGTTTGGGGACATGGATTCGAGCCCTGGTCCGGGAAGATCCCACATGCCACAGAGCAACTAAGCCTGTGCGCCACAACTACTGAAGCCCGCATGCCTAGAGCCCGTGCTCAGCAACAAGAGAAGCCACCGCAAGGAGAAGCCTGCGCACCGCAACGAGGAGTAGCCCCTGCTCACCGCAGCTAGAGAAAGCCCGCAAGCAGCAATGAAGACCCAACGCAGCCAAAAATAAATAAATAAATAAATAAATTTATAATAAATAAATAAGTCAATAAATATACTGTGTTTTAAAAAAAAAAATACAGGGCTTCCCTGGTGGCGCAGTGGTTGAGAATCTGCCTGCCAATGCAGGGGACACGGGTTCGAGCCCTGGTCTGGGAAGATCCCACATGCCGCAGAGCAGCTGGGCCCATGAGCCACAATTACTGAGCCTGCGCGTCTGGAGCCTGTGCTCCGCAACAAGAGAGGCCGCGATAGTGAGAGGCCCGCGCACCGTGATGAAGAGTGGCCCCCGCTTGCCACAACTAGAGAAAGCCCTCGCACAGAAATGAAGACCCAACACAGCCATAAATAAATAAATAAATAAATAAATAAAAATTTTAAAAAAAGAAAAAAAAAATACATTTCAGATGCTACCCTGAGATGGCCTCAGTCTTCCAAAAGGGGATTGTTCATGCCCATAATGCCACCCAAAATCCAATTGCAGAATTTTTATGATATTGGCATTTTAAAGAAAAATCAATGAATTTTCTTCATTGTGTTACTTTTATACTTCAATTATAGCAAACTCTTGATTCTCTTTGAAATTAACCTGTTTTTATTTCTTTTGAAATTATACTGATATGCATGAATAAGCATCTCACGTACAAAGAAGAAAGCACTTCTTATGTAATTATAGCACTTCTTATGTAATTATGTAATTTCCTGAACATGCAAATTACATATGGCGCTGGCTTCCAGATGAAAGCTCCTCTAGACTGTGCACAAATCGATAGGCCTAGAAGGCTCTATGTCTCCCAGTATAAAAATGTTATTTTATAGTGTTTGCGTTTGTTAGGTCACTCTCACATCAGAGTGGGACGAATGTGGCCAGATTCTGGGGGAAACATTACCACTTTGCCTGCCACTGGAAGTTTAGCTGAGCTAATTAGTGGTCTGTGGTAACCTTCACTGATAGATGGGCAAACCACATGAAGAGACAGCCCAGAGAAACTGAAATGCAAATGCCTACCAATCACTTGAAAAAAGGAGAAATAAGAGTGATGGACACTCTTATATTACTGGTGTAGACTGGAACAACCTTTCTGGAAAGTCATTTGGCAAATGTATCAAGAGCCTTAAAACGTTCACGCCTGAGAGCATGGGCTTGGGAGTCACACTGGCTGGGTTAAATTTTGGCCACACTCTCATGGTTTTGAGCACATTGAGCACGTTACCCTTTGTGCTTCAGTTTTCTCATCTGTGAAATGGGAATGATAATCTACCTTTTATAGCATTGCTATAAGGAATCAGTTCAGTAACGTTGCAGTTAATGCTTGGTACATGGCAAACACTCATGAAATGTAGTTACTGCAGTAATCCTAAGGAGCTATTGAGAAACAAGGTCAAACATTTATGCACAAAAATATTCATCGTAGCATTGTTTAAAATAAAGGAAACTTGAAAAAAGAAACCCTAAATGTGGAGCAATGGAAAAACTAAGTAAATTATGGTTTACTCAAACAATGGGATATTGTGCTTCTATTTTTTAAAAAATTATGTTTACCAAGCTTTCTTAATGACATGAAAAATGTGTTTTGAAACAATGCTAACCAAATAGAGTAGAAACTAGATAGATCACAATATCTCAACTTTGTGAAAAAATTGAATGGAATTGTTTTAAATACTAATATGTGCCTAAAGCGTACACGTGACCAGAGGGGTAAATCACTGGCTAGGATAGTAGGATTATGGTGATTTTTATTTGCTTCTTTTTGTTTATGCAAGTAGAAATAAGTGTGTGGTCATTATAGAAACTGCTTCCCAATGAATATTTTTTAAAATATTTTTTAAATACGTAGAAATAAAGCTTGGAAGAAACTATATCCAAATGTTAAATGGTGGAATTATTGGGGAACTTTTTTCAATTTCTTTAGGGATATTAGGAAGCAACTAGCTTTCTCTGCCACCGATGAGTAGGAGGTGTTTAGGCAGAGAGAAGGAAATGCCTTTTAGTAAGGAAACCAAGTATGAATGAAGGTGCAAAGACAGGATTAGAAAGGAAAGGACTTTTTGGAAGGGCTGGCAATGACTAGACGTCCCAGAACAGCTACATTAAAAGGACTGTAGCAGTGAATAATGAGGAATAACACCAAAAAAACAGTATGTAGGGCCAGATCACGAGGAGCCCTGAATCTGAAGGAAGGAATTTGAACCTATGGGCCCTAGAGAGCCATAGGTGATTTTTGTTTTTTATTTTTTTTTTAAGTTTCATCCGGTTTGTTTGTTTGTTTGTTTGTTTTGGCCGCTCCACTCAGCATGTGGGATCTCAGTTCCCAGACCAGAGATCAAACCCGTGCCCCCTGCAGTGGAATCGTGGAGTCTTAACCACTGGACCGCCAGGGAAGTCCCCATAGGTGATTTTTCAACAATAAGTGACACATGTGTCAAAAGCCAAACTGAAGGAGTATTAATTTGGCAAAGGTGCACATGGGATTGAACAGAGAGTCTTAAGATCGGAGAGGGTTTTTTCTTCATTCTTCCATTTATGTATTTATTCATTCAGCATGCATTGAGCTCCTGCTTTATGCCATGCCCTCTGCAAGGCACCCAGTAAGGCAAGATCCCAGGCCTCAAAGAGTTAACAGTCTGCTGTGAAAACTGGAGAAAGAGAGCAAAGGACACAAGTGTGGGTTCCCTTTTATGAGCAAGCCCTGAAATGGTCATTTCTACCTTCTAGTTTGAATTCTCACCAAAGCCCCGCTATTTATCCTATCTGACCTATGAAGAAACAGAGGCTCAAAAAAGTTAAGCATGGGGTCGTGCTTCTGGTCACACAGCTGATCCCTGGATAATTCCTTCTGTAACATCTTAGGGTAGAGGTCTGTGTCACAGGGAGAGGCCGAATCCTGGGTGGTCAGAGAGGCCCCACAGTGAAGGTGATATTTGAACTTGGACTCTAGTGCACATGTGAGATAGGGCATTTCAGGCCATGCACAGGCATGGGGTCAGTAATGTTAGGACTCTATTACAACCATTTGGGCCCGAGGCAGTAACACTTGGAATTGGCAGTGAGAATGGAAAAGAAGGGTCAAGGGCAAGAGGCACTGAGGAGAAACTGGCTTCCAGATTTCCAAGCTGGGGGGCAGCTGTAATTCCTGAAAGAACCAACAGTACCCTGGGGAGGGGAGAACAGATGAGAGGGTCAGATGCTGGCTACGTTCTGGCATGAGTTCCTGGTCTACACCGTCACACAGGGGCCCAGGGGAGAGTAAGAAGGAGTAAGAAGGTCTCATTTTTCTAAATAACACCTTAATCAGGTGGAAAGAGAAGTAGGCTTTGTGTTTGTACTGTCACAACCCTCCAGTCTGGTTACAGATGGGCTCACATGGTGGATGGCTGAGGGCCCTGGTCTCTGGAGCCCCTACACTGGCCATGACCACACATTCCATTTGCCCTTTGAGACACAATTCAGAGCTGACACAGCATCCTGGCCCCCTTTTGTGATGTACGCGAGAGAAGCTGTTGGAAACAAACCATCCCAGGACTGGGCTCATTTCAGCCATTTTCTAGGATCCTTTTGATGGCAGGTGACAGAAACCCAGGTGAAAGCAGCTTAAGGAGAATTTATCTGAAGATATAGGAAGGTCTCAAGGAACACAGAAACAGGAATACAGCACACAGAGAACCGTGGATGTGGGCCTGCCTTTTCTTGCCCCCTAACCTTCTCTGGTGCCTGGTTCAGACTCCATCATCTCCCTCTGCAGATTCTGTTCCTCTAATCTACGGGGCAAGAAATGTGGCCTCTGACCATTTACAACCTTTATAACCTACAGAGCCTGGACCCTCCGGGTTTCCATTTCAAATTTACAAAGAAAGACTGAAAGCACAGCTTGTGTGGAGCTGGCCTTGGACTTCTCAACTAACAGGCATTCACTCCCAGAGGCAGATGGATGGTGTGTGGGTCGTAACATCTCTAGGTCTAATTTCCTTGCTTGGGAAATGGAGACACACTCTCTACCTTGGAGGTTACTACTGTGAAGAGTAAAGAGGATAAAAAGACATTGGTGATATTCAGACTTCCCACTAAGTGCTCCTAAAGGCAAAAAAAGAGGAGACTGGGACTACCCTGGCGGTCCAGTGGGTAAGACTCCACGCTTCCACTGCAGGGGGCGCGGGTTTGATCCCTGGTGGGGGAACTGAGAGCCCACATGCCGCGCGGTGCAGCCAATAAATAAATAAATAAATAAATAAATAAATAAATAAAAAGGAGACTGACAGCCTGAGGGGGTCTCTTGGTGAAGCTGGAAGCAGGACATTGATTTGAGGTCTTGTTTTTAGCATAAAAATGTGTTGGCTATGGGAATTTAGCATATGATAAAACTGACATCTCAAATTAGTAAAGATAAGATAAATTATTTAGTCAGTGATGTCGGGATTGACTGGGTTGCCAGCTGGGGGGAAAAAAAAAAGATCCCTCACAGTCTACAGCAGATTAAATTCCCGATGGAAGAAAGATTTAAATGCAAAAAATGAAATCGTAAAAGTAGTTAGGAAAAGTGCGAAAGACCTTAGCAAAAGAACTCAACATGTCCTCATGGTCTGCCTCGTTCAACACTGCAACTCCATTCCCTCAAGCAGCGCTTGGTACAGAGCCAGGACTTAATAAACTTTTCGTGGAAAGAATTAATGAGAGAATATTTCTTAAATCACCTCAGATAGGGGAGAAGCTTTTCTAAAGATGATCTAAAACCCAGGAGCTATAAAAGCAAAGGTAAATTTAGCTACCATATATATGTATAAAACAAATGAGGTGTGGGGGGGAGGGGAGGGAACCAAACTAATCAAAAGACAAACATACTGGAG
This sequence comes from Balaenoptera physalus, assembly GCF_965194825.1. NCBI lineage: Eukaryota > Metazoa > Chordata > Mammalia > Artiodactyla > Balaenopteridae > Balaenoptera > Balaenoptera physalus. The sequence goes on from NC_138897.1 coordinate 57,127,772, forward strand.
GGAAATATTTGCAATTCACATAGCAAAAGGGACCCTTCCTTAATTAAAGAAATTCTAAATGTTGATAAGAAAAAAAAGCCAACAATCCAGTAGAAACATGGAGAAATGATATGAAGAAGCAGTTCCCAGCATAAGACATACAAATGGGTCTTGAACATTAAAAAAAAAAAAAGAAAAGAAAGATATTCAGCCTCCTTCATAATTTAAAAAAAGCAAATAAAAACTCTAATGAGATACAAGTCTTCACCCATCAGATTGGCTAAGGTCAGAAAGTTTAAGAACACATTGTTGTCTGTTGTGCATTGGCTAAAGGATCAGGAAACAGATACTCTGATGTAGTGTAGATTGGGAGCACTCTTCAGAGGGCAAGTGGACCATGCAATATGCCCTGTGACCTACTTGCAGGAATCTCTCCTACGGATATACTAACACATGTACAAATGAAGAATATTCAGGGTTATATTTGTTGTAGTGTTGTTGGCAATAGGAAAATACTGGAAATAATCATCACAGGGCTGGTTAACAAATTCTGGTACACCCATACAATGAAAAACTGTGCAGCTGTTGAAATAAGTCTCTATGATTTATGAAAAGGTCTCCAAGATGTAGTGTTATCTGAAAAAAGCAAGATGCAGGGCAGTGTGTATTTTATGCTCATTATACTAAACAGCAGCAACAACCCACATACATGGGTACTTACTTGGACTTGTGTATAGATGATTTCTTGGAGGATTCCCAAGAATCTGGGCATAGTGGTTGCCTCCTGGGAGTGAAGCTGGGTGGTTGGAGAACAGAGGGGTAAATTTGCATTCTAAACTTTTTTATACTTTTCAAATTTTGCTTCACAAACATGTATTACCTCTTCAAATAATAAATTAAGAACGTGTGTTAATTTAGCATTCTGCTCTGTGCTATTATATATCCACTATTGATTAATGTAAAAATCATGTTTTACATTACTTACCTCACACTAATTAACTCTCCCTCCCAAATCTTTGAGTGAAATTAAAATTCTAGAAAGATGCAGCACATTTATCCCAGGACTTTGTCTGCTGGGCACACCAACAAGTGGCCCCTTTCTGAAGAGAACAGAACTTTGTAGAGTGTTTGGCACATTAAGTAGCTGCCCTACAAATGTGAGTTCCTGTCTCTGCAGGAACGGAACTGTTCTGGGAGAGGGGCTGGAGGGAACCTCCGCTCCCCTGGCAAGGACAAGAGGCTGATGAGTGTCTTGTGCCCTGATCAGGACCTTGGGAGACCTGGAAATCCAAGGTCATATAGGGTCCACATTCTTCAGCCTAGCCCAGTCTCTGGCACATAGTAAGCACTCAAAAAAATATGTTTCTGGAATGAATGAACATACCAAGAGTTAACGGGAATCTCGCCTGAGGGAGTGACAAATGCTGTTGGGAAACTTTGGGGAAGTCCCATAAATAGATGACATTTAACCTGGGGCTTTATCTTTTTCATTTTCTTTTTTTTGGCCATGCCATGGGGCATGTGGGATCCTAGTTCCCCCACCAGGGATTGAACCGGTGTCCCCTGCATTGGAAGCACAGAGCCTTAACCACTGGACCGTCAGGGAAGTCCCTAACCTGGGGCTTTAAGAAGGAATCCCTCACCTGGAGGACAAGGGGGATAAAGCAGGATTTCAGGCAGAGAGAACAGCTTACCTTTAGGCATAAGAGTGGAGGGATTGGGGATCACAGAACACCTATCCGCCCTGCTTGGAGCAGCCATCAGATGTTTTCAGTTACCATGGGGGCATCACGTGTGTTGGCGGCTGTCTGACAAAGTGAATTGGGAAAGGTCCAAAAGCTGACAGACAGGAAAGAGAGTAACCAGGTCCCATTCACTTGAAGCCAGAGGAGGCTTTGGGAAGGGAGGTCCTCAGGTGGACCCTCACACACCCCTCCAAAGACTGACTGTGAGATGTGGGTGGAGCCATGCTCGCAGCCTATCAGATCCAGTGCCTCGTTCTTAAACCGCCCCCTTCATTATATTATTGCCCAGTGAGAGCCACAAAATAGAGGGTCACGATCGCTTATCCAGAATCCAAAACGCTTCGAAAATCCTAAATCGGTTTTTAAAATTTTGTCAACAAAACCCGCCCTGAGCTGATCTGAAGCTACACGTAGACGTAATTCATCGCACTCTTACGTGTCCGTATATACGTTTTGCTGTAGAAATATGTGTGAATGATGACAGGATGCTGTTCTAGACCCCGCTGAGGGGTTATATAACATATTGTAGGCGCACCATACTACTTTTAGTACTTAAAATCTGGAGAATTCTGAATTCTGAAACACATCTGGCCCCCAAAAGGTTTGCATCAGGATTTGTGGTCTAACATAATCGACCAACACACAAAACGTTTAAAAATAAAAGTAATATAATGTCCTGGGTGTAAAAGAAGAAATAAAAGAATAGAAATGTATAAAAACAGAATATGTATTTCAACACGTAAATGCTGGGGCAGGACTATACCAGAAGACGGGGGTGGGGGGCGGTGGTGAGTGGCAGACATAGACCCCTCCTGTGGAGGGGGGTTGCCTCTAAAGTGGACTTTGAATGTGGCAATTTGAATAAAACTGATAAAGTTATATATATTTTTTGCAACTCAAATGCTAAGAGTCCTTTTTGGGTAAGCGGTCTGAGGTGATCTCTAAAAATGGTTCACTATTTACTTGACCCAGAAAACCCCACAGAATCGTGCAAATCAAGAGGCTCAGATCTTCGTGTTCACTTTAAGAACACTCATGAAACTGCCCAGGCCATTCAGGGTATGCATATCTGAAAAGCCACCACATATCTGAAGGATGTGACTTTACAGAAGCGATGTGTGCCAGTCTGTCGTTACAATGGTGGAGTTGGTAGGTGTGCCCAGGCCAAAGAGCGGGGCTGGACACAGGGTCGGTAGCCCAAAAAAAGTGCTGAATTTTTACTGCACTTGCTCAAAAATGCAGAGAGTAATGCTGAACTTAAGGGCTTAGAGATGTAGATTCTCTGGTCATTAAGCATATCCAGGTGAGCAAAGCACCCAAGATGCCACGCAGGACTTAACAGAGCTCATGGTCAGATCAACCCATACATGAGCTCTCCCTGCCACACTGAGATGAACCTTCCTGAAAAAGAACAGATTATTCCTAAACCCGAAGAGGAGGTTGCACAGAAGACAAAGATATCCCAGAAGAAACTGAAGAAACAAAAACTTATGGCCCAGGAATAAATGCTGCAAAAAAAAAAAAAAAAAAAAGCAAATAAAAGTAAAAGCAAAAAAAAAAAAAAAAAAAAAATACTAGGAGTGGCATTGCCATGATTTTCCAAAATGGTGAACAACTCTCGGGAAAGTTCCAATATAAAAAAAAATACAGTCTCCCTCAATTTACTCAATAGTTGCATTCCTGGAAAATCTGGTGCATATAAAAACCATGCAGAATTACTTTGTGTTCATTTGCAAAACGTAATTAGGTTTTAGGCCCAGATGATTATAATGAGGTTCTTTGCTTACAAGATACGTTTTAATGAGACGTTTGGAAGTGATTCACGATGCAGGACAATTCTTTGTTGTGGGTGACTGCCTCACACATGGCAGGGCGCCTCTTGTCCCTGGCTCCACGTGTTAAATGTCAGTAGCATTCCCCAGACAGATGGTTATGACAACCAGAAATGCTCCTCACATTTCCAAAAACCTTAGGGTGGTAACCTCAGGAGGGAACACAGCTCACCCCAGCCGCACTCGGAACCACCGAGTGGAGAAGCCGGCAGGGTTGGCGGATGCGCCAGTGGAGTCCCAGGGCATGCTCCGTCCAGGTGGGGAATCCTGCAGTCAAGTCTGGACTGAGCAGTTTGGATTTGAAGAACCTTGTTTTTCCCAGAATCTAAGGCTCAGGGAAACACACTGGCATTGGGTGTGCCAGCATGGAGCTGTGGCTCTCCAGTTGGCCAACCTGTGGGAGTTTTTGGCCTTGGGCATCGCTTTCCCCTGCCAGTGAGGTGGTGCCTTCTCCAGTGGGTGATGGGCCACATGGTACTTGGCTGATCTGCTCAGGTTGAGGCGTGTCAGGCAGCCCATGGCAGTGCGCCTTCCTTTAAGACTCATTCTCCAAGTCTCTATGTATCTTAGTGGTTAGGAGTTAAACACAGCAGCATATTCACAATAGCCAAAAGGTGGAGGTAGCCTAAGTGTCCTTCCATGGGTGAAGGGACAAAAAAAAATGTGTTACATACATACAATGGAATATTATTCAGCCTTAGAAAGGAAGGAAGTTCTGGCACATGCTACAACATGGATGAAACTTGAAGACATCATGCTAAGTGAAATAAGCCAGTCACAAAAAGACAGATACTGTCTGATTCCACTCTCTAGAGAAGTCAAATGCAGAGAGACAGAAAGTGGAATGGTGGTTGCCAGGGGCTGGGGAGAAGGGGGATGGGGAGTTATTGTTGAATGGGGACAGAGTTTCAGTTTTGCAAGATGAAGAGAGTTCTAGAGGTGGATGATGGTGATGAGTGTGAATGCACGTAATGCCACTGTACTGCAGTTAAAAATGGTTAAGATGGTAGATTTTACGTTATGTGTATTTTAGCACAAATAAAATTTTAAAAGCAAATAAAGAGGGAAGGTGCTGATGGAAAGACTACGAATCAAGTGTGGGCTCTGCTGTTTACCAGGCTGTTGCGGATCTTGGCCAGGTTAACCCCTCTGGGTCTTAGTCTTCCCATCTGTGAAACGGGGGTAATGATGTACTCTCCTCGGGGTGGGGGGGAATTACGAGGGTCACTAACTCGTGTTTGTAAGCCACAGGGCACACTGTCTGCACTCAGGAAGTGTGGCTGTTATCGTGCAGGTGGATTTCACTTATTCACTGCTCCTGAAAGCAACCTTTCCCCTCAGACACTCTCATAGAAGCATTTGGGGCATTTAGCCTAATAGCAAGGTCATATGGACACTAACAAAGCAGAATGACTGGGGACCCAGGACAGTGCGTGTATAAGCTTCCTGGGTCTTCCTGCCTGGGGGTCAGCATCCTCCCCGCCCACAGTGAAGCATTCTCAGCTGTACTTTAGGCAACTTCACTGTATCTAGACAAAGGCCTTCTTAACTGACCCTCCCTCCCAGAGGGACACTTCTCCTTAAGTGTAAAACCTCCAGTATTCCCCTTTTGACTCTTAGGGAGAGTTGATAATTGTTGACAGCAACAAGCATTCATTTTCTTTTGTTTTGTTTAAACAATAATTTGATTGGAAAATCCTTCCTGGTGCAGTAATTAATGACCGGCTGGAGCTACTAACGCCAGAGGTAAAGCAAAAGGCACTTAATCCAGCTAGCATTAGCTACCAGGAAATGTTAGACCTGGAGGGTAATCCCTGCTGGTACAAACTCTGAAATGGAGAGGAAGAAATAGAGAAAAAAAAAACCTAAGCAATTTCTTCTTGTGCAATGAAAAGTTTAAAAATGGAGCGTCGTGTTGCCATAGACACAACTCCTGGCTCTGGGCTGTCCTCCATGCCTGCATCCAGCCGCACAGCAATTAGACACGGTTTTCAGCAGGGCAGCTGAGCCTCCCAAGTACCTATAATGAAGATCTGCAGCTCCAGGCTCCCGCGGAAATCCTCAAGCCTTCACTTGTCACCATAATTTCCTTGGGAAGTGTTTCTAATTACATATTTCTTGCTGCCTGCTCCAGGTCAAGTTTTCTTGTATACAATATTCGAATTACATAAAACCACAAAACAGTGAGAGCGACCCTGGAGTGGTCCAAATTGCTATGTAGTTGCTTTTAACTTAGTAGTTAAGCATTACTGGGTGTAATAGGGCATCGTTTGCATGAGCAAAAATAATGTTAAAGGAACATACCTCATTCTTTTTAAATCTCTGTAGAGGTCAGATCCATTTCAGCAAGACATTTATATAATAACAGAATTCCCAACTCCAACACATGGACTGTTTATTTTAACTATTATAGCAGGGTCTTTGTCAAGAGGAACTTAATTCTTTTGTATTATCTCCTGGGACCTGCCATTTAGGGAACTTCTGGCAGTTTAGTTCCCTGGAGGTGGACCGTTAGTTTAGGTAGCTCTCCAAGATGTAAGACAACCTTCACCCACTAATACTTAGAGAAAACTGAAGTCAAATTAATCTCAATCCAGATGCTACTGTATGGATGTTAAATTTTCTTTGGAGTTGAGTAAATTGGAGGATACTTCAGCTCTTGAAGAAGAGGCAGAAATGGTTTTCTAAAAGGGTGGGTTGGCTAGGGTTGGGGGTTCCCCTCCTTACAGGGGAGGGGTCCAAGTCCACCAGCCTCTCTACCTTGCCTTGTGTTATGGAAGACTGAGCACCTGCAGGACCCAGAGTTACTGACTACCTGATCGTCTTGGTGGGCCTGAGGAGTTGTGCTCAGCTGAGCCCCCAGGCAGTGCCCACTGGGGGAGGACCGGTTCTGGCCCCGGCTTGCAGCTGATGCTGACGCAAGAACATGTTCCGACCCCGTTCCCTGAGGAGTTTCAGCAGAAAGTGGCAGCCCTGCAAGAAACAGCATTTGCTCTAGGCTTGCTTCTGCCCACTGGCTCCTCCTCCCAGTCTCTAAATGTTGAGGCCTAGGGTTCAGTCCGGGACCTCTTCTCTCTGTCTGCACTCAGTTCCTAAGTGATGTCATGCAATTACGAGGCCCTGAATCAATACCATCTGTAGCAGATTGTGTTTTCCAGAGTTGGCCACAACAATATCTCCATCCCATATACTCTTCTACAATGTGGTCTTCACACTCTTTCCATGGAGAGAAGGGATCTATATCCACCACCCTCTCCATCCCACCCTGAATCTTGGCAAGCTCTAACTCTCTGGTAGCCCAGAGGATGAGGTGGGAACGATGCTGCATGACTTCCAAGGCTGAGTTAGGAAAGACGATGCAGCTTCCACCTTGTTCACTGGTACACTCACTTTTGGAGCCCTGAGCTGCCATGTAAGTAGTCCAGCTACCCCAAGGAAGCCCAAGCCGCATGGAGAAGCCACTCTAAGTGTTCCAGTTGACAGCCCCTGCTGAGGTCCCGGTGAATAGCCAGCCTCAACTGCCAGACTTGTGAGTGAAGACACTTCCTGGTGATTCCAGCCCCAGTCATCATGTTGCTTCGAACCCTTGAGTCTTCTAAGCTCAGACCCAAAATTTGTGGAGTAGAAACTAAACATTCCTGCTGTGCCCTGCCCTGAATTTCTAACCCACAAATTGGTGGGTAAATGAAATAGCTGTTTTAAGCTAAGTTTTGGGGTCATTTCTTATACAGCAGTACAGTCTGGAACACCATCTGTATGCCAATGACTCCCAAGTTTATATCTCCAGCTTAGGGCCTCTCTCTGAGCTCTAGACTCACATATCCCACTGTTGATTTAGCTTTTTCACTTGGATGTCAAACAGGCTTCTCATAGAACATGCCCCAGATCCAACTATTGACCTACCCTGCCCTGCAAAGCTGCCCTTCCCTCAGGTGTCCTCATCTCAGTAAATGACACTGTCACTTCCCTGAAACCCAATTGCTCAGACTCAAAATCTAGACATAGTCAGTGACTCTTCTCTTTCTCTCCCAACTCCCATCCAATCCATCAGCAAATCCCATCAGCTCTACTTTCAAAACATTTCCCAAATAGGATTACTTCTCACCTACTCTACTGGTATAACCCAAACCCAAACTGCATCTTCTCTGTCCTGGATTATTGCTATAGCCTCCTATCTGGTCTCCCTGCTTCCACTCCTGGCCTGTAGTCCTCACCTCCATCAAGTCTCCAGAAGGCACAATCAACATCTCAAGATGTAAAACACAGCAGGAGCCTCGGCTCCTCCTTGTTCACTCATCTGGTTGTTGACCAGGGATCTAGCTGGGGCTGGTGGTGAGAGCACTCACATCCAGCCTCTCCATGTGGCCTGCACTTCCTCATAATGTGGTGGCTGGGTTCAGAGACCAAGTGTCCCAAGAGAGAGAAGGAGAGCCAGCTAGGAGTGCATCTAGGATTTAGCCTTGGGCGTCATGCAGCGGCACTTCTGCCACATTCTACTGGCTGAGGCAGTTATGAAGGTCCACCCAAGTACAGAGGCAGGGAACAGAGACTCCACCTTTCAGTGAAGCCTGTTAGGGTCACACTCTAAGAGGAGCATATATAATGGGATATACATTGGTACGGCCATCCTTGGGAAGTATAATCTGCCACACTGTTCAAGAAGATTTAACTACATAAGAAAGAAAACCGTACACCAAAAAATTCCATAAGCATAATGTAAATGGAAAAGACAGTATAAAGAAATGCTAACTCTTTTTCCTAAGCCCCTCACTGAGCCCCTCCTCTAGGCTTTGTGGGTTGATTACAGGCATATTTGGCTGGTTAACATTTTATTTTTTATTTATTAAACATTTTTTTTGGCCACGCCACGCAGCTTGTGGGATCTTAGTTCCCTGACTAGGGATTGAACCTGGGCCCTCTGCAGTGAAAGCGCGGAGTCCTAACCACTGGACCACCAGGGAATTCCCCCCCCCTTTTTTTTTTTTGTTAATACTGCGGAGGGAAATTGAGTCTAATGTGCCTGCTTCCTCTTCTCTCTGAGGGCAGGAAGAAGAGAATGATGTCTCCTTCATCTCAACCTATAAGGCTCGCTTCAAATGATACTTTCTCCACAGACCCTCCCTGACTTCCACTGTGTGAACACTGAGTTTTTCCCCATCTCACAAGGTACTTATACTTTCTTCCTTGTATTTCAGTTATTCATCTGTCTCTTTTAAATCTTACCTCTCTTTAATTCCTCCAGGGTATACTGAACTATAAATTTCTCAAGGGACAGGGACTTTCTTTGGATTCATCACTGTTGCTTTTCTGCCCTGGTCTTTGCACTGTTCACATGTGTTAATTATGCAATGTGTGCTGGTGGAATTCATGAAGAAGCAGTTGTGTCCAGTGTCTGTCTCATCTATATTTAATAATCCTGGAATGTAGTAGGTGCTCAATTAAAACATGTTTTTGGTGAATGGATTGTGATCTACTAAATACAGGACATTTAAGGGGGAAGTAAGCATAAGAGCTGGTCCCAGCCTTCAGTTACTATTTATACCTTGCCCAACAATGAAAGAGCTATCACAAGGCAGGGCATGATTATGATTTTTTGACAAAAGACTGTGGGACTTAGAGAAAGCTTTTCTAAACCTATATAGCCAAAGTCAGAAAACATACAGGAGAAGACTGATTGTTTCTACTGCATAAAAATGAAACACTTCTGTACATTAAAAAAAATCATAAATACAAGTAAGGCGAATGGAAAGCCAGGAAAAACTTGTCAGTATATTAACAAAAGGTTACTATCTTTAATATTGGAAGAGGTCTTCTATGTCAGTAAGAAAAAGACAAACATTTTTTAGTTAGGGAAAGGATATAAATACTCAAAACAAAAAGAAAAATATAAATGGTTAATAAACAGAAGAAAAAAAACCTTTAACCTCATTAGCAATCGTAGAAATTCATAGGAAAACCACACTGAAATAACATTTTTCTTTTATCAAATTGGCAAACTATTTTGTTAAGATAATCTGCAATGTTGGCAAGATTAGGAAGACTGAAAATTGATGTTTAAAATGGACATGCTTTGTAACCCGGCATTTCAATATCCCCAATTTATGCCAAAGAATTTATTGCTGAGGTTTGCCAAGATCTGTACACAAAGACACTTCATGAAGTACTGATTTTAATAGCAGAAAATTGGGGTTAATGTCCAGCAATTGGGATTAAATTGGTTAAATAAATCATAGCACCACCCTGTGATACAACATTATATAGCCATTTCAAGTGCTGATATGAAATAATATTCAATGAAGTGGGAACATATTCATGTTACATAGTTAATTTAAAGTTTCAATTTATCAAGCAAATGTAGAGTTGTTTTCTTTTTCATCATATATATGTCCATAATCAAGAACATGCATAGAAGAAGCCTAGAAAGATTTACATCAAAAATTTTAGGATTCTGTGATTTTACTTTTTCTCACCTCTTTTTTGTGTTTTTAAACTTTCTAGGGAATTCTCTGGTGGTTCAGTGGTTAGGACTCTGTGCTTCCATTGCAGGGGGCGTGGGTTTGATCCCTGATCAGGGAACTAAGATCCCGCAAGCAATGCAAGCTGTGTGGTGCGACCAAAAACAAAACAAAGCAAAACAACTTTATACAGTAACATTCTTTTCTATCCAGGAAAAAAATACCACTATTTCTTTTAGGTGGTGTGGAAGTTGCCCCTGCAGTGTAGGTGGGAATGCCAGTTCTGGCTATTTCCTTTGAAAATATCTCTAGGTGCCATGGGTACACATTTACAAGAGCCCATTTTCTCCTGAGAATAGAGTGAGGATGGGAGGAATTTTGGTGAATGTTTGTACTTGCAGCTTGTCCTGGAGTAAATCTTTAAGACTGTGGGAATAGGTGTTTTGCGCTCTGTTGAGCTGGCGAATGTACGTCAGGTTTCCTGTCCTTCTGTCTCCGTCATGTGCAAGGATCTGTGAGTGGAGGGTTTCATTCATCTGAATGCATCTGCAACCCCATCAGGAGCATCTCAGTTTCATGGGCAAGTGGTTTGCTTTATTTGCTTTATTTGCTCCCGACGGAAATAAAGGGATGATACAATTAGTTCTGTCCGCTGCACGTGGGGGTGGAGCTTAAGTGAATTACAACGTTCTGAGGCAAAGTAAACATGAAATGGGCGTGAGAAGTTGGATAGCAAGAGGAAAGCAAATTTACTGATTTTCTCCTTTATTTGGCTCTCAGGTTTACGAGGATACACAAAAATCACACAAAGAAATCTGATGGGAATTGTCTCTAAAACTAAAAAATAACATCAGCACTGATTTAGCCTTCATGAATCCCTCTGACTCTATTTCCAAATATAAGCCCTATATAAAACCACCCCGTTTCACTTTGGGGACCACTAAAACAGGTGACTATTATAGGATAGAAAAAAAGAAGACGTTTTAATAATATGTGTGTTCAGATGCTTGCATCAAATGTTAAAAACCTGTCAATTCACAATGCAGAATACCACCTGCCCACAGGTACAAACAAAAACATTTCCTTTGCTCCAAGGGATCTTTTTTCCATTTTATTATTGCTAGTGTAAGAGATCAGGAAATGTCTTAAAATGCACAAGTGGTTTTGCTGACTTTTTATGTGGTTTCTTTTGAATTCAGGAAGCTTTGAATGACATAAATGAGCTCTGTACAGATGTTTCTAGAAGGTTTATGGCTCATCTCTGAGGTTCCCAGAGAGTGGTCAGCTCCACATCACACCTCATGGGACCCCGTGGCCCATGATGATGAAATCAAAGGAGGCTGTAATTTTCTCTCAGCCTTCTTTGGGCTTGAAAACTGGAAACAGCACAGAAGACCATACATTCAATGACACATCAGATTGGCATCTTCCCTGTGCCAGCAGCCATGCCCACGAGCTGTCACGGTGTGGTGTGTTACAGTCCTTGACCTGCTGGTGTTTATAGCTGGGGGTGAGAATGGAGCCAGGGAGGGGACATTAATTTAATAGGCTTCTGGGTGTTTCCATTCTTATTTCACTCTTGGACAAGCCGAAGAAGGAAATGGTTTTCAGCAACCTCTGTGATAAAACTATTTGCTTATTCAACTGAGTTATCTCTAAAAAATGCTAAAGGACAGTTTAATAATCACTGTCCCCCAACTGTCTCTCTCTAAATATAGTCCACATATATGAACCATGAATCTCTCTCTTCCTTTCCTCCACACTCTCCCCGATTTTCCCCGAAACTGGCCTACTTTAGCTCTTTTCTCCTCTCCTTTTTCTCATCTTTTTTCCAATGGATTTTTCCTTCTTCTTCTCTAGCAACTCTCTGTTCTTTCCCATGTAAAGCAAACCAGCCTACCTTGGCCATTCTCATGTTCCTCCCTAACCCTAACACCACACACAAAGGCCCAGGGTCTCCCGGGGAAGGTAGAATTCTCTTAATAGGTGCGATAACTCCAAGGATTAGATACTATTAACTCACCGGACAGATGAGAAACCCGGGCATAGAGAGGGCAAGTAACTTAGCCAGGGCTGTGCAGCCCTCGAGTAGCAGAACCAGCCTTCAAAATTCCTCCTTCCAAAGCTTGGGCTGTTTCCAAAGTACAAGCGGAGGTCCTCAGGGAGGGCTCTGGGTGGATGAGGAGCAGAATTAAGTCCTATTTACCGACAGCCACATCCTCTTAGATTCACCGAGCGGCTTCCATGCCCAGGACAGGAAATAGCCCTTCTCCCAGGAAGCCCCCCGTGGTGTGCGTCTCCGGCGACACACACATTGTGGACAAAAAGCATTCTTGTTCTCAGAGGCCTGTATCTGCACAGCGCCAGGGGACCACTCACACTGTTTTCCCATGAATGGTGCCCCCTGGAGTTGTGTGAGGGCTCGGCCTTGGCTGCACAGTTGCTTTATTTCTCACGTTGCTTTTTTTTTGGAGGTCTTGAGGGGAAGGACTGTGACATCTGCTCTTGGAATGTTTCCAGCCCTGCTGAGGTTCAAAGCCCACATCTGTTCCAGGGTCTTTCCCTTCTGGTTCCTCTCAGTTCTCACTGACACTTCGGGTGGGGACCGATAAACTAAGCTTAAAATTCACGTTGTCTTAAGAACCTAGAAGAGGCAACTCGTGTAGTTGGAAGTGTTTGAAAGACTCTGAGAAAAAGGTATCCCAAAATGTATGTGTGAATATACACTCTCTAGAAGTTACTGTCGTGTAAAATTCAGAAATAACCACTTTTAGGTGAGAATCTATGAGTCATTTTGGTGAACGTGGGGTGGGGGAGGGGAAGAGCAGGAAGGGAGGAGACTTCAAGGTTTCTGTAGAAATAATTCGAGGGTAGGGGCATCTTCTCTCCCTTCGTCCCCCTTAGGTAGGTTTCCCGACTTTGCTGGGCCCATTAGAGTCTGAACTCTGCTTTCCTGTGACCAAAGGGTCACAGCAGTTTCCTAGCTGAAACTCCTGGGAGCTGGTGACCAATGGGAAGACCAGCAACAGTGAGAAAAGCAGCCTTGACCAAGGGCGGCTTTAAATGAGTGAAACTCCATGTACTTGGGGTTTGAATAAGCCTGTGCATCCTAACCCATTTTTAGTACCTGTATTTGATCTGCTTTTAGCATAATGACCAGTCAACAGACAATTGGCTCACAAGAGCCAGAAGGGAAGGGAAGCTGAAGGAGGCTTCTCGAAAGCAATGCTACCTAAAACAAAACCATTTCTCATGGCTGGCTTTCATCTGTCAGAAAGCTTTGCCCGTGAGATCAGCGGTATTGAAGCAAGAAGAAGGGAGTTATGTGTTTTGTTCCTCTCTATTCTGAATCAATAAAAGTAACAAACCTTGTGTGATTACAATAAGAAATATATACTTGGTCTTCCTCACTGGTTCCTGACACAGAGCTCCTAAATCCCTTGGAATTCCCTGGATTACAGGGACTCTTTTATTTTTTCTTAAACATCTTCATTGGAGTATAATTGCTTTACAATATTGTGTTAGTTTCTGCTTTATAACAAAGTGAATCAGCTATACGTATATATATATCCCCATATCTCCTCCCTCTTGTGTCTCCCTCCCACCCTCCCTATCCCACCCCTCTAAGTGGTCACAAAGCACCGAGCTGATCTCCCTGTGCTATGCAGCTGCTTCCGACCAGCCATCTATTTTACATTTGGTAGTGTACATATGTCCATGCTACTCTTTCACTTTGTCCCAGCTTACCCTTCCCCCTCCCTGTGTCCTCAAGTCCATTCTCTACGTCTGTGTCTTTATTCCTGCCCTGCCCCTAGGTTCATCAGAACCATTTTTTTTTTTTTTTAGATTCCATATATATGTGTTAGCATATGGTAATTGTTTTTCTCTTTCTGGCTTACTTCACTCTGTATGACAGACTCTAGGTCCATCCACCTCACTGCAAATAGCTCAATTTTGTTTCTTTTTATGGCTGAATAATATTCCATTGTGTATATGTGCCACATCTTCTTTATCCCTTCACCTGTTGATGGACACTTAGGTTGCTTCCATGTCCTGGCTATTGTAAATAGAGCTGCAATGAACATTGTGGTACATGACTCTTTTTGAATTCTGGTTTTCTCAGGGTATACGCCCAGTAGTGGGATTGCTGGGTCGTATGGTAGTTCTATTTTTAGTTTTTTAAGGAACCTCCATACTGTTCTCCATAGTGGCTGTATCAATTTACGTTCCCACCAACAGTGCAAGATGGTTCCCTTTTCTCCACACCCTCTCCAGCATTTATTGTTCGTAGATTTTTTTGATGATGGCCATTCTTACCGGTGTGAGGTGATACCTCACTGTAGTTTTGATTTGCATTTCTCTAATGATTATTGATGTTGAGCATCCTTTCATGTGTTTGTTGGCAATTTGTATATCTTCTCTGGAGAAATGTCTGTTTAGGTGTTCTGCGATAGGAACTCTTTTGTTCTAATTAGGCTCCTCTTGGCTGGCCCCTAGGTAGCTTCAGGATGGGGCTAGTCTCCGGAAAGGCCAAGCCATGATTAGAGGCATGGACCTATGGGGAAAAAGGAGGGGTTAGAGATGGAGTTCAACCACCAATGGTCAGTGACTTAATCGATCACACCTACGCAATGAAACCTCCATAAAAACCCCTAAACAATGGATTTTGGAGAGCTGCTGAGTTGGTGAACACGTCTTGGTGCTGGGGGGGCGCAGTGGGCAGCAGACCCAGAAAGGGCATGAAAGCTCTGCATCCCTCCCCCATACCTTGCCCTATGCATCTCTTCTGTTGGCTGTTCCTCAGTTGAAGTCTTTATAATACACCGTAAATAGTAAAGTTTACCTGAGTTCTGTGAACCGTTCTAGTGAATAATCAAACCTGAGGAAGAGGTTGTAAGAACCACCAAATTTATAGCTGGTTGGTCAGAAGTACCGGTGACCACCTGGGACTATGGCCAGCATCTGAAGCGGGGGGAGTGCGGTTTTGTGGGACTGAGCCTTAAACCTGTGGGGTCTGCACTAATTCAGTGGAGTTAGTGTCAGAATTGAATGGAATGGAATGGTAGGACACCCAGTTGGTACGAGGAGAGGTGGAAAATCGGTTGGTACGGAGGGAAAAAAACGGCTCATTTGGTGTCAGAAGTGGTATGAGTGGAAACGGTACACCTTGTTACAAGTGTTCTTTGTTGAGGACTGAGAATTCTGCAACCTTGAAACAATGAACACTGGGGTTTCGAATAGAGCAGGCAGGGACAATTAATAGGCTTCCGGCTGTGTCTGTTTTTTCACTCTTGGACAAGCAGATAAAAGAAGATGGTTTTGAACAGCCGGTTTGATAAAACTATTAGTTCATTTGAGGTTTTGGGAGGGTTGTTTTATTTTTTTTAAGATAAATAACTATTAACCGCTATACCGTGTTGTAGGGCTCTTGCCTGCCCTGTTGTCCTGGCTCCGGCAACAGTGGGAGAGACTCAGCAGCCTGGGATCCAGAAGTGACCTGCTGGCTATGTTGGTGACGCTGGAGAAACAGCTGGGCCATAGACCACATACTTGAGGAATGTTTTCCCAGCCTGGCCAGGGGAGGCTGTGCGCTGTCCCGGTTTGTTCTTCCGCTTTCTGCAGCCAGTGTAGAAAAAGCAGGTCCAGCAGGGGGCCGTTGTCACAAATCGATGATATGTACCTCACATTCAAAGTTCTTCACATATTGTTATGCTATATAAAAATAACATTCTGTTTGTCACTTATGTTTTTTAGAATCAAAGTGTGTTCACTATGCAAAGATGAGTTGACAACATATTCTCTAAACATAGCTGAAGAATGTTAAGAAACCGGAATAGGATTTTAGAGAGAAGCGCACTTGCTTTCAATGAGTAAAACTCCATGTGCTTGGGGTATGAATAAGCCTGAACATCATAATTCATTTTAATATTTGTCTTTGATCTGCTTTTTGCATAATGATCAATCAACAGATATTTGAGTGACTACTTGAAGAAACTTTGATGTAGAAAATGCTAGGCTAGAATCATTATCTCGTGCCCTATTTGGACTCTATGGAAAAGAAAAGTATTCTTTCTTGTTTAGTGTTCAGGAGAAATCCCTTCATCAGTTTATGTTGGTATTAGCAATTCAGAATCTACTAAAATGCGGAACAGAATAAAATTAAAAGTTCATAATAAAGAGCTGAGTACAGGCTTTCTAAAAACTCAGTCATCAACACATTAAAGTGATGTGTCCAAGCTGTGGTCTTCTTAGAAACTGTCTAGAAACCTCTGTCTTCATAGAAACTCTCTAGTTCCCCCCGCCCCCCGCCCCAGAGTGTTTTTTTGCTCAACAGTAGTACATAAACATCACCAACTGCTTTGAGTTGCCAGTTGTTTTTCCCAAGAAAAACATGCTGTTGTTATCAAGTATCTATGTTGTGAAATTTTTACAGCTTCTCAAAAGCTCTTCATGAAGAGAAATGTTCTCCAGCAAGGATAGTAATCACAGCCTCAGACACACACACACACACACACACACACACACACACACACACACCCTTATCCTTCAAAAATTCAGAACATTCATGCCTGTGTCAACATGATTTCAGATAAGCACCAACGCACGAACCCAAACATGGTGTTGGCAGAGCCAGTAAACAAAGAAAAGCGGTGTTCTGTTTGCTTCCACCTCATCCGCCACCATGGGCACTGTATTCTAATGCATTTTTGTTAGCTAGCCAACCCTGCCGTAATTTGTGTCTACTTGGGCCTTTTACTAGGAAGTACAGTTTCTGATTTTTAGAAGAAAAAATGTGTTTTCTTAAAGACAGAACTGTGAATGTCAGTCACTTAATGAAGGCAAAAAAGATATATGATATGAGGTTTTAAGAAATCACATTTAGGGGACTTCCCTGGCGGTCCAGTGGTTAAGACTCTGCACTTCCACTGCAGGGGGCATGGGTTCGATCCCTGGTCCAGAAACTAAGAGCCTGCATGCCGTGCAGTGCGGCCAAAAAAATAAATTAAAAAAAAAATCACGTTTAGAAGGAACACAGTCATTTATTTCAGGCTGTCATGAGTATTACTGCCCCAGCAGATACATGAATTACACAGCAGGGTCTTTTTGGTCACAGTTTGTAGCATGACTCACCTAGATTTACCAACTCCTGAAGGAGCTGATGAAACAATGCTTCAAAAAAAAATAAATTGCACATCTATTTAAATTTTAAAATACTGTATATAAATAGCACTTTCTGTGACAAGAGTCCCCCAACTCCCATTTAAAAACTTATATGGTGTTTTCTCCATGAACATGGATTGCCTTTCTGGCTGGACTGTAAGCTTCTTTTTTTTTTTTTTAAGTGAAATATAGGTGACATGCAATATTATATTAGTTTCAGGTGTACAACTTAGTGGTTCACCATTTATGTACATTATGAATTGATAACCACAATAAGTCTAGTAACCATCTGTCACCACGCAAAGTTATCACGATATTATTGACTACATTCCCTATGCTCTGCATTACATCCCTGTGACATTTATTTTATAACTGAAAGTTTGTACCTATTAATCTCCTCACCTGTTTCAGCCAACCCCCCATACTTCCCGTCTGGTGACCACCAGTTAGTTCCCTGTATCTATGAGTCTGTTTCTGTTTTGTTTTTTGGATTCAACATATAGGTAATATCATATGGTATTTGCCTTTCTCTGACTGACTTATTTCACTTAGCATAATACGCTCTAGGTCCACACATGTCTCAAATGGCAAGATTTCATTGTCTTTCATGGCTGAGTAATATTCCATTATGTGTATAGATATAGATATTATATAGCTCCACATCTTTATCTATTCATCTATCGATCGACACATATTGTGTCCATATCTTGGCTACTGTCAATCAGTGGACATAGGTGTGCAGATACCTTTTCAGGTTAGTGTTTATTCATTCAACCACTCTGTGTCTTTTGATTGGAAGCCTTTAGTCCATTTATAGTCAAAGTAATCATTGATAGGTATGTTATCTGTTGGCATTTTAATTATTTTCTAACTGTTTTTGTGGTTCTTCTCTGTTCCTTCTCTTGTTCTCTTCCCTTGTGATTCGATGACTGTCTTTTGTGCTACGTTTGTATTCCTTTCTCTTTATTTTTTTGTGTCTCTGTTATAGACTTTTGGTTTGCGATTACCATGAGGTTCATGTAAAATAACTTATGTATATAGCAGTCTGTTTTAAGTTGATGGTCGCTTACTTTTGAGCACATTCTAAAAAACCTGCATTTTTACTCCCCCTCCCACATTTTATGTTTTTGACATTGTATTTTACACTTTTTTACTTTGTGTGTCGCTTAGCTAATCATTTTAAATATAGATGATTTTACTACTTTTGTCTTTTAACATTCATACCACCTTTACTATATGTTTGCCTTTACCAGTAAGATTTTTTCTTTCATAATTTTTTTGTTTCCAGTTATGGGCTTTTCTTTTCTGTCTAAAGTTCTTTTAACACTTCTTGTAAGGCCAGTTTAGTGGTGATGAGCTCCTTTAGCTTTTGCTTGGCTGGGGAACCATCTCTCCTTCAATTCTGAATTATAACCTTGTCAGGTAGAGTTTTATTAGTTGTGAGTATTTTCTTTTCAGGACTTTTAATAAATGGTGCCAGGCCTTTCTGGCCTTTAAAGTTTCTGCTGAAAAATCAGCTAGTAGTCTATGGGGGTTCCCTTGTATGTAACTAGTTGTTTTTCTCCTGCTGCTTTTCAGATTGTCTCTTTATCTTTAACTTTTGACATTTTAATTATAATGTGTCTGGGTGTGGTTCTCTTTGGGTTCCTCGTGCTTGGAGCTTTCTGTGATTCCTGAACTTGGGTGTCTGTTTTCTTCACCAGGTTAGGGAAGTTTTAAGCCATTATCTATTTAATAGGTTTTCTGTCCCTTTCTCTCTCTCCTCTTCTGGGACCCTATAATATGAGTGTTAGTACACTTGATGTTGTCCCAGAGGCCCCTTAAACTATCCTCATTTTAAAAAGTTCTCTTTCTGTTTGCTGTTCCAATTTGATGATTTCCAGTTCCCTGTCTTCCAGATCACTGATATCTTCTGCATCCTCTACTCTGCTGTTGATTCTCTCTAGTGTGTTTTTCATGTCAGTTATCGTATTCTTCAGTTCTGACTGGTTCTTTTTTCTATATTCTATCTCTTTGTTGAAGTTCTCACTGAGTTTATCCATTCTTCTCCCGACTTTGGTGACCATCTTTATGACTATTTCTTTGAACTTTTTATCTGGTAAATTGCTTGTCTCTGTTTCATTTAGTTATTTTTCTGAAGTTTTGGCCTGTTCTTTCATTTGGAAGGTGTTCCTTTGTCTCCTCATTTTACCTAACTCTTTGTGTTTGTTTCTATTTTTTTTTTAATATTTATTTATTTATTTGGCTGTGCTGGTCTTAGTTGTGGCATGTGAGATCTTGGTTGCAGCGTGCAGGATCTTTGTTACGGCATGCGGGATCTTTAGTTGCAGTATGTGAACTCTTAGTTGCAGTGTGTAGGATCTAGTCCCCTGACCAGGGATTGAACCCTTGAACCTGGGCCCCCTGCATCGGAAGCACAGAGCCTTAGCCCCTGGACCACCAGGGAAGTCCTGTTGTGTTTGTTTCTATGTATTAAGTATATCAGCTACATCTCCAGGTCTTGAAAGAGTGGTCTTACGTAGAAGGTGTACTGTGGGGCCTTGTGGCACATTCCACCCCCCCCGGTCATCAGAGTCACATGCTCCAGTGAGCTGTGTGGGGAGTGTATGCCCTCCTGTTGTGGTTGGGCTGTGATTGCTGCAGGTGCATTGGTGGTCAGGGTTGGTTCTTAGCCATGCTGGCTGAGAGGTCCTGTCACAACTGCTACAGGTGTGCTGATATGCGGTCCTGGCCCCCAGTGTTGCAGTGCCTGGCGGTGACTGTTGCAGGCATGCTGGTGTGCAGGGCTGGCCCCTCCTGGAGCTGGAGCCACCCCCTGGAGTGGGCACTGGTGCTGGCCAGGGTGGCCTGCCGGGTGGGGGAGGGCAGGAGCCACTTTGGAGGGGCTGGCTGGGATGGGCAGGTTGGGCAGGGCTGGTCCTCAGGGAAACACCAGGGCAGGACACATGGTGTTAGCTAGTTTGATGAGTAATGACAGACGTAGTACCCACCAGCACCAGGCCAGCTAGGTGGAAGGAGAATTTTTTAAACAGCGCCCAACAGCATTTCAGTCCCAGAGACAGTTCCACCAGATCGCTGCCCCTCCAGCACATACCCTAAAATTAGTCAATGAAACACCTGGGAACTTTACAAGCTGCTGCCTCTGCACTGGGCCTCTGAGCCAGTGAGTTTGTGCCCAAGCTCTTCAAGATCAGCGTCTCAGTTTCCCACAGGCCTCCAGCTCCCCCAGACGTAAGCCCTCTGACTTTCAAAGCCAGGCCTTAGGGGGGCTCGGCTTCGCAGTGCAGGTCCCCTACTGCAGGGGGGCTTCCGCAGCTGTGCTTTCCCTCCCGCTTTGTGGGTGGCTGCACGGGGCTGTGGGTTCTGACTAGACTGCGTCTCTGCCCCTCCTGCCTGTCTCACTGTGGCCTTTTCTTTCTATCCTTAGTTGTAGAAAGTTGTTTCTGCTAGTCTTCAGATCATTCTCAGGGATAGTTGTTCTCTATGTAGTTGTAGGTTTTGTGTGTCCGTGGGAGGAGGTGAGCTCAGGTCTTCCTACTCTGCCATCTTGATCTGGAAAACCCGGGATCAATGCTTTTTTTAAGCTGGTTCCAGATACCATACTGGTACTGATTCAGTTACCAACATTTTAGTAAATATTATTCCAAAACATTCCAGTCTATCATTCATGATGAGTTAATACAATTTCTCTATCAAGTCTGGTGCCAATTTTTAGAAGATAAAAAATGAATAAATAAAAAGGTATGTATCAAAGCCTAGAGAGGAAAAGAGAACATTTTTGGACAGATTTTTCCCTTGGATTTGATTACATGAAAGCTCCCAAAGACCATGATGTCACTTCCCTCTCCAGGTAAAATGCTGTGATCCTTCTCTTTCTTGGTAATGTGTCTGAGCCGTTTGTCCAAGGGTGACCAGTGACACTCCCTTGTATCAGGCCGAGGCACTGAGGCAATTGGCCAGAAGAGATCGGAGAGATCTGAGGTCAGAGTACAGGAAAACCCAAAGGCCTGAGCAGCGATGAGTCAGAGGCAGGTGCACCACGGAAATCCAGAGCCCAGAAATATCCAGGGGCTGAGCAAGACAAGAAGTCCAGAGTCCAAGCACCCGCCTGCTGGGAAAGTTGGTAGGGTTTCTACGTCCTAAGTCAAGATGTGGTCAGAGGATGAGGCCTTTGTTCCTTTTCTTCCCTGTCCCCCAATTCTGTGCTTTCCACAAATGCACTCTCTCTCTTTTTTATGGTTACTCAAAACCTGCCCCTCTTTTAAGATCAGGGTTACATCCCCTTTTGTTCCACCCCTTGCTGACTTGAGCCGCAGCTATTCCTTTCCTTGGCTTATGCTGTTAACCATCTATGCAACTCATTTAGGACTTAATCTTATGGTGTTTTTTTGTTTTGTTTTGTTTTTAAAGTTATTTCACATACTAATTCATTTTACAAGGATGGTACAATCTTTTTTCTTTTTTTTAAATTAATTTATTTATTTTTGGCTGCGTTGTGTCTTTGTTGCGGTGTGCGGGCTTCTCATTGTGGTGGCTTCTCTTGTTGTGGAGCACAGGCTCTAGGCGCCCGGGCTTCAGTAGTTGTGGCTCGCGGGCTCAGTAGTTGTGGCGCACGGGCTGAGTTGCTCCGCAGCATGTGGGATCTTCCCGGACCAGGGCTCGAACCCGTGTCCCCTGCATTGGCAGGCGGATTCTTAACCACTGCGCCACCAGGGAAGCTCTATGGTGTTTTTTTGACGTTCAGAATTGTTGTTTCAACGTATCTTGTTTCCCCAAACCAGACTAGAAGCTCCTTGAAGTTAAGACCTGATCCATAGTGTGAGAGGCCAGACCAGGAACTTTATCTCCAGCGGTCAGTCTTGCTCACCCACCAATGGAGCCATCGGCCTGTGGTTTATTAGATTTTCCTGAGTGGGAACAGGATGGCTCCCAGAGCCTAAGGCGAGGGTTGAGTCTTCCCGGGTGAATGGTCTTGGTGCAGCCTCCCTGGGGTCTGGGCATAAGTTCCTGGTGGTGCTTCCTCACAATTTACCCTCTTACCATTTTGCTCTCCAGCTCTCTTTTAACCACATTTATGCTACCCTTTCTAGATTATAGGAAATTCTGTCCTCTTTCTGAAACCTGCAAAAGTTATATTGTTACTGTGCCTCATTATGGTGCTGACTTTTGAATCTTGGCAAGTGTCTGATAATCCAATCTTTGGCTTTCTTGGAACTTTTCTTACAATTCCATGTGGGTCTTTGTTATTCATCCTTTACTGTTTATTCTTCCCATCCATGGGCCATGTGCTCTTAAGGTCAGGTTAATAGAAGAGTTCCTTTGGTTTCATCAATTCAGTGGAGGCGCAACTGGTATTGGGGGAACAATTGTATGGTCCCTGGATTAAAGGACTTTCAGCATGCCTGGCCTTCCACCACTGAGAACCAGCATTGCCCTCAGGTATTACAGCAAGCAAAAATGCCTCCACCAATTTCCAAATGGCTCCTGGTTGAGTCACATGGTTTTCGATGCTGTCTCGCCACCCAGCACTCCAAAAGCACACACTTCCTCCCTGAATGGGATTGTCTGTGCATCTGCCAATAGACTGTTTCTTTTCTGAAAGCTCGTCATACCTTTAAGTTATTCTTCCTTTTAGAGGGTTTATTTTTGCTTTGGAATGAGTCATATATTATTTTGTTTTGTTTTGTTTTTTTTACTTATTATTATGGGAATTGTCAAACATACACAAATAGAGAGAATAGCAAAATGAACCCCCATGGATCTATCACCTGGTTTCAACAATTATCAGCTTATAGACAATCCTGTTTGTTTCTATACCCTTACCTACCACCCTCCACCCACGTCCTGTGCCATTAGATAATTTTGAAGCAAATTACAGACATCATTCATTGTATGCAGCTTTTGGATAAACTTTGGGATATCTTTCTGTGTTTCAAAGGCAACAAGGGTTAAGGTGAAACACTTGCTTAATTCTCCAGGACTCCACCCTTCCGCATCCCTGCACATTCCTTCTGATTCAGCTAACTTCCTTGCTTCCTCTATATTCTGAGACAAAAATGCCAAGACAAGTCAAGAATTTATCAGATGCTCTGTTTTTAGCAGAGGGAGACTTGAAGCAGCTGTTCGGAGCATGCAAGTCTCACTGTTGCTCCGTGTTTTCTCTGTGCTAGTTTGGTGATCTGTAACAGGCAATTAGCATCCACATCTTCTCTAATACAGTTTAACAGCATCCAAATATCATTTCTATTTCTGCCTCTCTTTGTATTCCCCGAAAAGCTCTCCACCAGGCTGGGAATCTGAGTCTGTGCTTTAACCGGCCCTCCTGTTTTGTTCTTTGCCTATCCTGCTCATTTGGAAAAGGTATGTCCTTCTGCTGATGTACTCGAGTTACAATTCCCATCCTAGCACTAAATGAAGCCAAAGAGATTGCTTTTCAGTTGGGACTATAAAAGTATTTTGAAAATAAGGGGAACACATGTTGAGTCAGGTAATGGTTGAGTGGTAATCCGGCAACGGGAGATCAGAATGATTGGTTCTGTCATGACTGGTTCTTAAATGATTGGGACAATCACATGGTCTGTCCTGCCTTCTTCCTTTGTACCCTCATGGGATACCTTTGCTGACTATTTGATTGCCCAATGGTTAGAATTGATTAACCCTGCTGACTTTGGGGCAGCTCTTTGAAAACAATTTGATGAACCATGTAAACACTAAGCTTGACCTGGAGCACTCGTAAGTGCCAAACCATTGACTCTGAGGCCCCTGGGGCTCTTCAGTTTATTTGGGGAGCAATGAACTTGACTTGGGATTCAACTTTTCAGCCAGCCTCTCACTGAATTATGGCTATCCCCTTGGATTTTTTTCCCCCCAAATGTAACTCCCCTCCAACTTCTTGCTTCTAGATGAGTGTTTAAAAAGAGTATAGATCTGTGTTAGGAACAGTTTGAAGGCTCCCTGTATACCTGGGCTGCAAGCAGATACAGCAGAAGGAAGGGGATGTTAAATGCTCATGCCAGGCACCCCAAAGGAACGCTTAGATGGTTGTATTCAATTAGTAAGTGCAGCATTGTTTAGAAAAGTCTTGTAAGAGTACTTTTTAAAGTTCCACTACTAAAAAGATGTAATTTTGACGGCTTTATCTTCTTTTGTGCTTGTAACATTAGCCCTAGATTCGAGAGTGCAGTGGTATTATTATTATCATTATTATTGATTTTGGCCAAACACTGAGGGTGATTTAAGGAACTTGCCTGAAATCAAATGGTTTATTAGTACAGAGTCTGGAGCCTATGTCTCTGCTAGAATAGAGAGAGATTTGCCGAGCTTGTCCACTCATTCTATCTGCTTTTGCCAAAGTCATAGTCTGTAATAATTCAGTCCAGCCTGGCCATTTACATGGCCGTCAGCAAACGAGCCAGTCACCATCGTGAGCTGCAGAGTAGAAGGACTTTGAGACAAGAAAGATCCTCATCCTTGCCTACCTCTCTGAGGTGCTGTGGCAACTAAAAGAGCAAATGCGTATGAAAATTCTTTGTGAGCTGTAAAGCCCCATTCAAAGGAAAATAAGGATGCTGATACAAATAGCATATGACACCTGCGGCGTATTTTCAGTTAGCCAGTCATCATTGAGCTGAATCCTTTATGCATCATCTCATTTAATCCTCACACCAATCTTAGAATGTTCTGTCATAATTATTGTTTTTCTATCTACATATAAATATATATGGTATAGGACAATATAGCAAAAGTATAAATGTGCTTAATAAAAAAATACAGTTTTTAGTGCTGTAAAGACTTCTCTGGACCAATCCCACTCCAAATCATTGATTTCTGCCAAAAAATACAAAAGGAACAAGAAAACCCAATGGGCACCCCCAAATAAATCAGACCCTCAACCATATCCTTCTCTGGCATTTGTAATTCATCACTCACTTAACAGCGGTTTCTAAGCATCTAAATGTATATATATATATATATATACACATATATATATATGTGTATATATATATACATACACATACATACATACATTTAGATATATTCTAAAATATATATAAATAAATATGTATATGTGCTCTTAAATATGTCAGCAGTGACCTTCTATTTATAAAGAACAAGAACAAGGCTTCTTCCAAGTGGTCACTTTAATAATTATCCATATAATAATTAATAATTCCTTTAAAAGATTCCATAAAATATATCCATAAAATAATTTAATAATTATCCACACCTTTGGTCAAGTTCCTCTAGGTGGTGGTCTCTTTTCTCACTCCTACTCGTCAGTATAACAAAAGGAGAAGCCTTCAAATGCAGTTAGTGTGAAACCAAAGACAGCTAAGAGATAATTAGGGGCAGAGAAGAGGAAATGCCAGCTTCTTTCAGGATGACGTTGCTTCCTTTTTATAGGTGGGAAAACCAGTCTTTTCATATTGGCTTGTCAAGGCATAAGTAGCAACGTGGTTCCTAAATGTCTAACAAAATGGAAATAATTTAATAAATTATAGTGCAGCTATACAATAGAATATTATGAGCCAATTAAAATGATTTTTAGATGGGGAAAATTATAGTGTGGGGAAATCCTCAAAATAAAATGGTAAATGATAAAAATCAGGGTATACAACTGTATGCGTGGTACACCCCTAAGGTTGTTTTACACACACACACACACACACCAGCACAAAATAGGCATCAAAATGTTAATAGAGGTTATCTTTGGATGTCGAAGCTATGAGTTTTTCAAAAATTTTAATTATTATACTTTTCCTTACTTTCCAAATATTCTATAATGATCATTTATTATTTTTATAATAAGAAGATGGATGTAAAATAGTAAAGAGGTTGTATATTGTGATTTAAATGTAGGCAAGAGCTTCTGAAGATTATAGTTTCCAAAGTTAATGTGGTTTTAATAGTCCTGTTTAGTTATGAACAGAAATCTGATTTTTCTACGCTGCTTTCCCTTATTCTAGGGGCTTTTTAGCAGATTCCTATTGTACTGCATGGTTCTTATCTTCTCAGCATGCACAGAATTTCCCAGGAATACCTGCTAAATGTTTTGGGCAAATGACTTTCAGATGACTGGGGCTCAGCCTAGCAAAGGACTACTGCAGTGCATTGAGTTTCCTTCTAATTTAAAGGAGATTATTTAAATTTGCCTAAAGCTCTCAATGTGCTACTTGAAAGTTCTTGCTAAACATAGAACAAAACCAATAAAAATCTCTAGGGAATAAATGTGACAAAAATAGGACTAAGATGCATTTTTATGAGCAGATATTTGAATATTAAGTGTTGAAAGACATTTATTAATTGGAGATAAACCTCTGAAAACCTATTGAAACATACACATGGGACATGATCATAATGCAGAGGTATTGATTTCTACCTTAGAAAAGTATTTTTAAAACTTAATAAAAATAATGCCATTTGCAGCAACATGGATGGACCTGGAGATTGTCATACCGAGTGAAGTAAGTCAGACACAGAAAGACAAATATCATATGATGTTGCTTATATGTGGAATCTTAAAAAAGGCTACAAATGAACTTACCTACAAAACAAAAATAGAGTTACAGATGTAGAAAACAAACTTATGGTTATCAGGGGGTAAGGGGGGGGAGGGATAAATTGGGAGAGTGGGATTGACATATACACACTACTATATATAAAATAGATAATTAATAAGGAACTACTGTATAGGGAACTCTATTCAATACTCTGTAATGGCCTATATGGGAAAAGAATCTAAAAAAGGGTGGATATATGTAATGTATAACTGATTCACTTTGCTGTACAGCAGAAGCTAACACAACATTGTAAATCAACTATACTCCAGTTAAAATAAAAACTTAATTAGAAAAACAAAACGAAAATTAGATTGGTATTTCCTAAAAGTTGGCCAGCCTTCATGGAGAAGAGCAGGGCATCCTCGTCAGGACCTACTTAGCTAGGGCTCGGTGCCTGTGGGATTATGAGGAGGTCTGTGAACACGCCTGAGTTAGAAGTGGGCGACAGTGTGTGACAGAGCTTCACCTCTGGGGCTCAAAGGCATGGAGTGTGTTCCTGTTTGCTGTCAGACCCCTTCCCTGCTTCTCCCCTGCTCCTATCTGCTATTTCAGGGAAAACACTTCTCAGATTCCTTGCCCTCTGGCTTGATGTAGTTTCCATTTGGCCAATGGAAGCTCCTGGAAGACTGGGGGAGAAGGGTAGAAGCCATGGTACTTTTCTCCCTCTCTCTGTACCTTGGGCGGTGTCTTTGGTTATAGCTTTTCCTCCTTTTTGGTACTGGCTTCTGCCAGGCGATTCCGAATTCTGGGCTCCATCAACACCCTCGGCTCCCTTTGCACTCCCAGCCTCCGTAGCTTCCAGCTGTCGCTAATCTGTTTGGCTTCTCTACTCTTTCATCACTTATATATTAAATTCTCAGTATTAAATTCCCTGCAAAATACTCAAATTGGTTTCTGCTTTTCTCACTAGACTTTGGCAATACAGCTGGTTATAATTTAGGTTCATGCTGGGAAATGCACCCCAGCTCAAGGGAACATACATAGGGGAAGAAAAGTGGAGAGTTTTCAAAGATCCACTGCATCTCAGATATTTTGTCGCAGTGGCAGCAGGGAAAACGCAGGGGCCGCATAGACTGGGGCTTGTTTATGCACAGAGATTTAGAGAGAATTTTAAGCATGTGTCAAAAGAAAAACAAAAGTTGGCTATCTTCATAATTCAGGGCTGAGGGCTGATACCTGGCGACTTGTTTATGGAGCATGTGGAGAAGCCATTTATTTCCTTAGGAATCAGCTTTGATTCCATGGAGCTTCAAACAACACTTATTCTCTTGAGTAGAAACTTTCTGGGAAGACCTAAATTTAATAAAACTTGAACAAAGTCTGAATATAAGAGGACGTCTCCCATGGCTGTGCTAAGCATGATTGGGTAACAGAGTGTATATAATTTTTAAAAAACCACTCTGGGATAATTACTAGGTGCTTTTTAAATTTTAAAATTCTCGACTCTATAAGTCAGGACCATAATTTGTGAAATCAAAGAATTACCAGTTGCAGGGGCTTCCCTGGTGACGCAGTGGTTAAGAATCCGCCTGTCAATGCAGGGGACACGGGTTCAAGCCCTGGTTTGGGAAGATCCCACATGCTGCAGAGCACCTAAGCCGTGCGCCACAACTTCTGAGCCTGTGCTCTAGAGCCCATGAGCCACAACTACTGAGCCCGCGTGCCACAACGACTGAAGCTTGTGTGCCTAGAGCCTGTGCTCCGCAACAAGAGAAGCCACCGCAATGAGAAGCCTGTGCACCGCAACGAAGAGTAGCCCCCGCTCACTGCAACTAAAAGAAAGCCCTCGTGCAGCAACGAGGACCCAACGGAGCCAAAAATAAATAAATAAATAAATAAATAAATAAATAGATTTATAAAAAAAGAAAAAAAAAGAATTACCGGTTGCTATAGTTTTGTCATCAATGGGAAATTCTTATGATAGAGGCAGGCATAGAACAATTACAAACCGTGCCCTCTAAAGAAAGACAGCAGGGCTTCCCTGGTGGCGCAGTGGTTGAGAATCTGCCTGCCAATGCAAGGGACACGGGTTCGAGCCCTGGTCTGGGAAGACCCCACATGCCGCGGAGCGATTAGGCCCGTGACCCACAATTGCTGAGCCTGCGCGTCTGGAGCCTGTGCTTCGCAACAAGAGAGGCCGCGATAGTGAGAGGCCCGCGCACCGCGATGAAGAGTGGCCCCCGCCTGCCACAACTAGAGAAAGCCCTCGCACAGAAACGAAGACCAAACACAGCCATAAATAAATAAATAATTAAAAAAAAAAAAAAAAAAAAGAAAGACAGCAAACAAGATGTGCTCGGTACATAGCAGACAAAATCTTTGCTGAGTGAAGGCATGCACACCTGAAATCATCAATGAACAAGCAATTCTTTCTGTCCGGACTTAATAGTATCTTCTAAGTGAGGTTTTGAAGAATGGCAAGTCATTCTGCAGGCAAAAGCAAAGTAGGATTTCAGGAAGACCCAAGCGATAGAGTGGAAAGAATGAGCAGTGGCCAGGTGAGACTGGAGTGGGGAGGGTTATAAGACAATGCTGGTAGGTCAGATTAAGCAGTTTCGACTTCCTTTTGTGTCCCGGGGGGCACCGAAGGCTTTTGAGTTAAGGAATGACATGACCAGATTTGTGCTTTGCAAGTTCCTTGTGTTATGGAGTCCAAGCTGATACTGCTCTCTGCATGACAGGGCAATAAATCGAGAGATGAGCTGGGAAAGCCAGCAGCCCGAGAAGATGGTGGACTAGTGTCCCAAATAACCACCTTACCCGAGTTAGAATTCAGGCTTCTTTTGTACTCACAGGGGAGGGGGTGTGACTGGCTTTTGCCAACTTCTTGATGCCTGAATCCTTTGCTCTTGCATCTCTCCACATAGGTCTGGTCACAATGTCCCTATAAACCTCTGACAAGATGAATGTTATTCTCTGTTCTGCAACGTTTTATCTCTATATGAATGGAAAAGTGTTATATATTTAAAGGTCAGAACCTTGAGAATGGGCTATCCTGTATATTTCAGGCTATGGGCAGCATTCTTTTACAAGAGGTGTAGATCCAGCATGACTAAGCACAGGTAACAGAGCACAAAAGTTAGAGCTAAAGGAATAGATCCAATAGGGACTCAGGTTTGTTCTTCTCTGTTACACTTGCATTCACAAGTTCAATAAGTATTTGTTAAACTAAATTTTTGAGAGATGATAATGAAACAGCAGCTAAAAATTCTTCTGAATATAATTACAGTGCTTTAGATTGGGAGCATTTTCATGTGAGGTGTGGTTAACACCTGCTGTTGGTTTCCTAGCAACCATGCATCATTTTGGTGGAGAAAACCAAAGGGTCACTTAACATCTCCACTTAGAACCACTCACAGGACAGTTTGTCTCAAAGGAGACTTTTACCTCATTTGTTCCCTCAGCTTCCAGAGAATACAAGACAGGTCAAAAGGGATGACATGAGGTTTGGGGTGGGTGGGATTGTGCTTTTGCAGGAGGTTTGGTGAGTACAAGATGGGGGAAGCAGTGCAGTGCTCTCCTATCATGCATACTTGCATCAGAATAAGGTTTTCACAGTAAATTTAAGCACAAAGGAATTGGCAGAGAGAGACTCAGATGACGTGAGAGGCAGGAGATTGTCAGATGAGCTCCAAGGGTGAGAGTTGGGTGAGGGAGGATGAAAACAGAAGGAGTGAAGGGCAGAGCATCACCAAGACACTGAGAATCTTTTTAGTGATCCTTAGAACAGTCCTGAAGGAAGTTGTTATCATGCCCAGTTTATAGGTGAGCCACCAGAGACCCATAGAAGTTAAGTGACTTGACCAAACTAGCCAGACCAGGGCCTCATCACTCCAGGCATGAGGGGCACGAGCACAGAACTCATTGACCCACTATGGTCACCTGTGGCCAACTTGTGCTAAGTCCACTCTCTGCGATCTTCCTTGACCCCTTTTTGGCACTTGCCCCTCTCCCACTTCCTCCTCAAAACATTGCGTGGTTCCTGTCCTCACCTCTTTCCTTCACCTCCTCCCTCTCCAGCTGCTCCTTGTTGGCATCCTTGGCTGGCATCTCTTCCCTTCCTCTTAAGAGGTGGTGTTCCCCAGACCTCCATGTCCGGCCTCTTCTCTTCTCCAACTACAAACCCTCAGGGGTGATTCGTCTACCATCTGGGCTTCAACCTGCACTTACATCCCACTGATGACCTGTAAATGTATGCCTTTGCTTCAGACAGTTCAGCTGCCTTCAGTTCCATACTTCTCAGATATAAATAGGTGGATATCCCACAATCATTTCAAATATCAAAGCAGAACCCACCATTCCTACCCTGAAGCCCCCATCTGATTCCAAATTCTGTTATGAGTTTCTGATCAGGGGACAATTTATTTTAAAAATATGGCCAGTGTTCTCTGGGGATCCTTTCAGATCTCAAGTCTTTAATGGCAGAACAAGCATATCACAACCCCAGTTTAATGCCAGCATGGCTTCTCCGAGAGGGGAAAATAAATCTCAATCTGTAATGTGTGTTTTAGAAACCAGATCATAGCTTTGTCCCAAATGTGAGATTTGCTCAGTAAACCTCTCACTCCTCACTCACACTCTTCCTGGTGATCTTTTCCTTGACTCTATCAGGTGAGAAGAGGAGCGGACGATGGATAGGAGGGAGGGACAGGAGACCCTTACAGAACTGGGTTGGTAACTGCTGGGAATGAAGTCGATTGCCAAGCAAGAGTGCCCTCTCCTCACCTCCCCCTAGATATCAGTTTGTGATATTCCATTCCTCCCTCCTTTCTTTTAGGGCTGCTCTTGGTATTTATTTTAACTAGATTGTACCTATATAAGATAGGAAGGAAGGGGATGTATATGTCATATTCTTAGGATTACACAGCTGAATATCGAATTTGCAGATCATAAGAGAAATGCACAATTCTTCAAATAAAGATGTCTTCTTTTGGCCATTACTTATTTAACAAATGTTTCTTGAATGTGTCTGCTTTGTGTCTGATACTCTGCACAGTATTGAGTTGAAATATCTTCCACAAGAAAGTTTATAAACAAAAATAGGTCCCTTGGGTCCAAGAAAGTTTAAGAATTGGCTGAAGGATTACACATTAAAATTCTAACTTTAAGAACATATGTGGGTTGCTGAACATGACATCAATAGATTAAAAATCAATTGTAAATACACCAGTAATAAGCATCTGAAAAATACCATTTACAACAGCAACAAAACCACAAAAGAACCTAGAATTAAACTAACAAATGATGTGTTAAGACTTGTGTGGACAGAATTATAAAACTCTATGAAAAAAATATTTGAAGAAATCTAAACAAATGGAGATATCTCTCCCATGTTTGTGGATGGGAAGACATCAAATCCTAAAGAAGTCAATTCTCCCTAAAGTAATTTGTGAATCCAATAGAATCTAGGCAAAATCCCATAGTTGATCCTAAAATTGATACAGATAAGTAAAGAGCCAATAACAGCCATAGAAATTTTAAATACAAAGAACATGGCAGATTTGTCCTACCAAATGTTAGGATTTCTTTTAAGGCTATAGGAATTACGGCAGTGGTGCCAACCACTGGAACAGAATGGGGACCCCTGAAATAGACTTATGCGTAACGGAGTCTTGATACACAACAGAGATAGAATTATCAACTAGTGGTGGAAAAGTGGGCAATTTAGTAAATGGTGCTGAGAAAACTGGCTCTCCACGGGGAAAAAAATTAAATTACATCACCATCGCACACCATCTAAGCAAAAATCTATTGCAGATAGCTTAAATATTAAAGTAAAACTTCAATAGGCCTAGAAGAATAGGTATGAGATATGTTTATAATGCTGAGGGTCAGAATAATTTCTTAAGACACAAAAACACAGACTGTAAAGGAAAAGATCGATACATTTGTTAAAGGAAATTTTCAGAAAAGGTAAACTCATGACTCATACAGATATAAAATGAACGTGTATTAAAGATTTTATTTACTTCATTATTAATGAGGGAACCAGGCAGGCGTTACAACTGTTAAAAGGAGAAAGCAGAGAACCACATGTTTATATGGAATGAAGGAATGTTGAAATAAATTTACAAATGGATGTGAAGCTGGCTTTTCCTGCAGGCAGGTAGTGGGAGGGGGAGTAAGGGGTTTGGGCAGAAGAAGGCAACTGAACCACCACCAGACAGAATTTATTTTCACGTCAAGAAACAACAATTATTTTGCATTGCTAGCAGTATCTGCAACTTAAAAGTTGTAAAATAGCTCAAAACAATGAACAGCTAAAATCCAGTAACACAGAAGCATGTGCTCTAAACAATGCATGATTTTCCACTGAGAACACACAATAATCTTTTGTGTTTATTCCAAATCTGTCACGTATTTGACAACATTAAAAAACAATTTTGCCCATCAGAAGACATTATAAAAAAGTGAAATAATAAGCCACAGACTGAGAGAAGCACTTTGTAATGACTATAATTAACAAAGGATTAGTATTCAAAATAGATAAAGAATTCCTACAAATCAATTAAGAAACATAAAACAGCCAGTAGAAAATGGGCAAATGACACGAACAGGCAATTCTAAAAAGAGAAACTCAGAATGACAAAGAGATGTATGCAAAGATGCTCAACTTCACCAGTAATCATAGAAATGCACATTAAAATCACAGTGAGATAACATTTGACATTCGTCAGATTGGAAAAAAAATAGAGTAGGCTGACAGTTACAAATGTTGAGGACTACATGGCACTATGGGAAAAAAAATTGGTCAGAGTGTAAATTGGTACAACCACTAGAGCAACTTGGTTATTGCTTGTAAAGTTAAGGCTGCATGCCCTCAAGCCAAGTGATTCATTTCCTGCAGGTCTGAGTTCCTGGGGCAGCGTCATGGCTCTGCAGAATGGCAGCAGTCGCCTTGAGTTGCTCAGGCTTTGGGGGGCAGCACCCCTAGCTTTGCAGTGATAGCCGCAGCTTCCTCACATGGCTTCATCTGTGGCTAGATCTGCAGCTCTTGTCTGAGTAGCACTGAGCCCAGTGTTTCAAGTCTTCCAAGAATTCTGGGAGATATTTTTTCTGCTTAAACTGGCCAAAGTCAGTTTCTGTTGCTTGCAATTTAAAATCTCGACTGATATGCCTTACAAAGCAGCCTTGAAATCGATAAAATAAAAAGGATTAGAATCACACAGAGAGACTGACAAATACCATGATCAGAATGGCTTATCCATGTTTTGGTTTTTTTTAAACATCTTTATTGGAGTATAGTTGCTTTACAATGGTGTGTTAGTTTCTGCTGTATAACAAAGTGAATCAGGTGTACATATACATACATCCCCGTATCTCCTCCCTCTTGTGTCTCCCTCCCACCCTCCCTATCCCACCCCTCTAGGTGGTCACAAAGCACTGAGCTGATCTCCCTGTGCTATGCGGCTGCTTCCCACTATATCCATATTTTTTAAGTTGTAAGAATTATAAACTTACTTTTCTCTCTTTGCAAGATAACCAAGAGGGGACAGAAACTAAATTATAAGCCCATATAATTTATGATTCTCCAAGTTTGCTACTTGGTGAATAGCAATAAAATAACTTGACAATAGTGAGAGGACCCAAGAACACAAGAGGTCATTTGATATGATGCTATTTATAGAAAACACCGTTATAAATTTAAGAGTATTATTTAAAATAGCCAACTGGGAAACCCATGCCACAAATCACCTTAGATTATGGCCTTCGAGGTCATTAAAAAAAAAAACGACTTTTTGTTTACCCTAAAGTTTGATAAACAGGACTTTATAAAGAAAACTTTTTTTTTTTTTGGATGATAATGGTGCCCTGTCTACCTTCTTAAAGAACAGAGAGAAATTTTATTTCATTTGGCAAAAATACAGTTTCTCTCTTCCAAGAACTCAAAGTATGTGTACAAATATTAACTGATAGCCTTGTAGAGATGGAGGAGAAGGGGTGGAGGGCCGTGAAGGGGGAAAGACGAGGAAGAGGGAAGGAGGCGACTGCAGGGGCATGTGGTCAAGATGATAAAATGATTTTCCTGTTTTACTTAATAATCCCCAAGGTGTCCACACCTAGGTCAGTTCACCAGTAAGTCAGCTGCAGTATACTCTGTCCTCAACCTAACATTTGATCTATAAATGAGAGCGCCCTGCTTTATATGGTTGTTCTTGTTCACTTGTGTCTCTGTCTCAGCTGGGAAAACGTGTAAATATTTATACAAACCAATCTGTTATCTCAGAATCCAGGATTTTCTCAAAGCGGCTTCAGTTCAGCTTAATGAATATTTATTGAGCATCTTCTACCTTCTGGGCATTCTAGGGATTTGGTGGTGGATATATTCACGCAGTGCTTTTCACAGTGTGCTCCTGGGGCGAGTAACCTCGGCACCACCCGGGAATTTTTGAGAAATGAAAATTCCAGGGTTCCACCCCATTGCTACACAATTGGAAACTCAGGGGTCCTGGGCCAGCAATCTGTATTTTAGCAAGTCATCGGGGTGACTGTGAAACAGTAACCTTTAAGAGCCACTAAGGTTGTGTGAATGGATGACTTTCAATACCGTAACAGCTCAGTAACTGTTAGATGAATGGATAAATGACAAAACGAAAGCAACAACAACAAAAATGAATGAGCTGCTGTAGAGTTCAGGACAGGATAAAGTATTTGCATATTTATAAGAATGGGCGAAAAGGGCTCGGTCTCACAGCTTTCCCTGTTGACTTTGGCACACTCCCGTGTTCCCAGAACAGTTGTCGATTTCTTTTTCTCTGCTCATTAATTTATTGGTCATTGTTCACTGCCAGCTGTGGGAAAAACAAAACGACAAGATAAATGAACAAGATCAGACAAAACCAGAAGCAGCAGCATTTGGGAACCGGTGATGTCAGGACAGCAGTTTTGGTTTTCTACTGAGAAATTGGGGTAAACGTGAATAGAGTCTGGTTTGTTATTTATTTAAGAGACGAACAGAATTCATTGTCAATTCACTGTGCCCTGGTGTGGAGAGAAGACAGGCTTCCCCCTCTTTCTGGAAGAGGCTGGCAAAGCTTAGCTCAGCTGTTTTAGTGAAGTCAGAACTTGCTTGGGGACACAGGACTTCCTCCACAAAAGATTTTTTTTTTAATGAAAGAAACACTTTTGTGTCTTCTAAGCTTCAGCTGGCCCCCAGCCTGGCTCTCTGCAGCCCCTGTCTTCCCACGATCTGACTGCGAGTCTAGAGGGGCTTTCTTTGGCATTCTAAACCCTGTGACGTTTTGCCCAGGCCTTGGAGTGAAATAAGGGCCTCCGAGAACCTCTTGAAGTGAATTTCATGGGAGTCTCAGCTGGGAGCCCTGGAACGTATTCTGCCCCTGGGGAGACTGGAGATGAGGACACTTTGGTTTCGTAATGTGACTTTTGTCACAGTAGAGCACACTTTGGATTCTCACTTCCTGTTTTAATTTTGTCTGGAAATAAGAAAATCTGCTGAGATTTCATTTCAAAAGAGCAGTTCGACTTCTTGAAGAAAATTTCTCTGCAAATTAGAAAAGCGAAGGAGAACAAAACTGTAGTCAGCAGTACAGACAGCCAGTTAAATACTAATTTAAGAGCCAGTTAACACTGGTGGTTAAATAGACAGTATTTAGCATGTGCACCGCGTTCTGAGCACCGTGGCGGCGGGGAGGAGGGGAGAGTAGAGAAAGCATCGCACAGGAGGGGCCTTGGAATGAGATCGCAGAGCTGTTGGGGGAGGGGGCACCGGGAAGGCAGTGGGGAGCACAGGGGTCGCAGGTGCGAGTGGATATCATAGGCTTGCAAGGCTGTCGGGAGTCAGGCTGTGAGGGGTCTTGTACCAAGTTAAAGAAACGTGGACTTCACCCCATAGGCCAGAGGGAGGTGTTGAAGGTATTTCCTCCGGGAGGATGGGCTGTGCCCGCTGGGCTTGCGAAGACCACGGTGCTGGAAAGGAGGAGGCTGCTGGGATAATCCAGGGAAGCGGTGGCCTGCGGGGGCGCAGCCTCCTGGTCTGGGCTCTTCTTTTACCCCAGAGCCCACTGGCAGAGCAGAGTTCACAGCCCCTGCCCAACTGGAGGCACGGCTGGAAACGGAATAAGGCATGCCAGAAAGTTCTTGGAAGTACCATATTTTGTCTTTAAAAAAATCATGCAAATGTTTGCATTCTGCTTCATTCAATCGGGGCTCCAGGAAGCTGGGCCATATCTGTTTCCTGTGGCCTTTGGTGTCCCCTGCATCCCCCAGGGTCACCCATACTCCAATCTGGGGAGGGGCCTGCCCCGTGTTGACATCCCCTTCAAACACCATAGGAGCAAAGTGTTTGAAGGGGCGGTATTTGCAGAAATAATACCTTTCTGTGCCATGTGCACAATGGCTCCACGTGTCTTAAGGATTTACTGAATTGGATTTCCTTAAATGGATTTTATTGTCATTCTCTAATACCTTTAACACCCCTCATACCTCTAATACCCCTCACTCTAACTGATAAATACATAACTGACTTTACAGATCAATAGCTGGCTACTGAGTGGGTACAGAGTGCCAGGGGTGACTCCCAAATGGGAGGTCTGGCTTTAACTTGATTGCAGAGTATTTCATATTTTATATCTAACTTTTCTAAGATAGATAGTAATAGTTAACATTAACTGGGCACTTACTAGCTTCCAGACACTACACGGGGGTAGGTTATTTCATTTCCTCTTTACAAGAAGCCCGAGGTAGATGTGTTATTGTTATTATTATTATTTCCATTTTATAGATGAGGAAACTGGGATTTGGAGATGTTTTAAGTTTCTTAGATTTCCACAGCCAAGAAATCCAAGAGCCAGGATATGGTCTCAGGTGGTCAAAATCCAACATGTGAGTTTTTAGCCTCTCCACTAGAGGACTGAAATCGAAACTTTGGTGGATGACTAGACAGTAACACTTAAGATCTTTGCAACCCTGACATCCGATGATTTAGTGAACTCTTAAAAGAGCAGATGGATTCTGATAAGAATTGATGGATAGAATTTCCCTTGAAATTACACTTTTTCTCCAGTATGTTATCTTAAGACAAAATGGTACCCAGTGAGACTTTTCCATTGGATTTTTTTCTTCATTTTCATTGGGTATATAGGTAGAAGTGGCAGAGATTAATATATCTCAAAGAAAACTTGATTTTCTTTTTAGTTGTAAAACGAAAATAAAGATATTGTCACTGT
Organism: Balaenoptera physalus; assembly: GCF_965194825.1. NCBI lineage: Eukaryota > Metazoa > Chordata > Mammalia > Artiodactyla > Balaenopteridae > Balaenoptera > Balaenoptera physalus. The sequence continues at coordinate 57,165,690 of NC_138897.1, forward strand.
CTTAGCCTCCTAGGGCTGCCTAACAAAATATTACAGACTGGGTGGCTTAAACAAGAGAAATTTATTTTCTCACAGTTCTAGAGGCTGCAGAGTTGAAGATCAAGGTGCCAGCAGGGTTTGGTTTCTGGTGAGACCTCTCTTCCTGGCTTGCTGGTGGCTACTTTGTCCTCATGTAGCCTTTCCTCTGAGGGAGAGGGGAGAGAGAGAGAGAAAGAGAAAGAGAGACCTCTTCTTTGTACAAGGCGACCAATCCTATTGGATTAGGGCCCCACCCTTATGCCCTTATTTAACCTTATTTACCTCTTAAAGGCCTTATTTCCAAATGCTGTCACCTTTGGTATTAGGGCTTCAACACATGCAGCTAGGGGACACAGTTCAGCCTGTAGCAGTCTCTGACATTTGCCTTGGCAGGTAAGCTGGGGCAGCGGCCCAGTGACTGTCCCAGGTCCCCCTTGTGCACATGGGGGAGCCAGCCCTTCCCAGGCTGTACATTTCACCTGCCTCACCCTCCTCCATGTGTCTGGAACACTCAGGGCCTGTGCAGATGCCAAGTCCCCATCTGTCACTACCTTGCTGTGTTTTTGTTATCTTATGCTTGCAAAGCTTCCCCTGGGTTTAAAAATGCAGTAGAAGTGTCATAATGAATTGCATCATTCTTTCTGGTGCATTTAAGTGGAAATCACTGTTATATATGTTCTTCCAGTGAAACTCCACTTCCTTTGCATATACATTACAGAACAGCAATAATACAATTCATCATATTTCTAGAGCACTTTACAGTTTTCAGATTGATCTCACTTACCTAATTTCCTCATATGATCCCTAGGTGATCAGCAAGATGAGTATTATTATCCCCATTTTACAAATGAGGAAATCGAAACTCAGAGGAGTTCATCGACTCACACAGATAAGCTGGGAAATTCTTCTATCTGCAAATAGTGTTCTTCCTACAGTGTCTCATGTATCACCTACACCAGCCTCTGTAGACTTATGCCCCAGTTTCTCAATGGCATCTATTCAGTCTTTTATCTCCTCTGGGTTCAGTACCCCCTTGATCCAAGAACAAATTCTTCCTGGAATTAGGTTCTGGATTGTGGTGACCTTGCGTCAGTTCAAGGGCAAAGTTCTGGAAGATTCGGGGGAGGCTTGTTTGTAGTGTCCCTATGTGATGGCTGCCTCTGGGTGCTTCAGGGTCACTTAGCAGCTGAGACACAGCACTGCCTTGCTCACGAACACCCCTGGCTTGTTTTGACTGTACATCGATGTCATCTCTGGGCTGTGGCTACAGTGGTTTGGGGATGCAAATCTTCACAGATGGCAGGTCAGACTGTAAATACTCCACTCCCATCCCATCGTAAAACCAGTCCAAGGAAAACACCAGAAACTAATTAAAACTAAGACAACAGTGCAAATATTTATGGGGGCAGAAATTCAAACAACGCTAGCAAAAACAAAGCACGCTTTTCAGATCGGTATTAATTAAAGTAAAAGAAACATAATGCTATCTAATGGAAATATATATATTTTTTACCATCAGATTTGATACCTGCAAATGATTGTTTTAACTGGGAGGATAAAGTCATATAAGTTATTTAATCAAAATGGTAATTAATTTCAGCCATTTGCCTTCATACTGATCGTCTAGTGTTGCACGGTGTCATAGGAAGGGCACAGGAACGGGAGTCAGGATAAATGCTGCAAGGAGTTGTGTAACTTTGAGCATGTCACCTAACCCTGTCCAAAGTGACCTTCGGTTTCTTCATTTGAGAGGAAAAGAAGAGAAGAGAGGAAAAGAGAAAAAAGAAGGGATGGGGAAGAAAGACAGCTCTGAAGACACTGTCATCCAGAGGGGCTGGAATGTCTAATCTCTAATGTATTGGCTCAGGCTGTGGACTTGAACTGGGGTGCCCAGGTTCAAATCCCAGCTCCATCATTCACTAGCTGTGACAAATTCCTTAGCTTCTCCGTGCCTTTTTTTTTCTTACTTGTAAAACCAATCTGTGTTGTGAGCACTAAGTTAGTAACTGTAAGTACTTTCAATAATGCCTAGCTCATAGGAAGTACCTCGTAAGTGTTAGGTGTTACTATTATCATCAGATGATCTTTACTTGGAGGATGGAATAATGTGCACTGGAGGAAAGAAAGAGTGGAGGGGATTTCTCTAAGGATTCTGTGCTTCTGACTGGGGAATAAATAGCAGAGGGGAAAGAAACTAATATTTAAGTCTGTATTATATTGGAAGCTACTGTATTCCCACTGTATTTATTATATTGGAAGCTACTGTATTCCCACTGTATTTATTATATTGGAAGCTACTGTATTCCCACTGTATTATATTGGAAGCTACTGTATTCCCACTGTATTTATTATATTGGAAGCTACTGTATTCCCACTGACTAGATCAGAGACGATACAAATGAGGACTCAAAACAATATTTGTTCTAGTAATAAATAATCCTGTGATAATTTTTTTTAAATTTCTGTTTCTTGGGAGAGGAGTCTGAAGATCAGAGAGGTTAAGTAATTTGTTTGAGATCACACAGCTAGCAATAGCTGAGCTGGGATTTGAGCCCAGGTCTCCGTGGCTCCGAAGCCCCTGCCCCTTCCATCATGCCATGATGCTCTCACAAGGGGTCAGCCAGGAAGGGGACACTAATGTGCCCTGCCAGAGTGAGACAGGGCTCCTGCTTGGTGATTGCTGCACAGCAGACAGAACCAGGAGTGCAGTAATTCTACCAAGTGTTGCCTGGGTGCCCCTTTATCACTGGCTGCCGCCCTCCGTTGCCTTCCAGCTGCTACCATCATCCAACTCTCCCCTCGCCCCTCTCAGCTTCCATCACCAATGCTAGGTCGGGGTGGGCTTGATATGGTGTTGTTTCACATGCAAAATTAGCAGATACGTGGCTGACCCTTAGCTGGCACAAGGCAGGTATTCAATGTGTTTGTTTTTCTCCCTTTGCTCCCTTAACCTCTGACAGCAGTCAGGCCTGCCTAAGGCCAAGGACCCAGCTGATTTAGATGTTCATGTTAAAGGCCAATCATGGTATGAGCTGTTAGGAATCCTGAGGTGAGTGAAGCCCGCAGGACGCTGCCTTCGGGGAGTTTACGTGTAACCGGGGACAGAGCCATACTGCAGGGGCGTGCAGAGTGGCGAGTGGTGACGCTAGTGGAAGGAGGAAGGGTGGCTCAGCTGCAGGAGGACTGGGGGGCGCTCCACACAGAGAGCGAGTTTTGAGCCAGGGAGGGGTGCGAGGAAGGGCAAAACAGAGACCACCACAAATGCAAAGGCCAGAGTCACAGAAGACCCAGAGCTTCCAGCACTTGGTGAGTGCTCAGGGCTGCACGTGGTACAGGCTGCCTGGGGAGGACACGGGGCTGCGCGGAAGGGACGTGCAGTGCTCCGGGGCCTGGACCATCCCCAAGGCCAGGGTCCGAGCGACTAAGGAGGAGAGCAACGTGGTTGGACTGGTTTGGGAGAAACTCCCTCAGGCAGTACATTCAGATGCTACGGTGGGGGGATAGGTTTATGCCGGAGGAGCAGTTAGGAGACCCTCCCAATTCGTCCGTGGCCTCCTCTAGAGCAGGCGATTGAGGGAGAGTTGAAGAGAAATGACTGAGGCGGCATCATAAGGATTTGGTGAGTGGTGGGGGTGAAAACTCAGGGAAAGAATCATGCAAGCGTTTCCTGTTGAGAGACTGAGCAGGTGATGACCATTTAACGGAGGAAGGAAAAGCCAGATGAGGACAGCGTAGGCTCACAGCCCAGCAGTATAACAGAGACAATACTCTCTTTCAAAAAGCACCCATGAGAAGAGTCCGCTCCCAGAGCCTCAGCAGGGAGGTGTGCTGGACCCCTGAGCATCCGGTGTGTGAGGGGGGCCTCAGGGACAGAGCTCCCAGAGGGAGAGGCTCCCCCACTACAAGGGAAGGGATTTCTGAGGAACTGCAGCAGGCAGAGCTCAACTTTGGAGGAAGGCACTTCATTCATTCATTTCTTCATCCTTTCATTCATGGAGTGCCTGCTACATGCTGGCTCAGAGCTAAAGGAGGGAAGCAGAGGGAGGAGAGCCAGTGCTCGTCCTCCAGAGCCTCACAGACTAGCTGTGAAGGAAGAAGTAACAGGGGAAGCATGTTCCAGTACAATCCACGCTATGGTAAAATTGAGACAGGAAAGAATGGGGAAGGCTTCCTGGAGGAGGTGGCATTTGACTTGGCTCTTGAGAGGTTTGTAGAAGTTGGCCAAAGAATAGGACCTGCACCTTCCAGCAGAGGAAACAGCTTTTGCAAAGTGTGGGGAGGAAGCAGAGTGGGACCAGAAAGAGATTCAAGGTGCATGGAACGGGAAACAGGTGACCCTGGATTTTAAAAATGAACTTTGAAGAACAATGGTAACTATGTGAGGTGATGGATGTGTTAATGAACTTGATCGTGGTAATCATTTCATGATGGACACATATATTAAGCCCCATTGTACACTAAAAAAGAAAAAGAATAATCATATTATACAACCTGAATGTATACAATTTTTATTTGTCAATCAATCATACCTTAATGAAGCAGGAAAAAATGGACTTTTGTTACCAACACTTTCAAGTCGGGTCCCAGCGGGGGTCCTTCTGCCCGGTGTCTTTTGCACCAATAGAACCAGACCAAGTTGGGTTCAGAAGCAAAGGAAAGCTTTATTCTTTGATCAAAGGATGGAGAGCTGCAGGATTGCGATCCAGAGCACAAGGTCTCCCCCAGGCCGTGGGCCGGGCTGCTTTACAGGGATCCCGTCAGCGGGGAGGGGGCAGGTTCTCAAGGGAAGGGCACAGCTGTGCTGTTCACACTCCAGATCGCAGTGCGGGGCGCAGCATCTCTGCAGAGGCCCCCTGTGAGCAAGCGAAACTAGAGGAAGCACTAAGGAAGAGGTTAGACCTTATCGCCTCCATTCCCTCTTATTCCCCCTCCCCCAGCCCAGTGGGCTTTGCTGGTGACACTGAGCAATTTCAGAACAAGAGGTTAAGGATGTTCCCAAGTAGTAATAACAGCCCCATATCAGGTATTAGCCGCCTCACCCCAACTCTGAAGGGCACTGGTGGGACGGCAGGGGATACACAGGCGGAACCTGCGGGTGACGGAAGTGGGTCTGCTGGGTGAGACCAAGCCAGCTGGGGCACCGCCCGCGCTTGGCCCAGGACACCTGCCGATTCCTCCCGTGTGTGTGGAGGGAGGGACGTGAGCCTCTTGAGCCCTCTCCCGAGTGTTTGCAGTTTGTTCACCAGGGTCTTCAGCCAGGTGACGAGTAACCCGCAACATGGCACTCGGGTCATGGTGCGGCTTCACCCAGGCCAGCTTAGAGACCCACAGGGACTGAGCGCCCAGGTGTGTTTTACAGTTACCTGTGGACAGATGGGTCCTTCCTGATCGTGGCAGGCAACGTTGATTCTGCTCAAACCAGCAGGATGTCCCCCTGTACCTTTCACCGTGACGAGTTACAGCCGCTCAAATGGGTCAAAATATCTCCTTTTCTCTCCTGAGCAGACGCTGCCCCCGTTCCTCCTTTTCCTGGATTGCAGTCAGGACACCTGGGTCTCATCCATGTTCTGCAGTGAATTTCCCTGGTGAGTACAGGCCAGGCCTTTCACTTCTGTTTCTCCATTTTGAAAATTAGTGGCCCATCCACACCCAACTCTTGGTGAACGTGTTCAGATCGAGGTGCCCGCTTAAGTAACTTGCTCCTTCTCCCAGCCTTCTCACGCGGGGAACAGGTTATTAATATGAAGTGTTCAACTTCAGCCTTCCTTTAGTGAAGTGTTATTAAATAACCTATTCTTTCTCCCCCACTCCCTCTCTTTCTCTTTGTTTTCTTCCTGCCCCATCCTCGTCAGGTTGAGGAGCTGGAGAAAGAGGACTTGGTCTTAAACTGGGCACAGCTGTGTATTTAAGAAACCATCAATGACACCATTCAGTTTTGACAGGATTCCTTTTCTCCTCACTAGAGGAGCCAGGAATTTCCACTTGATAGTTTGTTCCTACCTTCCTAGACAACCCTACCACATCATTGCAACTTGGTACAGAGAAAGAACCATGAGCTAGGCATGGGCTGCTGTTCCCTGTTTGTATAATGAATAGATCAAAGAGATAACAGAGGAAAGCATTAATTTAAGCCAAAAGATAGCTGAGCAAGGTACAGACTACATAAGAAAGCATAAACTGCAAATTAATTACCCATTTTGGAAGTACCATAGTTTATCAGATTATTATAAAATTCCAGAAGAGAACTTGGAAATCAACTAGTCCTATCATATCTTTTTATAGATAAGGAAATTTAAGACTGAAAATAAGTTAACTCACTCAAGGTCACAGCAGTATTATTTGGTCTTATTTTGGGGAGCTGTGAAATAAAATGACAAAGAAAAAAAAGGGCTAATCTTCTAAAATAGAGTTCAGCAAACTTTTTCTCAAAGGGCCAGATAGTAAATATTTTAGGTTTGTGGGACATACAGTCTCTGCCATTGTAGCAAAAGCAGCCATAGACAAGTAAATGAACTGGCATGGCTATGTCTCAATAAAACTTTATTCACAAAAACAGGTGATGACACTAGGATGGTGATAGCAATTTTTAAAAAAGGAAAACAACAGGTGGTGACAAGGATGTGGAGAAATTGGAACTCATACATTGCCGGCAGGAATTAAAATGGTATATATAAATAAAATAGTGTAAATAAAATAAAACAGTAAAATGGTGTAGCCACTGTGGAAAACAGTTTGATAGTTCTTCTAAAATTTAAACATAGAATTACCATATGACCCAGCAATTCTACTCCTAGATATATACTCAAAATAATTGAAAACAGGGACCCAAACAAGTACATATACACAGATTCATAGCAGCACTATTCACAATAGCTAAAAGGTGGAAATAGCCCAAATGTCCATCAATGGGTAAACAAATCATTGTATACACATACAAGAGAATAATTCAGCCATAAAAAGGAATGAAGTACTGACACATGTCACAGTGTGGATGAACCTCCAAACCATTATGCTAAATGAAAGAAGCCAGACACAAAGGCTACATATTGTGTGATTTCATTTATAGGAAACCTCCAGAATAAATAAATCTGGAGATTTCACATAAATGATAAATAAATAAGTAGAGACAGAACACAGATTGGTGGTGGCCAAGCGCTGGGGGAGGAGGGAATGGGGAGACATTGCTTAATGGGTACGGGACTTTTTTTTTTTAATTAATTTATTTTTGACTGCGTTGGGTCTTCGTTGCTGTGTGCTGGCTTTCTCTAGTTGCAACAAGCAGGGGCTACTCTTTGTTGCGGTGCGCGGGCTTCTCATTGCCGTGGCTTCTCTTGTTGCGGAGGGCTCTAGGCGCGAGGGCTTCAGTAGTTGTGGTTCGTGGGCTCTAGAGCGCAGGCTCAGTAGTTGTGGTGCACGGGCTTACTTGCTCCGCAGCACGTGGGATCTTCCCGGACCAGGGCTCGAACCCATGTCCCCTGCATTGGCAGGCGGATTCTTAACCACTGCGCCACACAGGGAAGCCCCTGGGTACAGGATTTTGCTTTGGAAGGATGCAAATGTTTTGGAACTAGGTAGAGGTGGTGGTTGTACAACACTGTGAATGTACTAAATACGTCTGCATTGTTTCCTTTAAAACAGTTAATTTTCTGTTATTTGAATTTCACCTCAATTATTAAAAAAGAAAAAAAAAACTAAACAGGCAACAAGGCGCATGTGGCCCATGGACAGTAATGTGCCAATTCCTGTTATAACAGAGAGGCTAGGATGGTTCAGTGACAGTGAGTTTTTATTGTCAAGAATGTTTGTTGTTGTTGTAATCATTTATCCCATCAAGGAACAGAAATAAAGCAATTTTCCAGGTGTAATATTTTCATGGCTAAGAATATTGAAAGTGAAGATGTCTCCAAACCTAACCAGGTGGGTTTTGGACAAATTTCAGACAAAATTTAAATCCATTGACTCTTTTGGTAAAGACCAAATTCATGTTGAAGGGCTTTTACTATTTTTAGAACCTATTGGACATCTCCCATCCCAATTTTGGGAACTAAAATAAATGTTTGGGGCTTTTTGTCAACTTCCTGTTTCTAGGGAAGAAGAACCTAGAAACGTCTCATGTAAAACGTGCCGGAAGCTTTTGGAACATCAAAGAATTCCCAGGAAACAAGGGAATTTGTTCATTGTAAAAGCATCTGAAAGAAGACACTAGATAATTTTATTTAATAAATACACACGATGACTCTTTCTCAAAGATAATTTAAGGGATTTAATCAATTTGGGGTTCAATGACCCCAAAACCATGTCTAATTCAAACATGAAAACAAACTGAGAAGTCTGTGAGCTTTGGAAAGATGAGAAATTCTCACGTGAAACTGGACAGCTTGGCTTTCTAGGGCTCCCTCGTATTTTGAATTCATTTGAACAGTTAGGAAACGTGAGACAAAGAGGCTATTTTCAACGGAGAAGAAGGTAGAAAAAAAATGATGTCTGTGATTTGACTTTTGTGTGCCAGGCCAGGTTTCCCAGGTGATGGGGGTACCATAGCGCAATTCACTGGAGGACAAGCCCCCTTAGGTGGCTTTTGTTCAAAGAATGGCTGTGTTTCAGGTTACGACAGGATCCATTTAGGCTTTAAAAGAGTCACTAACAAGAAGGGCTGCCTGACATTAGAATAGCTCATTCCTGAATGAGGACTGTCTTTCATGGCATCCTGCTTCCTAACTCAGATGCCTAGAGTTCTGGTGTATCCCCCTTTCTCCTTGTAGAAACATCACACAGACCTTATTTACATTTTAGTGCGAATGAGTGTAAGGCAGTGAGTATTTATACTTAGCCAAATTTCACTGTGAAATAACAAGTGCTGTTTCCTGAGTTCTGGTTCTGGGGAGCAGATTGAAACACTATATCTGGGCAGAGGCCTCCTTGGGGACCCTGGACATTCACTTTATAGGGGCTACCAATTCTGCCCAAGACTAAGGCTGGCGCAGGAAGGGTCAACATGGGTTTTTGGACTGTGGATGGGCAACTCTTGGAGTGAAGGGCAGATGCCAGAACACTTAAGGACATTTCTTGATCCTGGAAGATTCATTTAGCTCCAGATTCATTTAGCTTTAGGTGGAAAAGCTGTTCACAGCCAAGGTCGGGGGAGGGTTATTGGTGATTCTTCTTGTTTTTCTTTGTGCTTTGCTGTATTTTCTGCAATGAGCTGTATTACTTTAATCATCATTAAAAAAATCTAAAAAAATATAAAATTAAAAAACCATTTTCTGCCTATAAGTTATTTTCAGTGATCCACGACTCATCCAAACTTTCATTCAATTTGTCATTGCCAACCTTCTGAAACTGCTTCTTAAAATAATTGCAACAGGAAAATTCCCAGAATTACTCTGGGTGTAGCTTTTGGTCAGACTGATCGATGTTTTCTGTCCACACAGCCAGGGAGAGCTGGTAGGATTAGATGTTCCAATCACACTGGGGTGTGGACAGATCACCAGGCTTGGTTTGATTGAAAGAGACAGTTGGAATAGTTGTTGGAAGGATTCTGTCCCTGTGTGCGGAGACAGTCTTAGAAATAGATGCCCTTTTGTACCCCTCCCCGCATCCTTAAACTAAAATACCACGAATACTATGCTCATTGTTTATAATCTTATCTGACTGAGGAGAAAGGGGAGGGATGAATGAATGAGGACCCCAGGATACTGCATCATCATGAATTTCAAGGAGACATGGATTGGAAGGAAAAGGAGTATTTTAAAAATGTATATACTAAATATGTATAAATGACATATAAATATATATACATTTAATAGTTGAAAAATATATCCATGTCGATGCAGCATCCTGGGGTCTCCATTCATTCATCCAGATGTATATATTTGGAGGCAGTCACTGTCTTTCAGGTCATAGGTATGTACCGTGTACAAGTTTCATCTTCAATCCCCACATTTTGTACTTTTGTTACTATAAGCATATACCTCTTAGATCAATATCGGTGTCTGGAAGAAGGTAGGAATATTTTACTAGCAAAGAAAGTTGCTGGGCCTGGCTTTACATTTGAGAGCTACAATAAAGTGTTTAATTACCAAAGCAGACCCACTTCGCCAGCCACTTTCATCTTAGTGCAATAACAGCACGCCAGCCCCTCCTGCCCCTGCTGGTTTAGATTATGTGAAGGCAGTGGATGGGTGTTCCGCATGCCACAGGCAATCAGCTCAGGAGTCATCAGCTCAGTCTGAAATTCGGCTGAAAGCTGTACAATGTCAGAATGATTATAATTCTCTCCTTTTAGATATTTACACTTTGCAGTAAGATTATAATATCAATGGTTCAAGTTTCAAATCTTCCCACAAGATGCCGTTCTTTTTTTGGGGGTGCGGGGAGAGGGGATTCCTCTCCTTTCCTGGGCAGTTAGAATCTTTGCCAATGCATTCTCCACCCCACACCCACTTTTGTCCCTCGCAAGCTGTTTGAGACATGTCACCTGTCTCTGGTGGAATGCATTATGTTTCTATTTCTGAAAATAAAGCATGAAAGTAACACATGTATGATGGAAACAGTTTGAGTTTCTGCAGAGACTGTCCTGTTTGAACTCCACGTATCACGTCTCTGTTCCAACCTGGGTTTTGCACATTTGGAGCCTCGCATCTTGCAAGGAAAGCACGACTTTGATTAGCTGCCCAGGTCAGCCAAGGGGTGGAACAGATGATCTCTTTGGTAATCAAGAAATTTAAGAGAGTCAAGCCATCTGTTTCAGCCTGGCGCCCTCAGGGTGGCTGTATGTTAGCGGAGTCACCACGATCCCAACTCTTAGCTTTGCAAGTTCAGATACGCAGTATCATCAGATCCCCAAGAGTAAATCAGGCTTTAGGAGACTGATCCCCAGTAATCAAACTCGCAAAAGGCTGATGGATAAACCTAGCTCATCATGTGCGTGTGAGGATTAAATGAGAGCGTGGACATAAAGCTTACTTACCTCTGGCCTGGCACATATAGTAAGTGTCCTGTAAATGTTGGCTTTTATTTGACCCAGTGACCTGTCATATAGTATTTGCAGCACAGGATAAACACTGACCAGTAGTTACTCTTTGGCTTCCTCTCCCAGTTCTAGAATTCATACAGAGCACCATCCTTCTAATAGGCAGTCAGTCATGATGTGATAAAATAGGTCATTTTAAAGAAGTTCCTGTCCTCAGGATGCACCGGGCCCAAACTCTAAAGACACCTCCTTCTCTTGATCTGCTGGAGAGGTGCTCTTGTCTCCTGACTGTAGTTGGCAGAGCTGCTGGCCTGCGTTTACAGCTCTGAAGTGCACTGCTTCAGCGAGCAGGTGGCTGATCTTTCCCATTCTTTTTTTTTTTTTTTTAATTTTTGTGAAAATGATAAAAGAATAAAGTTTTATTGGTTTAAGCTAAAGCGGACATAATTATTTTCTACATTAGTATTTGCACATGTCAATGAAACTGCTTCATCCAACACCCAATTTTACATTTTTAAAATCATTGTACATTAGGGATTACCCATTCCAGAAAAATTTGAAAACTGAGTTCATGGAAATGAAGACCATATTCTGTGTTCTTTTTAACTTTAAGGTATTCCTGAGTATTAAGATAATGATTAGAACATTCGAGATTTTCACATATTATATGATATTCATTATAAACAACCACATATTCTTTTTATTGGAGTATAGTTGATTTACAATGTCGTGTTAGTTTCCGGTGTACAGCATAGTGATTCAATTATACATATATGTACACATATTCTTTTTTCGTATCTTACCCATTCTTTGTTGAGTTTCATTAGCTTCCATTGTAATTGACAGTGCCTGTAGGTATTCCCGGTGCTACCTCTCCCGGCTGCTGTAACACAATGCTCATCAACGATCCACTCACCATTTGCACTCAGGGAGTAGTGGAGGTGCTGGTTTGTCATGGGGGTCCACAGAATTTGGTGGAATTCACTGTAGCTAACACTTAACGTAGGTTATGCCCATGGTCTGAAGAAAGGCTCCACCTCCAATTTCTCTTGTGCATTGAATTGCAGCGCTCCCTCCCATCCCTGCCTTTTGAGATAACCAGTCAAGCCCTTGGGAAACAGAGAACAGAGCCCTAGTAGACTGAGATAGGAAACTGGTTATGGTTCACTAGGAGGATGGAGTGAGAGAACGGTCTGGAGCACAAAACTCTGCCCAGGAAGAGAGGACCTGACCACAGGGTGGGGCTGGGGTGGGGGTCAGGGTGCCAGGTAGCCAGGGGCCAGCAGGAAAGCACATCATACTCCCCAGAGGTCTGAGGGGACACTACCTGTTGCAAAGAGGTAGAAGCGGAGTGAGAGCAGATGTCAGCACTGTCCTCCTTTACTGTAACCCCCAGGGTGGCTTCTGTTGATGACAGCGCTGAATGGTGCCACCTGCCTTGGCACGAGAGAGAGATGCAAAGCATTTGGAAGGGCATGGCAGCTGAGATGAGAAGTTAGTATAGCCTCTACTCCGTCTATTCTTGACTTCCTCCTGGGGGAATCAGAGCTGTGTCTGCAGATGGTTACTCTTCATGGAGTGGTAGAAATTTATCCTCCTTTCCTGAGTCACGTGGCCATCTGTTATCTACCTGTCTGCAGCAGTGCGATAGGTCGGCGATAACTGTTCAACATCAGCTGAAGAGGCATGCAGGAAAGAACACTTTCATTTAGATTCTGACTTAAAAAGGAAAACACAGATCTCAGGTTTGAGCCAGGGAGTTAATATCTTACTGACCGGAAGGTCTTCTCCCAGCCTCAGCATAATCAGTGTTTCTTTGGAGAAGGGGTGGGCAGGGGTGTAAGAAATCACCGAAAGTGCTCTATTTCTTCTTGTCATTAAATCCTCTGAGGCCAGCGTCCGGCGTTTGCCCTGGGAGCCGGGTCAAATCACCAGCTGGATGTGCGTGCCTCCTACAGACGTAAAGGGCCTCTCTGTATCTTCCCCCCAGGGTCCCGGCTGTGAGGTCTGAGCCATAGCCCTTGCGCTCTCGCAGTTCCTCCTGCGCTGGCCCGCGGTGTGAGAGTGGGTTTCTCCGTGTGGATGTGCGTGTGATTCCCTGCGCTGGATGAGGGTGGCCTCGTCCAGGCAGGGCTCCGAGTGCCTCAGACCCTTGTGATACTCATGTGCCACACTCACATTTCCTTTGAGCACTCTCAGGCAATGTAAAAAGAGGGAGGAAGTCATCAAACCATAGCCCTGGACATCTTCACCCACAGGCAAAAGTCCCCTGATTTATTAAGAGAGATTCCAGTTACTACGCTGTCAGCTCAACCTCTGCTGTACTCAGCCCTGCCAAAGGGGGCGCTAGAGGGCGGCGCTGCCCATTTCCTGTACTGCTTATCACCCCAGCAGTCTCCACCTTGGCAGCTACAGTTGATTCTAGAAGCCTGAAGTTCCAGCTTCCAGGTTTCCCACCCAGCCACTCGCTTCAGAGACACCAGCACCAGCCCAGCCCCTCCTCTGGCTCCAGGTTCTACTCACGCCCACCGCAGGGTGGAAGCTGCTTCCTGCAGTGAGTGTATCTGTGCGACCTCGTGTTCTTGCCTGACCTTTTTGCACTTCAAAACCTGCTTAACCAATTCCCATTTTACATGATGGTCAAAACAACTAGTATGATTTCTGACCGACAGAAGCGGCTCTTTCCATAATTCAATCCACTAACATTCATGGAGGGCAGTTCTGGGTGAGGCTTCTTGCTGATGCCGTGGTTAAAAGATAAACAAAATGCATCTCTGTCTTTGAGGAAATCATTGCTGAATAATGATAACAATGGTCTGTATAGATCTCTAGTTTTGACGAGCAACAACAAAAAACAAAAAATTAGAATTAACACATCATTTAAAGAAAGAAAAAATGATCTAATTGAAAAATGGGCCAAGGGTATAAACTGGTAATTCACAGAAGAAATAATAAAAATGGTCAACATTTATATAAACTGGTGCTCAACCTCTTTTTTTTTTTTTTTACAGTTGGGCATCTTTTTACTTTTTCTCCTTCAACTGTACATTAGATAGTGAATATATTTTTTAAAACATCTTTATTGGAGTATAATTGCTTTACAATGTTGTGTCGACCTCACTTTAATGGAGGAAATTCAAATTCGTTCAGTATACTCATACACAGCTGGAGGGAATATGGGTGTGAGTACAGCCACTTGAGGTCACTTTTTATAACCCATCACCCCAAAGTTCTACTGTTAATAGCTACCCCAGAGAGAAACTTAAACCATGTGCTGAAGGAAGCAAGTACAAGGATCTTCTTCGTTGTAATGTTATTTATAACAGTGAAAAATTCAAAACAACAGAGATATTCATAAAAGGAGGAATGGCTAAATAAAAAATTGTACACCCCTTTTATGGAAGACCATGCTGCAATTTTCTAAAATGAGGTGGACCTAATCGTGCTGACATAAAAAATTGTCTAAGCCGTATTGTTAAGTGAAACAATAGATACATCACTTATGTTAAAACACATACACACAGATATCTTTTCTATGGGCAACTCCTAGAAGAAAAGCCTGGAAGCATATATAGTATATTGCTAATAGTGACTGTTTTTAGAGAGAGGACTAAGATAGGGGGCATTGGAGAGGGGAACAATGAAAGGGCACAAAAACAAGCCAGAATAAAACCCGCTAATTTGCATATCACTCTTTTACATAAAATGTCACTTACTCCTTACATTGACCTTACAGTGTAAGCATCATTTCCACTACAAATGAGGGAACCACAGCTAAGAGATGCCAAGCAACTTTTGCAAAGTCATGCAACTAGTAGACAGAGAAGTCCCTGGGCCTGATGCCTGATTCCCAGGCTCCAAAAGGAATCACCAGTTAGATTAATTGGAATCTGACATCTTTGTCACTTCTTTTAATTATATCTCACTGTTTAAAGTGAAAGACACTTTGAGGTACCTCAGACAGTCTCCTGTCTGTCAGAGTAAGAGGGAGGGGAAAGGAGACAATTTGCAAGTGATCAGAAGATATACTGATGTTTAAGATTCTCTTACCTTTCATTTTCCAGGTGGGGTATTAGACACCTCAGGGTCCGGCATCAAAGGACCAGAGCATCTGCACCCCAGCTCTCTCACTGCCAGGGTCTCCCACCAGATTGGAAGCTGGGGTGAGGTACAAAACTCTGCTACTAAGTCTCAGGAGGGGCAGGGAAGAGGGGAGGCAGTGGGAACAACGACTGAGCTTTGACTAGATGCCAGTCCCATTCCGCCAGTGGCCAGAGCCCCTGGTGGGTGTTTAGGGAGGGCCCCTCGAGACCTGGGCCTCACCTTCTTCAAGAACTCTGATTGAGTCTTACGACAGCTTCAAATGAGGTTAGGCATACAGTTGTACTTAGCAAGTGCATGTGCTGAAACCATTGATTTGTTAAATGTAAACAAAATATATCACATTTTTGGTAACTTTGGGAATTTTCTTCCTCCTACTGTCCCTCTACTTCCCCTTCCTCCCTCTGTTTCCATTCTCTCTCTTCTCTCCCTCACCCTCTCCCTCTCTCTCCCTACATTTTCTCTCCCTCCTTCATTCAAGGAGAGGGCCTAGTAGCTGGCCTTTCCTCTAATTTCATACCAAGTTTGATAGAGGTTTCTTAGTGTAGCCTCTACTGGCAGTACAGTTGCTATTTCAAACACTAAAAAAAGTTATAAGTGTATGATGGATAATATTTTGAGATAATAATTGAGGTTTCTCTTTCTCCATGCTTTCTTTTACCCATTGACCTTTTCCTACCACTGGGGACACAGGGGTAGGATCCTAAATGCACTACCCTCAGGAGAGAGCTGACAAAGAGACAGTCTTAGCTCAGAATTCTAAAGTAGGTAAAATAAAATAGATGCACAGCAAGGGGAAAAGTCTTGAAAGCCAAGGCTTCTGTTGTTAAGAGCTGGGTTTTTAAGACAGAGAAGGATTTTAAATTCTGAAAGTTTGGCTTTGACCATCAATAGACAGTGACCTCAACATCCGGGGGTGTGCCTGAGCGGGCCTGCACCTGTTCCTGAGAGCCGACTGTGGACGTGTCTTCTCAACTCCACGTTCAGTAGCTTGAAATCAACTGTGGTAGCAGTGTGTTCACCACAGAAGTTGGCAGACACTACAAACCAGGGCTTTTTTCCCAGAGAGTCTGTTGTTGAGATTTTGGAAGGAGGGGGACTAGGAGGAAAGAGTACAGGTGAACTGCCGGGTAGACCCTTCCTGGGCTGAAGTCGGGGTGCAGAAAAATTTCCAGATAGGGCGGGCTGGGGCTAGGAGGCCAAGGTATTGCATCTCACTTCCCACCTGCAACTCTGTGAGAAGGTAGCAGCTACACAGAGTGCTGTCTGTGAAAATGGGCAGAAATGACAGCAGAGCGGGTCTAGGTGTAAAGACGACCTGAGAGAGCTGGTCTCCCTGTCCCCCACCCCCCGTGCCTCCCTCAACTCTGTTGAGGCCAAGGAGTCCAGAGAGACTTCCTGTTGGACGCCGGGATGGGGCAGAGATCAGCTCAGAGTCTCAGAGTGCATGAGCCAGTGGGGTCACGGCCCTTCTCTTGGGCTTACTAACTTTTTCCACCAGTTCCTTCTGTGCTATGCTTTTCTCACTGATGAAACCCCATTAAATGTGCAGCCACCCCAAGGATCTCACTTAAGATACATCCTGTAGAGTTTCCCCCTCTCTGAGTGTTGAGTTCATTAAAATGCTGGATTGAGTATCAGAAAATTAGGAAGAAGATGCCCCAGAAGTCTGTCTGCTGTAGGTTTCCTCATAGTTCTGACAGACATGGATTCCTGTGGCCTCCTTTTATTTATTTATTTTTTAAAAAATTAAAAAAAATTTTTTTAATAAATTTATTTATTTATTTTTGGCTGTGTTGGGTCTTCGTTTCTGTGCGAGGGCTTTCTCCAGTTGCGGCCAGCGGGGGCCACTCTTCATCGCGGTGCGCCGGCCTTTCACTGTCGTGGCCTCTCTTGTTGCAGAGCACAGGCTCCAGATGCGCAGGCTCAGTAGTTGTGGCTCAAGAGCGCAGCTGCTCCGCGGCATGCGGGATCTTCCCAGACCAGGGCTCGAACCCGTGTCCCCTGCATTGGCAGGCAGATTCTCAACCACTGCGCCAGCAGGGAAGCCCTGGCCTCCTTTTAAACATAAGCCACCACTATGTTATAAAAAAGAGGGGGAAGATTGGCAAAAACCATGGAAAATGGCAGCTGAAAAGTTTTGTGCTGATGGATGGATAAAGGGAAAGGGGAACACGTGGAAGACAATGAGAGTAAAAGAAACAGGGAAATAGAAACAAACAAATGACAACAATACCAAAGAGAGCCACAGAGGAAACATGGAGAAGAAAATGGATTCTGTGAGAAATACTGTGTAGAGAACGCTGTACCAGAAAGTAGCAAGATCCATGGACGCACAAAGAAAATAAAGAAGAAAAACCGAGAGAGACGTCGTGAGTTCCAGTGTGACCAGGACCCCTAAGTTCCTTGCTTCCTGGGATTGCGATGGAGGTGGGGAGCTCTTCCATGGCTCCTTAATTCCCGTTGAGAAACAAGGTGTTTCATGGTTTGCCAAACCTGGCAGGTACTGGCCTGTGAGAGCCGATTGCTAAATTTTCAGGAATTTTGTTAAACATGGTTATTTAAAAAATTAAATTATATAAACCTACAACTAACTAAATTACATTTAAAACATGTAATACTAAAAACTCATCACATTCTGATAATTTTAGTATATTTTACTGTCTGTGTATCTATCAATCTATGTCTATTATGTGGAAATACTATACAGTGGTTGTCACTGCATACACCGCCCCAACTCCACCTTTAAGTGACTTCACATTGGTAGATTGAAATCAGCCACAGTGGGAGTATTTACACCATGCAAATCAGCAAATGCTACAAATCGAGGCTTAAAAATACTGTCTTATTGATTGGCTAGGTGTAACAACCATGTAACAACGTGGTGGAGACAATAATAATGTAGATTAAGCTTAAAAGTGTGTTGTGCCTGTGGCTGTTACATTGTGAATAACAAGAAAACGAGGACATGTTCTTCCAGTATTCAAAAACCTTCATCTGATTCATAAAAAAATTTGCTCACATCATTAATGAATGAGTATTTTCGTCATTTCACTTTTGTCTTATTACATGAAAATATCAACCAACATTCATGGCACAACTGTACTTGTTCATCAATTGCAACCATTGCTGGCTGCAGACACAAGAGTTTGTCAAGTCATTGAAATTATTCTGTGAAAATCAATTGCTATGTGGAATTTAAAATAAAGAGTGTTGTATGTTTTATTAGTAGTAGTAGAAGTAATAGTAAATTGGGTGACTCACATCCTTTATATCAGTAAAATTTATAATAAACTTAAATACCAATATTTGCACACAAGTGTTTTTTGTTCTTGTTGGAGAGCCAGTTGTTAAACATTTACCAGCACATCACTGGCTAGTTTAGTCACTAACCATTGCCTCACTTAGCAATGATGACACCCAGAGGCCTTCCTTTAGAAAAAGACCCGGAGGCAGTGAAAAACACGGATATATTCTCCTGCCTTTTAAAAAAATTGTGGCCAAATATACATAACATAAAATTTACCATTTTTTCTTTTTCTATGATATATTTTTCTCTTGTGGGAATTGGAATATGTAGGTATT
This sequence comes from Balaenoptera physalus, assembly GCF_965194825.1. Classification (NCBI taxonomy): domain Eukaryota; kingdom Metazoa; phylum Chordata; class Mammalia; order Artiodactyla; family Balaenopteridae; genus Balaenoptera; species Balaenoptera physalus. Next base: position 57,184,366 of record NC_138897.1, read on the forward strand.
TATAATGAGGAATACTATTTTTTCTATTTTTCTATTTTAGTTTTAATTTTTAAATTTTTATTTTTTAAGTTAAATTTTCTTTTTTAAAAAAAGTGAAGTACAGTTGACATACAATGTTATGTTGGTTTCAGGTGTACAACATAATGATTCAACATTTGTATACATTGTAAAATGATCACCACAATAAGGCTAGTTACCATCTGTCACCACACAAAGTTACAATTTTTTCTTCTTTTTCTTTTCGTTAATATTTATTTATTTATTTAGCTGCACCTAGTCTTAGTTGTGGCACTCAGGATCTTCCTTGAGGCATGCAGGATCTTTAGTTGTGGCATGTGGGATCTAGTTCCTGGACCAAGGATCGAACCTGGGCACCCTGCATTGGGAGCACGGAGTCCTAACACTGGACCACCAGGGAAGTCCCTTTAAGCATCTTTAAGTGTGTGGTTCAGTGGCATTAAGTACGTTCACATTATTGCACAACCATCACCATCCATCTCCAGAACATTTCATCATGCCAAACTGAAATTCTCTACCCGTTAAGCAATTGTGTATTCTCCACTTTCCCAGCCCCTGATAACCTCTATTCTACTTTTTGTTTCTGCAAATTTAACTACTCTCTGTAACTTATATGAGTGGAATCATTATAATATTTGTTCTTTTGTGTCTGGCTTATTTCATTTAGCATGATGTCTTCAAGATTCATCCATGTTGTAGCATGTATCAGAATTGCCTTCCTTTTTATGGCTGAATAATAATCTTTTGTATGTATATACCGCATTTTTTAAATTGAAGTATAGTTGATTTATAATATTGTGTTAGTTTCAGGTGCACAGCAAGGTGATTCAGTTACACACACACACACACACACACACACATATATACACACATATTTTTCAGATTATTTTCCATTATAGGTTATTACAAGATATTGAATATAGTTCTCTGTGCTATACAGTAAATCCTTGTTGCTCATATATTTTATGTATAGTAGTTTCTGTCTGTTAATCCCATACTCCTAATTTCACCCCCCATCCCCCAACTTTCCCCTTTGGTAACCATAAATTTCTTTTCTACGTCTCTTTCTATTTTGCATATAGATTCATTTGTATTATTTTTAGATTCTGCATATAAGTGATATCATATAATATTTGTTTTTCTCAGTCTGACTTACTTAAGGATAATATTCTCTAGGTCCATCTATCTTGCTGCAAATGGCAATATTTCATTCTTTTTTATGGCTGAGTAATATTCCATTTTCTATATACACCACATCTTTTTTTTTTAACATCTTTATTGGAGTATAATTGCTTTACAGTGTTGTGCTAGTTTCTGCTGTATAACAAAGTGAATCAGCTATATGCATACGTATATCCCCATATCCCCTCCCTCTTACATCTCTCTCCCACCCTCCCTATCCCACATCTCTAGGTGGTCACAAAGCACCGAGCTGATCTCCCTGTGCGATGCAGCTGCTTCCCGTTAGCTATCTGTTTTACATTTGGTAGTGTATATATGTCAATTCTACTCTACTTTGTCCCAACTTACCCTTACCCCTCCCCGTGTCCTCAAGTCCATTCTCTACGTCTGTGTCTTTATTCCTGTCCTGCCCCTAGGTTCATTAGAACCTTTTTTTTTTTTTTTAGATTCCGTATATATGTGTTAGCATACAGTATTTGTTTTTCTCTTTCTGACTTACTTCACTCTGTATGACAGTCTCTAGGTCCATCCACCACACTACAGATAACTCAATTTCATTTCTTTTTATGGCTGAATAATATTCCATTGTATATATGTGCCACATCTTCTTTATCCATTCATCTGTCAATGGACACTTAGGTTGCTTCCATGTCCTGGCTATTATAAGTAGTGCTGCAATGAACATTGTGGTACATGTCTCTTTTTGAATTATGGTTTTCTCAGGGTATATGCTCAGTAGTGGGATTGTTGGGCCGTGTGGTAGTCCTATTTTTACTTTTTTAAGGAAACTCCATACTGTTCTCCATAGTGGCTGTATCAACTTACATTCCCACCAACAGTGCAAAAGGGTTCCCTTTTCTCCACACCCTCTCCAGCATTTATTGTTTGTAGACTTTTTGATGATGGCCATTCTGACCGGTGGGAGGTGATACCTCATTGTAGTTTTGATTTGCATTTCTCTAATGATTAGTGATGTTGAGCATCCTTTCATGTGTTTGTTGGCAATCTGTATATTTTCTTCAGAGAAATGTCTATTTAGGTCTTCCACCCATTTTTGGATTGGGTTGTTTGTTTTTTTGATATTGAGTAGCATGAGCTGCTTGTATATTTTGGAGATCAATCCTTTGTCGGTTGCTTTGTTTGCAAATATTTTCTCTGATTCTGAGGGTTGTCTTTTCATCTTGTTTATGGTTTCCTTTGCTGTGCAAAAGCTTTTAAGTTTCATTAGGTCCCATTTGTTTATTTTTGTTTTTATTTCCCTTTCTCTAGGAGGTGGATCAAAAAGGATCTTGCTTGACTTATGTCATAGAGTGTTCTGCCTATGTTTTCCTCTAAGAGTTTTATAGTGTCTGGCCTCACATTTAGATCTTTAATCCATTTTGAGTTTATTTTTGTGTGTGGTAGCTTTGTAGTATAGTCTGAAGGGAGCCTGATTCCTCCAGCTCCGTTTTTCTTTCTCAAGATTGTTTTGGCTATTCAGGGTCCTTTGTGTTTCCATACAAATTGTGCAATTTTTTGTTCTAGTTCTGTGAAAAATGCCATTGGTAGTTTGATAGGGATTGAATTAAATCTGTAGATTGCTTTGGGTAGTATAGTCATTTTCACAATATTGATTCTTCCAATCCAAGAACATAGTATATCTCTCCATCTGTTTGTATCATCTTTAATTTCTTTCATCAGTGTCTTACAGTTTTCTGCATACAGGTCTTTTGTCTCCTTAGGTAGGTTTATTCCTAGGTATTTTATTCTTTTTGTTGCAGTGGTAAATAGGAGTGTTTCCTTAATTTCTCTTTCAGATTTTTCATCATTAGTGTATAGGAATGCAAGAGATTTCTGTGCATTAATTTTGTATCCTGCTACTGTACCAAATTCATTGATTAGCTCTAGTATTTCTGGTAGCATCTTTAGGATTCTCTAAAGAATCATGTATCATGTTATCTGCAAATAGTGACAGTTTTACTTCTTTTCTGATTTGGATTCCTTTTATTTCTTTTTCTTCTCTGATTGCTGTGACTAAAACTTCCAAAACTATGTTGAATAATAGTGGTGAGAGTGGGCAACCTTGTCCTGTTCCTGATCTTAGTGGAAATGGTTTCAGTTTTTCACCATTGAAAACGATGTTGGCTGTGGGTTTGTCATATATGGCCTTTATCATGTTGAGATAGGTTCCCTCTATGCCTGCTTTCTGGAGAGTGTTTATCATAAATGGGTGCTGAATTTTGTCAAAAGCTTTTTCTGCATCTATTGAGATGATCATATGGTTTTTATCCTTCATTTTGTTAATATGGTGTATCACATTGATTGATTTGCGTATATTGAAGAATCCTTGCATTCCTGGGATAAACCCCACTTGATCATGGTGTATGATCCTTTTAATGTACTGTTGGATTCTGTTTGCTAGTATTTTGTTGAGGATTTTTGCATCTATGTGCATCAGAGATATTGGCCTGTAGTTTTCTTTCTTAGTGACATCTTTGTCTGGTTTTGGTATCAGGGTGATGGTGGCCTCGTAGAATGGGTTTGGGAGTGTTCCTCCCTCTGCTATATTTTGGAAGAGTTTGAGAAGGATAGGTGTTAGCTCTTCTCTAAATGTTTGATGGAATTCGCCTGTGAAGCCATCTGGTCCTGGGCTTTTGTTTGTTGCAAGATGTTTAATCACAGTTTCAATTTCAGTGCTTGTGATTGGTCTGTTTATATTTTCTATTTCTTCCTGGTGCAGTCTCAGAAGGTTGTGCTTTTCTAAGAATTTGTCCATTTCTTCCAGGTTGTCCATTTTATTGGCATATAGTTGCTTGTAGTAATCTCTCATGATCCTTTGTATTTCTGCAGTGTCAGTTGTTACTTCTCCTTTTTCATTTCTAATTCCTTTGATTTGAGTCTTCTCCCTTTTTTTCTTGATGAGTCTGGCTAATGGTTTATCAATTTTTTTTATCTTCTCAAAGAACCAGCTTTTAGTTTTATTGATCTTTGCTATTGTTTCTTTCATTTCTTTTTCATTTATTTCTGATCTGATCTTTATGATTTCTTTCCTTCTGCTAACTTTGGGGTTTTTTTGTTCTTCTTTCTCTAATTGCTTTAGGTGTAAGGATAAGTTGTTTATTTGATATGTTTCTTGTTTCTTAAGGTAGGATTGTATCGCTATAAAGTTACCTCTTAGAACTGCTTTTGCTGCATCCCATAGGTTTTGGGTTGTCATGTTTTCATTCTCATTTGGTTCTAGGTATTTTTTGATTTCCTCTTTGATTTCTTCAGTGATCTCTTGGTTATTTAGTAGCATATTGTTTAGCCTCCATGTGTTTGTATTTTTTACAGATTTTTTTTCCAGTAATTGATATCTTGTCTCATAGTGTTGTGGTCAGAAAAGATACTTGATACGATTTCAGTTTTCTTAAATTTACCAAGGCTTGATTTGTGACCAAGATATGGTCTGCCCTGGAGAATGTTCCATGAGCACTTGAGAAGAAAGTGTATTCTGTTGTTTTTGGATGAAATGTCCTATAAATATCAATTAAGTCCATCTTGTTTTATGTGTCATTTAAAGCTTGTGTTTCCTTATTTATTTTCATTTTGGATGATCTGTCCATTGGTGAAAGAGGGGTGTTAAAGTCCCCTACTATTATGGTGTTACTGTTGATTTCCCCTTTTACGGCTGTTAGCATTTGCCTTATGTATTGAGGCACTCCCACGTTGGGTGCATAAATATTTACAATTGTTATATCTTCTTCTTGGATTGATCCCTTGATCATTATGTAGTGTCCTTCTTTGTCTCTTGTAATGGTCTTTATTTTAAAGTCGATTTTGTCTGATATGAGAATTGCTACTCCAGCTTTCATTTGATTTCCACTTGCATGGAATATCTTTTTCCATCACCTCACTTTCAGTCTGTATGTGTCCCTAGGTCTGAAGTGGGTCTCTTGTAGACAGCATATGTATGGGTCTTGTTTTTGTGTCCATTCAGCCAGTCTATGTCTTTTGGTTGGAGCATTTAATCCATTTACATTTAAGGTAATTATCGATATGTATGTTCCTATTACCATTTTCTTAATTGTTTCGGGTTTCTTATTGTACGTCTTTTCCTTCTCTTGTGTTTCCTGCCTAGAGAATTTCTTTTGGCATTTGTTGTAAAGCTTCTTTGGTGGTGCTGTATTCTCTTAACTTTTACTTGTCTGTAAAGGTTTTAATTTCTCCATTGACTCTGAATGAGATCCTTGCTGGGTAGAGTATCTTGGTTGTAGGTTTTTCCTGTTCATCACTTTAAATATGTCCTGCCACTCCCTTCTGGCTTGCAGAGTTTCTGCTGAAAAATCAGCTGTTAACCTTATGGGGATTCCCTTGTATGTTATTTGTTGCTTTTCCTTGCTGCTTTTACTATTTTTTCTTTGTATTTAATTTTTGATAGTTTGATTAACATGTGTTTTGACGTGTTTCTCTTTGGGTTTATCCTGTATGGTACTCTCTGTGCTTCCTGGACTTGATAGACTATTTCCTTTCCCATGTTAGGGAAGTTTTCCACTATAATCTCTTCAAATATTTTCTCAGACCCTTTCTTTTTCTCTTCTTCTCCTGGGACCCCTATAATTCGAATGTTGGTGCGTTTAATGTTGTCCCAGAGGTTTCTGAGACTGTCCTCAATTCTTTTCATTCTTTTTTCTTTATTCTGCTCCCTGGCAGTTGTTTCCACAATTTTATCTTCCAGCTCACTTATCCATTCTTCTGCCTCAGTTATTCTGTTATTGATTCCTTCTAGAGTATTTTTAATTTCAGTAATTGTGTTGTTTATCACTGTTTGCTTTTTAGTTCTTCTAGATCCTTGTTAAATGTTTCTTGTATTTTCTCCATTCTGTTTCCGAGATTTTGGATCATCTTTACTATCATTACTCTGAATTCTTACTCAGATAGTTTGCCTATTTCATCTTCATTTATTTGGTCTTTTAGGTTTTTACCTTGCTCCTTCGTCTGTAACAAATTTTTTTGTCATTTCGTTTTTTTTCTTTTTGATGGGTGGTGCTGTATTCCTGTCAACCTTACTGGTTGTTTGGCCTGAGACGTCCAGCACTGGAGTTTGCAGGCAGTTGGATAGAGCTGGGTCATGGTGCTGAGATGAGGACCTCCGGGAGGACTCACTCTGATTGATAGTCCCTGGGGTCTAAGGTTCTCTCTTAGTCCAGCAGTTTGGACTCGGAGCTCCCACCACAGGAGCTCGGGCCTGACCTCCGCCCTGGGAACCAAGATCCCACAAGCTTCGTGGTGTGGCAGAAAAAAAAAAAAAGAAGAAAGAAAGAAAAAAAGGAGCAGTACAATATCAAAGAATAAAAAACAAAATAAAATTAGAAAGATAAAAAATATATTAGGAAAAATAAAACTATAATTGAAATAACTGCAACAAGGTAAAATAAAACCACAACAGAAAAAAAAAATAAAAAGGAGGGGGGGAGCAAGCCAAAAGGAGAGATTACTAACAAAGTATAAAGTATAAAATAAAATTAGAATGATAAAAAATATATTAGGAAAAATAAAAATATAAAAGAATCAACAACAATGAATCAACAAGGTAAAACAGAACCCCAATCTAAAAGAGGAAAAAAGAAAAGAAAAAAAAAAAGCCTAGACTATGGGGGCGGAGTTTAGGCAAGGGATGGAACTTAGGCAGGGGCTGGGTTTAGGGTGGGGCGGGGTGCCGTTTGAGCATAGGGTGGGGCCTAGGCGGGGCGATGTTCAAGCATGGGGCGGGGCCTCTGCTTAGGACCTGCGTGGAAGGGGAGAGGCAGCACGTGGAAAGGAGGACCTCTGGAGTGTGGAGTTCTGGAGTTTGGAGGTAGGGCGCTGAGTGAGGGTGTGTGGGTGGGGTTTAGGCCCAGTGCGTTGCAGGGGGTCTCAGAGGGGGTCTCCGAGTGTAGAGGTGTGGCCCTGGGTGGGGGTGTAGGGGCGGGGCTTGGACTCTGTGTGGCAGGAGGGAGGCTCGGAGGGCAGAGGATTAGGCCCGGGAGCCCAACAGGCTTCCTGGTGCCTAACTGGACAGGGAAAGCGCTGGTCACCTTCCCTTCCGTTCCTCCGCACCCTCTCCCACTGTCTCCCCCAGGGTCTCCCCCTTCGCCACTGGACCCCTAACTGTGGGTGGGTCCCGTTGGGTGTAGGAACTCCTCCCCTCCCCCAGCCGCCCCTCAGGGGTGCCGGTCCCAGAGGTCCAGCCTTTACTTCTGCTCCCTTTCCCTCCTTCCCACTCCCTCAGGACCCACACGGCTGGAGGGGGCCTAGCTGGGCAGAAGACCAGGCCCAGGATCTCAGCAGGCTCCTGTGGGCCCATGGGGGCAGGGGAAACCTGGCCACGCTCCCTTTTGATCCTCTGCCCTCCCGATGGTTCCCCAATTTCCCCCTTCGGGCGTGGGATCCTTTCCCCTCCCCCAGCCGCCCCTCAGGGGTGCCAGTCCCATCCGGCCTCCACTTCTCCTCCCCCCTCACTCCCCCCATGCCCCACGTTCTACCCAGTCACTGGGGGTTCCTCCCGTCACCTTAGGTGTCTGTGGTCCCCCACTGGTGCCTGGTAGGTGCCCTAGTTGTGCGGAGATGCGAATTCCGTGTCCTCCTAGTACGCCATCTTGACTCCACCCTACACCACATCTTCTTAACCCAATCTTCTGTTGATGGGCCCTGGGCTGTTTCCATGTCTTGGCTATTGTAAATAGTGCTGCTGTGAACATTGGGGTGCATGTATCTTTTCAAAGTAAAGTTTTCATCTTTTCTGGATATATACCCAGGAGTGGGATTGCTGGATCATGTGGTAACTCTATTTTTAGTTTTTTTAAGGAACCTCCATGCTGTTTTCCATAGTGGCTGCCCCAAATTACATTCCCACCTACAGTTATACCCCACATTTTGTTTATCTGTTTATCCATCTGGGGACGATTGGGTCGTTTCCACCTTTTTGCTGCTGTGACTATGCTGCTATAAACATGGGTGTGCAAGTAACTGTTCTTTCCTTCCTTTTTATGGATGTCTTGAATTCTGGAGCCCCTGAAGGGCAGATGAGAGCTGGATGGGTCAACATGGGGGCCCTAGACCCATCTTATCTCTTGTCCTCCCTAAATGTTTGCTGGCTGTTTCTGCTCCCTCTTCTCAAAAGAGAGGCTGTGTGCTTTGGGAACAGTACCCAGAGAAGTACCCAAAGCTTGGCTGTTGATACGTGACACCCCCTAATGCCTTCGCCAATGGCTGGGTTAGGTTCACTGTGAACTGTCCCCACAACGGGAACCACCATGGCCACCCTGAAACTGTTGGCGGAAACCACGGAGGGGTGGGTGTGTGGTGAGCAAAAGGTCTTTGATATTGTGAGAGGCAAGTGGCCTCAAGGGATGAGAGGAGCAGCCAAGGGCTTGGCCCCTCTTCAGCATCAGGAAATGCCAATGACACTGAGTGACCAGTGCCATGTGGATCTAAATAAACTTTTTTTTTAAATGCTGGAAATAACCCATCCCGATTTGTGCCTGGTTGGTGACAATGCCATTGGCCTTTTCTCAGATGGAACAAATTATTTGCTATTAAAAATTTGGTTAAAAATAACATATCCAATCAATGTGTTTCACTGTCAGCTTATCCTTTAAAAGGAACTGAAGAGAAAATGGAAATGGGAAAAGTTTTGTCTTTTTTTTCTGAAGGAGAAATCAGATATGTTCAGTTCCTCTGAGCAAGTGGTCGAGCCGTGTTCAGCAGGGCAAGGTCAGTGCGACGAGTCTTTTTATGTGACATCAAATGGTGTGCAGACAGTGGAATCAAAGCTTGAAATGAAGAGCACTTCCAGATAAATTTTTAAAGTCTTTGGTTAGGCTTAGAAAAGCTTTCCAAGTTGTGGAGTGCTGGCCGGTGCTGATATGTTAAGAGCCTTGATAAGGTAGGTAGGGGCAGAGGACTGAAATGTTGGGATTGCTGACTAAGGTCGAATAATACACAGCAGCCACCTTCCTCCACACCGCCTGCTCTCCAATTCCTATCCTCCAGCCCCCCCCAGTTTAGAGGCATTTGCAGTCCCTTCCTTAATTCTTGCCCACACCCCGCTGGCCACGTGACTCTCTGGAAGCTGAGTCTGTTCCGGGCCCAGTATCTATAGACTGAGCCAGTAATCAACCTGGGCAGCCCTCTCAGTTGTGCCCAGGCGGTCCTCAAGACCATCACGTGGGACAGCCAGGTGCTCTAGATGGAAGCAAGCCCCTTCAGTCCACGTCTTCACCTGAGGCAGCTCATACTGGGCTTGGCACCCTTTTGCTCAAAAAAATGCGTATGAATCAGCAGAGCTGTGTGTGTGTGAGAGTGTGTGTGAATCTGTATCCCCAGAAGGCAGGAAAATCTAAGCATCTAGGGAGTCAATGTGCTTTATTATTTTCTGACCCTATCTTAAAAACTGGTACTTACCAGGTGGGCATAAACAACCCTTAGCACCTCTGAAATTGCTGTGGGGTAAAGCTAACTTCCACTTAAATAAATTTTGCAAGATGGGCTTCCTATGGACAAAAGTAAGCAGATTTCCACTTCAAGACAAACCATTTTCAACAGTTAAAAAAAAAAAATCCAATCAGAAAATGGGCAAAAGATATGAAGAGACGTTTCTGAATACAGATGATATACAGATGGCAAATAAGCACATGAAAAGATATTCAGCATCATTAGCCTTCAAGGAAATGCAAATTAAAACCACAATAATGAGATACCACTACATATCTATCAGAGTGCCTAAAATAAAAAATAGTGACAACAATTTGGTGTTTGGTGTTGCTGGCAAGGATGTATAGAAACTGATCACTCATACATGGCTGCTGAGAATGTAAAAGCTACAGCCATTCTGGAAAACAGTTTGGCAGTTTCTTATAAAATGAATCATGCTATTACCATACAATCTAGTAATTACACTCTTGGGCATTTTCCCAGAGAAATGAAAATTTGTGTTCACACAAAAATCAGTATGTGAATGTTCATAGCAGCTTTATTTGTAATAGCCCCAAACTGGAAACAGCCCAGATGTCCTTCAACAGGATAAACAAACTGCGGTCCATCCACACTGTGGAACAGCAGTCAGCAATAACAAGGAATGAAGTATTGATGTATGCAACAATTTGGATGAATTAATGCTGAGTGAAAAAAAGCCAATCCCCAAATGTGACATGCTGTATGATTCTATTTATGTAACACTTTTGAAATGAGAAAAGCTTAGAAATGGAAAACAGTTGTCAGGTGACTGTGGTGGATACCTGAGCGTGTGATAAAATTGTATAGAACTAAACACACACACACACAAAGGTGTATAGGTGAAACTGGGGAGATCTAAGATGGGTGGATGGTATTGAAGGCGGTATCCTGGCTGTGATATTGAGCTCTAGTTTTGCAAGATGTTACCACTGTGGGAAACTGGGTGAAGTGTTCACGAGATCTCTGTATTATTTCTCACAACTGCATGTGAATCCACACTTATATCAGTACAATTTTATTTTTTTTAATTAATTTTTTTTTTTTTGCCACACCGTGTGGCATGTGGGATCTTAGTTCCCCGACCAGGGATTTGAACCCGGCCCCCTGCATTGGAAGTGTGGAGTCTTAACCACTGGACCGCCAGGGAAGTCCCCCAAATTTTCATTAAAAGAACATGAGTCATAGCACAACATTTTCTTTAAAAAGCGTAAGTCCAGGAAAACTCCGGGCCAAACTTTCAATTCTCTTATGGGATGCCACACGTCAGATCACCCTCTTCCTATACAGCAGCTTGGATGTACTCACCTGCATACTTTTTCCCCCTGAAGCAGATTTTTCTTTCCCTTTCTAGTCCCGCCACCCTCCCTCCACCCCATCCTAATCCCTCCACCCCATCCTAGAGTAGAGATTATTTTTAAAATAATTTTTATTTTATTCTATTTTTTTAATATTTATTTATCTATTTATTTATTTTGGCTGCTCCAGGTCTTAGTTGCAGCACATGGGATCTTTGTTGTGGCATGTGGACTCCTAGTTGCGGCATGTGGGATCTAATTCCCTGACCAGGGATCAAACCCGGGCCCCCTGCATTGGGAGCATGGAGTCTTGCCCACTGGACCACCAGGGAAGTCCCTAGAGTAGATGCTGTGTTCTTTGAAGGTTGGTGAACTAATCTGTAGCTAATGTGACCCTGAGACTTGCAGCCCTTAATGGCCCTCCAGCTCCTAAAATCTCATATGAAGAGATTTCCTTTCTTGGAGGTCTTGAAATTGTCTAGCAGATGATCCTCAAAGCATTAAAAAGATTATGACTTTAGACCTACTAAAAGAGAAGTCTTACATACTGGAAATAAAATCTTTTTATAGGAAAGAAACTAACTTTTTTAATTTTAATTTTTTTTAGTTCCTACTATGTGCCAGACATGAGGCATATTACTTTGCTTTGTTTCATGTTCTTAACAAGCCTCTGAGGGAGGATTAGTTTTGCTATCTTACATATGTAAAAAACTGAGGACCAGCCACGTGGTGGTCACCTGATCACATAGCTCATTAGTAGCAGAGTCATGACTGGGGTCTCGGCTGATTCGACCCAAAGTCCCCACCAGACCTGCAGTTCTCGAACTTTTTGGTGTCAGGACCCCTTTTAACTTACTTAAAAATTACGCTTTGGTTAATGTGGATTATATTGATTGATATTTACCATATTAGAAATTAAAAGTGATATATTTTAAATACTTATTAATTCCTCTAAAAATAACAAAAATAAACCCATTTTGATGTAAAATATAAAATTTTCATGAAAAATAACTATATATCTCCAAAAAATAAACTTAGTGAAAAGAGATGTTTCAAATCTCTTTAATGTTTGGCTTAGCAGAGGATAGTTGGATTCTCATGTCTGCTTATGCATTAATTTGTTTGCGATATATTGTTTTGGTGAGGTATAGGAAGAAAACTAGGTCTCGCACAGTTTTTTAAATAGATTTTCCAGATAATTTTGGATATTAGTCTTTGATGCTATATCAGTACTCGACAAGTGGTAGTTTCTTAAAGGTCAGTTACAGTGAGGAATCTGAAACCATATCAATGAATTTTTTTTTGTACCCTGTTGTATTAAAATCCATAGGTCTATCTTGCAGTTTGGTTCTTTTACCCATGCATGGTTCATAACAAATCATTGGTCATTTGAAAAATATTGATTCAGCTGAGGTATTTAGATCTTTTTTAATCTATACTGAAACGTGTTTCAGTATAGATAAAAAAGATCACATTCATCTACACCATCACCGACCTCATCAGAAAAGTCTTTAAGTAGCAGTACCGGCTTTCCAAAATTTTAATTTTTACTTGAAAGCTCAAATTTTATCACTGGCAACAAATATGGACATTTGTTTTCCTTGCAGTGACAGGCTTACTTCATTAATTTTTGAAAAAATGTCTGCCAAATAATCAAGTCTGAATAATCATATTTCTGTTATTCCTTCTTTTGAAATGGCATTCCATGCAGAACGGAAGGTTCAGCTTGCAGCTCAACTGTACAAGTGCTTTTCCTCAAGACAACCATCCCTATGCAGAATATTAAAAAGATGTTAATATTTAATAAAATTAATATTTTTTTTACTGCTTCAGAAAGGACATTTTTTTTTTTTAAAGATTTTGACTTCTTTTTTTTTTTTTTTTAAGGAAATCACCACATCAATTTTAAATTTATTTATTTATTTATTTATTTATGGCTGTGTTGGGTCTTCGTTTCTGTGCGAGGGCTTTCTCTAGTTGTGGCAAGCAGGGGCCACTCTTCATCGCGGTGCGCGGGCCTCTCACTATCGCGGCCTCTCTTGTTGCGGAGCACAGGCTCCAGACGCGCAGGCTCAGTAATTGTGGCTCACGGGCCCAGTTGCTCTGCGGTATGTGGGATCTTCCCAGACCAGGGCTACAAACCCGTGTCCCCTGCATTGGCAGGCAGATTCTCAACCACTGCGCCACCAGGAAAGCCCCAGAAAGGACATTCTTAAGTGGAAATGGCTTTTCTCCTTGCCGGTGCCTGGCAGTGAGGAATACAGTGAAGAATACTGCCTTGACTGTGTTAAGACACCAGTTTTACCTACCTACCTACCTAGCACCAGTTTTGTGCTCTCAGTAAAAGTGCCAACACAGAGGAAAAGGCAGATGATGTTAGTATTATTATGAAAAGGACATCAAAGGACCCCCTAGGGGCTATGGACCATACCATATCATACCTCTACCAGTTGAGGTAGAGCTTCTCAGATTTTATTTTTTAGCCTCAAACCTGCCAGGGTTGGTGCAGCAACACGGACAGCTGAGGCATATTTATTCAAAAGTCCCCATAGATGTGCACAATTTCCACCCAGACGAAATATCAAAACCAGGAGCCAACAGGAACCATCATGAAACATTCTCTTCAGTGTCTTGTTCCCAATATCCCAGGTGCTCTGGGCTTCCTGCTGCCCAAGGCCACACAAGAGGGGCCCCTGCTGTGTGGTGTAGCTTTAAAGAACAGGTGTGGAAAGAGCAAGCCTGCCACCGCCATTGCTGTGCTCACTGCACAGAAATACAACTCTAGGAACCCGAAGGAACAAACTCTGGGATGCCCAGCAGACTCCACTCTGCTGGCTTTCCTGGGCAGTGGCTGAGCTCTCTGCTCTGTGTGGAGTACATTGTGTCTTGGTCTCTTCTCTTCAACATTTCACTTTCCAGAAAACCCTTCCCCAAGACCCTGTTCTCCTTTGCCAACTTGGCAGCTGGTTACCTGAGAAGTGAATTGCTGCACAGGTGAGAATGGCCATTAAAGTGTTCAGTGTTGTGGGTAGGCGTGTTCACCTTTGAACAGGAGCCTCCTGGAGTTCTGTAGGAAACCTGACCATGAAGAAATAATTCTGTGTTGAGGAGCATTTCGTTAGGATCACAGTCAAATGGGGGTGGTTCTGGAGCCCCTGAAGTTACATCAGGGGGTCTCCTCAGCTGAGAGCAAGTCAGAGGAATTGGATGATAAAATGATTGGAGGAGGGAGACGAAATCCACACAGCAGTGGTTTATCTCCTCGTGAGACGAAGGCTGTAGGTTTTTATTTCAGTCTCTAATGAATGAAAAACGTGCAATGTTTAGGTTGTCAAAGGACAAATAGAACCATGATGTACATCCTCATTTACACAGCTGATTTCATGGGTGATTCCATCTCTAACATTTCCACACTGTTCTCCCTTGCAGGTGTTTGGACGTTACTTAAGTAGGTCATGTTTTAGTAGTTTGGGGGGAAGTCTCCTCGACATGCCTCCCACTGTAGTTTTCTTGATTAAGGAGGCTTTCATCTATTTTCTACGCAGGGAGAGAGGGTGGGCTGTGCTGGGAGCGTCTAGATAATTCAGCAGCTGTGTCAGATTGACCTGGCTACCCCTCTTGTCTGGAACGAATGGGGTGCCCAGGAAAGTAAGTTGGGGTACAGGTGGTGCTACCCAGCAAACACCTTGTCCCTGAAATGCACACTCACGAGCTGAGCTATCAGCCTTCTGTGTGCTGCATCTGCAGACAGGCAACCTGGCTTCTCTTTCAAGCCCTGAATTATAAAACAAGGTGGTGCACGTTTTGGAAAATCCCTTTGTGGGTGTTCTTCTAAAAGTACTAATTTGGTCTTTTGGTTTTCATCTGGGACTGGGAAGGCTTTTCCACTTCTGCCTCTAGTCTCTGCTGACTTCAGTATGAGCAAATAAGGTCAATTAATATCTATGGAATAAAACTTACAGAATTAAATTCACTTTTGAAAAATGACAGCATTTGAAATGACTCTATGGCCTAGAAGTGACAGCTGCTCTCTATTCCTCCTCCAGAGTCTGAACATTTAGGGAGTAGGGAGGATCCAGGGGCTTAGAAAGAGTACTGGGGTCATGGAGCCTCCTGTGTGCAGTTTTCCTTAGAGATCCCGACGTAAGCACCCGTGTGTGCCCTATGGGCTGTGACTTCCCTGGTCTCTCCTACCGGGTAATTCTCTTCTCCTTGCAGCTCCCACCACTGCCTGAAATACCCCTCCTGTTCTACTGCCTCTATATGACCCTTGCCCTTTATGAGCCCCTCTCTCCCACCTTACTACCCCCTGGGTCTCTCTAAATCCCACCTAGTTGTTAAGGCTCAGCTCAAATTCTGACTTCTCCAAGAGGCTTTCTTTCTGATCCAGCACCACCATCTCTGCAATACTGACAATAATGATAACAGCTATCAGTAAGTGAACAGTTACTATATACCAGGCTCTGTAATAAGTTCCTGTAGCATCTCATTCAATCCCCACAATAACCTTGTTACTTGAAGGTGCAGAAAGCTTGGAGAATTTGAGTGCCCTGGCCATGTCATACCCCAAGTGACAGAGCTGGAATTCCTGCCCTGACTTGCCTGGCTCTGAAGGCCACGCGTTTAACTGTTCCCCAGTCTGCCCTCCTGAAAGGGGTTAATCATCTAATTGTGAGAAGCTGATGAAGCTAGCTGATGACGGTCATACTGTCCAGTCCTCTCATTTTACAGGTGAGGACCCTAAAGCCCCCAAATGCAAAGAGACTTGCACACGGTGAAGTGGTGGCCCAGCCTAGCAAGTACCGGTTTTTCTGGTTCTCAATCTCACTCATCCTTTTTTTTTTTTTTTTAAATGATTTTTGAGATTTCTAATTACTTATTTATTTATTTATTTATTTTTGGCTGTGTTGGGTCTTCGTTTCTGTGTGAGGGCTTTCTCTAGTTGTGGCGAGCGGGGGCCACTCTTCATCGCGGTGCGCAGGCCTCTCACTATCGCGGCCTCTCTTGTTGCGGAGCACAGGCTTCAGACGCGCAGGCTCAGTAGTTGTGGCTCACGGGCCTAGTTGCTCCGCGGCATGTGGGATCTTTCCAGACCAGGGCTCGAACCCGTGTCCCCTGCATTGGCAGGCAGATTCTTAACCACTGCGCCACCAGGGAAGCCCTCACTGATCCTTTTTTCATTCAACAAACATGTATTAAATCCTTCCGCATTTAAGGCACCGTGTTGTGCCCTGAGTATCTTTCCTGCTGCACATTCTCTGGGTGCCCCTTTTGCAAGCTTAATGAATCCACACCCAAAGCTGCCTGAAGATGGGGATTGGGTAAGCCCCTGCCTCCTCTTAGTGTGGCTCTGTGTAGACGCGCCATGCCCCTCTGAGGCCCCAACATGGAACCCTTGTCATTGGCCTGTCCCACACTCAGAGCAGCTGCATAGGGGAGGGTGTGCTGGAGACTGGAGGGGAGGGTGTTTGATTACGGGGTAATGTGAAAAGTGCAGAAAGGCCCGGTTTATGAAAATGATTCAGTGCTGCTCCAGTAACTGTTTCAAGAACAAGCATTAGAAAACAGGAAGCATGACTCCTGGTTTTGCCAACTAAGTCTAATCCAATTCCAAAGGATGTGTCTCTCTTTTGCTGTCGTTTGTGTATATATATATATATATATATATATATATATATATATATATAGAAGTCACCAAGCTTGTCCTCTTAGGTGTCTCCCATCCTGGCACCATGTCTGGCTTTATTATTATTAATTTCATGGGCAGATTTGGCTGAGGATCCTTGGAGATGCCCGAAAAACCCTTTCAAATGAGCTGACAGGACTTGGGGGACGCAATGAGGTCCCGTTTGAGAACTTGAAAGGAAATGCAGTTGTTCCTTGAGAGTTAAACAGTAATGGCAACACACACTAGGGTCAGAGTAAAGGTAGACATGCACGTGGATGTAATGGAACAAGACTGGCGACCGGATCGGCAGCATGCGACTGCAACTTATCTTGTCACCTTCCACTCAAACAAGGGTGACTGACCAGACTGCACACAAACAGCCCTTTTGAAAACTGCGTCTACTGGGGAACTCTGCTGTGTAGGATCCTGTTGTGCATCACATTCTCGTGCAGCCTGCGGTGATCTAGAGGGGCCAGACATCGGCCTGTAGGGAGCCTGGCCCTTGGGCTGTGAAGCTTTTATGCTTCATGATTGGGAAGCACCCACAAAGCTCAGTCTGCCCCAGGTAGACCACCTTCCGCTCCCAACATCCCCCGTTCCTAACACAAACTTCCTGACAGGTAAGGCCAAGAAGAAGGCTGTACCTACCACTGATTGGCCACCTGCTCTAAAAGACCATCAGGATTCCTGCCAACATGCCCTAAAACCCAGTACCTCTGTTACTAGAAGCCCAAACTGCAATCAACCCTCCTCACCCTGATGCTTCTATGAGTACAGATTCATATAACCGTAATCTACCTCAAGCTTCCAGATCTCTTCTTGTTTCTATCTACAGTCAAACCTTGGTGATCTCATGCAGGTCAGTTGCTTCAAGTAACACCTAGAGGTTGGACTCCCAACTTGATATCACCTACTTGGCCTCTCCCCTGAACTTTAGAGTCACATATTCAGTTCTCTACCTCATGCTAAGCATCTTAATCTTGGAATTAAGATTGGAAGCCTGCTAAGCATCTTAATCTTAACGGGTCCAAAGCAAATTCCTGTTGCTCCACTGCAAATCTGCTTCTTCCTCGTTCACCTAGCTGCACAAGCCAAAAACTCTGGAGTGATACCTAACTCTTCATTTTCCCTTAGACCCTTTAAAATCACCCAGTGAATCCTCCGGATGCTCGACCTTCAAATAACCAACTCCACTGCTACCCTCTCAAACTACCATCGTTCACAGGACAGCTGCAGTAATCTACGACTCTCTGCTCCCACCTCGGCCCCCCTATTATCTCAGCCCTTTCTTACATCAGCTTATAATCCTTTTAAAACAGGCCAGGTCAAATCCCATCCCCTCCCCTTATCACTTAGCCTAAAACCCAGTCCTTTCTGGGCACAAGGCAGTACATCATCTTGGCCTTGCCTTCCTTTCTGACCACACCTCCCACCAGATTCCCTGGTTTGCTGCGCTCCAGATGAAGACTCAACATGCTAACAACATGCTCCTACCTCATGGCCTTTAAGTTGCTGTTCTGTTTGGAAAGCTCTTCCTCAGATATTCCTGAGCTCACCTCCTCACTTCCTTCTGATCTTCTCAGCAAGGCCTTCCCTGACAGCCCCTATCAACAGCCCCTGTTCCTACATCATAGCCCGCCAGGCCTTTCAACTAAGAGTCTGGTAGTTAGTTAGTTAATCTGGTAAGTTAGTTAGTTTCAACTAAGAGTCAGGGTAAGTCCTGAGCGTCTCTTTAGCACCAACAATAGTCTGTTGAAACTGTTAAATTTTTTTTTTATTGTGGTAAAATATACATAAAATTTACCATTTTAACCATTTTCTTAAGGTTTTTAGCATAGCTTTTTAGCCTCCATCCCGTGTAACTTCAACATTTGACTAACATCTTGAGGACAGAACTGTGAAGGAGGCTCCTCAGGTCTCCAGTTCTGTCGCTGCCGCCTTGGGAGACCCCCAGTGGTTCTGTCAGGCTCTCCCCTTCCTGGAAGTGACCCTCTGGTTGGTGAGGCCTGGATTTCTCAGCCTCCTTCCCCAGGGAAGTACCGTTAGCAGAATTCAGCTCACCTGTTGGAGTCTTCTGTCTGTCTCTCTCTCTCTCTCTCTCTCTCTCTCTCTCTCACCTTAGTATCTCCAGCCATTGTTGCTTCAGCAGCTCTCTAGGGCATTTAGAGATGATCTTTAATCTCTCCCACCTGGAAAGCTGAATACCCTTCTCTAATTTAGAGGCTTTCCCTAGCTTGCCCTCCTCTCTCTCTTTGTAAGAATTGCTGACTGAGGTTTGTTAGGATCACTAGAAATCCATATCACCCTTATTTTGAGACCACTTTTTTCCTCCCAATATCTTATTGAAATAGATCGATGGTCTGTATGGCCAGGCCACTCAAGGTGGCTGTTCTCTTGCTTTTTGTGCATCCCCTGCTCGACCAGTGCCTGCTTCACCTACACTCTGCTCACACGAACGTGCTTGCTCTCTGCCCCAGCTAGCGACTGTTCTAGTCCTTAGGCCAGACGGCTCCACCTGCTAGTTTATTAAAGGGAAACATCTGCCCTTGTGATGGTTGTTAACCTGAGGGCCTGGGAGGGACCTGCCCCAGCAGCTAGTTTCCCTGGTAACTGATGAGCCAACCTGAGGTCAATTCCCCCTATAAATGGTAGCCTCTTCCCCCCAAGTAGCGAGCTAGTTGCCATGGCCTGCCTACCCGCCTGGCGGGGTGGAGTGTCGCTCCAGGACCCTTTGTTTTGGACATGTAAGATCCCCCTGTCCAATAAGTCACTGATGTCTCTGTCTCCGGGCTCTTTCTTCAGTCTCGAGACTGGGCACCTCCAAGGCTTGCAGCCCAACAATTGGTGAGCCAGCCAAGAGGCTGAGGAAACTCCCGTGAGCCCTGAGATGTGGGGAAATAAGGACGGGGAATGGAACATTGCCGGGGCAATCCCAAGGTGGCTGGCCCCTAGCATCTGGGGCCCTGTGGTAGCTGACTACCATGAGAGATGTCTTCCTCTTCTGTTATATTGATATCCTGTTAACCTCGGAGTCTCCTTCCAGTTTAAAGGTAGCAGCCCCGTGCTCGTGCCTCATCTGACTGCAGGGTGATGGCTGGTGAATACAGACAAGATGCAAGGACCTGGATTCGCTATCAAATAATTGGGTGTTATCTGGTCAGGTAAGATAAGCATACCCCTGACCCACCACTCCTAAACAATTACAGACACCAGCTTTAGGGATGTTAACTCAGGGACAGGCTTATGAATTGAATGTGGCCGGTTACCCAGAAGGGTTTGGTGGGGGTCTGAGGCAGCGGCAAAATAATGAAAGGGTACTCTTGGGCTTCTGGCCCCAGCTGTGGAAGGGGGCAGAGCAACGATACCGTGTGATGGAACAACAGCTCTGTGCTGCCGACAATGCGTTACAGCAGGTGGAGGACATTACAAAAGGCCTACCTGAGTCATCGAGCAACACACAAAAACCCACTATCTGGGGTCTAGAACAGCTGTGTACGACATATGGGACCCCACCATGGACATCGATAGTGACCAAGGAACCCACTTTACCAGCCATGAAGTTCAGGAATGAGCTGATTAAGAATGACGTACACTGGCATTTCCTTATTACCCCACTGCTGCTGGGCTATGAACAGACTACTGAACAATTGAGATGGGAAACCGGCTCTCTCAACATGTGACACATCCCAGGAGCAACTGTCCCAGTGCCTACACCATGTTAACCCAGAAGCAACTAGTCAACACAAGCCGAGTTCACCTCTTGGCCACTGAAGGACCGTTGCCAGCTATTGGTCAGGACAGTAACTTACTTTTGCCCTTGCCACGGGGTCTATCCCCAGGAACACGTTATAAAATGGCCCTGGGACTGGCAGGTAAGTCCCTGGTGGTTTGCTTTTCCCACCCCATGAGGAATAGGATTCGAAAGGGACTTATAGATTTCACCTGTCTTCTACCCAGCCCCACCTAAGACTGCTAAAACAATCCAGGCCCCCTACTGGAGAAAGGCACCATTGTATTAGCCTGTGGTCAGTTGTTATACCACCTCTCCAGCATTCGGCACAGGCTCTGAGGACTGAGGGTGGGCAAGCAGTATAGCACTGCAGGCCAGGACATGGGGGCAGACGTGGCGGCAGAGGTAGTGTTCTCTCAGAATGCTGTTACTGCTTGTATTTTGCTTAATGGTCATGACCTTCCCTGTATGGTGCCTGTTAAAACATCTTACATTTTGTCCCTAGTCTGAATGGAGGGAATCTGTTTGTGGACTGGGCAACAGTGGTGGCCTCACTGCGAAATGAGTTTGATTGCTGGAACTACAGCAGGATGCAGTTGTTGTCCTCTGGAATTCCATGAAAATTTGACCTGATGAGCTGCCTGGCTCTAAAGTTTGCCCACCTCCTGGACTCCTGATACTCTTTAGCTTCTGTTGTCTGTATTGCATTTGCGGTATTCGGTTGCAGGGCACCACTACGTACCTGACCCCAGGGGTATCTCGGAAGAGGGGTGAACCAAGATTGTAAGGGTCGTGCAGGGTATGTGGGGTGGGGTATATGGCCAGGCCACTCAAGGTGGCTGTTCTCTTGCTCTTCGTACATCCCTTGCTCGACCAGTGCCTGCTTCACCTACACTCTGCTCACACGAACGTGCTTGGCCTCTGCCCCAGCTAGTGATTGTTCTAGTCTTTAGGCCAGAACGGCTCCAGCTGCTAATTTATTAAAGGGAAACATCTGCCCTGGAGATGGTTGTTACCCTGAGGGGCTGGGAGGGACCTGCCCCAGCTGCTAGTTTCCCTGGTAACTGATGAGCCAATCTGCGGTCAATTCCCCCTTTAAATGGCAGCCTCCTTCTCCCCTGACTAGCAAAGATTGTTGCCATGGCCTGCCTGTTGTCTGTTCTACATGGTAGGGTGACCCCTTGTTTCGGGCGTCCAATAAATCGTCTCTGTACCTGCCTTGGGGCTCTTTCTTCAGTCTCGAGGCTGGGCAACTACAAGGCTTGCAGGCCTGTGGGGTGCAGCCCAAAATGGCCTAAGGTTGGTCTGAGTTTCATCTCTTATTAGTTCCTGCCAACCTTTGGAAATGTTAAAGAACACTGAAAGGGTCCAGAGTCAGCATGAATGAATGATTATCTGAGTGAATAAATAGAAGGATCAGTACAAAAGAAAACCTCTTGGACAAACCTTCAACTGGATAATGGGCCTCCCTGAATTTGAGTGGAGAGTAACATATACGAGGGAAATGCCTTAGAAAGAATACTAGAGGCCAATTGTTACTGCCCTATAATCTGGCCTATGATTTCATAAACTGGTTTGTTGGGCAAATGTCCACTATGTAACTGTTGCTGGATTCTTTAATGTGTGAAAGTTCACTTCAGAATTAGAGATGAATGTATTCCTATTTAATAGTTTTAGTTATAAATGATGTGTAAAACAAGGGTCTCTTCCCATTTCCAGTGCGAGACCCCATCCAATTGATCGTTATGTCCCTTGTTACCACTGAATTGGTTATCAGCTCACTGAGGAGAAACTGTCATATTCATCTTTGTATCCTCCCTCAGCTGCCACAGTTCTGGTAACAATCATTCAATTGCTTAAATTTCTTTCCGATTCCTACTGCCACCTTCTTGGCCCAAATGTTTTTCATGCTTGGAATATTACTAAATTTCTTTATTGCACACCTGATTCTATGCTTGACTACCCCCTGCCCAGCACCCCCCAAAACCCTCATTTTATGTATTATATATTGCTGCCTGATGATTATATATAAATTAATACGTTAGTACCCAACTCAGTATTTTCAGTCAGGGGATGTTTGAAAGCTTATCATGCTGCTATTTAGTTTTCCCTGTTGTCTTAAGCAATATTTCTTAGATTTGACTCTTACTAATAATCTGAGAACTTAAAAAAAAAAAAAAAAAAAAACTCGTTACACCTGAATCAAAATTCCCACAGAAGGACCCCAAGAATCTCTATTTATCAAGCATCCGGGTGACTTTTATGATTAAGTACTTGTGGTTATTGTACTAGCAGCATTAGTATCACATGTGAAAAAGTAAATTTGGGGCCCCTTCTCACTTTGGGGTCCAGCAATCTGATTTAATAAGTCTTCCAGGTGATTCTGATGTACACTAAAGTTCAAATACCATTGAACTAGCCTGTAACAGTGACTTAGGGCAGTGGTTCTCAGATTTGGCTGCACGCTACAATCATCTAAGGAACTTTTAAAAACAAAAACAACAAGACTGATACCTAGACCTTACCTCCAGATATTCTAATTGAATTGGGGCGCAGCAAGCATTTGACTAATATATCATCATGGATGCTGAGGCTGATGTAACCTACCACCTATAACTCATCTCAAAATTTTGTATTTATCTAGCCTTACTGATTGGATTTATATGGTGACAAGTTTGAATTATTAACATAAACGTGTGCATTTAAGATATTGAGGTTCTATGTAGACAAATTTAATTTGAATAAAGGGATCTGCTACTAATGGTTTGAAAACCACAAGCCTACAGACTCAAGTCCAAACCCTTCAGTCTTGCCTTTAAAACACGAGTTTATTGTCTCTCTTACTAATGCCGCATAGCCCTACTCTCTAGCTTGGCCAAAAAGTTTGTTCGGGTTTTTCCGTAGCAGCTTACAAACGAACTTCTTGGCCAACCCAATATACCTGTAGGAAGTATGCTTCCTAGCACCTAGGAAGGGGAAAGAGCACCAGACTGAGGTCCCAGACTACAGTCTAGTTCCAGCCTGTTGGACCTTGGCAAGTCACTAACTCTCTTTTGGCTTGTTTCCTCATTACGAAGGGAGGGGCCAGCGACGAATGATGTCTAGCACTCCTTCTGACTTCGTGTTTTAGCATTTCCACATTCAGGTTCATTTCCAACTTAGACTGTGTTGTCCCTTCTTCTGTAGGATAAGTCATCCAAAGGCACAGTTCAAGATCTAATTATCCTTAGCATTTCTTTGGCACTCGGTCCAAGCTTCTTTGACCTCTTAGGCATCTTTGTGTGTTTATGTCTGGTCTCCCACTGGGTAACAGAGTTCACGTATCTCTTTGTATCCCTAAATGCCCAGTATAAAAGTCCATGTTTGTTATTTTTCTCAGGACCATGAATTATGGCCGCTGCCATTTGTTTTATTCCAACAATAGCTATGTTGAAAGCTTGTTTTTGCTGAGCGAGCTCTCATGACTGTACCAAAGGTTTCCAACTTATATCCTACTTATCCTACAAACTTTTTTATGATAGTCCTATTCAGCCCCTAGTTTCCATGATTATTCTCCAAAAATGGCTCTCTTGTGGCCTCTGCTGGTTTGACAGCAGACCACTGCTTCACTGATTCCTTAAATGCACACTAAAGGATTCAAGTGTAAGGACACTTCAGTTTTCCAAGGAAGCATTCTAACAGCGTCCGCTCAGCAAAGAGAAAGATTGAGATGTCTCTTAAACTGCTAGGCTTGCTGAGAACAGACAGTGGTAAAACCTGAGAGATTTTTAAATGCTTATTTCTGAAGTGGCATTTTTCAAAATTAAACTCATGCTTGTTAAGATGTTGGGAATAAGTGAATAAGATTCTTAGGTGTGTTCTTTAAAAGCGTGCCCCTTTGGAATAAACTTGTCAAAATTTGCCTGATTCTGATACTTGTATTATACCTGGCAAAGATAAAAGTGCTTGATAAAGGTTTAAGTAAATGTACTAGTGTTATTTGGTTTTACGTAACACTATTCCTTTTTGACAACTAAATTAAAGACGATCTGGGCAAGAATCTTTTCAGAGTTATTTGTTTTAGAGGGCCTAAGAATGTTCTCTGTAAGTTTTTAAATACATATGCTAGATGCAATTTAAATCGAGTTACTAATATGTTAAGCTGCCTTTCCAGTTGGACTTTGGGAAATTTTTCACTACGTGAGAGGTGTTAAGAATATTCTTCTGCTTCATTTGTTCTTTTCTCAAGGTAGCATGTTGTATCTTCTATGTACATTTGGATACCTATGATTAACTCATTCAAACTGCTGCCTCTGACAACCTTACATTTCAAATGGTTTAATCGGGATGCCTGTCAAAGGCAGGAAAGGTGTTAATCCAGTGTGAAGTGCTGAAATCGAGGTTCCGCATGCTTTCAAAGTTTAAATCACAGGTCTTCAACTTTAAAAAGCTCACAGGCAACCTGAAACTATATGTAACTACATACAGTGATTGATACATATCTGTATGAAAATACTGTCTAACAAACATATATAATGCTTTACAAATGAAGAAGCCCTTTCATATAATTATCTTAAATCACAAACTGCAGTTCTGTGTTTAAATGCATCTGTCTGACTCAAGTGTTTTTAAAAAGTGTCTATTACATTACTTCATTTAAAGGTAGAGCTGGTCAACAGCAGATGAAGAGACCTCAGTTTACCCAACCTCACAGGCTTACTGAGGAAAAATGAAAAATGCTGGCTAAAGGTTTGGATTTCTGTCAAGCCACTATCAGGTAGACAATCTCTTGTGTCTGCTTAGGCTACCTTTTTAAAAAAACAGATCACTGGAGATATACAGCTCTTACTGCACATCCTGTGGTGCCCTGTTCCAATCCAGGTGTCTCTCAGTGACTAGTCTGGCCATTGAGACACAGGGAAAGTTACTGAGAGGGGCCTTCTGGAAAACTTTTAAAAGAAGGACAAAAACAAATGACATGTGCCTTTTTCTTTTCCCTTCTACCTGCCTGGAACATGGACATGATTCCAGAGGTGGCATAACTATTTAATAGTCACAAGGATGAAGGCCACATACAAAATATGGAAGAGCAGAAAGCTAGAAGAAATCTGGGTTTACGAGGGCATGGACCAGCTTTGGACTGCCCATCTCCAGACATTCTAATGTGAGAAAAAGAAAACTAGTCATTTGTTGTTTAATCTTTTTTGGATCTATTTTTTTGCAGCTTAGTGTTAAGCTGATACATAAATTCACAAGATTATTTGAAGATTAAAAGAGAAAAATCTATGTGAAGAGTGTAACACGGTTTCTGGAATATACTAAGTGACCAATGAATGGCTATTATTTGGGGGAGATTAGTTGACTGCCAGCAGAGAACAAAAAATCAAACATAGGATAAACAATTTGGGAAGGGAAGAAAAGTGCTGAATAGAAGCTATGATAGGTCCATTAAAAAAAAAAAATTAAGAATCACATTCAGAGCCAAACAATGTACAAAGAGGGTCTAACATAAAAGTAGATACTAAATATAAGTGATTTATTTTCCAGTCCCCTCTGTGAAAACATAAAAACTGATGTCATTTATTCATGAAAACCTTGATCAATGAGGAAGACGAGACTAAACAGATTTTTAAAAACTCTGAGAAGTAAAGGTTATATCTATAAGGTAATTTAGATTTTCGTGAGGCATTGCATTCAGTGTGTCATGTACTCCTGCTTATGTAATACTGTCAAGATCTGGATTAAAGGAATACACAAGACACTGATAAAATGCCACTAGAAAAGGTGACACAGATGCGGTCAGTCATCTTGATGACTCAGACACTAGGTTCTGGAGGAGTAAAAAGTTGCTAAATACAGAAATCTATTTTGTTCACAAATTGGAAGTTCATAACATTAGTCAATCCAGAGAAATACAACTAACTGAATTTGAACATGTGGGTGGAGAAGAACTCAAATTCAGTTTGAAAACTGCACTAGGAATAACAAGTATGATGAAAAGAAAACATGTGAAGAGCTGGAATAGTATGATCAGAGGATGTTAATTTATAGTACGTGGCAAAGGAATGAAAGTTGATATTTGTAGTCATCTTGAAAGGAATTCACTACCGAGTAGTACTTCATTTCAAGTCAATGAAAGAAAGAAGCTGGAAAGTTAAAAGGATTATTAAAATTTAGCCTTTTAAAAGACGTGAATGCCAGACATTGGAATGACCTACATAAGAGCAACTTGGTTAACAGAATAAAAATCTATGTTAACATGAAGTCACTGCTGAATGTGAATACCAAGGGAAGATGGAGTAAAATATCTGAAAGGCAACAAATCAGACTACAACTATCATATTTTCAAAATTGTAATTAGGTATTACCAAATAAAGTAATAAACAACTTTTAACTTAGAGTGCAAAATAAAAGCACCTTATTATTTTAAAGGTGCAAAAGCAAGAAAATACGACATAAACTTATCCATTTTTAAATAGTCGTCTGTGTGATGGGTAAATGCCATTTCAAAACATTTTCAATAGAAAAATGATTTATAAATCAGTTTTCAGAAGATCAAAAAAATCAATGTTTAATACCAACTTTAACTATAAATAAAAAGAATATTGTCATCTCTCCTGTTTTTGCTTCAACATTTATATCTTCTGCTCTTTGCCTTTTGGAGAAAATATTGCATTGTAAGGCTGCCGTCTTTTTGGACGAGGACAAGGATCAAGATCTTCTTTAATGTAACCTTAAAAATAAATCACAAATTTAAAAGACAATATCTGCAACATATTTCAGCATATATCCAGTAAACATGTGTCTCATTTAATGCCTTTTAAGATCACATGATTTTTCTATTAGCTGGTTGTGTTGATTAATGATTTCACTACTTAGCATCAATTTTCTCATTTATACTAAAAACAATAGCAAACATTTATGAAATGTGCTGTATACATTATCTAGGATAACTCTCACACTCCTCTGCAGCAGCTTCCACTATGCCTATTTCACAGCTGAGCTAATGGAGACGCAGGGAAGTTTGATATCTCGCTCAAGTTCCCAAAGCTAGGAAGTAGGAAAGCTGGCGCCCTGCCCAA
This sequence comes from Balaenoptera physalus, assembly GCF_965194825.1. Lineage (NCBI taxonomy): Eukaryota > Metazoa > Chordata > Mammalia > Artiodactyla > Balaenopteridae > Balaenoptera > Balaenoptera physalus. The sequence continues at coordinate 57,211,774 of NC_138897.1, forward strand.
GATCTAACTCCAAAACCAGAGCACTTAAGCACTTTCCTATTCTGCCTCCCATTGGTTGCAAATGGGGACAAATGGTAAACATGAACTTTTTACTATTATGATAAATTCCAGGTGCTTATCAAAAACTTTTTTCAGTAGCTATTTGATGAGATGACATGTTCCTATATTCTTCAGACTATTCGATTCTCCTAAGGTGTCTCCATTCACGTAGTTTTCAGGGGAGGATTCTGCTCTGCCATACCCCTAGGCCATATTAGGGGTACAAGCACAGGCTCTATCCAGACTGTCTAATTCTATTTGATGACCAAGCAGAGACATCATGTCAAAGAGGACTTGTTAATGGGGAAAGTGGAAGTATGGTAATAGCTGTAAGAGACTCTGCATCTTTTGGAAAAAACTTACCACTAAATATCTGGAGCTTTAAAGCTGCATATGTTCTCAAATTACATTAAATGTAAGTGCTGTATTTGAAGGGGCTAGTTGCATGTCAACAGGCTCCCAAACAAACAAAAGTCCTTTTTACTCAAATATGTTTTATAAATAATTAGCATTCTGGATAGTGAGGTTTTAACATCTAAAATTCAGAGTAGTCTCTTTAAAAAAAAAAAAAAGATGCTTTTCAACAATATAACTTTGCTGCCAACTTTTGTAAAGTTATGAAAAGTCATTTTGATGACTGGATAAAACAGAAATTACTTTCTGAAATCTGAATGAAAGAGGAGAATAATGCATACACAATCCCATTAAAGTGCTTATAAACAATCTATGATTCCAGTGAAGTTATTTGAAGAGTTGAAAGTTAAGCCTTTATCTTTACAAAATTGTATTTATGTCACAAAACTGGCACCCAACTTACAGCAGAAGGTAGAGAACCGTGGAGAAAAAGTTTAGTGTTTAGACTCGGGTATACACAGTATTTAAAAAAAAGAAGTTCCAAAATGTTACAATCTGTATTCTCACCTCTTTCCATACAAGTCTGAGTGGAAGGAAAACCAACTTCCCAGAAATTCTCTGGTGTGTTGGGTGGAATGTAGCGAAATCGGTGTCTTGAGCAGGAAGCCAACTTCTTTTCTCTTTCTTCTGCTGGAAAATCTGCATAATACTGATAATAAAACTGGTGAGTTTTCCACTTAGGAATAATAAATGGAGTGTTATACTTACTGGTTATAAACTAGAAGCTAAGAAGACTATTATTCAGCATGCTAAGGAAACTGAATTCTCACTGATGATAATATTAGTAAGTAATACTATCTCTAAGTAAATTACTATATAAATTACTAATAATAATTAGTGCTGGTCTGTGAAATGTTTGCTCCATAAAGAAAAGGAGCCTGTATCACAATGTAAAAAAACATACTGCTTCCTGCATCAGTAAAGTCTTACAAGTAAAAAAAACATGCCAGCTGAACTTTACAGCGTGCTTAGTGGTACAGCTGATTTATATACTGGTGCTGCAAACTCTTCATCTTTCTCAGACCAGTAACAAAAAGGCCAAGGCCTGCACTCTGAATAGCACATTTCTCAATTGTTATTTGAATATAACGTGTGTTTTGAAGTAATTTTCCTTTCACTACAATTTTTTAAAATAAAAATTTAGCTTTGAATGTTGTAGGCTTCACGACTTCCCCCTTTAAACTAGATCTTTCAATTAGGATCAAAGGCATATTACTTTTTGCAAGTGTGATCATAAGGAACCTGAACTTCATGCAAAGAAAGATAAAACTTTTATGTGAAAACTATACTGGTCTTCAAGCTCTAGATCTAAAGAAAATAAAGCAGTAGTGTAAAGTTTAATAGAACACAAATGATAGGATCACATAATCCAGCTAATTCCATTTTACACTTGAGGAACTGAAAATCAAAGTGATAATTCACCAAAGATATCACCTATTAAAAGTGGCAGACTTAGGACTAGAAATTTTTTGAAGTAAAGGGTTTCTAATATATTTTTCTTTTATATAGATTAGTTAATTAAAGGTTTTAGAGTATCTCTGAAACTTTTTTGGGGGAGGGTATCTTTTTCTTCATTCTCATTGCCATGAATATAAGCCTTTGTTACCTTAGCCTGGGAACTGCCCTTAGAGAATCATGGTTATCAGTCAGTGTTAGAGAAACATTGCCACCAAATTACAACATATTTGAAAACAACAGTAGGCTAGTGTAGCTGTTAACGCAGCGAGCAAGCGGAAGAGTGTTAGAAGATAAAGTCAGAGAGGAGGTGGGGTGGGAGTCTGCTGTCCTTGATAAGGGCTTTGATACCATTTCTTAGAGAGGAAGACAACTAAGGATTTTGGGCAGAAGAGTGACATGATTTAACTTTTATTCTAAAAAGATCATTTGGAAAAAAGACCATTCATTGCTGTGTTGAAAGTACAATCAATAGGATTTGCTGATAGATCCATTACTGAGATATGAAAGAAAAAAGTAGGTAACTACAAGATCTCTGGTTTAAACTAGAGAAGAATGGACATATAAAAGGCTCAGAGGTAAGGTTTGAGAATTGGAGATAGAAACTGTGTGTGTGCTTTAGGACACGTGAAATTTGAGGTGACTATTAGCCACATGTATGTTGCATATTCCACATGTGGAATAGGCAAAGGGAAAAATTTACGAACTGTAATTGTAAGCATACAGACAATATTTAAATACATGGGACTGGCACTTTCACTCCTGGTCATGAGGGCGTAACAGGGAACAGAATTACCCTCTACCTTAAAAAACTGAAAAAATGGAATAAAATGCATGAAACAGTGTTTTCAGAGACTGGATAACAGCACAAAAAATGATTCCTGAGAGGAGGAAAGCAAATTAACAGTGTTTCCAGCAAAAGAGCTTTATTCTCACTGGTAGTAATAGTTCCACTATTAGAACTAAAAACTGGAGGTTTACTTAGTATAGACCATATTCCTTAATTAAGAAATCATGATACATTCGTGTTATGAAAACTCATGATACAGGAGGAGGTTTTGCTTGTATCACCAAACTGCTTTCCAAAATAGTGATCTCAATTTACACTCCCACTGTTAGTATATGACAGCATGTTTCTCACCAAATGCTTCCCTGCACTGTAACCTATTCATATATAACTTTAATGTGCTTGGTGATCAAATTCTCTAGCCATAGTTTTTAAAAAGAAAATTTAAAAGGGGAAGTATATTGCTGGAAGCAGGTATCCAACAGCTAAAGGATAGCAAGGGAAGAAATAAAAACAGTAAGTTTCAAAAAGACACAGAACCTGCCTAGCACTATTTATTAAGAGGACAATTAGTACAATCTACTTCAAGATATACTATCTAGTCCAAGACACCCAATGTATAAAAGGAAAATACAATTGTGTTTTAAGGATGAAGTAGAGCCTATTCATCACATTTTGTTTAGAAAGGAAAATGTTTGGGGGGGAAAAAAAAAGAGCTTATGGTTGTACTAGTTATTTAGAAAAAACAATTATGAGTACATCTCATTTCCTGAGAGTGCTGGTGTTTAAGTAAAAAATAAAATAGCCAAGTTTCCAACTAAAATGTCAAAATTTCGCCCAGATAGTATATGTATTAGAGCCTCTGCTGTAACATAACACAAAGTAAAAAAATTAAAAGATATACAAATAAACATAAAAAAGACAAATGGCACAAATGTCTTAAGCTGGAAATAAGAACTACTGCTTAGGCTCCAGATTCACTTAGAGAATCTAAGAGAAATTGAGAGCTTTCGTTTTCATCTGTATCTCTCAGGTCCCAGCCAGTATGTATACTCTGTGTATTCATTCTGTTATTCCTGGCTCAAACTTGTTTCTAGATACAAATACGGTTTGTATATGTGATTTTTAAATCATGCATATAAAGCCATCTTTATAAAAACCCAAATGACAGTATTTACATTAGTACTTACAATTTCACATTCCTTACATGTGTGTCCAAGCAATTTTCTTCTTTCTTCTTTTTTCCGGACTACCTCAATATGAGGAAAATTTTGTAAGCTAGTCTCTCTGGGGGGAAAATGAATTAAATTTATCTGTTACTATAGAGACCTTTGGTTTAGGTTTTAAATTAGCAAAGGTGAGCATCCAGAGGAGAAATAATCCCAAAACATTCATTCATTTTACTTGAAATGCTTCCCCAGAATGTGAAAAAAAACAAGCATTTCTTCATTCACTCTCCACTAAAATATTAAGTATTTTACATATTACATAGTATTTTACATAGTATTTTACATATCAGGTATTTTTATAGATATTTTTCTCTAACTGAAAAAGATAACTATTACTTCCTATTTTTGCCTCTGGCTGGCTGAAAATAATTATTAGGTTGGGAGGTTAAAATATAAAATAACCTAATTATAAAGGAATGCTGTATTATTAAACTCAGGAATTGCTATTCTATAACATAACTGAGAGAATACTGCCTGTTAACTAGGTTTCTAGTACTAAAAACCCATAAATCAGGGCTAACCTACTCCTCCCTAAGGAACAAATTCATTTGTTTGCATGTCATTTACTATTTTCTCCAACAATTTCTTTTGTCGCTTCCGTCTACCTTAAATTCTTCAAAATATTAGGCACAATTATCATTTGTGCTTGTCCTTAAAGACAAAGATTCTATTGTGAACCACTGGAAACCTAGGAGGGGTCAAAGCCACTGAGGTATGGATTGATGAGGTATACAGTTCTTTAGTAAGAAAAAGCAATCAGGAAGCATGGAACATTTCTTTATAATATACTTGCATCCTACTTAAGCCCAATATAGAAAACACCAAATTTACAAGTAAATGAAGACTTACGTAACACCATATACATTTGTTTATAATAGAAACATCACCAGTGAACTTAAACAGTCTGACTCACAAAAACTGACTTTTAAAATGACCTGTTGGTAACACATCTACTCCTTTGAGGTATTTTGATAGTTGGCAAGTACTGTTCTTAAAAAAAAAGCTTTAAATGCTCTATTTCAAAACATATCAGGTTATATAGGTCCTTTTTGTGCTTAAATCCAACAACTCTCTGGAGCAACCGGTAAATTAAAAAAGACCAAGAAACAACAGATAAAAAAATATTGCCATGACTATACTTTCAAATAGTTTATGGAATCTTAGGTTTATATAGAATATAATTTAGCCATATCCTTTCCTCTTTCTGTAGTGTACTATAACGCAGCAGGGAATCCACTAGTAGACTGGCAGTTGCAGTAGACATCAAGCATCACCTAAAAGGTTACTAAGCTTCTTGTCCCTGAAATAACACAACCCATCTTCCCAGGGTTTGCTAGTACTCTCAGTGGGGAAAGGGACCATACTAACTCTGAGACTTATACCATCCCTACATCTTTACCCACGTCCTGCATCTCCAGCTATCTAATGGTTTCAGAATAAATAAAACTACTCATGTATTTTTTTAAAAGTTAGTGAACCTATGGGACTTCCCTGGTGGTCCAATGGTTAAGAATCCACCTTCCAATGAGGGGGACGCAGATTCGATCCTTGGTCGGGGAACTAAGATCCCACATACTGCGAGGCAACTAAGCCTGCGTGCTAAAACTAATAAGCCCGCACGTCTCATCTAGAGAGTCTGCGTGCCGCAGACTACAGAGCCCAAGCGCTCTGGAGCCCGTGCGCCACAATGAAGATCTGACACAGCCAAAAATAGAAAAAAAAAAAAAAAAAAAGTTAGTGAACCTATACTAGAAACATCTGAAATGACAGTTCTTACTGTGCAATCTTACTTCTAGGGATCTATTCCAAAGATGCACAGGCAAAAATTTGAAAAGAGAATGCACAAGGCTATTCACTGTAGCATTATGCATGCTAGCATAACTGTAAACAACCCAAATGCTAATTGCTAGGGAATAAACTATGTACAAACAACAAAATACCATGAAATTAGAAAAAGAAATGAGGAATATCACTATATACTACTATGAGTGATTTCCAGGACATATAGTTAAATGAAAAAAGCAAAGTAGAGAAAAGCATATATAGCATTCTACCATTTGTATAGAGAAGAGAGTACAATTATCTATATCTACATCAGTTTCAAGATATATAGAAATTTGCTTTTACTTCTTAAAATGTCTGGAAAACCATAAATTTTTAACAAATGGTTACGTGTGTAGGAATAGGAAGCTATCAAAATGAAGGGGACTTCAGAATAGAAGACAGACTTCGGAATATACCCTGTTTTGCAGCCTCTGGTATCATATACATAATTTCCTTAATTTTAAAGAAAGAATTAAAGATAAAAAGAAAAAACAATTTCTAAAAAATCAAAAGCAAAATTACACAAACATGGATACTGGGTTGGTAGCACAACTACAGAGAAAATAATTATCCTAAGTGACCTGAAAACACAGTGATTTGACTGTACCTTTCTGATGGGATATATTGTAAGGACAAGAAGACTCAAAAAAGTCTTAAACCATTTTCATAAATCATGTTATTCATAATAGTTTGAATTATTCTGAGAGTGTTCTGTGGAATCAAGTTAAATGAAGAATGATGTTAGTGGCACTGAGAAGTGGGATTTTCAGTAAGCGGGGAACTAGATACAGATGTAACAGAGGAGGTTACAGAGAAATCCTGTAGTCCTGAACTTGAATTGAAGCTATCAGTATGAACATATGTAGTTTATCTTAAAAAACAAAATGAAACAAAAACTTTACTTCTAACTCTGTCCAGCTAAAAGGTCCAGAAACAATGGGTAACTGGATCAATGAGCAACCCCAGCAGTCAGACTGCGGCCTAAATACTGTTAAACTAGGGCTCCTGGAGAAATGGCAGATTCCAGCCTATGGCAGGAGCCTAGAACATCTTCTCATACCAGAGCAAGGAAGCTATGAAAGAAAGCTAGAGTAGTGTCCATTCAAAGAGGCTTCTGCTGGGCAAAGATGGGACAATCTGAGTATCATAAGGGTGATAAATGCAATGGATTGAAATGCATCAAACATATTTAAATCCATTAGTTCATAATGATACTTAAACAAGACTCTCTCTAGTCACATTTGAGATGCTAGGGTACTATTTCTTTGGAAAACTGGTGAATAAAGGGAAAGAATTGATCATTTAGCAACAAAATGACAGCTCTTATCTATTAGAGTCTTACAGGCAACAGTAGAAATTTATCTTGGCCTGTCAGATTTCTAAATTCTTAATCAAAGTATAACCAATAACTTTACTTATTGAGTGACTGAATTTGCCAACATCATAACTTAAAGAAAAAAAAGCATAAAAAGTTTTTTTGAATAAACTGCTATGCCTTAATTCACTTCTAGAATGAATAGTACATGACTGAAAGTTAGAGAATTTGCATATTTGCATAAAAGGCAGAAAGGAGCATTATGGTTTAAAATCAAGATGCTTAAATTTTTTTTTTAAATTTAAAAATTCTCGTAAGATAATTCTGAAGCACAGCCTAAGGCCTGCCACCCAAAGGCTATACTATATACAAGTTACAGTATTCAATAAATTGCTGAAGTTCAAATAAAGTTCACAATAAAATAGGATAAGAATAAAATATGTTATAATGAAGCAGAGAAAATAACTGTCATCACTGTCCAAAACAGGGTAGTGGTGGTAAAAAAATTTCCTTATTTTAAAAATTTGTCATTTTTATACTTGAGTTCCATTTTTGTTATGGTCATAAAGTAAATGATACAGACTCTATTTTAACCAAAGTAGCAATATTAATAGGTCAGAGATCCTCAAACAAAGATAGCTCTGTGGTACTTCCAATCACATTGCTGGTATTAACCAAGGCCAACTTACCTTTCATCATCTTTAAAATATGGCTCCACAAATACTTTCTGTTTGACTTTATCTTTTTTATCACCAGGAGCTGTAAACAAAACAATCATACCACAAACTGAATGTAGAACTTACTTAGAAATAATTAGCTTTTTTGGGGGAAAAAAAGGACATATACCAAAACTTCTATTTTTATTGGGTTTCATACTCTGGTCCCTGGGCAATTAGTTTAAATTTTCTATAACTAATTCCTTCCTTTCTTTTTCCTCTGCATAATAAGGAGAGTGTTGATTATCTCACCTAAGAATTACTAAAGAGATAAAAATCGTAACTATAAAAAGTATTTTAGACTTTAAAAGAACTACTCAGATGTCCATTATCATCTGGCACCAAACAACAATAACAAGATGGCTTTTAATCTGTTCACTTATTAGTCCCGTTGATTTTTATAATGTGTCTTTAAGGTAGCTGATAACTAGGAAATAAAAATATTTTAAAATTTTATCAGAATATTGGTGACAAAATAAGAACTAGAGCCCATGGACGTGAATCCCAAGTTGTCTAGACTCAAATAGCTAACTGCTATCATCTGTTCAAATAATCAAAATTTACTGAGCATTGTGCTAAGTTCTGGACATAAAATGTAGAACAGGAGAGACCAGGTCTCCTGTCCTCACGGAGTTTACATTGCAGTGAGGGAAACAGACATTAAGCAAGCAGACAGCTAAGGCTACCTGAACATGTAAGGTAATAACTGATGAATACAGAGAAGTCAGCCGTGAGAAGAGGTACGAATGGGGAATGTTCTAGGTAAGGGTCCTTGATGGCAAAAAGTTTGGCACATTATAAGAAGTAAGAGGAGGATAGTGTGGTTGAGATTTAGCAAAAAACGGAAGTGTTGGGGAAGATGAGGCTGGGGTGGGGGGAGTGGGCAGGTACCAGATCATGATGGGACATGGAGGCCAAGAGAAGGAGTTTGAATTTTATTGCAAGTGCAGTGGGAAGCCACTGAAGGCTTTTAAATATTATCTACTTTACTGAGGCATAATTTACATACATGGATTTTAAGTGTACTATGATGAATTTTTACAGATGTATATTCCAGTGTAACTGCTAATACCCAAATCGAGACAGAGAACATTCCCATGAGTTTCCTATTCCACTGTTTCTCCTGCACAAGAATGTTCTCTTATGTCTCTCCCCTCCCCAACAATCACTGATTTAATTTCTATCACCATAACTTAGTTATGTCTGTTTTAGAGCTTCATATCAATGAGATTATATAGTATGTATTCTTTTTCATCTTGTGCATTTGTCTAGCTCAACAGGTTTTAGAGACTGATCCATGTTGATGAGTCTAGTAGTTCCCTCCTTTTTGTTGTGAAGTAGTGTTCCATCATGAGTATACCACAATTTATTCACCTGCTGATGGACATTTGGGTTGTTTCCAGTTTTGACCTATTACAAATAGCACTGCTATGAACATTCTTGAACACATCTTTCCGTGAACACGTTTTCATTTTTCTTGGGTATATATCTAGGAGTGGAATTGCTGGGTCACAACACAGGTATATGCTTAGCTTTTACAAAAAACTGACAACTTCAATAAAGCTGTTAAAAAACCCCTGCTGAACTGTTTTTCCAAAGTATAGTCAATTTTCTACTCCACCAACAATGCATGAGAGTTCCAGCTGCTCTTCACACTTGCTAATGCTAGATGTTAGCAATCTTTTTAACCATTCCGGGGGTGTGAACTGTTATCGCCATCCCTGACTGTCCAAGAATGTTGATCGTCTTTTCATGTGCTTATTGGCCATTCAAATATCTTCTTTTCATTGAAGGATTTTTAAGCAAGAATACAATCCAACTTAAATTTAAACTAAGTCACTTTTAATTCTCTGTAGAGACTGGGCTAGAGATAAGAGATACATAAGAAGACCAGTTAGGAGGCCTGGAATAGAATAGGTAGAGATCAGAGTGGCTGAGACCAGGTAGTGGCTACAGAGATGGAGAGAAGTGAAGTGTTATGAAATATATTTTGGAGATACTGCTGCCAGGGTATTAGACTGGGCATGAAGGTCAGGTGAAAAAAGTCAAATATGACTCCCACATTTCCATCTTTAGTAAATGTGAGGATAGTAACTGAGGCTTAATGAAACCCAGAAAGGCAGAGGAAGATCAAATTTGGGTAGAAAAATAAAGATTTCTAATTGGAATATATTAATTTTAAGGTGCTTATAAGATGTCCAGTATGTAAGTGGAATAAAGTCTGAGGTTCAGAAGAGAATGGACGAGGGTGGGAGTAATGAATATACAGAAACGTCTTACAGAACAGGACATACTCTCGTGTTCTTCCTACTTCATAGGCTGCACCTCCTTCTCAGTTTCCTTTGCTGGTTTCTTCCTTTTAAAGTTGCCATATCCTAGAGGTCAGAACTTGAAATACTCCTCTTTTCTATTTATATTCAATTCTTGGGTGTTCTCACTCAGTGTCATGACTTTCAGCTCCATCTACTTGCTGTTCACCTCCTGCCCACTAAGTCATTTTTTTTTATTCTGGATTTCCTGTCCAAACTTGACACATGTCAACTGCCTACAAACACCTCCCCTTGAATATCTAGTAAGTACTAACATGTCCAGAACTGAGCTTTTGATATCCTGCCCGAAATCTACTCCTTCCTATGAGGGAAGACTAGGTAGAATTTTGTGATATGGGGGTCTAGAAAATGAAATAAATGGACAGAAAGTCCTAAATTCTATGCCTGAGTGACTGGGAAAAATAAAAAAGTCTGAAAGGTCACTTGGTAGGAAATAAATGGAACTTGGTTTAGATATCTTAAGTTTAAGCTGTTGAAGAGACGCAAAAGTAGGATTACTAAGAAATGCAGGGCTGGGATTCATTGGAGAAATCAAACTAGAGATGCAGATTGGGAGTTTTATTTTCAGAGGTAATTTAATAAAAGCATGAGAGAAAATGAGTGTGAGGAAGAAAACAGAGTCTTGGGGATACTCTAGGAAACAGAAGTTGCCAGAGATCAGAAGAGCAGTGCAGCATTGCCACAAAAGCTAAGTGAGAAGAAATTCTGGGATGTTCAGTGTGAAAAGCAACTTAAAAAAAAAAAGATAGAAATTAATAATTATACCTTATAAAAGAATATCTTTTTTTTTGAAATGAAACCAATTTGCAAAGGGCTTGGGGAGAAAAATGAATTGAACAGTTGTGAATTTTTATCACGAAATTTGCTTGATCAAGTTTTTGCCATGGACTGAGCAAACAAAAGCATGCTGTTATGTATCTTTGGTTAAGGTCTCATCCTGTGGGCTGTCACTTTAAAAAGCACAAGGAAAACATAATCAAGATAGATTTATATTCAATGCTTTGACTATTGTCATAGCAGAAGTTGTGCTCATTTAAGCCACTATAAAACCACCTTTGCACTAAATTAAAAATTGACCGTTTTATTCACAGTAAGAAAATGAGATATTTAGCAAGAATTTTAACTAATTTTCAATTCAGATTATCTACTTAAGAGTTTCACTTAGACTGTTCTTCTTTTGATTGATATCCTACATTATGAATTACTGCTTCTAATAAAACAGATCTGAAGAAGACAGATATAGTATTTTATCTGGGAAGGTAAAGTATTCAAGCAGGAAACAGGTCTGAATTTTCTGCAAAACTTCCTCTTTTCACTCAATTACAATAATTCACTTAATTATGGTATCACTTAACAAAGAATTTTCTCAAAACTTTTATAAGCTGAGTGAAAGGTTCATAGGAACCCTCTGAACTATTTTTGGTAACGCTTCTATTAATCTGAAATTATCTTTAAAAAAAACGAAAAAAATTTATTCAAGAAGCATGAAACTTGGTTAAGATACCTCATTAAGCCTCTGTTAATAAGCATGATGACTTAATTTACTAAACTCAGTGTACTGGAAAAACCATAATTAGAAAGGAAACTGCCTTACAGTTTGGTTTTTTTGTAGCAGTTGACGACTCCTCTTCATCTGCTACTTGGGGGAAGCTATCCACCAAACACGATTCATATTCTTCATGTGTAGTCCGATCAAACATATCTTCCAAGCTATCATTCATTTTTCTTTCTCCATCTATGTGAAAGAGCATTGGCTTAGGCAACAAGCAAGCTTTTTGCTTTCTATGTAGACCAATGTGAAACTTGTAGGAACTGCCACAAAATAATTCAGATGTGTATGAGGCAACAGTAAACCCCAAGCCTGGGTAGTTACTGCACATTTATAAAGGTTTTATGTTATGCCTTCAAATGTCCTTTACTCATGTGAAGAGAATGCTAGTTTTTGTTACTGCCATTATAAATGTTAAAAAATCTTTTTCTCTCTATCAGCTCATGTATCAATATAATTCATACTAAACCAAAAGGAACTACTGAAAGGAATGGTGAGGAACAGAAAACACAGCATAATAAATGGTGAAAAATATGAAGTTTAAATAAACTATGTATAAATAACTGACATCAAAATCTCTATAGAGTTTTGTTTACCTGCTTATTTTTTTAATGTGGTAGCAAAAAAGTATTTTCTTGCATTATCATTAACACTTGGAAGTTCAGTGTTACAGAAATAATGAATTCAATTCCATATTTGATACGCAAAGTGCTAACTTCATCTTCAGAGTACTAACTACATTTCCATTATATAATTATATTTTTAAAAACACCAGTTTACTAAAAATAGAAATAGATTCAGTTGGCTAACAGATATGACAAAACTGAAGCCTACCAAGATTACTCTATATAAAGTAACTACCACCTCCCCCCCATGCAGACTTCTCTGGCACCTCACCCCGTTTTATCTTTCCCTAGCACTTGCCATCATCTAGCATATCATACTTGTTTGTTTCTCCCCTATTACAATGTAAGCTCCATGAGCTAGGTACTTTTGTTCTGTTCACTATTATCTCCAATTCCTAATACAGAACTGTGTCTTGATAATTATTGAATGATTAAACATTTGTTCACTTTTCATTTTGAGGGTCAAATTTGTAGGTAAAAATAACTTCTATGTACCAGGCAGTATGCTAGGCATTCCCAAAGCATTCTGTGTATGCTGTTAGTAAATCACAATAAGTTAATGATTTATTTTTTTGCGGGTCAGACTTCTGATTGTAAAGTGCTTGAGGACAGAGACCATATCCTTACTGATCTTTCTATCATAGCATCTACTAAGTCTAACACAGAGTAGAGATATAAAAATCAGTTTTGACTTGAAATAGTAGTAATTGAGAGTTTAATGGTATGTTTCATCTTTAACCAATTCTAAGTATGAAAAAGATCTACCTTATGGGTAAAATGGGCAGACTGTTTTTTTCCAAGTATGGGCTCAACAATATCTCCTATTCCATTTGCTGTTCTTATAATGTGATCTTGGAACTCCTCCTACTGAGCAACTTCTGAGTCCAGATCATAAAAATACCATGCACTTCTGCCTTGCTCTTTGGGGATGCTCACTCTGGGAACCTAATGTCCAAGTAATGAGGAAGCTCAAACTAACCCATGTGGGAAGACTATGTGGAGAAGCCCTGAGACTGAATAAGGAGAGAGAGAGAGATGCCAAGTATCTCCCATCTGTCTAGCCCTCTGCTGTTCCAGCTCCAGCCACCATCTGTCTATAACTGCATGAGACCCGGAGACAGAACCACCCAGCCCAGACCTTCCTGAATTCCTGAGGCACAGAAACTATGAAAGATAAGAAAATGGTTGTTGTTCTAATCCTCTAAATTACTGGAGTGACTGATTTTTCAGCAATAGTACTCACAACACCTTATTTAGTCAAAATTATCTAGGTAATTTTAGTTTAAGTCCTAGTTAAACTCATTAGTTTAAGTTCTAGTTTCACCTCCATATGATACTTGCTTCAAATATATTGGGGAAACTATCATCTTCTTAGATTAACTAGATAAATTTGAAGCCAAAGTTGTCATACTTTAGTTTTTCCCTTTTCTACAAAACTGAGGAAAACATTATCAGGAACTGGTCCCAGGAAAAAACTAATCTTTTTTTTTTTTTTTTTAATAAGTTTATTTATTTATTTTTGGCTGTGTTGGGTCTTCGTTTCTGTGCGAGGGCTTTCTCTAGTTGCAGCGAGCGGGGGCCACTCTTCATCGCGGCACGCGGGCCTCTCACTGTCGCGGCTTCTCTTGTTGCGGAGCACAGGCTCCAGACGCACAGGCTCAGTAGTTGTGGCTCACGGGCCCAGTTGCTCCGCGGCATGTGGTATCCTCCCAGACCAGGGCTCGAACCCGTGTCCCCTGCATTGGCAGGCAGATTCTCAACCACTGCGCCACCAGGGAAGCCCCCAAAACTAATCTTAAAAGCAAAGTCATCTTCTTAAGAAGAAAGTTATTTAAGCGTCATTTACTATAAAAAGACAATAAATCACTGTTAAGGTTTACTTTTTTTTTTTCAACATCTTTATTGGAGTATAATTGCTCTACAATGGTGCATTAGCTTCTGCTGTATAACAAAGTGAATCAGCTATACATACACATATATCCCCATATCTCCTCCCTCTTGCATCTCCCTCCCACCCTCCCTATCCCACCCCTCTAGGTGGTCACAAAGCACGGAGCTGATCTCCCTGTGCCATACAGCTGCTTCCCACCAACCATCCATTCTACATTTGGTAGTGTATATATGTCCATGGCACTCTCTCACCTCGTCCCAGCCCACACCTCCCCCTCCCCGTATCCTCAAGTCCACTCTGCACGCGTCTTTATTCCTGTCCTGCCCCTTTGTTCTTCAGAATCATTTTTTTTTTTAAGATTCCATATGTATGTGCTAGCATATGGTATTTGTTTTTCTCTTTCTGACTTACTTCACTCTGTATGACAGACTCAAGGTCCATCCACCTCACTACAAATAACTCAATTTCGTTTCTTTTTATGGCTGAGTAATATTCCATTGTATATATGTGCCACATCTTCTTTATCCATTCATCTGTCGATGGACACTTAGGTTGCTTCCATGTCCTGGCTATTGTAAATAGAGCTGCAATGAACATTGTGGTACATGACTCTTTTTGAATTATGGTTTTCTCAGGGTATATGCCTGGTAGTGGGATTGCTGGGTCGTACGGTAGTTCTATTTTTAGTTTTTTAAGGAACCTCCATACTGTTCTCCATAGTGGCTGTATCAATTTATATTCCCACCAACAGTGTAAGAGGGCCTCTTTCCTCCACACCCTCTCCAGCATTTATTGTTGGTATATTTTTTGATGATGGCCATTCTGACCGGTGGGAGGTGATACCTCACTGTAGTTTTGATTTGCATTTCTCTAATGATTATTGATGTTGAGCATCCTTTCATGTGTTTGTTGGCAATCTATATATCTTCTTGGGAGAAATGTCTATTTAGGTCTTCCACCCATTTTTGGATTGGGTTGTTTGTTTTTTTGATATTGAGTTGCACGAGCTGCTTGTATATTTTGGAGATTAATCCTTTGTCAGTTGCTTCGTTTGCAAATATTTTCTCTGATTCTGAGGGTTGTCTTTTCATCTTGTTTATGATTTCCTTTGCTGTGCAAAAGCTTTTAAGTTTCATTAGGTCCCATTTGTTTATTTTTGTTTTTATTTCCCTTTCTCTAGGAGGTGGGTCAAAAAGGATCTTGCTGTGATTTATGTCACAGAATGTTCTACCTATGTTTTCCTCTAAGAGTTTTATAGTGTCTGGCCTTACATTTAGGTCTTTAATCCATTTTGAGTTTATTTTTGTGTATGGTGTTAGGGAGTGTTCTAATTACATTCTTTTACATGTAGCTGTCCAGTTTCCCCAGCACCACTTATTGAAGAGGCTGTCTTTTCTCCATTGTATACTCTTGCCTCCTGTATCAAAGATAAGGTGATCATATGTGAGTGGGTTTATCTCTGGGCTATCTATCCTGTTCCACTGATCTATATTTCTGTTTTTGTGCCAGTACCATATCGTCTTGATTACTGTAGCTTTGTAGTATAGTCTGAAGTCAGGGAGCCTGATTCCTCCAGCTCTGGTTTTCTTTCTCAAGATTGTTTTGGCTATTCGGGGTCTTTTGTTGTTTCCATACAAACTGTGAAATTTTTTGTTCTAGTTCTGTGAACAATGTCATTGGTAGTTTGACAGGGATTGCACTGAATCTGTAAATTGCTTTGGGTAGTATAGTCATTTTCACAATGTTGATTCTTCCAATCCAAGAACATGGTATATCTCTCCATCTGTCTGTATCGTCTTTAATTTCTTTCATCAGTGTTTTATAGTTTTCTGCATACAGGTCTTTTGTTTCCTCTTCTTTTTGTTGCAGTGGTAAATGGGACTGTTTCCTTAATTTCTCTTTCAGATTTTTCATTGTTAGTGTATAGGAATGCAAGAGATTTCTGTGCATTAATTTTGTATCCTGCTGCTTTACCAAATTCATTGATTAGCTCTAGTAGTTTTCTGGTAGCATCTTTAGGATTCTCTATGTATAGCATCATGTCATCTGCAAACAGTGACAGCTTTACTTCTTTTCTGATTTGGATTCCTTTTATTTCTTTTTCTTCTCTGATTGCTGTGCTAAAACTTCCAAAACTATGTTGAATAATGGTGGTGAGAGTGGACAACTTTGTCTTGTTCCTGATCTGAGTGGAAATAGTTGCAGTTTTTCACCACTGAGAATGATGTTGGCTGTGGGTTTGTCATATATGGCCTTTATTATGTTGAGGTAAGTTTCCTCTATGCCTACTTTCTGCAGGGTTTTTTATCATAAACGGGTGTTGAATTTTGTTGAAAGCTTTTCCTGCATCTACTGAGATGATCATATGGTTTTTCTCCTTCAATTTGTTAATATGGTTTATCACACTGATTGATTTCCATATACTGAAGAATCCTTGCATTCCTGGGATAAACCCCACTTGATCATGGTGTATGATCCTTTTAATGTGCTGTTGGATTCTGTTTGCTAGTATTTTGTTGAGGATTTTTGCATCTATGTTCATCAGTGATATTGGCCTGTAGTTTTCTTTTTTTGTGGCATCTTTGTCTGGTTTTGGTGTCAGGGTGATGGTGGCCTTGTAGAATGAGTTTGGGAGTGTTCCTCCCTCTGCTATATTTTGGAAGAGTTTGAGAAGGATAGGTGTTAGCTCTTCTCTAAATGTTTGATGGAATTCGCCTGTAAAGCCATCTGGTCCTGGGCTTTTGTTTGTTGGAAGATGTTTAATCACAGTTTCAATTTCAGTGCTTGTGATTGGTCTGTTTATATTTTCTATTTCTTCCTGGTTCAGTCTCAGAAGGTTGTGCTTTTCTAAGAATTTGTCCACTTCTTCCAGGTTGTCCACTTAATTGGCATATAGGTGCTTGTAGTAATCTCTCATGATCCTTTGTATTTCTGCAGTGACAGTTGTTACTTCTCCTTTTTCATTTCTAATTCTATTGCTTAGAGTCTTCTCCCTTTTTTTTCTTGATGAGTCTGGCTAATGGTTTATCAATTTTGTTTATCTTCTCAGAGAACCATCTTTAATTTTATTGATCTTTGCTGTCATTTCCTTCATTTCCTTTTATTTCTGATCTGATCTTTATGATTTCTTTCCTTCTGCTAACTTTGGGGTTTTTTTGTTCTTATTTCTCTAATTGCTTTAGGTGTAAGGTTAGGTTGTTTATTTGAGATTTTTCTTGTTTCTTGAGGTAGGATTGTATTGCTATAAAGTTACCTCTTAGAACTGCTTTTGCTGCGTCCCATAGGTTTTGGGTCGTCATGTTTTAATTGTCATTTGTTTCTAGGAATTTTTTGATTTCGTCTTTGATTTCTTCACTGATCTCTTGGTTATTTAGTAGTGTAGCCTCCATGTGTTTGTATTTTTTACATTTTTTTCCAGTAATTGATATCTAGTCTTATAGCGTTGTGGTCAGAAAAGATACTTGATACGATTTCAATTTTCTTAAATTTACCAAAGCTTGATTTGTGACTGAAGATATGATCTATCCTGGAGAATGCTGCGTGAGCACTTGAGAAAAAAGTGTATTCTGCTGGTTTTGGATGGAATATCCTAGAAATATCAATTAAGTCCATCTTGTTTAATGTGTCATTTAAAGCTTGTGTTTCCTTATTTTCCATTGGATGATCTGTCCATTGGTGAAAGTGGGGTGTTAAATGTCCCCTACTATTGTTGTGTTACTGTTGATTTCCCCTTTTATGGCTGTTAGCATTTGCCTTATGTATTGAGGTGCTCCTATGTTGGGTGTATAAATATTTACAATTGTTATATCTTCTTCTTGGATTGATCCCTTGATCATTATGTAGTGTCCTTCTTTGTCTCTTGTAACAGTCTTTAAAGTCTATTTTGTCTGATATGAGAATTGCTACTCCAGCTTTCTTTTGATTTCCATTTGCATGGAATATCTTTTTCCATCCCCTCACTTTCAGTCTGTATGTGTCCCTAGGTCTGAAGTGGGTCTCTTGTAGACAGCATATATACGAGTCTTGTTTTTGTATCCATTCAGCCAGTGTATGTCTTTTGCTTGGAGCATTTAATCCATTTACATTTAAGGTAGTTATCAGTATGTATGTTCCTATTACCATTTTCTTAATTGTTTTGGGTTTCTTATTGTACGTCTTTTCCTTCTTTTGTGTTTCCTGCCTAGAGAAGTTCCTTTAGCATTTGTTGTAAAGCTGGTTTGGTGGTGCTGAATTCTCTTAGCTTTTGCTTGTCTGTAAGGCTTTAATTTCTCTGTCAAATCCGAATGATATCCTTGCTGGGTAGAGTAATCTTGGTTGTAGGTTTTTTCCTTTCATCTCTTTAAATATGTCCTGCAGCACCCTTCTGGCTTGCAGAGTTTCTGCTGAAAGATCAGCTGTTAACCTTATGGGGATTCCCTTGTATGTTATTTGTTGCTTTTCCCTTGCTGCTTTTAATATTTTTTCTTTGTATTTAATTTTTGATTGTTTGATTAATATGTGTCTTGCCATGTTCTCCTTGGATTTATCCTCTATGGGACTCTCTGTGCTTCCTGGACTTGACTATTTCCTTTCCCATATTAGGCGAGTTTTCCACTATAATCTCTTCAAATATTTTCTCAGTCCCTTTCTTTTTCTCTTCTTCTTCTGGGACCCCTATAATTCGAACGTTGGTGTGTTTAATGTTGTCCCAGAGGTCTCTGAGGCTGTCCTCAATTCTTTTCATTCTTTTTTCTTTATTCTGCTCTGTGGTAGTTATTTCCACTATTTTATCTTTCAGGTCACTTATCCGTTCTTCTGCCTCAGTTATTCTGCTATTGATTCCTTCTAGAGAATTTTTAATTTCATTCACTGTGTTGTTCATCATTGTTTGTTTGCTCTTGAGTTCTTCTAGGTCCTTGTTACACGTTTCTTGTATTTTCTCCATTCTATTTCCAGGATTTTGGATCATCTTTTCTATCATTATTCTGAATTCTTTTTCAGGTAGACTGCCTATTTCCTCTTCATTTGTTTGGTTGGGTGGGTTTTTACCTTGCTCCTTCATCTGCTGTGTGTTTCTCTGTCTTCTCATTTTGCTTAACTTACTGTGTTTGGGGTCTCCTTTTTGCAGGCTGCAGGGCTGTAGTTCCCATTGTTTTTGGTGTCTGCCCCCAGTGGGTAAGGTTGGTTCAGTGGGTTGTGTAGGCTTCCTGGTGGAGGGGACTGGTGTCTGTGTTCTGGTGGATGAGGCTGGATCTTGTCTTTCTGGTGGGTAGGACCGCATCTAGTGGTGTTTTTTGGGGTCTGTGAACTTAGCATGATTTTAGGCAGCCTCTCTGCTAATGGGTGGGGTTGTGTTCCTGTCTTGCTAGTTGTTTGGCATGGGGTGTGCAGCACTGGAGCTTGCTGGTCGTTGAGTGGAGGTGGGTCTTAGCATTGAGACAAAGACCTCTGGGAGAGCTCTTGCCGACTGATATTATGTGGGGCCGGGAGGTCTCTGGTGAACCAATGTCCTGAACTCGGCTCTTCCACCTCAGAGGCTCAGGCCTGAAAGCTGGCTGGAGCACCAGGACCCTGTCAGCCACATGGCAGGAGAAGGTGGGCCATGAGTTGGCTGTCAGCCACTGCCCTGTTGTAGCTCTGTCGCAGCTGTCTCCAAAGGTCACCCAGATACATTGGGTTATTCCACCATTCCTCAGAACTTGCACATGCCTGTCTGGGATTTGTAGATGTCCTCCTGATACTCTTCATTGAAATACCTTGCATTCATGGTGGTGAGAGGTATGCTAATAGTGTTGGTTCTCTTCAGTTCAGAGACTGGGACAGTCTGAGCCTTCATGTGGCCAAGTCAGGAGCAGCTGGCCAACGGTCCCAAAGTGATAACATGTCAGATTCCAAGAAGGCTTTCTGTAGCGCCTGAGCAGTAGTCCCAAGCCGCCGCTCAGCTGCAGCACTGACCGGGGAACTCGGTGGGACCCTCAAACGAGGATTTCTGCCGGCCCTAGAGCCTAACTTGCCCACCCAGGCAAGGAGCCGAGGAGAGCGTCTTCTGGCCCCATCTCACCAGAGGAGCGGACACCTGGTTAAGGTTTACTTTTAATAGGTACTGTCCTCTCAACGTAGGCAGCCAGGTACTTGATTGAATGGATGTTATTACTCAAGAACAAAGAATTAAGGCAAAGGCTATTAAAATTTTCTCTCACTTACTGCATTTGGGGCAGCAAGAGATAAGGTGTTTCTTAAGAAGCAAGGACAAGACTGGCTGTTTTACTACTGGGCCCTGAGTAGGTAGACTAGAGAATATTCAGCAGAACATAGAAAATGCACACACAGTCTGAATGTCCTCAATTTCTAAGAGACGATCATTGGAAAAGGCCTCTGTTTTTAGCCCTGCATCCTCACGTGGCAGGTCCTAACTCTTTAACACATAAGAGTGATGAATGACAACTATTCCCAGGCTAGTTGATCTCATGTCATACGCCTCTGTAGTTAGGAATGTTGCTAAGGTGGTGCCAAATGAAATCCTTCCATTGTTCCCACCTCTTTCAGAAAATCAAGGCTTTAGATGAAGAATTAACAGTTTCTCACTACAATGGGCTGTAGACTCCTAGTTCTGCCAAATCTCCTCTTCTATAGAAGTAGAATATGGCAGTCACTCACTCATCATATATACTATCATTCTTAGTTTACTGCTAATTTGCAAATCTATACTAATACTTCTCAGTGGAATCCTCCCTTTTTTTCCTTATCAAATTGTTTTGGAAAAGAATATTTCTAAAACAGGACTCTCAAGATTCCTTTTACACCTTTTATAAAAAAATTATCTAAACCAGGGATCAGGAAACTTTTTCTTAAAGGGTCAGACAGTAAATATTTTAGGCCTGTGGGGCCATAAGGTCTCTGCAGAAACTACTCAGCTCTGCTGCTGTGTTCAACAAGCAGCCATAGGCAATAAATAAACAAGTGAGTGAGGCTGGGTTCCAGTAAAACTTTACTTACAAAACTGGCAGCTGGCTTTAGTTTCCTGACCCCTGGAAACAACTTGAATTCTTTTGGAAATAAAAATTATTTTTACTAAAGATTTTTTTCCTGAAATATTGACACTAAGCTTTACTAAAGAGAAATCTAGTATTATGAGAACAGGGGGGAAAAAAAAACTGGTTTATGGTGAAGAGGTCACTTATTTCATCAGTGCAATGGTATGTCTATAAACTTCCCTCCACATCTGTATTAAAATTAAAAAAAAAAATCAAATCTTACTTGGACATTTTTCTCCCTTCTGCTCTTGATTCTTCATTTTTAAAAGCACAGTTTCACTAACCAATGTACAGTCCATGTCCACTGTCTCTCCTCCTGCTAATCTTGACTGACTGCCATCCTGAATAAATATTTAAAAATTCAAAATTTTAACAATTATTCCGTTATGGCCTAATATTTACTTTTTTTGGGGGGGGGTGGGGTAAAATATACATAACATAAATGTTTCCATTTTAATCATTTTTTAAGTGTACACTTACATTTCAGTAGCATTAAGTAATATTTACCTTTACCCTTTAGGAATATAGATACATTTAGGTTTAAATGCCTGTAAACCATTTTTAGCTTTGACATACAAGCATCATCTCTCAAGCCTAGGAAAAGGACTGCTGCCAAGCATGAGAGAACTGTGTGTTACCACGATCCCTGGAGCTTCCTTTCTTCCCTAATCTGCTTCACAGAAATTAACATCAATGTACACCAAGAAGAAAAGTTCGTAAGTCAAATTTGATTTCTTAATGGATATTTATTACTCTAGCAACTGTTAAATAGTTTATTAATATGCTACCAAGTGAAAGAGAACCTCTCAAACTATGAAGAACCTAAATACAAACCAAAAAATTTATTTATGCTATGAATTTTAATGAAAAAATACACAGCATTTAAAAAAATTAGCCAACTGGGAAAAATGAAATTGTTTTCTTGAAGGTAGATTATTTTAAGTTAATCAAGGCATATGACAGATTATTTTGATAAAAAATAAAACTATTTAAAATATGTAATTAGCATTTTACATTAGTTTAAAACTATATTTTTCAGCAAAGTTCTCTAAAGTCAGAAAGTATTATTACACTTTCAAAAATACCATAATGTTGGCATAATAAATGTTATTATTTCATAGTTTTCTGAATAAATACATGAAGGCTGTAAGAGGTATGTGATTACCTCAAGGTCACAGAGTCAGGACAGCAGGGTGACTAACAATACACTAGAATAACCACATGGGCTTTGGTTCTATTTTCTAACTTACCTTTGTATCTACTACAGTAATATCCATTTTATACTGAGAAAGGTCTGCTCCTGGATCTATACTCCACTGGATATTTTCAAAGGATACATCTTAGATAAGGAGAAAAAAATGCACAATTAAAAACAAATTTTAAAAATTCTCATCACTTTAAAATAAAACATTATGGGACCCACAGAATGAGAGAAAAGTTTTGCAAAT
Source organism: Balaenoptera physalus (assembly GCF_965194825.1). Classification (NCBI taxonomy): domain Eukaryota; kingdom Metazoa; phylum Chordata; class Mammalia; order Artiodactyla; family Balaenopteridae; genus Balaenoptera; species Balaenoptera physalus. Next base: position 57,234,410 of record NC_138897.1, read on the forward strand.
CATATGTCTGATAAAGGACTTGTACCTAGAATATATAAAAAACTGTCACAACTCAATAATAAGACAATTACTCCAATTGAGAATAAGCAAAGGACCTGAATAGACAGTCATTCAAAGAAGATATACAACTGGCCAATAAGTACATGAAAAGATGCGCAACATCATTAGCCATCAGGGAAAGGCAAATCAAAACCACAATTGAGATATAACTTCACACCCACAGGATGGCTAGAATCAAAGAGACAGACAGTAACAAGTGTTGGTGAGAATGTGGAGAAATTGGAACCCGCAAAATGTGAAGAAACTGGAACCCTCACATGCTGCTGGTGGGAATGTAAAACGTTGTAGCTCCTTTGGAAGAAAGTTAGATAGTTCCTCAAAAGGTTAAACACAGAGTTAGCATGTGCAAATGTTTACAGATATACATGTAAATGCAAAGAAAAGGACAGGTTATCTATGGGGTGAGGAACAAGGTTTGGACGATAAATTTCTACTTTCTATATTTAAAAAAATCTGTATAGTTTAAATTTTTTAAAGCTTTCTTTTTGTAAAGAAAATAAACAACTACATAGAACAGGTAAATCTATAAAATCACCTATAAAAGTAGGTATTAAAGATGTCAATTTATTTTTTCAAAAAGCAGAAGAGCAGGAAAATCACATGTAAAGTGAAACCAATAAGAATTGTGCTATAAACACAGAAACATACAGGGATAAGATATTTTTTCTGAAAATAATTCAGTCTATCCAAAGAATATACATAATATATTACAATACTCAATTTAAAGTCATTAAAAAAGAGTAGAAATGCTATTTATAGTGTACATACCTTGGTTGTTTTGTAGAGACTTTGTTTTAGCAATTCTACATGGATTTAACTGAAGAACTGATGCAAGTTCACATGCTCCATGGACTGACCTGGTTTTTACTTTTATAGGCTCACGAGAACCAGCACCCTAAAACAGAAAGAATTATTAGCATCTAGGAGAAATCACAAACAACCATTTTAATCAGAATCCTTGAACATTTAACACAAACCTTCATGTCGTCAAAAAGATTCTCTGTCTCCAAACTTTCACGTGGACGTAGAGGGATTTTAAAGATAGAATTTTCTTCCTTTATTTGTAACAGTGTTTTATTATCCGGAGATTTACTCAAGGACTGGAGGAGGGACTCCTGTAAACTGCTGGGCTCTTCTGGGGAATCTTTGGTTAACCCACAGCTCCCACTCAAGGCCTTACGGCTTGAGGAAGAGCCCTTTGGAACAGGCTTCAAAACCTCATAGAGAGTCACTTGCCTAAATCCGATTTTAGAGTTCTCACTTCCTTGGCTTTTCTCTTGACGCTGAATAGCTGAAAATCGATCAGACAGATCCAGAGGTTTATCCATCACATAGTCTCCATTCATGTAAGAATGACTATCCGGTGGAAAAGGAAAGGCATTTTCTTTATCAAAGGAGGCTTGGGGGCAGCTTACTTCATCTTCACTTTCTTCCTCGATTTTCTTCCTTTTGGTTCGGCCTCCCAGTGATTTCAGGGGTACCACATGTTTATCTTTATCAGTAACAGTACCTTTAATGTGATCAATACTATCCTGTTCACTTGTATTTTTAATTATAAGCATCTGCTTATTAGAAGATGACTGGTTAGTGATCTTCTTCACTTCAGCCCCAATATTATGATGTGTGAAAAGGGCACCATCTTCAGATTTTGATCTAGGATTCTCTGATCTAGAATTAGAAGTGTTGCTGAAAGGCATTGTTTTCAGATGGTTTTTTTTCCCAGTCTCTAAAAGAGAAGGGGACAAACCTGTATTCAAACCTAAACTACTTTTCACATTAGAGGTAGCTCCAAATACAGGAGATGATACCCGAGTAGTCAATTCTTCTTGAGGAGGAGTCTTTGAATTAGAATCTGAAAATCTAAAAAAATAAAGAGTGGTAAAGCTTTTTTCCTATTAAAGAAATAGAGTAAAAATTAAAAAACAAGCATAATGAGAAAACTTTTGCTAATATAGAATTATTAACAGTAAGGTCTTATCCACATCTTAGAGGCAGACCATTAACCAAAATTTAAGATACAATATAGTTGCTGGCTTCTCTTTATTTGGCTGACAAAAAGCAGAGGGAAATGTAACAGCAAACCTATCTCAATACAATGATATTCCTATCTATAAATAGTTTTCCTAAGTAACTTAAATAAATTCACTATATAAGAAAATCATATTTTAATAAATCCCACTAGGGACACAAATTCTTTTGCTGTTACGAAATCTTATCATGAGTAACTCCAAGAAACAAAATTCTTATACTACAGAATTGAACATAACTCAAGACCCAGCCTGCCTGTAGCAGAGGAGACAGCTGTGGCAGTAGAAAGAGCATTAGGGTTAAGTTTGAAGACGTGGAATGGCTAAGAGCTCTGACTCTCATACTTAATAGTTGTGTGGTCTTAAAAAGACATTTAACCTTTGTGAAGCTGCATTTTTGTTGACTGTAAAAAATGGGGGTAATAAAACCTACTTTAATGAGTTACTATGATGACAAATTAAATGTGATACATGTATCTAATACTGAAAGCTCTTTTAAAAAGCAAAGTGCTACATAAATATAGGTATTGTTAGTTAATGGATGTTCTGAAATTAGTAAAAACAAGATGTATCCCAATCTTGGAAGCTCATCTGAACTAATGATGGATTTCATAAAATGTCCAGTTTTTGAAAATACAAACCCAGAAGGGATGATTGGATCTTTAAAGGAGATAAGGCTGGGACCTCTTAAGTACTCCTTGACAGAAGTACAGAAAGAATCTAAAAGTAATATCCATCTCTCTACATTAACACAAAAAGCCCTCAATTGGTCATAAACTGGGGGAAATATTTTTTTAAGTAAAAATTAATACAACCAGAATAAAAAGCTGAGGGAGAGAAATAGTTTAAATATATGGAACTCACTGTAATGGAATTTCATTGACAGTTTATAAGTTTTTACCAAAGTGCCCCAAATTACCTTAAACTATCTTCACTATTTCTTCTAGATTCCTCAAAAGGTTTTTTGTGATCTCCTTCCAGACAGTGGTAGAGCTCATCACCAAGAGGGCTCATAGGACCTCGAGATTCCTTCAATAATAAAAGATAAAGTACATAAATACAATGGAAGATTATTAATTCTCTCTTTTTTTTTTTTTGGCCGTGCCACACAGCATGCGGGATCTTAGTTCCCTGACCAGGGATCAAACCTGTGCCCCCTGCAGTGGAAGCATGGAGTCTTAACCACTGGACTGCCAGGGTAGCCCCAAGATTATTTATTCTTAAAAAGGAATGAAATACTGATACACGTTATGATGTGGATAAGGCTAAGTGAAAGACGCCAGACTCAAAAGCCACATATATGATCCCATTTATATATGAATTATCCAGAATAGGTAAATTCACAAGGACAGAAAGCAGACTGGTGGTTGCCAATTCCAAAAAACAAGATTAGTTAGATTAGAGGAAGGGAATAGAGATGACTGATTATACTTATAGGAGACAAATTTAAAAGGATCCTTTAGAGAGCTGTGCTTCCCGAACTTTAACATGCATACAAATCAACTGAGGATCTTGTGAAAATATAAGTTCTCTTTCAGTACGTCTGGGGTTAGGTTTGAGATTTTCTATCTCTAACAAACCTCCAAGGATGCAGATGCTGTCGGCCTGTGGATCACACTTTGAGCAGCAGGTCTTTAGAGATCAGTTCCCTTACTAGATTTGGTGTCTAAACTACTGACTTGCCAGGTTTATGGGCAGGACGGAATTTAAAAACCATTAAAACATTTAAAGTTCAAAGGGTAAAAACTACCCACCATCACTTGAAGAGAGATTTAAAACTAGAAAGGACCAAAAAAAAAAAAAAAATTCAAATGCAGTGAAAAACCAATTCAATGGTTTGAATATACATTTACATATATTAAATGTATATTCAATGTATACATTTACTGACTAGAGCAAAAGAATAGTTTTAAAGCTGTACCAAAATGAAACTTCCCTAACATTGAAGAATTCAAGGTTTCCATTTTTTAGGGATCAATTAAGAAAAAAAGTAAATGTGTCTGATGCAAGGAAGAACTAAAATAACAAAAAGAAAATCATGGGGTCAATTTCTGACTCAATCCCTAAAGCTTTCGTCTAATTGGATTGGCATTTATAAGGACAAAGATGAATTAAAGCATCTATAGTAGATCCAAGAATTCAGCCTGTCTTCCAAATCAAAGCCTGGTTTAAAGGATGTTGAAAAGATCCAATGAATTCTGAAATCAACCTAAAGGTTTAAGACTTCTCTTAAAGTCTTCTGTTAGTTGGAACAGGGTAGGGAGGAGAGGGGGATGGGGAAGAGGGTTGCTAAATCCTCTAAGCCATATAAATTTTGATTCAACCCACAACCTATATATCCCAATAATTCTAAAGATTCTAGATTTCTGCGACTGCCTGGGGTGAATAATATAAATGGGCCTTTCTAGTCACATCAATTTTTGTTCTAGGCCTTTATCCAATAATCTTTGGATAAAATAATTTTTCTCTTGCTCAATTCTCTAAAAACTGACCTCAAAAGACACTAATTAACTCATATTATCACCATAGTAAACAATTACTTACAGACTCATCTTGAACACTAAGTCCAAGTGTTTCAGCAACAACTGTAGCTAAATTATCAGGAGGATAACTGCTTTTTCCATGTGTATCTAAGTTTAAAAAAAAAAACACATTATACAATTGTAGAAACAAGATGTATGAAAAAATACGTAAAAGGAAAGAAAAAGCTCAAAGGACCACTTTACAAAATGGCACTGAACAATTTTTAAAATTCTACGTAAAGTCCAAAATATCTACTATAAATTGCAATAAGTTGCAGGTATCTAGCATCTACTCTTGCCAAACTTTTTCAGCTAGGTTTTCTATTTTTCCTAAATGAATTGAATGTTAACAGGTAGATTATTTTTCTTAGTGCCACTGAAAAAAAAATCATAAAAAACATATAATTAAATGGATTTCTTGTGATACAAGGCACAGCGTGAGTATCAAACCGTATTTATATAGTAACCTTTCATGAATCATGAGAGTTTCACTTCATGAAAACTCTCACAGTGCAGAGAGATTTTCAGCACTGCATTAATTTTCAAGTTTTAAGCTAACACATATTTATACAGAATTCACCTGTGTTCAAATATTTTATAAAGTTTTATGTATACAGAGTTTCAATAAGTCAACAAGTATTTATGTAGCACATACTATGTTTCAGGCATTGTGCTACAAAAAGAAAAGGTTGTTGTCCTCAAGGAGCTTATGGGCTGCTATAGTTGAAAGGTAAAAAGAAAATTGCAATAAAATGTGATAAACATTAAAGGTAAATAAAAGGGGTGATTTAAACACAGAGCAAGGACTCCTAAATCTGCCTTGAGAAATCAAGGAAAGCTCACCAAGTGATGACTAAGCTGACCCTTGAGAGAAAAAGGAATTAAACTGGGCTGGGGGCAGAGAGGATTCTAGGTACGTGGAAGGTGCGACATGTGAAACAAAACTGCAGTTCAGGCAACTACATGTGGTTCAACTGCTGGAAATCAAAGTGGAAAAGATATAATGGTGGTTAGGACATGAGCGCAGACAGGTTGATAAGGGATCAGATTATGCTAAAGAATTTAAAATTTATCCTGTAGGCAATGAAGAGATATCCAAGGGTTTTTTAATGGAGGACAGATGCAATATTTGGGCTAAAAAGGTAATTCAGACAGGCTGACAGAACAAGAAGCACTCATTAATAGGCAAAGGGACTAATTAGATTACTAAAAGAGTCTCATGAGAGATGCTGATGGCCTAAACTACTACAATGTGGGTGCAGAAGAATGTGCATGACAGATGTGTAGGAGGTGCAATCAATAAGACTTGGAGACTATTTACATATGAGAGTTGAAGAAGCAGGAATCTAAGATGACTCGAAGTTTTCTGATTTAGGCAACTCAAAGAGGTATGTAAACTGTCATTCACTGAGACTATAAATAAAAGGATGAGCAGGTCTGACAAGAAAGCTTCACTTTGGACATGCTGAAGTGGAAGGATATCCAGGTATAGATGTTCAACAGCAGGCAGATACATCAGTTTGGAATTCAAGAGAGAAGTCTTGGAAAGAGATAGATTTGGAACTTATTATCATATAGGTGGTAGCAGAATACTAACTCTAAGTGAAGATTCCTCCAGAAACAGAAAATGAGAGAAGAATAGGCCAAGGATCATATATACTGGGGACAGTGACATTTAAAAGACAGATGGAGAAAGAATAGCCAGTAATGGAAGGTGAAAAATGAACAATAAGTAAGAGAATCAGGAGAGTGGCACCACTTCAAGAAAGAGTGTGTGCAATGTCAAATGTCATAGAAAGGTCAAGTAAGATAAAGACTGGTAAGCATTCACTAGATTTAACAACCAGGAGGTCTCTGATGACTACTGCCGAGCAGTTCCAATGTAATGAGTGAGAGAAGAGAGTGTGAGGATGTGTCCCCTTTTCTCCCCCTTTTCCGCCCTCCTTCCTCCCTTCCCCTGCACCCCTTTTTCTTCCTGGAGTGAATGGAAGTTGACAGAAAGGAGAAATTGAGCACAGACGGCTTTTTCAGCTTTGAAGAGAAGCTCTAGCTAAGAGTGGAGACAATTAAGAGGGGGTTATTTTAAAAGACAAAAGACAACATGTATTATTATGTTGAAAAGAAAGAACCTGCAGAGAAGCTGGAGATACAGGGTAAGAGAACAACTGATGGAGTAAAGTTCTGGCAGCAGCGGAAGAAAACGGGCTCCCGAGTGCTGAGAAGCAAGGTTCTGACACAGTCTAACATCCCCTGCAGCCTTTGCCTGACAGTCTGTCTATACACATGCACACAAACATACGTACACTAATATAAAATGATTCGTAGCTTTCAGAGTATAGGCTCTGTACTAATATAAAATGGTAAGTGATTAACCATGGCCAGTCCTTCCACTTGTGCTCTGCATTTCATCTCCTCTCACTTTTTCAAGGATCTAGCAATTGTTCCCTCTTTCTCCAGAATTACTCATTTCTCTCTTTACAAGATCATTCCATCAGCATAAAAACATGCTGAATATGCTGTAATAGTCCATCTTTTAAAATCCTCCCTGGACCCATGTTTCTCTTTAGCCACTGTCCATTCTCCCTTCCCCCTTCACCACAAAAAGGCCCTGAAGGACTTGTTCACAAGTGCTCCTTCCCGTTCTCTTGAACGTGATAGTCTAGGTGATCACCCCTACACTTTAACAGTTCTCATTAAGAGTTAAACCCTCAGTGATCCCCAGGGGACCAAATCCAACGGTCAATTCTCAGTCTTCATCTTCTGCGACCTATCAGCACTGTTCTCCACAGTGACCACTCCCTCCTTTCTCTCTTGGTTTAAAGGACGCCACTTTATCTTGGTTCTCCTATCTCACTGGCAGCTCCTTCTCTGGCTACTTGGTTGTTCCTCATTTTCACAATCTCTAAATCACCATCCCAACAGCTGCGATACTGCCTCCGAGGAGGTGAAAATGGTTCTTGGGGGGCAGAAAAATCTTTTTATGTATGAGACAGAGATACATACACTCAATACAGTGTATCTGCAGTATTAAAATCCCATGGGGGAAGTGATGGGGGGGGGGGGGAGTCTCAAAAGGCCAGGTGGGAGTGATAATAAAAAAAAGCTGAGAATCACTTCTTTACATAATGGAGTGCCTCAGGGCTAAGTACTGGAACATCTCTTTCCCATCTTCACTCACTTGCTTGGCGATCTCATCCAGTCTCGTGGCTTCAGACACCACCTACATGCTAACAACTTCCATTTGTATCTCTATGCTAGACTTCTCTACATTCACACCCACCTACCCATCCAAAATCTTTACCTGAATGTCTACCCGGCATCTGAAAACAAAATATCCTCAAAACCAAACCCCTACCCTCAGCCACCCTGCAAACCTCCTGCTCCGTCTCTCTCCTCTTAGCAAATAGCAACTCTGAAGAACAGAGTTGCCCAAACCAATCTCCCTTTCACTCACTCCGCCCCAGCCACACAGGCCTCCTTAATGTTCCTCAGTCAAACCAAAGAGCACGCTCACCTCAAGGCCTTTGTGCTCACTGACTTCTCCACCTGGAATGCCCTTGCCCCGGAAATCCACACGACTCACTTGCTTCCCTCAGTCTCTGCTCAAATGTTGCTTTTAAAGTGAGGCTTTCTAGTATCTCTTCTTACCCTGCTTTATTTTTCTTCAGAGCCCCTGATCCATCTGACATATATTTATTTTCTCTCTTCCCCAACTAGATTGTAAGCTCTATGAGGTTAAAGATTTTGTTTTGTTTAGTGCCTGGTATACATTAGGCATTCAAATATTTGCTGAATGAATGAGTAAACCACAGTAAAGCCTTATTTACTTAAAATTACTAGCAATTATAATTAATGTGGATAGGGATATTAATATGAATTAATAACAGGATAACATTACATTCCAATATGAAAAAGACTGCTAAACAACAAATAATACAAACAAAATTATATGGAAAATATTTTAAAATGTCGTCTAATTCAGATGGTCACTCTTGTCCACCAATTTTAAACTTATAAAGTAATCTCAGTATCTTGCTTACTAGCCACTGGAGCTTGACTCTGATCATAAGTGTCAGCCACTAGAATTTCACGTTCATTATGTTTATGTTGTGGATGAGTTGAAGACTTTGGTACTTTTCTCAATTCTAAGGGAAAAAAGAAGAGAGATTACATATAAACAATCAATCATGAAAAATGATAAGCCAATACAAATCTATCTTTAAATGCACTAGAAGTGCATTTTATTGACGTAACTAATATTCTAAAAAGGTTATTCCTTTAGTTTCACTGAGAAACAAAGTTGGAAGTTAGGACAGTGGGGTAGAGAGGACTGGAACAGATAAATCCTTCTGACCTAAGCCTTCTAGAGTTGTAATATTTTAATGTATCTTTTCCTTGTGTATCATTGCAAATCAGTAGGTTCATCTGAAATGAATATTGCATCATACAGCTTTTTCAATCTTTGTTTTAGAGTTTTCATTTTCTGGAAGGAAAGCTGAAACATGCTTTATCAGAAATCATTCCACTATTTAAGGGTTTAATTCAAAGAAAACCAAAAGAAGGACAAAGTAAGGGGAAATAGACTTTTACTAATTATAACTAGAAATTATCATTAAAAAGCAGTATACATGTAAAAATAAACAAGCATGGGTGGTTAGAAAGAGAAAAGGAGTAACTAGTCATTAAATTAGTTTTAACATAATTTGCATGGCTCAAAAGCATATTTTAAAAGCAGAATTTCATATTCCAAGTAAAAATGATCAGAACAAGATTAAAACTGACAAAGTTTTAAATAGTTACAGGTTATTCTCATACAATGAAGAAATAAACCAAGAGCATTTTACTAGATACAAAAGACGACTTTTCCTAAAAAAGAAAATTGCTGTGATTTGTTTTTCTGGATATTCTTTCAGATGGATTTAAACATGATCTAAATTATGCCGATGCTTATCTGTAGTGATTCATGTTCTATCTGATACCAGACTAAAAGGCCCACAAATGTTCATTCTAAATCCATGATCTTACATTTTAATTTAGCTAATTACGTGTAAGATTTTTAACAATTCTTTTGTTTTCCACTAGATGGTGACGCAAGCTCATATAAAATGGGGGAAAACTGTGTCAATTTTCCAGTATCAAAGATTAAGATCTACTGTTTCTTTAAAAGGCATAGCTACTGTCAACAATTTATTTGCATTAGAAAAATATCTCCAAGACTGTGTATACTCCTTCCCCTCAAATGCTTTCCTTGTTACAAACAGTTTAGGTTAAGATGAAAGTTTTAGAAATATTTACTTTTAGATTAATATTAAAAGGAATAAGCACTGTATCACGTCACAGGATAAATTTCAGGACTACGTGAAAAGGTAGTTCCAAAGCATTTAGGAGAAATGGTAAACTGGCCTGGAATTAGAAATATGCCACTGACAAGCCACGAAGTAGATACATTATAAAGCCATTTCTTGATTTACCACCAAGTGCTACATATTATAAAAAATAAAAATAGCTAGTTAAAGCGTTGGTGGGAGTAGCTGTGGATAAGACTTGGAAAGTACAAAAGTTTAGAGCCAGGAAGATCTATATTTGAATTTTGACTCATCTACTTACTTGACAGGTTACTTAACCCCTCTAAAGAGTAAATCTTTCCTCATCTATAAAACGAAGGTGCTAGTAGCTACCTCAAACCTGTCATGAGGATTAAAACACAGTAATAATGTATTCAAATCAGCATGATAACCAGCACACAGTAGGTGGAACTTAATGTTAGGATATCTCCTCTTTCCATGTATCCCACTCAGATATATACACACAGGAATAGTTTTTAAATAAAAAGAAAAAAGGGAAAAAACTATTCACTACCTTTGTAAAATACTGAGTGTTTACATATTCAGATAAGCAACACACATCGATACATAATACGGGCAGTAGATGCCTTCCCAGTCACTTCACTAATGGAAGTTAAACTTACAGTTGTAACGTAAGCTACCTGAAAAATGACTATCTTCCTAACAATCGATGAATACTTTTTTTTTTAAACAGAATCAGGTAACTAAACTACAACTCCAATCCTCACCATGTGCACACCCAGAGTGCTCCAGTTTAGTATGTGTTTGTTCTACGTATCGGACGTGGAGGTTCTCCTTCCTTCGTAGTCGGTTAGCGCCAGAAAATGAAAAGGTTGTTATTGGTGAATCTGGAATAACATCTTCCTCAGTTTCAAGATCGGTTGCTTGTTGTGGTTGATCATTCCTAGAGGAAAATAAGGACAACTGAATGAAAATTAGTTTGATAAATGTTTATTAAAACATCTAGCATATGGTATGAGTGACAGCAGAACACAGGTATGAAGCTGTAGGAGATATAATTCCTTGCATCTGATGTTCCAAGTCTAAATACAAGGATTAGAGAAGTACTCACATGACTAGAGTACCAGGTGGGGAATATTACTGTGAGAAGTGAAGTAGAAAGTGTAGTTGGTGGTACTTGAGGTGAAATTAAAAGAATTTCAAATGGCAGAGAAAATCAGCAGAGGATCCTCCAAGTTTGAGTAAAGGCTGGCAGTAATGTGTACTTGTGTTAGAGAAAGACAAGCTGGAACTACATGAAGGAGAGCCTCGACTAAGTGCATACATAATTTAGAAAGCAAGAGGAAAGGAATTAAGGTTTTAGAGCATGGAAGTAATGTGACAATCTAGCAGCAAGACTGTGCAAGATTGACTGGGACAGAAAGAAAGGAAGTAGTGGCTGTAATAGTTCAGACAGGAGCTTCTCTGGGTTTGAACTGGATTTCTGAAGATAGGTATGGAAAGGAAGGGACCAGTGTTAAACACTGTGGCAACAGAATAAACAAGACTTGGCAAATGACAAATTCAGGGTGATAAATAATACTAACACTGGTAATACCAACATTTGTTGCAGGTTTACACTGGCAGGCACTGTTCAAAGCGTTACATGTATCAGTTTAAGTATAAGGTATTATCATTATTACTCTCATTTTACAAACAAAATACAGACACAGAGGTTAAATCACTTACTAACATAAAATAGTAAGGGCTTCCCTGGTGGCGCAGTGGTTGAGAATCTGCCTGCCAATGCATGGGACACGGGTTCAAGCCCTGGTCTAGGAAGATCCCACATGCTGCAGAGCAACTAAGTACGTGCACCACAACTACTGAGCCTGTGCTCTAGAACCTGTGAGCCACAACTACTGAAGCTCAAGTGCCTAGAGCCCATGCTCTACAACAAGAGAAGCCACCACAATGAGAAGTCCGTGCACCACAATGAAGAGCAGCCCCCCCTCAACCCAACTAGAGAAAGCCCACGCACAGCAACGAAGACCCAATGCAGCCAAAAATAAATAAATAAATTTATAAAAAATAAAATAAAATAAAAACGTTTAACAGAAGCAGGACCTAAACCCTGGCAGCCAGACTCCCAGGACAACACTGTTATCCTTGGTGTAGACCATGGGACTGATGACTGACTACAAGTAGGACTCAGACTTTGAATTTCTACTTCTGCTTCTATCCACGCTCACAGTACTCTCAACACATCAGTCAGAACAGTCTTATTAAAACTTACGTCATATCATGTCACTCTTCTGATTAAAACCTGCCACATCTCCCCGCTTCACTGAAAACACAAGCCAAACTCCTTATAATGATTGATCTGATCATCCCCCTCCCCCATTACCTCTGACTCCTCTCCTATTACATTCTACTCCAGCCACCCTCGCATCCCCGAGGCTCCTCAAACACACCAGGCACACCCCTACTTTATGTTCTTTGCTCCAGCTGTTCCATCTGCTTGGAATGCTCATCCCCAGATTTCACATGGCTAACTACCTCATCTTCTTCAAGTGTTTGCCTTCTCGTCAATGCCTGCCTTGAACATGCTATTTAAAACTGCAACCCCCTTCCCACACCCTAGTACTCTGGTTCCTTGTTATTCTGCTGTTACTTTATCCATAGCAGTTACTGCTTTCTAACATAGTACATAACTGATTTGTCTATTGCTCACCAGCCAGAAAGTAAGCTCTAAGAGGATAAGGACCTTTTTGGTTCATTGATACATCACAAGTGTGTGCAATAGTGGGTACTTGGTACATGCCCAATAAATATTTATTGAATGAATGAATATGAGAGGTTCCCAGATTTCACTAGAAAAATAAATTTGTGCTGATCTAGGCATATGTTCTTGCCCAATTCAATTCAGGCCCGAAGGCACCTAAAGACTGGGTTTGGACTGAATTGTGGGTATTGAGTAAAATAAAGTTAATGCACTTTAACTCAACTGCCTTTCCCATGTCAAGCATCACTGACCTTATTTGCCACCAATTTTTATCAGTCTGTCAGGCATTTAGGCTTTACATGATAAAACCAGTCTGTCCTAATATACTCATATCAATTTGTAATACTACATATTTCAAACAAAGAATAATGAGATTTTTATAAATTATGACCAACAGAGATTTTTTTTAATTAAAAGAGATTAATTTTTCCTAATGGATTTGTATCTTAATTTCCTAGATAATATGAATATTATTTGTGGTCTATAATCCTATACTCTACACTGAGTAAAATCTTTAGAGCTAATATCTAATCTCTACCTACAATTCTACCATCTTATTCTGGAAAAAACAAAGTAAACTAAAGTCATACGAGAAACCCTTACAAATTAATGGAGTATGAAATCTATCTGACCTCACTCTAATTAATCACATCACAGGCTACCTGCCTATTAAGTCATAAAAATTCAACCTGAAACATGAATGAGTCACTAGAAGAAACTGATTTCCTGGCAGAGTCAATCTAGAAGTAGCTGGGATCACAAAAGGAAAAAACATACAAACACACACACACACACAAAACCAGCTCTAACTAGAGGTGTCCAAACTAAGTAAACAAGTGCTGGCTTTGTCCTCCTTTGTCCTTTGTCATAAAAGAAAAAGAAAAAAACCAAAACAAAACAACTTTCCATGTGTTAACCAAGTTTCTTCTTTAAAGCATTAGGTCTCATTCTGATTTTCTGAGAAAAGTTAAAATTTTATGCCACAGCTTTAGGTTAATTATGTACATTGGCCATCTTTCTCCTTCCACTTTTCTTTCTAACGGCCTGAGAGCCTCCCCTTAAATTCCTGTCAAAACAATTTTAGTTGTTCATTTTTCTAAGAGCTGTAAGGATCCAGGGTCTCACTTCATAATGAGTCTGTAAAAAAGCTGTTAATATTCAAGCTTTTCTCCTCCTCCAAAAACTTACACTTCCAGTTAAAATATAATTTAAATTTAATGTAGTTACAGCTATCAGGTTAACTTAAATATTCTGATTTTCAAAAAAGAGGGTTCCCTGAAATATACACTAATGAGTCTGATACCCTGTTTTCTTGGAACCAGTTTATTATATGAATAATTCAAATAAGACTAATTTTTAAAAATAGGGTTATTAAGCCAGTTTTCTGAGGAATGCTCTACTGCATATCTCGCTCTCAGGAAGGCATCTGACAGTGACTCTCTTGATATCTTCTCACTGTAAACAAAAGGGAGAAATACAAACTTGGTACTAATAGAGAAAGACAGACTCCAAACTGACTGAACACCATCAGACAAAGAATTATATCGATGAGGAAACCTGTGGAAGTATGCCTCAGGGCTCCATCCTCAGGCAGGTTTTATTCAACGTTTATTACTGATTTTGATGAGGGCGCTGAGGGCAAATTCATTGAATTTGTGGAAGACACAAAGTTGAGAATAAAAGCTAACCTAATACATGGTAGGAAAAAAATCAACATACGAAAGACCCCCAGAGGTTGGAATAATGGGCCAAATCTAACAAAATGAAATAGAACAGGATAAATGCAAGATAAAAAGCCTCACTGAAGTGAGTAAGAAGACAGGGAATCCACCTACGCAGGGTGACACCATGCAGGTAACCTTCTAAGGCTGTTTTAGCACAAAACTATACAAAGAGTTTAAAAATTCTGAAGTTGAGGTAGACCTGGGTTCAAATCCTGCATCTGACATTTACTAGTCACACTGGGTAAGTTAGTTAACCTTTCTGAGCCTCTATTAAAGTAGATACAGTACTGTACTTTCCTACTTCGTTTTTGTGGGAAAGTCGTGAGAAAGAAATAATATATGTAAAAATGTAATGTGATGCCCAGAAAATAGTATTTAATCAATAGTGCTCTTTACCTTACAATGAAGACTCCTTTGATATAAGGTTTCCATAACAACTACTATAAAGCCATAGGGAAGACTTTGACTTAGAGGTTCTAGTTAGCAGTAAACCCGGTAAGGAACCACCAGTAATGTATGTATGTTTTGATCACATTAATATAAGTAAAAAGATACAGAAAAATGGAGGAAGCAGTATTGCTCTACTGGTCAGACTATACCTAGAAGACAACTGAATTAATTAAAATATTGACAAACTGAAACATTAAAGAGAAATGATAATTTTTTTTTGAGAAATGATAATTTAAAGAGTCTTGAAGTAATGTCTCACAAAGAACAGTTAATGAATAGAGAATATCTACTCTGTATATTTACCTATTTACAATTAAGACTCAGGAGGGCCCCGTACCCTGTCTTCATGTAAACAAAGGGCCATCAAATAGAAGGCGGGGGGTGGGGGGGGTGTAAACTTGTTCCAGATGGTCCCAGAAGGCAAAAATCAGAATCAACAAATATCACTCTGTGCAGTGATTTCTACCCAAACTTAGAACTTTAAACAGTATAATCTTGTTAAAATTAAATAGGCTTGGGACACAGTGAACCTGTATAACAGGTATTCAAACAATGGCTATTTGTTAAAGAAGTTATACAAGGAATTCAATTTAAAAGAGAGCACTGAGGGAACTCCCTGGCAGTCCAGTGATTAGGACTCTGTGCTTTCACTGTCGAGGACTTGGGTTTTAAAAAACAAACAAACAAAAAAGAAGACTCCTTTAACTTTCACATCCAGCTCATCCATTCCCCAAAACAAGTCATGACCTCAACACTTAGCTTATTTAATTACTTGCTTTCTGTGACTGGTACAGCTGAGTATATACTTTGAACTTTATAACAGCAAATTTTTTTCTGAATAATTTCTTACTATAGTGTCACTAAACAAATGTCCTACCATAAAAGGTCTCTGTGGGACTTCCCTGGTGGCGCAATGGTTAAGAATCTGCCTGCCAATGCAGGAGACGTGGGTTTGATCCCTGGTCTGGGAAGATCCCACATGCTGCAGAGCAACTAAGCCCATGCGCCCCAACTACTGAGCCCACGTGCCGCAACTACTGAGCCCACGTGCTGCAACTACTGAGCCCACGTGCTGCAACTACTGAAGCCCGCGCGCCTAGAGCCTGTGCTCTGCAACAAGAGAAGCCACCGCAATGAGAAGCCCGCGCACCGCAACGAAGAGTAGCTCCTGCTTGCCACAACTAGAGAAAGCCCACGTGCAGTGACAAAGACCCAATGCAGCCAAACAAAACAAAACAAAAACAAGAACAAAAAAGGAAGGTATCTGTTACATCAAACCCAGATTAGGTGAGTCAGAATTACTGCATTTAACAAGTATAAATAAAATAATACTTTTTCTAAAGTTCAGGGAAATTTCAGGCAAGATAATACTTGTTATTTTTTTTTCTGACTGAAAGCGAAAGGGAATTTGAGGAGAACAAGCTGTAAAAGAAGTTGGCTTATGAGAATAGCTATCTTAAATTTCAGGAGAGAACTGAAAGACACAACAGATTACCTCCTAAACTGTTCTGACTAAGGCCATGTACTAAATAAAACATACATGCCCTGAGCTCATCTATATGACTGATCTTCACTGTTATTACAAACTTCAGCTTTTACTTCTTTTCTAATGTATCAATGAGCTTCAACAGAAAAATCTGTGAATTTGAGAACACTAAAAATAAACTAATTCTGAACAAATGAGAATTCACAGTTGACCAAGCAAATGACATTATCTAGTTACAATTCACTTTATAACCTTGGTTTTGGAGGCATTCACCCATCTAATTCTGTATAATCTCTACAGACTAGTTATCTTATTTATCTTTGGAATTCATAAATATCAGGGCTGATGTGTTCAAAATACCATAAGCTACATGCGCAAAATTAATTCACAGAACATAAATTAATGTAGGTCAACCACCACTTATCTGAAATCTTTGGAACCAGATGTGATTCAGAATTCAGTTTTTTAAAAATGAAGGGTACACCTAAAGCAACTAGAGAAAGAAGAACAAAGAAAACCCAAAGTCAGTAGAAGGAAAGAAATCATAAAGATCAGAGCAGAAATAAATGAAATGGAAATGAAGAAAACAATTGCAAAGATCAATACAACTAAAAGCTGGTTCTTTGAGAAGATAAACAAGTTGATAAACCCTTAGCCAGACTCATCAAGAAAAAAAGGGAGAGGACACAAATCAATCAAATTAGAAATGAAAAAGGAGAAATCACAACTGACACTGCAGAAATACAAAGGATTATAAGAGATTACTACAAAAAACTATATGCCAATAAAATGGACAACCATGAAGAAATGGGCAAATTCTTGGAAACGTGCAATTTTCCAAGACTGAATCAAGAAGAATTAGAAAATATAAACAGACCTATCACAAGTAATGACATTGAAACTGTGATTAAAACTCTTCCAACAAACAAGTCTAGGACCAGATGGCTTCACAGGTGAATTCTATCAAACATTTAGAGAAGAGCTAACACCCATCCTTCTCAAACTCTTCCAAAAAATTGCAGAGGGAGGAACACTCCCAAATTCATTCTATGAAGCCACCATCATCCTGATACCAAAACCAGAAAAAGATATCACAAAAAAAGAAAATTATAGATCAGTATCACTGATGAACATAGATGCAAAAATCCTGGACAAAATGCTAGCAAACAGAATCCAACAACATATTAAAAGGATCATACATCATGATCAAGTGGGATTTATCCCAGGGATGCAAGGATTCTTCAATATGTGCAAATCAATCAGTGTGATACACCATATTAACAAATTAAGGAATAAAAACCATATGATCATCTCAACAGATGCAGAAAAAGCTTTTGACAAAATTCAATACCCATTTATGATAAAAACTCTCAGAAAATGGGCATAGAGGGAACCTACCTCAACATAATAAAGGCCATATATGACAAACCCACAGCAAACATCATTCTCAATAGTGAAAAACTGAAAGCATTTCCACTAAGATCAGGAACAAGACAAGGATGGCCACACTCGCCACTCTTACTCAACACAGTTTTGGAAATCCTAGCCACAGCAATCAGAGAAGAAAAAGAAATAAAAGGAATGCAAATTGGAAAAGAAGAAGTAGAACTGTCATTGTTTGCAGATGACACGATACTATACATAGAAAATCCTAAAGATGCCACCAGAAAACTACTAGAACTAATCAATGAATTTGGTAGAGTAGCAGGATACAAAATTAATGAACAGAAATCTCTGGCATTCCTATACACTAACAACGAAAAATCAGAAAGAGAAATTAAGGAAACAATCCCATTTACCAACGCAACAGAAAGAATAAAATACCTAGGAATAAACTTACCTAAGGAGGTGAAAGGCATGTACTCAGAAAACTATAAAACACTGATGAAAGAAATCAAAGATGACATAAACAGATGGAGAAATATACCATGCTCTTGGAGTGGAAGAATCAATACTGTGAAAATGTCAATACTACCCAAAGCAATATACAGATTCAATGCAATCCCTATCAAACTACCAATGGCATTATTTACAGAATTAGAACAAAAAATTTTACAATTTGTATGGAAACACAAAAGACCCCGAACAGCCAAAGCAATCTTGAGAAAGAAAAACGGAGCTGGAGGGATCAGGCTCCCCGACTTCAAACTATACCACAAAGCTACAGTAATCAAGACAGTATGGTACTGGCACAAACACAGAAATATAGATCAATGGTACAGGATAGAAAGCCCAGAGATAAACACACACACATATGGTCACCTAATTTACGACAATGGAGGCAAGAACATACAATGGAGAAAAGACAGCCTCTTCAATAAGTGGTGCTGGGAAAACTGGACAGCTACATGTAAAAGAATGAAATTAGAACACTCCCTAACACCATACACAAAAATAAACTCCAAATGGATTAAAGATCTAAATGTAAGACCAGACACTATAAAACTCTTAGAGGAAAACATAGGAAAAACATTCTTTGACATAAACCACAGCAAGATCTTTTTTGACCCACCTCCTACAGTAATGGAAATAAGAACAAAAATAAACAAATGGGACCTAATTAAACTTAAAAGCTTTTGCACAGCAAAGGAAACTATAAACAAGATGAAAAGACAACCCTCAGAATGGGAGAAAATATTTGCAAACGAATCAATGGATAAAGGATTAATCTCCAAAATATATAAACAGCTCATGGAGCTCAATATCAAAAAAACAAACGATTCAATTAAAAAATGGGTGGAAGAGCTGAACAGACATTTCACCAAAGAAGACATACAGATGGCCAAGAGGCACATGAAAAGATGCTCAACATCACTAATTAGTAGAGAAATGCAAATCAAAACTACAATGAGGTATCACCTCACACCAGTCAGAATGGCCATTATCAAAAAGTCTACAAACAATAAATGCTGGAAATGGTGTAGTGAAAAACGAACCCTCCTGCACTGTTGGTGGGAGCGTAAACTGATACAACCACTATGGAGAACTGTATGGAGGTTCCTTAAAAAACTAAAAATAGAACTGCCATATGACCCAGCAATCCCACTACTGGGCATATACCGTGAGAAAACCATAATTCAAAAAGAGACATGTACCACAATGTTCACTGCAGCACTATTTACAATAGCCAGGACATGGAACCAACCTAAATGTCCATCAAGAGATGAATGGATAAAGAAGATGTGGTACATATATACAATGGAATATTACTCAGCCATAAAAAGAAACGAAATTGAGTTATTTGTAGTGAGGTGGATGGACCTAGAGTCTGTCATACAGAGTGAAGTTAAGTCAGAAAGAGAAAAACAAATACTGTATGCTAACACATATATATGGTATCTTAAAAAAAAAAAAAAAAAGAAATGGTACTGATGAACCTAGTGGCAGGGCAGGAATAAAGACGTAGACATAGAGAATGGACTTGAGGACACAGTGGGGGAGGGGGAAGCTGGGGCGATGTGAGAGTAGCATGGACATATATACACTACCAAATGTAAAATAGATAGCTAGTGGGAAGCAGCAGCATAGCACAGGGAGATAAGCTTGGTGCTTTGTGATGACCTAGAGAGGTGGGATAGGGAGGGTGGGAGGGATGCTCAAGAAGGAGGGGATATGGGGATATATATATGCACATGGCTGATTCACTTTGTTGTACAAGAGAAACTAACACAGTATTGTGAAGCAATTATACTTCAATAAAGATCTATTAAAAAAAAAATGAAGGGTGATGCAGAGCATATACAGCTTGTTACAAAACACCTCCAGTGGAGCCTCAGGTATCATCCTGTAGTCAAACACACTGATATTATCACAGTGAAGCATAGGAATGCTCACAGGAAGTGGGACAAATAACGACTATAATAAAAAGTATCTTGTCAATTGAAGTGAGATTAGGTTGTAACTTTTCAAAAAAAAAAAAACTTTGTGTTTTGGAATCATATAGAAAAGACTGTGAATTTGTGTTCTAGCTTCACTTCAATATGCAGCATGAGTAAAATGAGAAAGGGTTGACATTTTCATACACACGTTTGATAACCTCCGTCTGGCCTGATAGCCTTCTTTCCTCATCTATTATCCCCCCTCAAAATTCTCTTTGGCTACCAATATTCAGTGGGCTGAATATTGGACCAATATTCATGATAACATGGGAGAAATATCAAAATCCTACTGGACATCCACTACTTAAAAATATACTGATATGATAAAGATGTTAATTCCACTTGTGATATGTGTTTATACATAAGACAGTAACTACTCGTAAGCCAAATTAATGTTACGTCTACATAGTTTAGCAAAGTTTTTGTAGATGTCCACTCAGATGCAACAGAGTCTTTAAAACCCTATAAACCACTAACACTATCCTGAATCCTAACTTTTAAAAAATATTATATAAGCTTTACATAAATGGGAACTAAGAACTGGCCATAACTCTTCTTGGCATCAGTCAGACTAGACCCAGAAAAACAGATTCTTTTTTTGAGACGCTGTCAAATAATGGAAAGAACAGAGGCTTTTAAGTCAGAAGATGGGGTTCTGAGTGATGTCTCATTATCTACTAGTTGTGAGACCATGGCAAGTTACTTGACTTTTTTAAGATGTGGATTCCTCATCTATAAAGTAAAGATAATAAAACTACCTTGAAGAGTCACAGTGAGGATTAGAAATAATAAACATAAAACACAAAGAAGAGTAACTGGAACACAAGATAAAAGTTATTATTTTTATTATGAGAAATAAAAAAGGAGGAAGTTCTCCAGGCCTGAGAAGTGTATAAGAGGAAATAATTATTCAGATTGCTTTTATAAAGTTTCTGGGACAGGCCTAGAAAGGTGGTAACAAAACTCAAATATTTAAAATATAAGTATTTCAAATAATTTATTTGAATGATTTGTTATTTATAATAAAGTTATAAAAATTAAAATGCTTTAAATTAAAATGTTTTGATTTTTATATATTCACACACTAAGCTAAGAGATGCATACACACTCTTCATATATACTCCCAGAACAAAAATATAGTGATTTTCTTTATATTTTCATTTGCAGAGTACTTTATAATTTTTAAAAATGAAACCTTTAACTCTTAATATATCTTTACAGTTTGCAAAGCTAAGTAAAATGAAGAAAGAGAAGCTAGGGGAAAATATTCAATTTTCTGCCACAATTAAGAAAAAATACTTACTCAATTTTCTGCTGCAGCTGTTCAAAAAGCTTTTTATTTTCTTCCTGTAGAGTATTCTTTTCATTCACTTAAATATAATGTAAAAAGAAAGCACAAATTATAGCTATAATAAGATGTATGTCAGGTTCTTTCAACAGTTACAACAATCATGGAGAATTAGGATTTCAAATTCTAAGTCATAATGTTAGTCAGGGTTAATGCTACTGTTCAAAACTAATTTGTTACTAGGTAGTGATTATTACATCTCATATTGTGCAAGTTTCATGTAAATGATTAACTGGTAATTCTGTGTAATGCTTGTGGGCAAAAAAGAAAGAGTACCTCATGTACTGGGGAGTATAGTTTAATTATTCATACTGAGCAAGAAAGCATTCCATCTGGTTACTCAGTCCTACTAATTTCAAATACCATTTATTGAAATAAATCTGATCATAAAATGTAACACTGAATATCAGTGTAATTTTTATAATGTAAGCACACTTAAGTAAATTTTCTTCCTTAGTCATACTCTATGTTTCATTAATAGTTATGTTATTAGTAACTTAAATATACTATTGAAGTAGTATCTCCTTGTTTGAATCTACCTTGACTAAATTTTCCTATCCATCCTTATTTATAAAGCAGAAACTCAGTTTTGGGCTATAATTTCTACCGCTGCCAGCACAAAATTATCAATCCTTGATATTATGTCACTGGTTAAGCATGTGTTTTACTAGGAGGGATATATCAAAGAAATCAAGTCAGAGTAAGTACAATTAACCTCTCAGAAAAAAAGTTAATCATACTCCAAAAATCTGTTAATAATTTAGTGGTTTACAAATCCAAACATATTTTCTTACACTGAGTAAATAAAAATTTGTTGACTATATATCAATACAATATGTGAGGGTTACTAAACTACCTCCTGTGGAGGATCTGGAAAAAAACAGAACAAAACAAAAACCTGAAGATATGACAGTGACCTAGAGGAAAGTGTAGTCTAATGAGAGACAAGATATTATATAAACATATTTTTTACAACTGAAAGTGACAAGGGCATTAGAGAGGTACAGATAAAATACTAAATGAAATTCCAAGGAGAAAAAATGAAATTCCAAGGAGAAAAAGGTTACATTGAGCCGTTGAAAAAATCAGGAAAGGATTTGAGAGGACAACTGACCTGGACACAGGAAGAGAAATCCAAGAGCCTCCCAACTCCACCACCACAATCAACAACAAAAACAAAACAAATTGTGAGCTAAAACCCAAGCAATGTAAGCAAGCAGATACTGGTATCAGCACTGGTGGGGGGACTGAACTTGAGATTTCCAGTTTAAGCCTGAACTCCTGGAATGAGCCAAAGTGATCTGAATTCACTTACCACTAGAGTCAGTAGAAAATAACTCATATACAGATTCCCAAGTATTTCAGATAACAGAATTATTTGATAATGAAATGTTTTAAGATTTAAAAGATGGAAAGCTCAAAACTAACATGATAAAAGTGATTACCAAAAATGAGTAGACAGACAAGATTGAGATAATTTGAGCATCAATAAAAATAATGAACATAACTGAATGACACACACTGAATACATAAAATTCCACGTCTATTATGCTCAAAAAAGAGAAAGCTCCATTCATGTCAAAAGCAAAATGAAACGTAACATATACAACAAAACGTCACATATACAACAAAATGTCATTTGTCCTAGAGACTGTCATACAGAGTGAAGTAAGTCAGAAAGAGAAAAATAAATACCGTATGCTAACATATATATGGAATATAAAAAAAAATGGTTCTGAAGAACCTAGGGGCAGGACAGGAATAAAGATGCAGATGTAGAGAATGGACTTGAGGACACGGGGAGGGGGAAGGGTAAGCTGGGACGAAGGGAGAGAGTGGCATGGACTTATATATACTACCAAATGTAAAACAGATAGGTAGTGGGAAGCAGCTGCATAGCACAGGGAGATCAGCTCGGTGCTTTGTGATGGCCTAGAAGTGTGGGATAGGGAGGGTGGGAGGGAGAAGCAAGAGGGAGGAGATATGGTGATATATGTATATGTATAGCTGATTCACTTTGTTATAAAGCAGAAACTAACACACCATTGTAAAGCAATTATACTCCAATAAAGATGTTAAAAAAAAAAAACCTTATTTGTCACCATTGTAGGTAGCTATTATACAAGATATTACTCTGAAAACTGGCAATTAAAGGGAAAATATTATGATGTATCATGGCTTTCTAGTAGGAACTACATCCCAAGGTAACCAATAGCCCCAAACTGATGAGGGAGAATTCTTGTTTATAGAAGAATGCCAGCTGATTAAGAATAACAGAAATGGAAAATTATCATTTTGTAGTCTGGAATTAAATAATTGATTCAGGCCAGAACCACAAATGGATATTAAAACCATTAAAGAAAGATTGAGGGAGAATTGTATTTTTGCAAGATTTCAAAGTATCACACATCCATCCTCCCAATTTAGACTACTTGGTGGTACTCAGGGGAAAATATAACTCTATAATGGAGAAATCTGGCCACCAATCCCAAAGAGTAGAATAACCTGACAATATCTATATCCTAATATGATACAATATAAAGTAGACAATTTTACCTACTAAGTACTGCTGTCAAAAATGTTTAATCTGGACCTAATCAAGCCTTCAGATACAATTTCTATTTTATAGGAAATAAAGAAACAAGATAAAGAAAATGATGAGAAAAATCCAGAAGGTGGCATAATTTTAGGAAAACAGCCCTACTTCTTCAATAAGTCAATGTCATAAAAGAAAAAAATAGGAAGGGAGCTTATTCCAGATTAAAAGACAAATGCAATGTGTGGTCTGTGATTGGCAGGTGTGAACAAAACTGTTGCAAACTACCGTAAGAGGGACAGCTGTAGAAATATGAATATGGACCGGTTCTTAAAGAATATCAGAGCAAATTATGGGTAATCTTTGGTAGGCAAGGTAATGGTATTGTGGTTAGGTATAAATTATCCAAGTATTTAGGGGAAAAATGTCCTGATGTATGTAATTTACATTAAAATATTTCAGTTCGAAAAGAAATGATGAAAATACAGCAAAATATGAACAACTGTTAAATCTATGTGATAGGTGTATGAGGGTTCCTTACTATTCTCCTTACTTTTCTACATTTTTAAGAAATTTCATTAAAAAGAAAAAGGACTACACAGATTTGAAAAAGAACCAAACAGAATTTTTTAAAATGAAAAATTTGGTTACTGAAATAAAATAACTCAGTGTAACAGAGCTGAAGAACTTAGTATAATAAGCAAGAAAGCTGAAGAAATTACCCAGAACACAGCAGAGTGAAATGAGGGGACGAAAAATAGGAAAGAGATGTTAAGAGACCAAAGGATCGAATGACAAAGCCTCATCATAACCCCCAAATAAGGAGAATGGAGAAGACACAATATTTGAAGAGCTAGTAGCCAACAGTTTTACAGATATGATTAAAGAAGTGATTCAACAGATTTTGTAATGTATACTAAACAGACTTTTTTCTTAAACACCTACTTGAAATTGCACTAAAACTACAGAATACCAAAAACTAAGGAAAAAATCTTAATAGTAGCCAGAGAAAAATAATTGTTATCCTGTAAAATAGCCTTATAAAAATAACGGTAAAATAAAAACATTGAGGATAAAAACTGAGGGTTTAGAACCAACAAATATCCTCTAAAGGAACTTTTAAAGAATGAATCTCAGGACTTCCCTGGTGGTCCAGTGGTTATGACTCTGCACTTCCACTGCAGGGGGCGCAGGCTTGATCCCTGGTTGGGGAACTAAGACTCCACATGCCATACAGTGTGGCGTGGCCAAATAATAATACCAGAAGAAAAGTGAGATGTAAAAAGCAATAATAAGCAAAGAAACTGCTGTACATGTAGGTAAGTTTTTTAAAAACTGTCTGAATAAGGTAATTTTTAAAGACATTTCTAACTTGCAGGGCTTAAAAAAAAAAATACAGGCCATAAACAGTATGTAAATGGAGAAGGAAATGATCAGAGTGAAAGTGTTTTAAAGTCCTTGTATTATTCAGAAGAGGGTATTATTCAGAAGAGGGTAAGATACTATCTTTATATTTTAGGAAAGCATGGTTAAAATTTCAAGGTTGATCAAAAAAAAAATAGAAATAAAGAGTTTAAAAGAAAAGTAAAGGATAAAATAAAAATGAAATAAGAAGATAAATATCCTCAAAATGCAATAACTGGAAAAAGTAAGAACAAAAAAGAGAGGCAGGACGGGGGGAAAAAGGTAGCAACAATATAGAAACACCAAGAATTCATAAACATGAAGCCCTTAGTATTTTTATTCATAAAATAACTTTGTTTGGGATTTGACCTCAATGATTTTCCTGTTGCTCATTTTAATGTAAAATTAGTTTTCCTCAACTTTTCAGTAATCATTAGTAAACATTGGGGGTATTATTAGTGGTATTATTCTAAGACTATTGTGCTATAATATGAGATTAAAAAATGAGTACTTAGGGGATATTTTAATTCTATCATCCCTGTGTCCTTGAGAACCATGATTCTTGGTGTGGAAGAAAGGGGATACAGATGTTATTAGAAGAGGTTAGCAAAAGCTCTATAGTCTTGAATTTGAATTTTCAACATGAACTCATGAAGTATTTTATCTATCTGAAAATTAGACAAAGGATATTCAAACCAGTCACCCAAGAAGAAATGCAAACTGAAGATCAAGTAAAAAGATACTTGACCTGAATAGTAATAAAGAGAATGCTAATATTAAAAAGGTATATCATTCTTTACCCACTGAACTGGATATTGTCAATTAATACATTTTTGCACAAAACTGAAGAGAATGTAGGGAAACTGAAATTCTCAAACACTCAAACAAAAAATTGACTTGTTCATCAATATGAGAATGGGTAAATAAATGGCATCTACAAAATGCAGCCATGAAAAAGAATGCTGTCTTATTCCTTAATACCTAGGGTTTTTGCTTGTTGAATTTTGGGCTATTTTTCAGACAGTTAAAAGTTGCTAGAAATCTGACTATTAGACATGTAGACATTACTGCAGATTATTTCAAGTACTACTAGTAATATAACTGTGGATCTCAACTATGTCTATTGAAATGTAATAGTTTTCTACTCATTGATAATCTTATATTCCTAAATAAACTCATGCATGCATTCATTCATACACACCACAGAATCTATGGGTCTAAATATATAAACAAACATATAAACATGTAAAGACTTCTAATATATAGTCTAAAATAAAATAACATATGTCAGAACAAGAAGTATGATATGATCCCATTAAAAATTTAAAAGAGAAGATAGAGGAGGGGGTAAAATGAGGGAAAGAGACAGAAAGATAGATAAATCTGGACCTGTAAAGATATTTATTATATTCTTAATAGTAGTTACCTCTGGGAGCAGAATAACACTATGTTCCTTCTATCTCTTTTTAAAACAATCAGCATACATTCATATATTCTTGCTTGAGTAACCAGAGGACAGCAATATAATTAATAGAAAAAAAAAGTCAAAATACCAAATTAGTTTGGAAAAGAAGATAAATGTAAGAAAATCCTACATAAAATGGTAAGTAGACTAAACTAAAAATGGTGTACATGTAATAGTGTGTCCAAAAAAATAGTGAAAATCAAAAAAAAATACACCTTTGTAGAACAGTAAATTGTCTGTTTTGTGTTTAAATTTACTAAATATAAATAGTTGAATTAATATGAAATAAAACCAAAGAAGCAAATATGGATATAACCAAAGAAAATTTGCTTCTTTTCTTACAGCTGGTGAGACTTTAAGGCCAACGAGGACAGTATTTGCACAACCTTTCTGTATCCAATTTCTTACTAAAATAAGCATGAGATTAAATCTACAAAAAGGGAAAAAACAACAATTGAACTTTTGCCTAAATAAAGAAAAACATGTAAACAATCCATCTGATTGTAACCAATTTAATAACAGGTTTTAACAATAGCATACTATGCTTTACATACTTAATAAATGAAGAAAGGAAACTCACTAAGCTCTGTGATAAGTTTAAGATTCTGCTGTCGAATATTTTCAAACTCTTGTTGTTTCTTCCGCATATGTTCTTCAGTTACTGCACAGCGATCACATAATCCTGCTCTTAATCTACAAAACAAAAACAGAACATTTTCAGAGTAGAACTTAAATGTTCTCATCAAAAAATAAACAAATAAAAAAATATGTGAGGTGATGGATATGTTAATTAACCAGATGGTGGGAATCCTTTCACAATATATATCATTTATCAAATCATCATGATAAATACTTCTTAAAAAAAATAATTTTATTTATCAATTATAACTCAATAAAACTGAAATTAAAAAAATTTTTCAACTACTAAAAGATACTTCTTCATATTTGAATTTCAAGATTTTTATACTTTATGAAGAACTAAAAAATTTACTTGGAAAATACAGAGAAAATTAACTAGTTATTATACCTTTAACATATTCCCAAATAGGCTGAAATCATGCTACATCATTTTCTACAGACTGCAATTCTGTACAAATCTGCCAATTTTAAACTCTATTCAAGGGAACTTATTTATTGAAGCTCCCTTGTTTTTACTAGAGCCAAAATATGAACCCAGTCTAGTACCAATGGACAGAATTATATCTTAAGCAAGCTTGCATCTGCTTAGCATAGCATATAACACATAATGAGTGTTCAACAACTAAGTTTTAGTTGAATGAATACTAAAGGTCAAAGAATACAAAGTTTAAAAAAAGTAATGCTCTTTTCAGCATTAAAAAAAGACTCCAGTGTTAGTAGAAATTCACAGTGTACTACTATGTAAAAAAAAAAAAAAAAAGATTACAAAATAGCTTTTACTAATTATTTGTGAGTGCTGAAGGGAAAAGGGAAATACATATATTACACAGGAGGGGTGGGTGATGGAGAGAAAGGTGTATTTCAAAATGTTAATACAGTTATCTTGTAGGTACCAGTAATACAGAAGATTTTCTTTTTAGTGTTTTGCTATATTTTTCAAAATTTCTCTAATTTCATTATTTATATAACCAGGAAGACATACGGTTGAAAAAAATGACACATATCCCACATTAGGAATTTAGAAAATACAAAATCTAAGATAATCATTTTAACTCAGTGACCTAAGTCAATAAGATACTAAGTACGTGAGTGTCTATGGAAGTCACAGCATGGTAGTACATGCCATGACTTTTAAAATAAGGAGATAAAACATGAAAACTATACAACTAAAACAAACAAACAAAAAGAACCTAGAGATTTTTTATATAAAAGTAAAACTCGTATCAACAGTGTTGATATGGATGTAAAAAATAAAGATTAGAGATCATAGGTTGCATTAACAGGACTAAAATTTCTAGAATGAAGGAATAAAGAATTGGGCAACATGGTTTAATTGGAGTACATTCCAGAAACAGGAATTAGGCCAATCAAGATCTAAGTAAAGATGACAAAGTGAACATCTGCATCTACTGTTGCTTCCTCCCCAAATCCCACAAAACTACAGTAAAGATCTGTGTATATTTTTAAAGACACAAGACTATGAGAACTGGGAGAATGGGAAAGAAAAACAAACGAATTAAAAGCAAGGAGCTGGTGGACAAATAGAAACTGACCTGAGAATGCTGAATCGTAGGCTAACTATGGGAGAAGTCTAGAACTCTTGTCCAAAATGGTAGCCACAAGCCACATGTGGCTATTTCAATTTAAATAAATTAAATTAAATTAAATTAAATTAAGAGAGAAGATTAAAAACTAGAAGATTATCCTAGAAGGTCCATCATATCGAAGAGCAAGGTGGGGTTAGGTACAGAAAAACAGGAACAGAGGAACAAAAAAGACTTGAAACATATAGAAAGCCAAACGACTAGCATAAATCCAACCATATCAATAACATTAATCATGAATTGATTAAACACTCCAATCAAAAGGCAGAAACTGTCAGACAGGACAAAAAAAAATAAGATCTAACTATATGCTGTCTACAATAGACACACTTTAGATCTGAAGATACAAATAAGCTGAAAGCAAAAGGATGGAAAAAGAAATACCATGCAAACAAAAACCAAAAGAGAGCTGGTTATTAATTAATTAGTATCAAACAAAAGAGACTTTAAGGTAAAAGTGTTACTAGAGACAGTGAATTCTATAACAAAAGGGTCAATTTATTAGAGATATAACAATTAACATTTAATACAAAAGCCCCCAAATATGCAGAGCATGCATTCAACACGAAAGCCCCCAAATATGCAGAGCATGCATTCAACACGAAAGCCCCCAAATACACAGAGCAAAAACTGACAGAATTGAAGAAATATATAAATTCATCAATAACAGTTATAGACTTCCACTCTCAATAGTGGATAGAACAAGACAGACAGAAAATCAGCATAGATATAGCAGACTTGAACACACTACCACCTAAACCTACCTGACATCTACAGAACACTCCAGCCAACAACTGCAGAACACACATTCTTCTCAAGCACACTTGGAACATTCTCTAGGAGAGACCATTTTCTAGGTCACAAAACAAGTCTCAATAAGTTTAGAAGCACTGAAATCAGACAAAGTATGTTCTCTCACCACAATGGAATTAAATTAGAAATCAAAAAAGAAGGAAAATCTGGAAAATTCACAAATAATGTGTATATTAAAAACAATGCACTCCTAAATAAGCAATGAGTTAAAGAAGAAATCACACGGGAAATTATAATAATAGGGCTGTAGCTGAGTGCCCCAGTCTAAAATCCTACCCAGGTCAAAGGATAGCTCCTCATTTTCTTATTGAAAAGTAAAGCTCCCATAACATATACAGAGTCCTCAGCTGACTTTCCTATTCATAGGAAAACTCCTGAGGGAGGGAGAATTGGGAATGGCCGGGGTAAAACAGATAGACAATTAAAAGCAGAGTGCATCATACCAACTAATGCAGAAAATTCATTGCAGTAATACACTACTAAATACAGACAACCAAAGATCACTAGTGTATGAAGCAAACCAGTAACATAAAAGAGCTAGTATCCCTGGAAAAATGAGAAGTGATGTTGACATAAAACAAGAAAAGGGTACACATACACACATGTACATATAAATGATCAACAAACAATAAAAAGTTCTTGGATACTAAACATGTGATTACCAAAACAGCTTCAATAATAGGGTTGGAGAGTAAAATAGAAGAAATCTCCCAGAACATGGAAAAAAACAAGTAACAGAAACAAGACAAAAGATTGTAAAGGATCAGTTTATGACTAAGAAGTGCTCCATAAAGAGAGAACCTACAAAAATGGAGAGAGGAAATAATAGACAAAAATAGTATCTTAAGAGATACTAGTCTTCAGGTTAACAGGATGACTGGACAGCACAATGAAGGAAACACACACACACACACACACACACACACACACACACACACCCCCATATGAAATTCAGAATTAGGCTAAAAAGATCTTACATTCCAGAATGGGAAAAAAATCTATTACCTATAAAGGAATGAACATTAGAATGATAGCTCTGGATGCTCACAGACAATGAGAAAATGCCTTCAAAGTTTTGAGGGAAAACTATTTTCAACCTAGAATTTTATATCCAGTCAATATACCATCTAAATGCAATAGTAAAATAAAAACATTTTCTCAGATATGCAAGACTCTTTGAAAATTTACTTCCTGTGCATTTTAAAGCAGTTACTTGTGGGTGAGCTATAAGGAAAAAAAAAAAAAGGAAAAACAGGCCCACATTTTTCCAACCATATATACTAGTATATCTTCAAGGTCTAAAATAGTGCCTGGTACAAGACAGGAGCTCCATAAGTATTTGTTGACTAACATGAGTTGAAAGAAATAATGGAATTAATGTAGGGATCCAGTGAGAGAAATTCCAGAACTGATGTTGTAGGATAGCCTAGAAAGTAAATGGTCCAAATTAGTACAGGAAGTTTTTCAGCCCAAGAAGTATGTCTTCAAGAAAAAGAACAACAAAAAAGATTATAATCAAATAGAATAACAGGCATTAAATAATATTAATGACACGATGAGGAAAACATTTCTAATCTCACTAAGAAAAAAGGTAGTTAGAAATTCTAAAAAAAACAAAGCAAACTTACACAAGTACGTCTTTATCGTAATACAGTTATAGGATGACTTGAGCAACTGATTTGGGACAGAGTAGAAAAGAATCTATCTGACCTGGACATTAGAAACACTCTCCTTGAGTGGCACAGGGGTCATGACAATGGATCTATAGAGAAGGAAATGAATCCTGGCTCAGCAGTGAATAGTCAATAAGTAAACATTGTTCATTATTTTCCAACTTCTACAATTAACTTGTAAACAAAATACAAGGGATTGAAATCTGGTAACAGAAAAGAACGTAGCAACTATCAACTTTGTCAATATTTATAGGTTATTGGTTCAGCTGACACAAGGCAGAAGGCAGAAAGAGAGGAAGAGTGATGCAGGTAAGGGTGAAAGCATCAGTATCCTCCTGTGATACAGAGGTGAGATCAGGGAGACTGTTCAGACATCTCTCTCTAAAATATCTTCATGTAAATATGTATATCTGCATAAATGTATGTATTAAGGTCCAAAAATAAAACAGCACTAAAATAACTTCAAAAATAGGTGAGGGAGGGAAAAATTATTCCTCTTCATAGCAAGAAGTAAACAACTATTGTCTCAAATTGATAAATCAAGTGTTAAAGTGAAAATACATCATTTAGAACTTTGGAGAACTAAAAACTGGGACAGGCATGGGTGGGAAAGAGTGGAACAGGAAACTATTGGTTGATGATAACTATACAACTTTATACTACTGTACATGTATTACTTGAATAAAAATTATAAAAGGAAAAACGTAAAATCAGCTAAATAGTACGTTATACTCCTTTTCGTCATAGCATTTTAATTTAATAGAAATATATTCTAGTAAACTTTACATAAAATTTTTTTGAGAATTAAGGTACTAAGGACATACACCTTCTTATCTTTCTGCTGTAACACTTAATGTTTTCAGACTTTCAAGCATTTCCAAAGCTAGTAGTAAAGTCTATTTATGCCTTTAAAATTCCAAAGGAAATAAGAATAAAGTTCTCTCTAAACTATTCCAAAACCAAGACATTGTTAAACTGTTATAAGAAGAAACTCAATTTTAACTATTGGTTTAAAATACTCACATTTCACTTTTATATTTCTCTTTTAAGATCTATTCAAATTAATAGCTTTGGATTCATGCAATAAACATTCAAATAGTTGACCTGATTGTGGTAAATAATGTATACACAGAACTACTAAGCTAGAGAGGCCAAAAAGAGCACTGACACTGAAAGGTCACTGAAAAACACTGAAGGAGTTAAATGGCATTAATCAATCCTAATTAAGTATTCAAATGTCACCCTACCACTTTGTCATTAAAAACCGAACACCTTATTGTTTCCAAGAAATCAACTCTGATATATTACAATGTCATAAGGTATCATGGAAGACAACCTCTTGAAACCCTTAGTTTCCAAGTTTAAAAATGCCACAGTATAAACTTATAAAATGAAACAATATTCCCTAACTTGTTTATTACATCTAGTTTTCTCCAGTTAACTGCCACTCTTGATAATACCTGTGAAAAAGAGTCAACTCTTGATTGTTCACTGATCCTAGCTTAAATTTAAATGAATGTGAGAAAACAGGCTAGCTCCTATTCTATCAGCAGGATTCCACTGTTTTCTTCTTGCCTATCTTCAACTGCTGCTGTCAGAGAAAGAAAAAGCAGCCTCAATTTCACAGGAGAATGCAATTTCAGTAGCTATAAGCAGGTAAACAGGAAAGAAGAGTAATTCTACTTGTAAGGGCTGAAAGTATCATGCATTCTGAGTTATATTCCAGCTTGTTCATAGAGATGAAGAAAGAAAAGATTTCAGTTTGCAATTAAAACTTACCAGATAAACAAGTATGCTCAACTGTTTGCTATACCCTAAAAAGATTTCCTCAAACTTATTCATTTTCATTCAAAAGGGTTTTACTAAACACCTACAGGGAGTACTGTAAGTGCTAACATACAACAGTGGCCAAGATAATGTCACTTCTTTAAAAGAGTTTACAGTGTACTAAAAAAAGAAAGACAATAAAAAGTAATTACAATAAAGTATGATTCACAACGTTAAAGTGGAAATACAGGGTACTATGAAACCACACAGCACAACTAAGTCGAGTCTAGGAAGTCTGGGAAGGTCTCCTGAAGAATACACTTAAATTCAAATCCATAAGTAAGAAGAGTTAGCAAGACAAAAGGAGACATTTGGTCAGTATTTCAAAAATAGAGAACCACAAATCCTCTGATTATGAGGACCAATTTTCCCTTTTAACAACAGTTGAAATATGAGTTTCCTAATATTGACAAAAATGCTTTTAAAAATATTAAAATCTATCAGACAACTATGGTTTAACTGCTTTGTTCAGATTTTTTTTTTAACATGCCTTCTATCTAGTACAGTGACTGTTCCTTAGATTAAGTGAAATAGTTTGGTTTCTTGAGGGAACCTGTAAATGGTTCCTGTAAATAGTAATGTAATAACAGTACTAGTAAAACACAAACAAGCCACATTAAATTAGAACTTCTTATTATCTAATTTATCTTTACTGAATAATTCCTTTCATCTAAACATCTCCTGATGTTTTCATAATATTAGCATAAGAAATAAGAATCACTTCATCTTATGAAGGGTAAACAGCAAGTTGCAGAATTACCATTTAGAAATTTTAACAAAATATACGTTGCTTTTAAAAGGTCTCAGCAAAACATTAATTTTTATAGATATTTAAAGCTTACTCTAGGATTATCATTCTTACATATGACAAAACTGAAGTAAAATTTTAAGTAAGGCAGAACTTTACTAAATGTTACCTACTTTGACATTTAAAGGTAGGATTTAGTTAGTAGCAATTTAAAAGAAAAATAACCAAAAACAAACAAGCAAAACAACCTTCCAAGAAAACAAGACTAGATAATAGGCAATGTTGAAGACTTAATATTTCAGAGTACTTGTTTTGGTAACTTTATATCAAGCGTAAATACTTTGAGATAATCAGTTAAGTTGTAATTCATTTACACATTTATAAAATTAAGACAACACACAGACAAGGCATCGTCAAACAGTAGAAACTGGGAGGTTTGAGGGGCAAATTTAACCTAATTATCCATTAACTATGTGATCTTGGGAAAGTTTCTTAACTCTTTGTCAGCGTAGTTTCCTCATTTGTAAAATCGAT
Source organism: Balaenoptera physalus (assembly GCF_965194825.1). NCBI lineage: Eukaryota > Metazoa > Chordata > Mammalia > Artiodactyla > Balaenopteridae > Balaenoptera > Balaenoptera physalus. The sequence continues at coordinate 57,269,218 of NC_138897.1, forward strand.
TTATCATCTACCTCACAGAGTTAAGGTGAAGATTAAGTGCTGGATGGCTGGGTATAACGTGAGCCCTCAAAACTAGCAGATCCTACATTAAAAAAATAATGATTAGATCTACATCGTTCTTGGTTTCATTAAATGATGCTTCATAAAATGAGGGACAAATCTTAAAATAATCCCAGAAGGAAATTTCAGATTTAAAGAAAGGAAAGAAAACGCATGTGAATAAAGAAATGAGCTACACTCCTTGTCCCACCCCCAAATTAATACCATGTAATGAATTACAGGCCCACCTACCTAAAAATGTAAAGGTGAACAGAATGAGAGGCAAGAGAACATTTAGGGTAAGAAACAGCACAGAAGTATGACATCCACCTGAAATTAGTGAAAATAGATGACAAAAAGAAAAGAATCTAGTTTTTAAAAACTGCAGAATAAAAATGATAATTTTAACAATTAAATATATTAACTGAATAAAGGATGGTAATTTAGAAAATACTCCAATGGGAAGGGTAGGGGCACTCATCCACTAACATTTCTTCTCAGAATGAGCCTGGAGAAGAAAAATTCACTTAAGAAGAGAAGCACAAGATGCAAAGAATAAAAGAACAGCCAAAACTTTAAATCATAAAGTGAAGAAATGTTCTGAAGATATTAGAAAGGAGTGTCTTCAAGAGCTAAGATGAAGAACACTATATCTTGGGGATGAAATGGAGAGCCAACTGTATTAAGCCGATTTGTGCAAAACATAATGAAAACCTTACCTTGTGATTTTTTTTCAGTGCATTGAGTCCTAAACAACTTGCTAATGATCAACTAAACAGAAAGAATGCTGGAAATAAACACAATCAGTCTTTGAGTGTGGCAACCATGAAAACGTATCTCCTATTGTGGGAAGTAAAATCACTGGCTCCAGCTGTTGTGCTCTGAAATCCTTTACCCGCCAGACAGGTGAACACACCAGGCATCCCACAGTCAGAAGCCAGCCAATGAATGAGTAGAGCAGGGATACTATGGCTCCAGAACTCCCCATTGGCCTTGCCAAAGCTTTCTTAAAACTGCAGTGCAGTCTAAGACCTTCCTTTTTCTCTCTTTTTCAAAAGGGTTAGATGCATGGATATCTCACAGCTCTCCCAGTCTCCTCCAGCTCCTTCTTCATTTACCTTACAGGTGTGTTTCCCCCCAGAATCTCTTGAATATCTAATGTCATCTTGATGTTTGCTTTCTTAGAGAACTCAGACTTAAAATTTTCTATACTTGGGAATCACTGAACAGAAAGCAAGTTCCTAATCTCTTGCCATTACTACCATTATTATATGGAAGGAAGAACCTCATCGCTTGTAGAAAGTAGTGGAGCAGTAGAGATGAGAGAAAAAAATATGGTAAAGTAAGAGAAGGAAGTGCTTCAATCACTGGAGAGTTAAAGGCTGAGAAACATATGCTCTCCACCCTTCCTCCTCAATCCTGTACTACATATCCAGAGAAAACAGAAGGAAATGCCGCACCACACTGAAGGAAGAGTAACTGCTGATTTCCTCTTTGATCCTGGACTAGGGAAGAGTGAGACGGACAGATGGCTTTCTAGTTTCCGGATGTCTCAGCTAGAGAGAGGGACTAGTCTGGCTGTGTGTAGAGTACAGACTAGAGCACTAGAGGTTGGAACCATATTCACCAAACAGGAGGGATATTGTAAGTCTTTTTAAGCTTCCATTATGTATTTTTACTTGCACTATCTCATTTAACGTTCAAAATAGCCCTGTGAAGAAGGTATTGTTAGTGTCATGTCATCTGTTCTTGGCTCTTCTCCTACTCTGGTAATTCCTTTCTCAATCTTTTTTGCTGGCTGGCCCTTATTCTTCATTAAACCTTAATTTGTATGCCCAAGGATTCAGCCCTGAGCCCTCTTCTATGCTTTTCCTATACTTTTAAAGATGTCCTTAGGAGATCTTATCCAGTGCCAAGATTTTAAATGCTGTTTATATACAGCTGATGATTTTCAAATTTGTTTCTCTAGCTCTAACCTCTCCCGTTAGTTCCAGACTCACATATGCAACTACCTACTTGACACCTACATTTGGATATAACAGATGTTGTCAGTACCTGCTCGTATTCCTTTGGCATTCCCCTGCTTAAACCCTCCAATGGCTTCCCAATGCAATTAAAATCCAAACTTTTTTCTGATGTCCCTACTGAATTTAGTTACTTCCTACCTTTCCAATATTATCTATCATTCATCCTCTTACTCATTAGGTTAGAATCACAGTGGATGTCCTACTCCTCAAATATTTCAAAATCTATTTCCACCAGAGGCTTTTTGCATTTGTCCTCCTCTTATCTTCAGTTCTTCAAGTGACGGCTCTTTTTTGTATCACTCAGGTCTCAGTTCTAATGGCACCTCCTCAGAAAGGTCATCCCTGACATCCATCGATAGCCTTTCATTTCCCAATGCTCGTAGTCACTCAATTACATAATTCATTTTTATTTCTTCTTCAGCTCTTGTAATCTGAAATCATCTTATTTGCAGGCCCAATCCCAATCTTTGAAAATTAAGTATCAGCTCCATGACATACTAAGGATAGTATTCCTAGCCCCTAGAACAACACCTGGAACGTAGTAAGCGCTCAACTATTAATTGTTGAATTCAATTAAGGAGATAGTGTGAAGTTGGAATTCAAATTCACATCTATGATTCCAAAGCATATGGAGCCTTTTCCCACAATAGGCTGCCTATTCCAGTAAATGTGCATCCACTGAGATAGCCGTCATGGAAGAAAGAGTACTCAACTTTAGTTTGCATCATGCAGAATATCAGATTATTCCACCACTAAGACACAGTGGCGAATTCAAACCACCAGCCTTCCCGTAACATATACAAGAATGATAATAATGGAAAAATATTAACTATAAATAAAGCAAGAAATGTAGTTTGCTATAAATAGTTCAAGTTCCTAAATAGCACTTACAGTTCAGACAAGGGAAAACAGCAAAATCTGAAAGCCTTTTCTAATGTAGAGTGTTAACCTCATAGGAGTGGGAAAGAAAAAAGTCTGTACGTGAGGTGAAGTAATAGGCATTATCTTGGGAATATTCAGTAAAAAGAATCCCTAGAATGCCTGAAAGTGGGGAAATATGCAAGGAAGAAAAGAGAATGGCAGGAGTAAGAAAATAAGACAGGAATAGGGCTTCCCTGGTGGTGCAGTGGTTAAGAATCTGCCTGCCAATGCAGGGGATGCGGGTTCAAGCCCTGGTCCGGGAGGATCCCACATGCCGCAGAGCAGCTAAGCCCGTGCGCCACAACTACTGAGCCTGCGCTCTAGAGCCCGCAAGCCATGACTGCTGAGCCTGCGTGCTGCAACTACTGAAGCCCGCGTGCCTAGAGCCCGTGCTCTGCCACAAGAGAAGCCACTGCAACGAGAAGCCCGTGCACCGCAACTAACAGTAGCCCCTGCTTGCCGCAACTAGAGAAAGCCTGCACGCAGCAACAAAGACCCAACACAGCCAAAAAAAAAAAACAAATAAAATAAATAAACTAAAAAAAAAGAAGACAGGAATAGAATTGTGAAGCAGTTTCCACCTACTTAGAAGTAAAAATGGAATGAAAGCATCAGATGTATTAGAACACTGCTACTCTTGAGCTTGTCCTACAACAAATACCAGATAAAGAAACATCATTTAAAGGGTAAATTGATGTGATTGCTGTAATTATTGAAAAAACAAACCTGTAAGTTTGTTTTAATTTCATAAAGTATTTATCCAAAGTTGACATAGAGTTGGAAAAAAGATCATTTTAAGTCTCAGAATGGATTACAAATGAAAACAAATGTATACTCTATTAAGAGGGAAATCACCTCTTACACAAGAAGACCCAAGAACCAGACTCACCGATCTTCTAAAACTTTAATGGTTTCATGAAGGACTTTCTGCTGCTCTCTCAGCTGTTGATTTTTGGTAAAGAATTCTTCTAGTCTCTGTGCATCTCTAAAAGTCAAGAAATAAGTCATTTTTTTTTAATGGAAAAATACTCTAACAAGACTATTCTGTCATTAAGAACTCCAAAGCATGATCTCACCACTTACATATTATGAATTTGTTGTATCAAAACAAACAACTTAGAAGGTGAGGTTTGAATATCTTGTTAATCAGAGTTCAAATTATACTAGAATTTGCTCTACAGTGTTTTTATTTTCTACAGAAGTATCTTCCTAAGCACCAGGTATTCATTATACAATGCTGGAACACAGATGAAGGAGTAAATTCTGATGCCACCACTGACTCAACATTGTCAAAATTGCTATTAAAATGTACACTCGGGCTTCCCTGGTGGCACAGTGGTTGAGAGTCTGCCTGCCTGTGCAGGGGACACGGGTTCGAGCCCTGGTCTGGGAGGATCCCATATGCCGCGGAGCGGCTGGGCCCGTGGGCCACAACTACTGAGCCTGTGCATCTGGAGCCTGTGCCCTGGAACAGGGGAGGCCGCAGTGGTGAGAGGCCCGCACACCGTGATGAAGAGTGGCCCCCGCTTGCCCCAACTGGAGAGGGCCCTCGCATGGAAACGGGAGACCCAACCCAGCCAAAAATAAAAAAATTAAAAAAAAAATAAATTAATTAATTTAAAAAAAAGTACACTTACTGTTATTTTAATTATTTTATCTACATTCGATAATGTAAATAGGTAACTCCACTCATATCATTCCTATTCCAATTATGAGGGATTTATACTTTCTATTTTACTAATTTTTGTGTTGCTTAAACTTTTACCTGGTATTACTTTTAAGCCAGGGTTTACTGTGAAGTAGAAGTACACAAACCCTACATCCTGAAGCCTAGGTTTGAATCTCAGCTGTCACGTACCAGCTGTGTGAGCTGGTGCAAGTAATCTAAACTCTCTGTGCCTCAAAAAATGTGGATACATTAGTAGTATCTACTTCATGAGACATTTGCAAGGACTAAGTACTAATGAATATACAGCATACAGAACAGTACTGGCACACAGTAAGTTCTATTTAAGTAATTACCATTTTGATTTTAGTCAGGAAAAAAGAAAGACACCTAAAATTTTCTTCTAGTAAACTACCTGGTTACTTTCCAAGGTTGTGCCATATTTTACCTCTTCATCATTATATTTCAAACAATCACCTATATAAAGTATGCATATATTTTAATTCTATGAAAACCCATTAGAAATTGAATCAGGATTCTCTGTGTAATCTGGAATCTGAAAATATAGGATAATACCGTGGTTCAAATATCCTTCCCCAGCCCTCTCAAGGGTCTGAAATATCAAATCAAATAAAGGTGACAAATCAGTCTGCCACAAAAAGATGTCCAAATGACTGTGTCAAAATTGCTAAAACGTAGAATGTAATATCACTGGCAACAAAAGAGACGAGCAAAACAACTAAGTCAAAATGTCAGATACCAATACAAGGGTACTTCTTATATACTGATTGAATATTTGATATTGAATGAAAAGCCAATACATCTAAGAGTGGCCTCCTGCTATACAACAAATATTGTTCTGGTAGCATATGTATATATATATGAAATTTTGGAAGTAATAGATAGCTGAAGCTAATAATAAAAAAATTTTCTAATACTTCTAGAAAATGCATTTAATTCAGAAGCAGCACTAGGTTTTCACTTATCCTATTTTGGGAGTATTCAACAAAAATTCAACAGTCAACATTTCTATTGATACATGTGTAATTCTGTAAATGAACCTGTGTAAAAGAGGAGCATTAGTCATGTGCAGAGACAACTATCATCAAAACACAGGTCTGAAGCAATTAAGTGATAGACAAATATAGTACAGTTATTGATTTCTTTTCTAATTGCTTCTTCCAGGTGGGAATCCCTAGGACTGAGATATCTCACAAATAAAGCTATTCTAACAATATGGAGACCAGACCTCCTGTTACTGTACCCTGACTGTCTATCATAAAATATACTTGGAAAGGAGAGTTATGGTCATACAGGCAAATCCGAGTTCCTGGTCCCACAATGCAATGACCTATCCTCTACAAAATAAAGCATCCCTTTAATTCTCTGATTACTCAGGAGATTTAGTTACTTAGCCATGCTTCCAAAATGCGTAACCCCAAGCTACCTAAGGTAGGCAGGTACAGAGTAATTACAATATATATGAAAAGGTTGCTAAGAGGATCAAATGACTGAGAACTATACAGTGAAGTAAACCATTATTATCACCTACTGAACAACCAACCAGCTGTGTTTCCATTCTTTAAGATTCAGAAATGTTTTACGTGATCTTTGAGAAAGTAATATTCAACAGTCATTTACGAATTAAAGAAGGTTTTTCATGCAGTTGTTTGGTTAGAGGTATGGAGAAATACATTTTGTACAAAAAGTCTCAGTTAAAAAAAAGTACGTTTGTTATAAGCAAATCTAGATCTTTTAAAAAATTTTTTATTTATTTTTATTATTTTTGGCTGCATTGGGTCTTAGTTGTGGCATGTGGGCTCTCTAGTTGTGGTGTGTGGGGTCAGTAGCTGCGGTGCACGAACTTAGTTGCCCCACGGCATGTGGGATCTTAGTTCCCCGACCAGGGATCGAACCCGCGTCCCCTGCATTGGAAGGCGGATTCTTAACCACTGGATCACCAGGAAGGCCCTAGCTCATTTCTAACTATGTCTAATCATTCAATCTGCAGGGAAATGATTCTGATTCTAGCTAAAAGGAAATATTACTTTATAGCTATAAATCTATCATTTAAAATAGTAACATTTTAGAAAATAAAATTACTAGGTCTACAAGAAGGATCCATTTTTAATAAAACTAAACTCCTTCAAAAACATTTAGTGAATGTAGTTTAAAATGTAAAATCAAATAGCAAACACAATGTTTCTAAAAACTGACCAACATTTTGATTCTAAAGGATGTCATTCTAATCAATGGTTGTTAATCTAGGATTTACAAGGTCATTTACTTCCTACACTGAACCAAGGTACAATATAAAGAGCTCACTGTCTAACTACTGATCAACTCCAAAATATTATACTTTGGGTATTATAATGGTAAGAGGGAACAAGAATTCCTATACAGTATTATTATATATAAAAGAGGAGATCTGTAGAATAACTCCAACAAACAGTAATTAGCTATTTAGTGTGGTATGTGTTAAATGAGCATACCAAGTCACTGATAGTACATACTCATCTGCTGATTAACAATGCTTGTAGCAACCATCACTAGCTGGGCTATAAACAAAGGTGAAGATGAAAACAATAGAATAAGTGTATTTCATAATTTTTAATCTCAAACCACTCAAAAAAAATTTCACCACTGAGGAAAAGCCCCCTTATCAACAATATATTTACTTATTCACTTAATCCTAGAATACATATAAAGTAGTGTCAGAATTAGTGTAAGCCAATCATGTTAATTCAATTCTCTTTGCCAGTTATTATTTAGGAATGAACATCGTCAATGAGTTAGAGGAAGTCTGCTGGGGGCTGCTTCTGACAAACTTTTATAATTAGTAAAAATAAAAGGACACAAAGATGTTGTGCAAGTGATAACTAGAATGATGACAGCCAGCTTGCCATACTGCAGTGAGTCAAGACTAACAGGGCAAGTCTGAACACTAAAGATGGCAGAGAAGAAAGACAGAAATAAGTGATAACCAGTCCTAGAATCTCCCTACTTTGGGCCTTCTATGTGAAAGGATACATCTTCTTTACCATAAAAGTCACTTCTGGTGTTTTTTTGGTCTCACAGTAAGAAAATATGATCAACTAATAAGATATACATCCTAAACTTAAATGTTTAAAGGACACCTTTAAGGTAGGAACAGGTACCTTTTCAACATGCAAAGCATTTGAAAGTGTCAGTAATTAAGAATCATAAAATTATTCTTCAAAAAAACTGTTTTAAAAATTTATGATTTCTCATTTCTGTATCTAGGTCATCTTCCAAACATGACTTTACAGGTGTAATGGAAAACTTCACAATTTCTGTTTTCAGATTATAATAGAAAAAATAGTGAGGTGTGTTTTGATGAGTGGCTGGTAACTCCAGCTTCTGGTTACAGTCTTGGAAGCTTTAGGAATGTGAAGGAACTGAGACCTATTGGTAGATACTGTAAAGCAAATGCAATTATTATTAGTCACAATGATATTAATTTTTGTTATGAGTAATAATACTCTATTATGCCATCTGTTTCAGATTCCTGAATGCAGAAGGTCTAAAGAACCACGAGTAAAATCTGCTCCTGACTTAGAAAATCAGATCTGATTCTGGGCTTAATGACCAAAACAATTCAGGGGAACTGCTGGTAATTTCAAATTAGTTAAAAGGGGTCTCAGAATATCCATTTAGTTCCCATTTCTTATATGAGTTAGAAATCCCAGACTTATCCTGCTCCCCATCTTGTAGCATCTTAAATTCCAGGTATTAATCATAGTTGAGAAAAAAATGCCACTAACAGATCAAAATGATTTATAGATCAGTTTCCATCTTAATAAATATTTTAAGGAAAAAGATTATACACATATTAAAATTATGTTAAAATATAAATATATGCAAATATTAACTAAGGCTATACTCAAAATTATTCTTTTTCCTTTAGAATTCTGAATAACTCACTGTCAACTACACAAGGTCCACACTAAGTAAAGCTAACTTCCTTATAAATAAAACATTGAATTCAAATAGGACATCAATATCAATTACTTTATAAATAAGACATCAGTGTTATATATGCTGATACTTACAAAATTCGTTCCTTTTTCAGTTTGGTTACTTTTACTTGTAAACCTGAAAAAGAAAAAAATCCTCAGTATTTTATTTATACATTTTATCATTTCGAAAGCAGTTAATCTAAGTTTCTTTATGAATCTAATGCTACACTATTAAGTTACTTGAGCCTGGCCTCTGAACAATGAGCCAGGTTCCATTAGTTTGAAGAGTGTATTTCCCTCACTTGCACCCTTAGGTCACAAAAGAGTATTTGCAACATTATTGCTCTTAGTCTATTGTATGACAGCCAAATAGAATGAAATTTTCTCCACCTAAAGTGAGTTATTTCCTAATAGCATGGGCAAGCATATAACTAGAAGTTCACTATAAATGAAGGTTTATGTTCTGGCATAGCCTATGTATTTTGCTAACAGCAATAGTGCTTATGTAGGCTCAAATCTTCTGGGATTAAAATAGATTGTGTCAGGAAGTCCTGGACTAGGAACACAACTGCTTATAAAAAAGTACTTAACATAAGGCACTACTGTTTTTAGCTCAAGATATGTATTACATGTGTTATATGTATTTTTAATTTTAATTGTGTCTGATACAAAATAGAAGACCACTGCCTATGGGACTTGGGTAATTATTGTTAAGAAAGCAGGCTGATGAGCATTGAGACTGCAAGAGAGGATATGAACAAAATAAGAGTGACATTCCTCAGTCTCACAAACAATAATTAAAAGGAGAAAACCCACCATTAAACAAACATGAAAATACATCCAACACCACTAGCAATATAAATCCAAACCCAAAAAATTACTTAGCAAAATTATAAAAATTTTAATACCCAGTGTTGATAAAAGTGTTGTAAAACTACACTGCCATGCTTTGCAGGAGGTATTATAAATTAGCACAATTCTTTTGGAAAGCAAGTTAGTGACATATAATGGGACTCTTTTTCATCAATATCCCACATCTTGGATTCTAACCTAAGAATATAATCCAAACTACAGAGAAACTGATAGTCACAAAAAATATTGAACAATGTATTGAAATATAAAATGCTTAAAATAGCGACGAGTTTAAGTAAAATATGATGTAACCACTAGACAGAATAATACACAGCTATTAAAATCATTAAGTAAAAAAGAATAAGTCTATTTAGCAACACTAAACTATTTGGTTCTCTATTTTCTCTATGCTATTTTCTGCAATGTGATTATTAAAAGGGGGGAAAAACTTCTGTGTTTACATTTCAGATTCCTAAACCAATCTTTTTACTATTCTACAATTTTCCCACTTGTGGATATTATATTCACTTTTAAAAATAGTGCCTAGAAAGTTTAAAAATTCTATATCTACTTAAGAATTTCTTTTATTTGGGGCATAATTAATCCCCAATAAATGGTTATTAGTTAACTAATTTATGAAAAATTAAAGATTGACTGTCTTTGGTAGTTTACGGCTTCTAGTAAGTTATACATTTAGAAAAGCTTTCCATATAATTTGTATAGAAACATTAATAAATTTGTCACTTCTAAGAACAGGATTTTTCATTATCTGTCTGAACAACATCATTTAGCTAAGTAAGAGTTTTAGAAAACAGACCTATACATTTCTCCACAATCTCCCCCTCCATGGTGCTGACTAGGGATGAAATTAAAAGTCATATAGATACTAATGGGAAGTCACCTTTTCTTATTGCCCAAGAGGTAAGGATTTAATGCCAGGAAATCCAGTTATTATAGAAAAATAAAGGCCCTGGAGAATTTTTTAGTTATACTTTTGCCCTATATCTCAAATTTCACCTCTAGGAAATGTCCAACTGATATGATACATTTACCCTCATTTCTATGGCCTATAATTTGAATAAATAAAATGTTATGAATAAACCTGTAATCAAATGTTCACAGCAGCTTTATTCATAACAGCCAAAAACAGAAACAACCCAAACGTCCTTCAATGAGTGAACTGTTAAAAAAAAACAAAATGAAACAAAACTGTGGTACATCCTTCTACCACATGTACTACTCAGCAATAAAAAGAAAAGAAGTATTAAAATACGCAACAACCTGGATGGACTACAAGGGAATTATGCTGAGTTGGAAAAAAAAGCCAACCCAAAAAGTACACCCTATGTGATTCCACATACATAACATTCTTAAAATGACAAAATTATAGAGATGGAGACCAGATTATGGGTGGCCAGAAGCTGGAGAGGTTGAGGTGGGAGGAAGGTGGTTGGGGACTTAAAAGAGTAGCTTTAAGGACCCTTGGTAGTCACAGGGATCAACACATGTTAGTGAATTAAAACACACACACAAATGAGGGCATGTAAAAGTAACAGAATCTAAATAAGATTGATAGATTGTATCCATGTCAATTTCTAAGTTGTACTATTATACTATAGTTATACAAGATGTTACCACTGGGGTGAACTGGGTAAAGGGTATATACTACAGTGTGAATCTACAATAAGCTCAAAATGAAAAGCTAAAAAAACAATTATGGAAAAATATTTGCCCTAAGAGTTGGAATACTGTTAAAATACAAATTATTATAATAAAGGGAAACATTATTTTTTCACTGTTAAAAACTGGTGTGATCTTTTGATTTTTAAAAAAATCTTTTCCATCTGTCAAGTTCGTAGCTGGAGAAGCTTCCTTCTTTTTCAGGTAATGATGACAAACTCACAAGACCTTTAAAGTACTTAGTAAAGCATCAAATCATTCTTGAAGAATTAAGAAAAGAACTTGTGACCCTACTAGGCCAAAGACTAGAGTCAGCAGTTTTTCACTCTCTTTTACCCTTCCCAAAGTGTGTGAAAATTTACTTGCTGTTAGATTTTCTTGTTTTTTAATTTTGGCTGACTCTAAAACTCAGGTCTGCCTTTAGAAGTGAAAAGTGCACCCAAGATGAAATGGATTATTGCCATAAACCATTTTAAGAAAAGAAACAATGAGATAGAAAATCCTTATAAACTTCAAAAGAAAATTCCTGGGAAATATGTAAAGACTACTCTTTTATCTTGTAAGCATTCAACACCTGTGAGGCATTTGTTCTGTCATGCAGATCAGCCCTGAAACAGGTTTATGTGTGTATGTGTATGTATGTGTGTTTAAATTTTAGCATTTGCCATTCATCAAGTCAATTAGGCATCCACAATTAGAACCCCTATAAAGTGTGCTTTAATCCTGCTCCACACCCATCGGAAGGAATGAGGCTATACAACAATGCAGCTCCTGTATGAACAGGTAGTCTGTTCAAAAAAGTATTTAGGATTGTAACACTGGCAACCTGAGACACCTAATGAGGAAACAGCGCTCAAAAGACCAAAAGCGCTGCACTACAATTAACCTTATAACATGTATGTGAATTTTGAAAGAAATGAAACAATTAAGGGCCCATGTGTGTAGTCACATAATACAAGAAACAACTTTAAATAAGAATTCAGAAATAAGCCAAGAATTCAATTTGTGATAATCAAAATAAAAATCATTGCTATGTTAATTTTTACTCATTCTTGTTCGCTACCCAGAACAAACCATATATGTATGTACTGTCACTGTACAGCAAGTTATTTATGATTCTGAATTATAAATTGTAAGCCTAATAACACTTTTCTTGATAAATAGTGGCTTTATATATAGCTCAAATAATTAAGCTTCTACCAAAAACACAACTACTAGTATTTCTGTAACTGCCAAATCAATTATTTCAACTCCAAAGTAAAGACACTTGCCTTTATGAGATGCAGCCATATTTAAGGTGTGCTTAGTTTACTCTTAAGATTTAATTATCTCAAAATGGGTAAATTAATTTTTTGTGGATATTATCGAATTTATGTTAACACAAATGGAAAATAACATGTGAGAGTTAATGATAGTACTCTTTTTTATTGACAATATAGTTGATATTGTTACAGGTGTACAATATAGTGATTCCCAATTTTTAAAGGTTACACTCCATTTATAGTTGTTACAAAATATTGGCTATATTTCCCGTGTTGTATATATCCTTTTTTTTTTTTTTGGCCGCACTGTGCAGCATGTGGGATCTCAGTTCCCGGACGAGGGATCGAACCCAAGCCCCATGCAATGGGAGTGCGGAGTCTTAACCACTGGATTGCTAGGGAAGTCCCTATCCTTGTAGCTTATTTTATACCTAATAGTTTATACCTCTTAATCTCCTACCTATATTGCCCCCCACTTCCCTTTCCCCACTGATAACCACTAGTTTGTTCTCTGTATCTGAGTCTGAGTGAGTCTGCTTCTTTTTTGTTATATTTACTAGTTTGTTGTATTTTTTAGATTCCACATATAAGTGACATCATACAGTATTTGTCTTTCTCTGTCTATTTCACTTGGCATAATACCCTCTAAGTCCACCCATGTTACTGCAAATGGCAAAATTTCTTTTTTTATGGCTGAGTAGTAGTCCATTCTTTTTTTTTTTTTTAATGGCTGAGTACATATACACACCACATCTTTATCCATTCATCTGTTGATGAACACTTAGGTTGCTTCCATATCTTGGCAATTGCAAATAATGCTGCTATGAACATTGAGGTGCATGTATCTTTTCGAATTAGTGTTTTTGTTTTTTTTCGGATATATACCCAGGAGTACAATGGCTGGGTCATATATGGCAGTTCTACTTTCAGTTTTTTAAGCAACCTTCATACTTTTTTCCACAGAGGCTGCAACAATTTATATTCCCACCAACAGTGTATGACGGTTCCCTTTTCTTCACATCCTCGCCAACATTTATTTGTGTTCTTTTTGATGATATCCATTCTGACAGGTGTGAGGTGATATCTCATTGTGGTTTTGATTTGCATTTTCCTGATGACTAGCCTTTCTTAATGAGTAGGACACTGATGTTATGGATCAAAATTACTTGCAACTCCTTTCATTGCTAATTTGTGTAGTCTTAATATGAATGTTATCTTTTTGGAATTTTTGATGAAATATCTAAGAAAATAAATGGAGCAATCCAAAACTGAATCAAAAAATATTTATCCTGTCATATTAGAGCCTCTTTACTTTCCGTTTCTTCAATGGGGCTCCAACTCTGTCCTCAAAAATCTGCCTAGTTTTCTATGAAATTGATTACCTTATTTACCAGATATAGAAAATACTACTAGATGAGATGTTGATGGTAAACCATAGCATGGACAAAAACCATTTATTAAAATGGTGACATTCTGAAAAATATTCTAAATTCCATCTTATTACCTGTGCTTTTTAATAATAAACCTGATACTGAAAGGAATTTTGAAAGAAAAAAAAAAAATTGTATCCAAACAAGTTCAGATGCATTTAAGTTCTTATGCGTATCTAAGAAAAATTATGTAACTCAAGTACTACCTTCGTATCTTTTCTTTTCCTTTTTTTTTTTTTTTTAACCTGTCATGAAGTTTTAAAAGCAATGACTGAATTTTGATTCCTATATATACTTCAAAACCTGCAAAGTCTGGACAAGTCCATGTTTGACGTCTTTCAAATAGTCTCTTATACTGGTTTCTCCAAGTGGATCCTCTACTTAAAAAAAAAAAAAAAAAATTAAGTACCCTTTAGGCATGTCTTTGATGCTATCACAGAGTCACAGGATCTAATTTTATATGGAACTATCTGGAACACATTGACAAGGGACTGTCAAAAAAGTCTTCCTTTCAACAAATTTGCCTGGGCCCAACCAAAATGTTTTTAAATAACATACTAATTTTTAAAAAATAATGCGCGATCACTTAAAACTGAAGAATCTGTAAGTGATTTTGAAATTGGTAAAAGTAGCCTGATCAATATATTATATGATGCCGGAAGTTATCTTCTCTCATCAGCTCAAACATATAGCCAATACCTACCATTCATAAAGCACATATATATTAATCAAAATCATCAACAACTGCTGTATTCCTCCCTTAAAGTTTTCCCAGGTATATAAACTAATGCTCCTGAGAGTGTGATGGCTACTAAGAGTATGGCCATGAGGAGTACACACTTTAAAAAAAAATTATCCATTATGTAATATTTGTGAGTCTTATATGTTGTATAATCTGACGAATGGCATGTTGTTCTTATCAAACAATATGTTATTTATTTTCTTGACGCTTCCTCATCATAGAGGTCTCCTGAAGACCCTGAAACACCAATGAACATGAGGAAGAAAGCTGCCAAATACTTTATCCCTGTTAAATTAAGAGCCTAAAAAATAAAACTGTCCCAGTTTTAAATGGGTATGCCTAAAAATTCTAAAATGAAGATTATGAAAAACAAGCAGTTTGGTTAAGTAATGAAATAACCACAAAAATAAGTCACATAGGGCTTCCCTGGTGGCGCAGTGGTTGAGGACCTGCCTGCCAATCCAGGGGACACAGGTTCGAGCCCTGGTCTGGGAAGATTCCACATGCCGCGGAGCAGCTGGGCCCGTGAGCCACAATTGCTGAGCCTGCGCGTCTGGAGCCTGTGCTCCGCAACAAGAGAGGCCGCGATAGTGAGAGGCCCGAGCACTGCGATGAACAGTAGCCCCCACTTGCCACAACTAGAGAAAGCCCTCGCACAGAAACGAAGACCCAACACAGCCATAAATAAATAAATAAATAAATTAGGGCTTCCCTGGTGGCGCAGTGGTTGAGAATCTGCCTGCCAATGCAGGGGACATGGGTTCGAGCCCTGGTCTGGGAGGATCCCACATGCCACGGAGCAACTAAGCCCGTGAGCCACAACTACTGAGCCTGCGCGTCTGGAGCCTGTGCTCCGCAACAAGAGAGGCCCGCGCACCGTGATGAAGAGTGGCCCCCACTTGCGCAACTGGAGAAAGCCCTTGCACAGAAACAAAGACCCAACACAGCCAAAAATAAATAAATAAATAAATTTATATTAAAAAATAAATAAAATAAATTAATTAATTAATTAAAAAAAATCCTAATGTGATTAAAAAAAATAAGTCACATATAAAACAGTATGTACACTGAACACAATACAATAATCTACATGCATTTCTTTTAAAACTAGGAAAGAATAAACAAATGCCATTCCTATAAAATGGTGATTTATTTTTCTTTTCTCAACTTTCTACAGTATCATCTAAAAATGAAAATTTAAATTAAATGGGTAGTAAAGCATTTCAGGGTTTTAGAGATATAAAATTTTGAGATTTTCATATATTATGGGATTTTAAAAACTTATGTTCAAGAAAATGTTTCATTGATGCAGCTGAACTATGCAATTCATTCAGATACCATTTGCTAATTTCTTACTATGTGCCAAGCACTTTTACCTATGGAAATGCAGGTAGAAAGATGAGTAAGATAGGGACTCTGCATAATAAAATTTTAATGATCTTCTTAAAATTTTAATGTCTTGTTATAAGACAACGGAAAGTAATCATTTGAAGGATAAAGAATTTAACCTTATACTTGAAGATGGCAGAATGCTAATTCTTCTCTGTTAAATGTTTAATAAAAACTCAAGTACATCTGGTCCTATTTAAATCATTTGAAGATATTGTATTTGCTTTACCTCCAGGTCACAAAGAATAAGCTTTTTTATAGTGTATATCTCCTATAATAGTTTAAACTTGAAACTATTCCTATTAGTAAACTTACATGCTGGGCTCACAGTATTATAAACCAAGAGGAAGATATGGCTTCTCTTCAACAGAAGTTGGGAGATGTTATTATTCCTTTGCAGTTTTAAAAGTGCACGTAGCTGATTACACATTGTTATTATCAGTGTAGCCATTATACAAGACAGAATATCTTGTATCTGGATTATTTTTGCTATCATTTCATTATATAACTATACTGTATAAATATTTTCCTAAAGAGAATGAATACAATGCCCCCAAAACCTACTGTGTCTTCTTCACTGTTGTATTCTCAGCAACTGCTACCATTCCCAGCATATAATTCAATAACTGCTCACTGAATGAATAGCAAGTGAATACTAAAACTCAGAATACTTCCTCAATGTTTCACACTACATTTTCTGGGGGAAAACAGTGTAGTCAAATGAAGAGCAGAATTAATGTAAAATACTCCTATTTGTCCCTGAACATATGACCACAAGCACAGTCACTTAAAAATCAGATCTTTATCACTAACAACAAACTTGAATTTCTAAACTTTCAAATATTTGAAGTGAACTAATCTGCCTCAGATATAAACAGCTCCTATCAATTGATAGGGAAAAGGCCAACTACCAAAGAATAATCAGGTATATAAACAGTTCTTGAGAAAGAAATACAAATCACCCTCAAGCATAAGCAAAGATGCTTAACCTCATTCATAAGGGAAATATAAACTAAAACTACACTGAAAATAATCAATAGATATATTAATCAAACACAACATGGAGAATTCTTCTAGATACAGATGGGAACAAACCAACTATAAAAAGACATTTCAGATAACTGGGGAAATTTGAACACAATCATCTAATAGGTATAAGATGACATTAAAGAATTTGTTTTGTTAGTGCAATAATGGCATTTTTTTGTTAAAAAAGACTACTGGAATATATTGAAGTATTTATAGATGAAATTATGTCAGAAAGTTCAAAATAACTGAGTGGAAGAGGGATAAAGATGCAAATGCAACATAAGTAAAACAAGGTTGGCTCTGTACTGATAATGGTTGAAGCTGAGTGATGGGTAAACAGGAGTTCATTATGCTATTCTCTTTACTTTTATAAATGTATAATATTTCCTAAAATTAAAAAGTCTTAAACTTTAAATTAAAAAAAATGGAAGAATACACACACAAAAGATAATAAAAGTGGTTACCTGTTTGTGTGTGGGAAGAAGAGGGTAAATTTTTGCTGTTTATTTTGTGTTTTCACAATTTTAGAAAAAAAAGTTTAAATTAAAAAAAAAATGGATAAAACAATAATAACTCTATTGACACCTGGATTTCTAACCGAACACTAATGTACCCTGACTGCATCAGCAATCCTAATATGCTGAAAGAGAGCTTTAATGGAAACATGCATCAGAATAATCTACCAAAGAATGAGCATAATAGAGCAGTAACAGATGCAAGTGAAGTAGTAGATGTAGTTGAACTCCTACCTTTCATAATAAAATTAAAGAGTTTCTAATATTTTTCTCAGCTAAGAATTCAAAAACTACAATTAAGAAATAGACATTTTCAGCAAAGTTGTAGGACACAAAGCAACACACAAAAATTAGTGGCGTTTCTTTACATTAACCACGTGCACTCTGAAGAGGAAATTAAGAAAATCCCATTTACAATAGCATCCAAGAGCAGCCAATACAAAATAAGGAATAAGCTTAACCAAGGAGATGAAAGACTTGTATGATGAAAACTACAAAACATCACTGAAAGAAATTTAAAAAAGGAAAGACATCTTATGTTCATGGACTGGAAGACTTAATATTGTTAAGATGTCAACATTACTCAAAGTGATCTACAGATGCAATGCAATCTCTATTGTAATCCCAAGGATGTTTTTTTGCAGAAATAGGAAAATATGTCCTAAAATTCATATGAAATCTCAAGGGACTCCGAATAGCCAAGACAATCTTGAAAAAGAACAAAGTTGGAAGTCACATATTTCCTGATTTCAAAACTTAATAAAAAGCTACAATAATCAAAACAATATGGTACTGGCATAAAGACAAACATACAGACCAATTAGAATAGAGCCTTGGCCCCCTTCTCAAAAAAATGGTTTTTGAGAAGGGTGCCAAGACCATTCAATGGGGAAAGGACAGTCTTTTCAACAAATGGTGCTGGAAAACTAGATATCCACAGCAAAAGAATGAAGTTTTACCCTTACTTTACACCATATACGAAATTCACCTCATAATGGATCAAGGACCTAAACATAAGATCTAAAACTATAAAACTCTTAGAAGAAAACACAAGGCAAAACTTAAGGGCAACGGATCTGGCAATGATTTCTTGGATATAATACCAAAAATACAGACAACAAAAGAAAAAAGTAGATAAATTAGACTATATCAATATTAAAAACTTCTATGCATCAAAGGACACAATTAACAGAGTGAAGAAGCAACTCACAGAATGGGAGAAAATACTTGCAAACCATATATCAGGTAAGAGATTAATATCCAGAATATACAAAGAACTTCAACCACAACAAAAACCAATATGATTAAAAAACAGGCAAAGAACTTGAATAGACATTTCTCCAAAGATACACAAATGGCCAATAAGCACATGAAAAGCTAACATCACTAATCATTAGGGAAATGAAAACAGTATGAAGGCTCCTTAAACAACTAAAAAGAGTTACCATATGATCCTGCAATCCCACTCCTGGGCATATATCAGGAGAAAACTCTTATTCGAAAAGATACATGCACCTCAATGTTCATAGCAGCACTATTTACAATAGCCAAGACATGGAAGCACCTAATGTCCATTGACGGATGAATGGATAAAGAAGATGTGGCACATATATACAATGGAATATTACTCAGCCATAAAAAGAATGAAATAATGCCATTTGCAACAACATGGATGGACCCAGAGATTATCATACTAAGTGAAGTAAGTCAGACAAAGACAAATATGATATCACTTACATGTAGAATCCAAAAAAAATGATACAAATGAACTTATTTACAAAACAGAAAGAGACTCACAGACACAGAAACCAAACTTATGATTACCAAAGGGGACTGGGGGGCGGGGGTGGGGGAGATAAATTAGGAGTTTGGGATTAACATATACACACTACTATATATAAAATGGGTAAACAACAAGGACCTACTATACAGCACAGGGAACTGTATTCAACATCTTGTATAACCTATAATGGAAAAGAATCTGAAAAAGAATATATATATGTATATATATGTGTAGCTGAATCACTTTGCTGTACACTTGAAACCAACACAACATTGTAAATTAACTATACTTCAATTTTAAAAAAAGAGAAAGCTATTCAACTGAGGGGAAAAGAAAAAACTATAAAGCACTGTAGTATTAACCTATGGTTGCAGTAGGTAATCAAGAAACAAATGTAATATGAAGCATTTCCCACACATGGGGGAAATGTATTACATGAAAGTCACAGAATTAGATAGGTATATTAAGGCTTACTATCAAACCTAGAGTTTAGCTTTAATAGTTTAGCTTTTAATAGTACATTTTAACACAATCATATATAACATTTATATACTCAACCTAACCGCAACAGCTCAATTCTCTGTATGCTCATTGCATTTCATATAAACCTTTTAGCTCTTATTTCACTATACTGTTAATTATCTGTTCACATGACTCTCTCTCTACCAGACTGCAGGCTCTTTGAAGGCAAACTGCCATTTACTTTTGGGTCTCAGGGCTTGGTGGCAAACCTAAGCACTGAGACACAAATTCTGAAGGTTTGTCGAATGACTTAGGTAGTATTTTTATGTCAATAAACAATCCTGCAAATAATTTTACAGAAGATAATTAAGTTTAGAGGTTATGTAACTTGCTGAGATCAAAGAGCAAGTACATAAATGAAATTAGAATTCAAATCCAGATCTTCGGTCAACAATTTCTATGCCCCTTCCACCACACCATACATATTACCACAAGTAACTACAAACTGTGCAAAAGCTACATTCTGTGGTAGTTGTCTGTAGTCAAAAAGCAACAACTCAACCATAAAAATGAATCTCCCAAAATTGGAATAGTAAAGGTCCCTTAAAAATGAGATCTTTGAACTGTCATAAAAATTAGTTATTACTATTATAGTCTCAGCAGAATACTGCTACCAAGTATTTCAGAAAAAAATTACCTTGTACTTCTTTATCATGATACTCCTTTAGTTTTGTCCAAAGATCCTTAAAGTCATTAGATACATCTGTAGAACTAGGGCTTCCACAACTGCTTCCCGAGACGTTCATCTTACTTAATATGCTCACACTTCTACTGCCTAATGTTTTCTGACCTTTTCTGTTACATTATACAGGTCTGAAGTTGTCTTTGGCCAGTTCAAATACCTGAAACAACAGATTGCAACATAAGTGAATTCTGCATTTATCTTTGTGTAATTTGAAATCAGTATGACTTCAAGCCCAGGCAGCTGATCTCAAGTTTTCCTTATTTACCTATGATCAATCACTTCAGAATTTGAGGGGGTGGAAGTGAGGAAAAAAGATGAGTATGGTGAGAAAAGCCCCAATTTCAGTTATCTGGCCTTAAGTTAAGCTACACTTTCAGGCAAATTTTTTCTTATTCCACCTATGAGGAAGTAATTACCTACATTATGTTAAGTTGAAAGGATTATGATATAGAGAGGTTTGTAATCATTCATGGTCAGTATTGTTTCCACATTCTAAAAGAATGTATTGCTTTTTTAACTGTTGAGTTGATATGGAATACAACAATATATTGAACCAAAAACTGGAAAACACTCTGAAATATTCTTGACTTAATAAGCATTCACATCTAGACACACAGACACACACACTGTAAAAGAGCAAGAAAGATGATTGACATAACACGAGTATCTGAACAGCTTTCTCATAACAATGAAATCAGTGAGCAAGATACAGACACAGCCAAGATCTATGAATACAGAAACATCTAAAAACAAGGCAAATATGGGTAAAGCTATTTTGTGTCTCTCAGAATAAAGGTGAATGATTAAATTTATTATTTGTGTAGCCCCTGAAGGAAGCAACAGGCTATTAAGTTCAAGTGGATTAATAAATATTTTAATATGTGTTCTTAAACTGAAACCATTAACTAGCTACTACTAAAAAAAAAAATAAAATGATTAACAAGTCTACTAACCCTCACATCCGGCTTCTTAGTCAATGCCTTACCATTGCTAACAAGTGCCCAAACGGATTTAAGTGTCTTTTACTAACCATTTCCCGAGGTCTCTGATGAAGAGGCTAAGATAAGCAATGGCATGTCTAAAGGGAGCAATATTATGTGCAGAGCCACTTGGTAAACTATAAAGCACTACAGAAATAAAAATACATTTATTAAGCTTTTCAAAAATTGTGATTATACTTTTTTTAAAGATAATCAGTGAAAATTGAACAAGTACTAGATTTTACATAATATTAGGAAATTATTTTTAATTTCTAAAGAGGCTTGTATTCAACTATGTATTAACTCTAAAAGATAAATCAATGGGTCTATACTACTGTCAATAAAAGCCACCATTTATTAAGTGGAGTGTGCTGCTTTATATTCCCTTTTAATTTAATCTTCACAATTGTATAAAACAGCTACTACTGATATTATTAATTTCATTTTAGAGTTGAAGAAAACAGGCTTAAGAGACTAAGTGACTCGCCCAAGGTCACATCGCTAGGACACGGCTACTACGGCCACGTCCCCGCTGCAACTCAAGTTGTGATGCCAATGAACTCCAAAATACTTCTAAGAAGCAAAAAAAACAAAACAAAAAAAAGTTAACTATTTTTATTAATCAGAAAGTTCAAAACAAAGTTTGTTACTTTAATGAACAATTTAAAATTGTATATTTTAGTATTAAATAGTTTAAAACCAACAGTGTAAAATAAGCTTCCTTTAATAAATATATCTACCTTCAGGGGTAATAAAAAGGTTAAATGTTTTTTTCCCCCCACATAACAATTTATCAATACTAAGCTGTTCAGATACCCGTGTTATGCCAATCATCTTTCTTGCTCTTTTACAGTGTGTGCGTCTGTGTGTCTAGATGCTTATTAAGTCAAGAATATTTCAGAGTGTTTTCCAGTTTTTGATTCAATATATTGTATTCCACATCAACTCAAAAGTTAAAACCCTTTCCAATCTATTTTGCATGCTTAGCACTTTTTGCTGGCATTTCTTTTGATATTGAACCGTTATTCGCTGCACGAATAATTTCTCAAAAATGTGCATCTCGCCTCTCAAGTTGCATCCTGGGCTCCACAGTTTGCAAAAATTTAACACATTTCTATGCTTCCTGTTGCAGTGTAAACCATAAACCACCACACTGAAGGTGCTCAAGAGAAGATTTCTTTCCTGTCACACCACACACATTCTTAGGTGAGGCAAGAGCCGCTCCTCAGTTCACACAAGGGCCCTGGACAAACTGAATAGGGACTCTGACTGCTGCTCTTACGAGCAGAGCAGAGGTCCAGTGGCTCCCATCCCATGACCCTTAGGCATCAGCCTCCTCCCGCGCCGCGAAGGGCTGGCGGTCCGCCCTCGCCAAAGCGCTCCCCCAGCAAACCGCACGACCGGCGCCGGAAGCGCGCGCGGCGACCCCGGGCGCAGGTCGGCGCATGCGCGTGGCGGGCCCGGCGCCAGCAGGCAAGTTCTCAGCTGGTGCGAAGACTAGGGAACAGCACTGAGTGCTGGCTCGTCCGCAATCCGGTCTACCTCCCGCGGAGTTTAGGCCGGCTGCAGCCGACTCCTCAGATTCAGCCCCAGAGCCATACAGCCATCCCCACCCCGGGTCCAAACGCCTTCGGTCAGCCGGCAGCTCCAGACCGGAAATAGCCCGCTAGGACCCAGCGCTTTGGGTCGGGGAAAGAGATTCCTTCTACTCACGGCAAGATTGCCTCGAGATTCTCGAAATCCCCAGCAGGAACGCGAGCACGCTCTGGAGCGGGGAAGAGACGGCCGTTCGCTTTTCTGCTTGTTCCCTCACTAATCTGCCAAACCGCCAGCAGCCAAGCCGCCCCCTCGGGGCAGCCCGCGCTTTCCAGCGCTGGGGGAGGGCCCGAGAGCCGCCGGCTCCCCTCGCCCCGCCCGGACCTCGCGCGACGTCACGCAACGTCGCGTGGGAGTTCCCGCGACGTCACGCCTCTTCCTCCTCCTCCCGCCGCGGAGCGAGGTGGCGCCCCTCGCGACCGCTGCGGAGGAGCTGGGTCGGCGTTGAGTCCCACCGCGTTGGGCGGTGACTGGGGAGTGGAGCTCCTCCTCTGAGCCGTCAGAAGAGGCTCCGAGAGCTGGCGGCCACCACCGCGTTTTTGAGAGGGCCCGGAGAAAGCTCACGCTGTTCTGTCTGCGGAGCTTTACGTTCTCCTAAGAAGTGATCAATGTGTCAGACTTAAGCCCGTTTCTGGGAAAGCACGTAGGAGCGGCCTGTACCAGATGGAAAGTAAAAGTTAACTGAGGAGGGAAGGGATACAGATAAATCTAACGTAGCTTTCCGGCTGGTAGCTCTTACCTACAGTTTAGTGATGCGACCTGACGGGACTGGGTGGCGAGGCCGCGTAGCAAAATGAACGATGTATATTTTGCACAGGTTAAAGAAAGTTTCTGACGAACCTGAAATGAGACGGAATCAGAAGTGACGCATTATTTATTGGAACAACATGCTGTTAGGTAATTTTTTTAAGTCAACGTTTTTTTTTTTTTTTTAAGTCAACGTTTTATGTGGCTGTTCGTTTATAAACATTCAAATTGTTAGTATATTTTCCTATTTATATTTCCTATTTAAAGGAAGCGTTTTAGCGTTAGAAATTCTAAATATATGAAGTTGAAGAAAATAAACAGAATAGACAGTATCATAATATTTTTTAAACCAGTTCAGTACTTTTCTTTAATACTTATAAGACCTGGGAGGAAGACAGAGGATATTATAAACTTTAAAAAGTAGAATTGTATTTGGGAAATCATAGATATAAAATGTAAAATAATTTTCTCGTTCATTCCCGGTCTTAAGGGATGAGTATCACAGCTTACTCCTTGCGAGTGGACATAACAGGATGTTTCTGTACCATCCTAGCAATGCTGTAGGAACGTTGGTATCTTTAAAAAAGAGAGCTGATGAACTTTCATTACCCTGTTAAAGTATCATTCACTTACAAATTTTATCTTGTTTTAGTCTTTTCTATCAGATCCTCTTATAGCACTATGTGCTATGTACCTTCCTATCTGACACTTATTGCAGTTTTCATTATTTATTTAATTAATTCTGTCTCCTCACCTAGACTATTAAGTTTCTTAAGGTCAAAACCATGTCTTGTTCACCTTTTTATCACCAGAAACTAACCCAGTGCTTGCCAGAGAGTCAGTCTCCGTGTAAAATGAATGAATTGGGCGTTCCTTTAGGGATTCATCTCTTTCATTTAAGCGGAGAATATCTTTGAATCCATTCTAAATTCTTAGATTCTCTTTATGGGATTTTATGATAATCACTTTAACGGTGGAAACAGTAGGCATACGTGTAGATATCTGCCTCCAATAAGGAGCCTTAAGACCTACATATAAATTATGAAGTCCTATGAGAAAACTTCTTTAACAGAGAAGCAGATATTTTGAACTCTTTGTAATACTGGGTTTCTCAAATTTTATGGCTTAGAACAATGCTTCCCAAACTTTTTCAGTACCTGGTAAAAGAATACTTGTATTACATATTGTGATAAAAAATGAGACTGCTTCCATCCAGAGGCAACAGAAACTAGGATTCCAGCCACCTCAGGCCCAGCACTGCCACCTTGAGGGTTGGGAGTTTAATGTCCTAGCATACGTATTGGAGGCCCTTGGTTAGGTTGCTCAATTTAAAAATTGTGTGGTGAAATGGTTAAAACGGTAACTTTTATATATGTACACTTAACCACAATGAGAAAAATTGTGTACTAAAAACTCTAGGATTCTTAGAACTGTAGAATTTTGGAACTATGTAGATTTTGAAATCATCTAACTCAAGCCATTTTACAACTGAAACTCTTTGTTGATTCATTCTATACAATCTGCTTACCTCCTACAGCTGGGTAGCTGAGGGTTGTGACGGGAAAATCACATAACAGGTTAGACTGATATCGCTAAAATTACATGGTTTCAGACCTCATATAGGGCACCAATTAATCTCTAAAATAGCCTTTATTTAGCTCCTTCTGTTTCCTTTGCTGTCTTCCAAACCTTCACTGTTTTCCTCAAGCCTCTATACAGTATTCTCACTCTCAGCTGACACCATCACCTCTTGGTTAAATAAGACAATGGGACTCAACAAGTGTGATCTTCCTGAACTTTCCTTTTCCTTTCTCAACTTTGTGAATTAGGCAATACCATTTTGCAGAGAAAAATGCAACCCTAATCCAATTGCTTCTCATCACCTCGTCTGTATCCACCCTGGGCCAAGCCACCATCAACTTAAACCGCTTCTGCAGCAATAGCCTCCCTTTTTTTTTTTTATAATCAACTATCTTTCTACTTACACTGTTTTCCCTTTACAGTGTATTCTCCAACAGCAGTCAGAATGATTCTTTAAAAGCTAAGTCAGAACATGACATTCCCTTAGCTTAAGACATGCCAGGGTCTTCCCATCACTTTAGAATAATATCAACCCCCTTTCCATGGAGTCAGGACAGGTCAATCACTGTATTCTACTGATGTTACCTCCTAAATAGAGTTCTGAATTAGTGCTTTCCTATCCATCCTCACTCTTATTGCCCTAGTTTTGGCCCTGATATTTCTTACCTAGACTATGCTTCCAATCTTGCACCTAAATGCAGTTTCCACACAGCTGCCAGAATGCCCAACCATTATTTCTGATCTTGGCACTCCCTTGTTTAAAACCCTTCAGTGGCTCTCAATTGCCTAAAGATTAAAATTCAATCCCTTTAAAATGTCAAAGAAGCCCTTCTTAACCTTGCACCTCTACCCCGCACCTTATCCTTTCCCTCTAAAACAGGAGACTGCTTATATTCCTCCTTCCTGCTCTTTGCTATTTCATTGTCTTGGCTCATACAATCCTCTTCTCTTGAAATTACCTCCGCCCAGATCCTTTATATTTCACCCCCTTTCTACTTATCCTTTAAGACTTAGCTCAGGTAGTGCAGCTTCCAGGAGACTACCTTAATGTCTCTCTTCACCCCTTCTTCCTACCCCCTTCCACAAATAGCCCTCCTCATTCTCCCATACCCTTCTGTATGTATCTTTGTCACTGCATTTAATGCTATTATATTGTAATTATGTTTATATCTTTTATCTTACCCAGCTAGGCTGCAAGGGGTTTCTTGATAGCGGAGACTGTGCTTTCTTCATTCTTCTCGGTATTCCTAGTTCTTATCAGAGAGTCTTAGAACAGTACTACCCAATAAAGCCACATATATGATTTAAAATTTTCTATTAGCCGCATTTAAAAAGGTAAAATGAAACAGGTGAAATTAATGTTTTGTTTAACCTAATTTATCTAAAATATTATCATTTCAACATGTAATCCATATACAGATTTATGAATGAGGCCTTTTACATTATTTTTCTTCATACTGAGTCTTTAAAATCTGATGTGTATTTTACCTTCATAGGACATCTCAATTTGGATTAGCCACATTCCAAGTGCTCAAACTCACATGTGGCTAGTGGCTACCATATTGGCACAAAACACGCCTAGCATATATAATGAACAAATGAGGTTACATGATTTACCTGAAGAACCAAGATGGAGCTGATTCCTATGGAGCTGTTTCCTACTCTAAGGCTATTTCTGTTATTTGTGCTGGGCATTTCCCATCTCTCTCCCACTCTACACATCATGCCATTCTCTTCCCCTCCCAGCAAATTTTTTGCCTGTATCCCCAGGCAAAAAATTTAGTGATTAAACCCATTATGATTATTTACGTAATAATGTCCAGCACCTTTAATACGAACACAAAATACTAGTAAACTGGAGTGAGCTGTATACCTACAGTCAGAACTACTTTAAGAGCAGAACAAAAGAGATAATAAGAGAAAGATAAAAATAATAAAGAGGGATAAGAGGGGAGAGAAGTAGTAACATAATGGAAAATTATGCTGTCAAAATTTGTGTCAACCTAAATGAACATGATTTAATTTTTAAACAGTTGTTTACAGTAATTACTAAGTGTTGTTTGGGGTTAGGGGTACACATCAATTAGTGATCTTGCCCCAAGTGCCAAAATGTTTTATGATTTGAGTCGATGGTGCTGAGATTCCAGTTAGGTTGAGCAGTTTTATAATTGTTTTAAAAGATATATTTAACATTCATGGAGGATGTCAGTATCACAGTTTTTCTTTTGACAGTCTTAGGTGGTCATTAAAGTGCTTATAAAAGACATTAAAGATTATACATTGCTTTCTGATTAGAAAAATTAGCCTCATGTAGTCTAGCCAACTTCCAACTTAGGTAGAGAAACTTTATTTATTTTGATTATCACTATGGCTACATATACCTTCTTCATTTCCCTTTATAAACTATTAAAGTAGTTTGTGTTTTTAAGTACTTAGCTACTTCATTTCACATCAGCAATGGGCAAAGTTTTATTAGCTATATAATTTTCCCAATTTAGGAACTATCACTTTATACTTGATACATAGTCTTATACAGTATACTGTGTGCTTGCCTATTGGCATAGGTTTAAATGATGGTGGGCTGATCCAGGATGTTAATGATCTGCTATTTATTGTCAATGGAAAGAGGCATCTTTTTCTTCCAGGTCATCAGTTTGTATACAGTGGCTGCTTGGGCAGTATTTCATATCTCTGCAGTATAGGTTAATGAAGCCTAGGAATTTTGTTAGATAGCCCTTAGGCCCTTTCTGTAACACTGGCATTTGTAAGAACCTCAGAGTTTAACCGCTGCAGAGATGATAAAAGAATTTAAGAGTGATCCCTAAGACTGTAGAGTGGAAAAGTGGATTGTATTTTGGGAATCTTGAAAAACCAATCTTTATCTTTTTATCCAGTAAATGTAGTTCTATACAACATTGTCCTGTGTACATATGTATAATGCTGCCCTGATGGAAACTGTGGGAACAATATTTACAGTAATGTAAATGGAAAATATTATGAAGAGTTAACTGTAGGAACAAGTCACTGACACTTGGAGTCTATTAATTAAAGCATTCCTTGATGGGTTCACAGGAGCAAACACGTTTAACATTCATTGCTTTGTCCACTTAAAAAAATAATGATGCACGTCTTAAATGGTAATTTTTCCATCTATGAATTAATGAATTTATTCACTGCTGGCAAATATTTGTGATCTTTAATGTACTCATGCGTCACAAATTGCAGATATGTCTTCAAACACACTGGCTGACTTTTTCCTCCATTTTTTTCTTATTCTAACTATGTTTGAGAAAAATAGACTTTTTAAAAAATAATGACATTTTGCTTTTCCTAATCCATATGTCAGTCTAAGGTTAAGGAAGCTTTGATAATTACTGATCCAAAAATGTTTTACGTTTAAAATTCAGTTCTTAGAGGAGGCCTTTGGTTTTAGCCAATACTTTTCTATTTTACTTAAGTTATAATCGGAAGTATTAGAAGTGAATAGTGAAATTAAATCATGTTTTAATTCACTTCTCACCCTTTGGGACAATTTGTTTTTGCAGACTATTTAGGATAGATAGAATTCCTCTTCCCAAATCTAGTACACTTATATAAAATGACCATATGCCCTGGCTTACCAGCAACAGTTCTGGTTAATGTCTGTTCTTCTGGCTTAACTATTAACAGGACTCCCATTTACTCTAAAAAAATGTCCTGGTTTGGGTGATAAGTCAAATGGTCAGAAGCTTTAGGGAATTTGAAATATAAACTAATAAAAAGGGGAAGATTCAAATGACCTTTTGTTGTCAGGAGTATTTTCTTCTCAACTATGTACAGATTTATCTAAACTCGTTTTAAAGAATATTATGATATAGATAATGTAAGCCATAAAAGAATTGCACTTTTTGATTTATTGCTAGTACTCTGAAATTCCCATTAGTTGGGAAGTGGTTTGTTTAATACTGATAGAAAATGGATTCAAGAAAAATTTGTGATGATAAGAATACAAAGTACTGTTCCTACTTCTCTTTTGAACCTAAAAATAACTGTATCATACAGGTAGAACAGGTACAGTTTTCATCTTTTCACAAAGGTTGATAAATTAGGTGGTGTGACTAGCACTATATGTACAAACTAGTAGGTAAGTTGACCCAAGACTTTAAACCCAGTCTTCTGGACATGAGTCCTGTGTCTATGATCTTTTCAGTACACCATGCTATTTTTGAAAAATAGAATCTCTGTGAAGCTTATTCTGTGCTTTTCTGTTTTTAATTTAGAAAATGCTTTTGAGAAAATAACCAAATAATGTTTCTGAAAAATTATTAAAAATTATTACCTAAAGGCTAATTTGCAGTCCCAGTACATTTTTCTGTTTACTTCAGAAAGCTTTATATTATATGAGGTTACTATAAGGACTTTTAAATTTGATAGCAATTTAATTTAAGTCTTATTGAGAAGAGGAAAATAAACTGGGCTGTCTTGGTCAGGATTGGAATGAAGCACTATTCTATGAATTAATCTCAGTTTTTTTAGACTTTTTTGCAATAATAATTTTATTTCTTAGTAATTACGGCACATATGCCCTTTTACTTGGTTTACAATAGATGTGGACATTTGAGAGATGAATATAAATTGACTTCTAATGGAATTAGTGGAAGTGTTTATACTAGATTCCCAGCTAGATTCTTTCATGTAGTAAGTTTAAAACTAAATAGATTGAAGAGCCTTGAATTATGTTGTACTCTCAGAAGGGACCAGAGCAGGAAGTGCTCCAAAAATTGTGGCGTTATTCTACAGTCAGCGATGGCATATGGCCATATTCCCAGCTAATGGTACTGTGTAAGCCCTGAGTAAGAGATGATCAGGGTTTATGCTCTGGCCCTATCTCTGGTTATCTGCATGTTTCCTAGACAAGTCTTACTTCCTCAACTGGAAAATGAGAATACTCATACTTAGTATGTCCAAAAGGGTGGTTGTAAAAATGAGGTATTATATGTGAAATTACTTAAAGCTTGCCAGTTGGGAACAGAGTGGTAGAAGGCTTTCCAGGCAGAAGGCATGTGCAAAGGTTCTGCTGTGGGGAATCATTGTGAGCTCTGGAAAGTGTAAGTATATAGTAATGTATTTGTATAGGTTGATAGTGGGAAATCAGCAGCAGTTCCACCGGATTTTTTGAATGAATTATAATTTGTAATTATAATCCTATTAAGCAAGTAATTTAACTTCTGTGTGCCTCAGTTTTTTATCAGTGATATGAAGGTAATAATATAAGCCTTGGGTATTTCACAAGATTGTTAAGGATTGAATGATTATATATATGTATTCAAATAGTGTAAGAAGCTGTTGTTAATAATAGATAAATTTAAGAGCTACAGCTAATCAGAGAGATCTTTCCAATTGCTAACATTATATAATTATAGTGAAACTGTTGAATTGCTATGCAAATTGTGAGAGATTTATAATTATAGAAGGGATTGGATTAAATAATAATTTGTTAAGTGCTTTTACACATCTTATTTGATTCAAATTATTAAGTTTAAATAAGTCTGGTAGTTAAATAGGTAATTATTATATTGTTATTTCCATTATATTACAAGGGATTTTAACCATTATCTAGCTGAACTGCAGAATTGTATAGAAAGGAGAAACTAATTTATTCATTTATTTCAGAAATTGGTGGTTGTAAGGAATCATTTATTTAACAGAGATTTATGACCTATTCAGCTTCAAGTCCAAGAAAGGGAGCATTGGTATCAAGCTGATTATGATCTGAGCTAATTTAGTGAAGACCTGAGTATGTTT
Source organism: Balaenoptera physalus (assembly GCF_965194825.1). Classification (NCBI taxonomy): domain Eukaryota; kingdom Metazoa; phylum Chordata; class Mammalia; order Artiodactyla; family Balaenopteridae; genus Balaenoptera; species Balaenoptera physalus. Next base: position 57,300,428 of record NC_138897.1, read on the forward strand.
GATAAATCCTTTTGAAAATAGTATCTGCTATTATTGGGCTGTGTTCAGTAGTGTGTATCCCCACTTTTTCTTATATCTATGCCCTCTTCAGTCCAGTTTCCCTTTTTTAGTTCATTAGCTAATTTAACCACCTTCTAAGAAAGAGTTTTTTTAAAACTCAGATAATTATTCTATTCTAACATAGTTCAAGTTAAATGAAAAAAGGATATGATTTTAATCAGATTTCTTTTTTATTTGTACCTGTTTCTTCCTCATTTTTCTAAGCTAAGTTTCTATCATTATGCAAATGTGGTATTTACTTAATTAGAGCACATAACTGGCTATTCACTTTTCTATTTTTAATCCACTTGACTAGAGCTTTCATCTAACGTATTCTTCAGAGCCATGCTCTAGGATCACAGTATAGGTTATAATGAATTAGTTCTTGTAATCAGACCCTATTGGACATAGTCCAAGACAAACTTGTAGCATTCAAAATTCTGTGTTTTACTATAGTGAGAAGTGTTATTTGAGGGTCCAACATAGTCAATCTATTTTTATTACAGTTTTACCAGTGTAGACTTAAACAATAAAGTCTTTGAATCAATGCTGGATATAAAAGTATTTACAGAGTATGTACTGATTGTTCATTTTGTGGCTGTTTGGCTCTTCAAAAATTGGCAGCCAAATTCAGGAAATGAAATGTAGTTTATTAGAAAATACCTTTCTCACAGAAGATCAAGTTTCTGTGCATCTCAGGTTTTGTGGGAATGGATCAAATACGTCAGACAAAAATTGGCTAAAGTTCCTTATTTCCATTTAAAATTGCTGTACTCATTTCTCAAAAAATCTATTTTAGTTGTACAGTGTATTAGTTAAAAGTATATTGTTAAACCAAGGAAAAAGTGGTTTTACCATATTTGTTCAATAATAATAATATACTGGACTCCTCTTGGGCCCTGCTTACATCAGTCATTGCAGTGCAAACCAGATTCCTGTCAGGTAAAACCTGACACCTCACCTGACTTTCGGCTTTAACATTAGCATTAACACATGTTTTGTTATGGTACCAGAGGAACTGCTGAGAATTTAATTTATACTAGATGTGTTTAATTTACACTTACTGGTGGAACTAGAATAACATGTCATTCATCTTAAAAAGTAAAACTGTGGGAAAAGAGACTGGTTTTGTTGTGCTGGAATGGACTGAACAGCTTTTCTTGCTGAGTGGACTGTAGCCATGTTCCAGATTCCTGGTTCCTGGCCTATAGTCAGGTTCCAGTGGTTAGTTCTATATTATAGTTAAAAAGCAGTATACTTGTTCCTGAGCAACATATATTTGTTTTAAATTTTGTCAAGCAAGCACTTGGACAGTGAATAGAACAGAAGGTAACAGCTCACAAAACTGCTATGTAGATGGTATTTATCATTCATTACTTATTATATGATTGAAAATTGATCACAATATTAATATCTTCAGAAATGCGAATGATCCTTTCATCTCAGACTAAATTTCATCTACTTTCAGTTAGGAGACCTCCAAATGTAGACCTGTATGGATGGTCCTCAACTTAAGATGGTTTGATCTTAAAGATCTTTCAACTTTATGATGGTGTGAAAGCCATACGCATTCAGTAGAAACCATAATTCGAATTCTGAATTTTGATCTTTTCAGGGGCTAGCAGTATGCAGCATGATGCTCTCTTGTGATGCTGGGCAGCTGCAGCAAGCTGCAGCTCCCATTCAGCCATGCGATCACGAGGGTAAACAGCTGGTACACGTAAACCATTCTGTACCCAGACAGCCATTCTGTTTTTCACTTTCAGTACAGTATTCAATAAATTACTTAAGATATTCAACACTATTATAAAGTAGGCTTTGTGTTAGATGACTTTGCACACCTGTAGTCTAATGTAAGTGTTCTGAGCATATTTAAGGTAGACTCGGCTAAGTAATGGTGTGCAGTAGGTTAGGTGTATTAAATGCATTTTTGACTTATGATCAATTTACAGTGGGTTTATCGAGACATACCCCATCATAAGTTGAGGAAAATCTGTATATGTTAAATGTAAATTTTTTCTAGAAGACCTCATCGCAGAACTCTATAATATTGCTCTGTGTCCATAAATATTGTACTGCAAGCTACAGAAAGTTATCGATATTGTATTTCTTAATGTTTCAAGATGCATTCAGAAATTCATTAGATTTAAAATATTTTCATGTTGGAAGGAAGTGTTTCTCACTCCTAATCTAAATCATTGTAGAAGGGATAGGCACAGAACCTTCAAGGGAGTAGACTTAAGATAGAACTTTGAAAAAAAATTTGCCATGTAAGTTATATTTTCACTTTGTCAGTAATACATAATTTCTAAGTTAATAGTTTTCTGATTACTTTTAAGACTATATGTCTTTAACACGATGAGCTATACCATTCTCTATTTCCCAGTCAGTTTTTGATGCATAGCAAGTTTGGTTATTAGTCCTGTGTTATCCAAATTAGCTATTTATATATAAATGTTTAAAAAATATATGCCTGCTTTTCAATTGTTTATAGTAATATCCACTCTGTATGCATGAAAATTAAATGCAAATTAAATACTAATTTAATGAATAGTCACATAAGGTTAAATTGCTTATGTATCTAATAGTTTTAATAAGAATGTATAATTAGTGGGCTAAATTGGTGAAGTGGTACTTTTGTCTTTAGGTATACCATCTACATACACGCTTTTCAGTCTAATAGAAAAACAGAATGCATTTACCATGGATATAAATTCAAATTATAGTATTCACATAACACTTATTTGTACAACAGTTAAACATCTTTCAGGAACTTTTCAGGAAGTTGACTGCAAGAGCTCAGTAAGATCAGCTTGTGTTAGAAGTGGGTCTATTTGTTGGTTCTAATATGAATTCATAACCTCTTTCCTGTTCTTTCTTCACACATTGGAAGATGTGTCAATTGACCCAGCTTTCATTAGATAAGCTCTTAAAATGTTTTTTCACACTCTTCTGAACTCCCTTCTGACTAACATGCATTTCATGAATATCTCACGTGTGAACTTTGCTTATTGGCTCCATCTCCTAATCAGTTTATCTGTCTGAGGCTAGTTTAATATTTTTAGAACATGTTAAATCCTATTCTATCTTCTTACATCCAATTTTGGATTCACTCTTTCTATCATTATTTACTATCAAGGGAATGTAATATAATTTCATATTGACCTACAGTAAATTAATTCCTAAGAGAATCTTTTGGAGGAAAAAACATACTCTAGAACCCTGAAGAAATAATTCAATTGGTAGTAGAAAGCACAATCCTTAGAGCATATAGAAATCCTTGGCCAACTAATCTGATATATGAAATAATACAATAGATATAAATAGATGTAAAATGCCTTTGAAAAACTCAGATACTAGGCACAAGCAAGGTATAATTTGGACTATGTCACAATTCCTTCTTTTGGTATAGATGATTGAAATTTGAATTTTTAAAAATTAAGCCTTTTAATCACCTTGGTATATTGCTCTCAGAATACGTTTAACAAAGGCATCTTTGAAGTGATTCTTTAATTGGATGCAATTATATGGGTTTCTAATTTTTTTAATTTAATAAGATTAAAATGTTTTCCAATATTAAATCTTAATGCTTTCCAAGGTTGCTGATTTAATTTTATCTCTGATCAAAAGAAAATGTATATTCTAAGTTAAGCTTTGACTTCTCTTACTCAAGCTATTTGTTGAAATTTATTATATATTCTATTAAAGAGGTGGGAAGAATATTGACGTGCTACACCTGCTATGTTCTAGAAACTCTGCTAGATGTTTACACAGAATATCTCATTTGATCTTTCCAACAACTCTTAGAGAATGGTATTTGTTTCCTTAATTTACAGATGGAGAAAAGAGAACTCAGTGTTAAATAATTCCCAAGGGTAAACTAGCTTGTAGCAGAGTCAGTATTCAAACCCATCTCAGTTTGGCTCAAAAACCCATATGTTTTTCAATATACTACCTTTTTTCTTGATTGTAAAGACAAGAAACAAATGGAAGTAATTATTTTCCAGAGTCCACTTGGACTGAACTAAATTTACCAAATTTAGAAACATCCCTCTGGTAAGATTTTACCTGTAAAAAGAGAAGGGGCTTAGGAGAATTAATTTTTAGCTCCAAGAATCAGAATTGAAAAATTTGAGCCTTTGGTTCTCAGGCTTTCTCTGGTCCTATTTCCTTGGAATTCCTCAAGTTAAAGACATTTAAAGCATTTTTGAGCACTTGTGCTCAAAGCACTCTATTAAGATCTCACCCTTTAAATAACAGGTTTTGTCCCCTCTAAGATAGGTTTTGAGTTCTGCAATTCTGGGCTTCATAACCTTATTGAAATTTTCCTGTCAATTCTAACCAGATTTTAGAAGTACAACCTTCTTAAGCAAATCCTAAACTATATCCATATAAGAGTGATTAAAACAATACAAGAATAATACATACTAAGAAAATAAACAGTTGAGACAGTTTAAAGCAATAATAAGTCAGAAAATGACAGCAGGATCCACAAATAATCTGGGCAAATATAAAGGAATGTGAGGTACTCTTATGATTTTGATTCACAATTTTGTGACGGCACTAAGAGATTAGGTTTTGAAGAGGTTGTCATCTTCATTGCCAATGGCAACCCCATAAGTTCCTCCACTATACCAAAGAAGTTTGGGGGCAATAATTATATAGATTAAAATATAAAAGCAAATAATGTCTTGGTTCAGTAAATATTCCTTAAAATAACTTATACAACACAATGTTACCTTTTTACAAATCCTTTAGAACTCACAACAGATTTCATGTAGTAGTCAGAAGAATCAATGTAGAGCAGTGAAACAAATATTCGTCTGGGCTGCTATCAGGAAGCTGGGATGTTCTGGTACCACCTCTACCTTAGATTGTATAGTAGTGATTTAGCTACGTTTGGGGGCTTTTCATTCAACTAAAAAGTGAGAAGTTGAATTCATTAGTTATTCTTAAAGAGTCCTTCTAGCTCAAAAATGTCATGATTCTAAGTGCGTTTGGTAGGAAACACATGAATATATTCAGGAAGGAAAGAGGTTATAGTTGTAAAGAAAGCTAGCATGGTTGACAAAAAGAGTCATTGTGTGAAACTGTTGCCAGGAATAAAGACAGAGGAATGCGTCCCTAACTAGACTTAGAGAATAAAAAGATTTTTAAATGACTAGAACACTTTTTGACCTGGGTCCTCAGATAATGCAGGGCTATATAAAATACATACGCACATACGTGTACAAACACAGACTCCTAATTTGATAGATAAATCCACGTATCCTTAATTTTAATCAAAACATCACAATGTATCAATATTTTAAAGGAATCAATTTATGGAAAATACATAAAAGTCATATTTAATAGGACTTTCATATATTTGAAACTAAAAATCCATTAAGTGAAAACTGTTGACTCCTCCCCCAAAATGTAGAGTTAGACTTGAAATTTTACGCACACATTTTATATGAAGTATATATCTAGTTCCTAAATAGCTTTCCTCAAAACCATAAACATAAAAAACGCTTAATAAATAAGTTGGAATCCCAAATTAAGTTTATCTTTGAAGAGTAAGCCCTGTATTTTAAACATAGTAAGATTTAAAAATTTTAAGTTACTATATATAATATAGTTACCAGAACCACTAAAACTATACTCTAGTGACATATATCTATATTTAGCCTGAAAACTAACTGAAAAGAGAAAAATTCAACTAACTAAAAATTTTGGTCCATATTCTCCAAAAATTGTCCAAATACAGTTTATGCTGAATAAAATTAATTTTTGGTTTGCTGAATCAGCACATTCCTTTTGCAGAGTCAACATTACATAGCTGTTTTAGAAATTCAGCTGAATATCAGAAGTTTTATGCAGAATTGCCTTGGAGTAGGCAAGCATCCAAAAGGTTTCCCTGCAAAAACTGCAATCTCATCTGAACATTTATTCTCACTTTTTAAAAATTCTTTATTAACATCCTGAAGAAACTCTTATAGCCTTTGAGTCTGAACATAATGACAAAGTGAAGACTCTAAAGGGACAATGAAAAGGATGCATCTGTCTTGCTCAGTTCAAGGCAAGTCATATGATGGCCTACAGATAGTCCTTGAAGGGAAAGTATTTAGTATAAATCTGTTTTAAAAAGCAATTTTTAATTCCCAGGTAAAGTTCATGTGTCAGCTGTTATGTTAGATTGAATGCCCAGAAGGTGTGTACATTTAGTTCCTAATATTAATAACTAAGGGTATGCCAAAATAAAGGGATTTATAACTTTCATTTCAAGTGACACAAATTACTAAAATAAATTAATTGGATCAATGAAAATGAGAGGTAAAAGAATTATTTTAAAATATAATATAAATTAAAGGAAGATCCAAATATTCTTTAACCTAAAAAGGTTTTCAGACCTAATAGGCATGACAAAACCTGTCTTCATTCCTTTCTATTCAGCTCAGCAAGTGCTTTTGAGCTCCAATAGTTAATCAGTTACCAGATTCCACAATCTTTGTTTTTCACACTCCTCACTTCTTGCTGTGAATTGTTCTTTTTATGTACTGAGGATCACCAAGCAGGCCAGCACTATTTTTTTAATGCCTTAAAAAGGCAATTATTATTTTATCCACAATTAGATTTGCCATATAAAATGTTACCATATAGCAACAGTCTGTAAAACATAATAGTATATTATCAAAGAAGTAGATAGCTTAATATGTAACATTAACAGGTGAAATATTTTTAGCAAAATTATTCAACCCAGCTTTCTTAATAACCATAGCCATGCCCAACTTACAAAAAGTATAGCAAAAGTGATTATATACCAAATAACATTTATCCAAACAAATCAATGAACATATATGCAAGTATTATAAAAATATCTAACCAGCTTTATATAAAAGATATAATGCAGGTATTACCATGTTAAAAATAGATATCTTCTTAAACATCATTTCTGAACTTAAACTTCTAAAAGTGCATAGAAAATTGAGAAAGATAAAAAATATATTAACTTACCCTTCCATTTGTTTAGAAAACTTCTCCTCTTGGCCAAAAGCAGAAGGTGTTTCACTGCTGACTTTCCCTGAAGCTATGAACTTACACAGTAAATCAGTGGGAGACACCTCTGTGGACCACGCTAGAGTTTGCTAGACACTACTGCTATGTGGAAGAGTTCTGCTGCATCTAAGCTATATAAGGCGTGCAGTGGATAACCTAATATGCCTTTCATTTAACTGGCTGGGCAGGTTTCTACCGTCTGTGGAACATGGAATCACACCAGAATATGTTGGCACAACAGGCCAGTCAGACCGGTTCTTCTTTAGATCCAGAACCCGTCCAACCAGTCTGCATCAAAGGCTAGCCCAACAAGCTGCAGCGGCTCAGCTCTGCTAAGCTTGTACCAGGTGAGTTATCCCCACCTCCCGTCAACTCCCAACAAACTGCTCAGAATGTTGTAGCCTCCAGCAAAATAATTCAGAGTTCTAGTGGGAGGGGTAGATCTGTGTCAGGTACAGCAAACGTCCATTGTTACAAACCTCTCATTGTAGATAACTTGAGAGTCTGTCATCCTCAGAGGTAGGTAATCCTTTTTTAAATGTACTCCGTGGCTCTGCAGACTAAAGCCTCTAGAAAGAGATTACAATGAAGAAGAATCCATAATGCCTGACCTTTCCACTAGTCCACTTGGTCTAGCTCAGCCTTGAGGGGGTGTTGATATTCCCCACAAGGGCAGTGGCCCTGAGAGTTTGAAGGAAGCATTTCTAGAGGGAGGAAAACAAGATGTGGATTGACCAAACATTTGCCTGGGTGTGTTATCTTTCCTGTACTCAAATGATCCTCATACCATTCCAGTCTTAAAATTGGAAAAACTCCTATTTCTACATACTAGGACAACTTGGAGAAGTTTTACTTTGGATATTCAACAGTTGAACACAAATTCATGATAACTACTATATGCCAGGAACTGTGCCAGGTACAGGGTTACAATGGTGAAAAAAGACAAATTTAGTAAGAGATAGGAGCAATGTCCAGATTCCCAGTTAAACACGTCTACTAATCGTTTGGATGGAGGAAGTGAGCAACACAAGATCACATTTTGACAAAAACTGGTTTGTATTAAGAGAGATCATGTGAGATTTGTTCTTACTCTCTCATGATACACATTTAGAAACAGTCTTTTCTATCTACTGATGGAGTGATTCTACAACTTTCCTGCTTAAGTATAACCTGAAGTTTATACTGGACCTCACCTCCAGAGATTACTGGACCTTACCTCCAGAGATTCTGATTGAGTAGGTCTGGGCTGTTATCCAAGTATTGATACTTACAGTGATCCTGCTGCAGTTGTTGCAGGGGCATGGGCTCAGCCTCTGGTGCTCAGCTTCTTTTCTATTTTTGTGCCTAATTAAATAGACTATATTAATCACAAGTTGCCATATTCATCTTTGTATCTCTAGTGTCTAGCACAGACACTTAGAAAGTGTTTAATAAATGCTTATTGAGGAAATACCTACTCAGGGACAACACTTGCTAGATCCCAGGGGAATCACAACTAGTAAGTGTTATATGAATCAAACTGCATTAAGTACTGTAATTAGAATAACTGAGGTAGTAGCACAGAAAAGGGAGCAAGTATGACTGAGTATAGGAGATTACAAAGGAGATTGGTTTAGAGAATTTCCTTTTTAACCATGACCAAAGATTGCTATCTGCAGGATAACAAAAGGTTGAGGGAACAATAAAAAGAATGCCTTTGATAGAAGTAACAAAAGTTTTAGGTACCTGAGGACACCATGACCTCAACACTTAGTAATAAGGTTATTTTCTATAGCAGGTGTCAGCAGATTTTTCCATAAAGGATCAGAGATTAAGTATTTTAGGGTTTGTGGGCCAGATTGTTTCTGTTTTAGCTATTCAACTCTAACATTGTAGCACAAAAGCAGATATAAAGAGTAGTCAATGAATGGGGGTGGCTGTGTTCCAATAAAATTTTATAAACAAGTGACAGGCTGGATTTGACCCCTGCTCTAGAGTGTAACTTGTGAAAATTAGCAAGATTGCATAATTGGTTGGGAAAATAGGCTTGGAAGTCAAATAGACTTGGGTTCCATCCCAGTTCTCTTCCATATTAGCTTTGTCACCTAAATCAGGCATCTCTTTCATTTATAAAATGTGAATGTAAGTGGTAGTATCTAACCCCTAGGGTTATTGTAAAATTCAAATAATGTAACTCACATGAGGCTTTATCCAAAAATCTAGTACACAGTGAGGGCCCAATAAAATTTTGTCAGCTAAAAATAAGAATAGTTAAACATAGTAGTTGAACATGGGTGTTTATTTCCATTATTTCTTAAAGTCTACTAAAATGACAGTAAAGAATCAAAACAGCATGAACTCTTAAGGATCAAAAAGAATATGAGAGGTAGCAGACGAGAGGTGTCCATAAATTTTGGAAGAGGGAATGAGGATGAGTGGTGACTGATTTAGCAGAACAGAGAAGGAGGAAGTCTACTTGCAATAATAAAAGCAAGTCTGTCTCTTCCGCAGAATCCTGCAAAACTTCAGGAACTGGAGGCATAAGGTACCTCTAAATAGTCTTTGGGTATTGGGGGGGGGGCGGAGTTTGAAGTAGAGGATTGGTTGAAAATATGCTTAAGGAACAGTTTGCTCCCTAGATCCCTTCCCCAGCCCAGAAGCCTGGAGACTGCCCCTCTTCAACGTTGATGAAAGACAGGTAGGACTTGTTGATTCATGCTGGGAGAGATTGTCTCAGGTTGGTTTTGGACTTGAGAATACCGGGCAGAGCTGAGGGTAAATGGTAAAGTAATGAGATTGTATTAGTTTCCTAAGGCTGCTGTAACAAATTGCCAGAAACTTAGTGGTTTAAAAGGACACATATTTATTATCTTACAGATCTGGGGGTCGGAAGTCCAAAATGGGTCTCACTGGGTTGAAATCAGCAGGGTTGTCAGCAGGGTTGACATTCTAAGATACAGAGAGTCAGCCAGGTTGAATTCTTTTCTGGAAGCTCTAGGGGAGAATCTGTCTTCTTGTCTTTCCCAGCTTCTAAAGGCTGCCTGTGTTTTTGGCTCATGGCCCCTTCCTATCTTCAAAGCCAGCAGTGGCCAGTCAACTCTTTCTTATATTGCATCATTCTGACATTGCTTCTGCTGCCTTCGTCTTTCATATTTAAATCCAGTTGTATAATCCAGGATAATCTCCCCATTTTAAGGTCAACTGATTATCAACCTTAATTTTATCTGCAATCTTAATTCTCCTCTACTATGTAACAGAACATATTCACAGGTTCCCAGGATTAGGATGTGGACATCTTTGAGCGACCATTATTCTGCCTACCACAGAGATTAGGTCAAAGTTTCTATATTGAATAGTGAGATGGCCAGATCCATTCCGCTGCGTGGCTTCTGAATGCTGATAACCAGGTTCATACTCCTCACCCTGAAAGCAAAAAACTGGAGAATTTCTCTCCAAGAAACTCTCAAGACTCTCATCACCCTAAGGCAGTGGTTATTAACTAGGGATGATTTTGCCCCCAGGGGCCATTTGGCAATATCTGGAGAAATTTTTGATTGTAAACAACTGGGGAAAGTAGGAGAGAGTTGTGCTACTGGCACCTATTGGATAAGGGCCAGGGATGCTACTAAACATCTTACAATGCACAGGACAGCACATCCTCCACCTTCCTCACTGCTTCCCTACATAATTTTCTGATCCAAAATGTCAGTAGTGCCAAAGATGAGAAACCCTACTCTAATGTTAAGCCTACCTGTCAACATCACCCTAATATAAGTAAGTCCCACCTAGGCACACAGAGTTGCAGATCAGTATTTTTATGCCTCATTCTAAGATACAGAGAGTATCTAACATGAAAGAGACAAAAAGAAACCAGTAGATAAAAACTTACAGAAAATAGTGTAGGGAACAGAATAATAATAATTTAAAATATCCACTATATGAATTTCTTCAAAGAAACAAGAGAAGATACTGAATACATGAAACAGGAACAGAAGTCTATCTAAAAGTGGAACTTTTGGAGAATAAAAGAGAGATATTGGAAAGTAAAAATATGGTGGCAGAAATAAAGTCAACAGGAGTTGGAAGATAAAATTGAGGAAATCTACCAGAAAGTAAAATTAAGAAAGTACTGAAGGATGTGTTACAAAATAAGAATAAACTGAAAAAGATGAAATATGGAATCCAGAAGTAGCTCCATGTCTTCTCTTAAAGTTCAACATGGCCACCAGTCCCAAGACCACAGCACTCTATAGGGTCACTGCACACTAGTAAGTTATTGAAGACTGTGATTTTTACTTCAAATTCACATTGGCTATGATTGAGAGAAGAAAAGGGAAGTGGGGCAGAGGGGGAGAGAGAGAGAGAGAGAAGAGGAGAGAAAGAGATGTGAATATGATTAGTTTTTGGTTTTAGATTTAAATTTAAAAGATTTTCTTAAATGCAAGTGTTCACTTTACCCTTTACCAAGGGTTAATGTTCACAGATCATAAAATGAGGAAGGCAGTCAAACTGGTACAAGTACAAACTTGCACCTGCAGAAAAAGTTTGCATAAACATTCATATCTGCCAATATTCATACGTAAAAGTTTGCAACATACTATCCAACAGCTAGTAAAACCTGATTACAATGAAGTTAAGAGCATGTTTCACTTGAATAAACCCAAATCAGGAAAACCTGATTTTGAGCTTGCCTCAATTGTCCTTAGAGTATGGAAACATGGATTAGTTATTTATTTAACATCCTGAGCCTCAATTGCTTCATCTATTAAATGAGGGAGTGTGATTGGATATATTCTAAATATCTATTCAGCTCAACACTTTTATTCGAAAGTTCTTTTGAGCAAGTGAACAATTCAAAAAAATATGGGAGCAAAAGCAAGGTAGACCAATCCAGGAGACATTTTACAGAAGAGAAATTTTAAAATGCAAGTTAATTTTTGGTTGTATATTCTCCAAAAGTTGACACTGAAATATGGATTCACATTCAAGTGATTTATTAGAAATGTGCTCCGATATGAAACTAATTAGGGAGTGAGGAAGGAAGGACCAGAAAGGAGAATAAGAAAAGCGAGGGTATGATTTTAGCTCAACCTGGTGCCAGGGAGCTCTAGAGCATAAATTACAAAGAAAGAATTTATCCCACCTAGAGGCAAAGGAACAGGCTTTCGTACTCCTGAACCAGTCACTGCCTACTGGCTGCTCCAGGGATTTGTAAACTTCCAGGCACTTTCAGCTCTCCATGAGAAGTGGTTCTAGTAACCTGAGAACATTCCTTTGAAGAAGGTTGTAGGTGCTATAACATTAAGAGTGAAGCATTAATATTTCTGCTTCCAGCCAAGATGAAGATATAGGAATCAGATTTACCCTACCACCTAAAGAACAACGAGGGTAAAATGTATAAAACAATGGCTTTCAAGACATTGTGCATCAGTCAACAAAGAACAGTTATCTCTAGAGAGAGAGTAAACAAGGTGAGTCCCACAATCACTCCAGCTTACTGCCAGGAGAGAGTATCCAGGCCATAGAGAAGAGAGGGATTCCTCAGGTAGAGTTTAGTGGTCTTTATGGAGATTGTCAGATTGGATAAAAATGCAAAACCCAACTGTGTACTCCCCTCAATAAACATATTTTTAGATATAAAGACACAGATAGGTTAAAAGTAAAAGGATCAAAAAAGTATGCCATGCTAACAGTAATCAAAAGACATCTGGAGTGGCTATATTAATCAGACAAAATAGGTTTTAGATCAGAGAATATTACTGAGGACAAAAATGGTGATTTCAAAATGATAAAGGGGTGAATTCATCAAGGAAACCTAATAATCCTACACATTTATGCATCTAATCATGTAAATAAAAAAATATGTGAAGCAAAGGCTGATAGAAAGGATAACAGAACAAATCCATAATTATATTTAGTAACTGTATTTGGAGATTTCAACAACCCTTACTCAAAAATTGATACATAAGTAGACAAGAAATCAGTAAGAGTGTAGAAGACAACACTATCAACAATCTTGGTTTAATTGACATTTGTAGATCCCTCAGCCTAAAAACAACTGAATGCACATGTGTTTCTTCAAATGTACATGGAACATTTACCAAGTTAGACCGTGTTCTGTGTTCTAAAATGTCTCAAATTTAAATAGATTCAAATCATACAAAGTATGTTTTTGAGCTCAGGAGAATTAAATTAGAAGTCAGTACAAGAAGGATGTGTGGAAAATCTCCAAATATTTGTAAACTAAGTAACACACTCTTAAATAACTCATGGGTCAATGATGAAATAAAATGGGAAATTAGGAAGTATTTTGAGATAAATGGTAATAAAAACAACATACTAAAATTTGTGAGGTAAAATATATAGTTAAATTCAGAATGTTCTAATGTTGTAATGGTGGTAGGTAACTCATTTATAAATCTAGTAAGAAGGTTAAAAGAGAAAAGTATTAAAAATAACTATAACTATAATAATTTGTTAATGGATACACAAGGTAAAAAGATGTAAATTGTGATATCAAAAACAAAATGTTGGCTGGGGGGGAGAATAAAAATGTAGAGCTTTAGTATGTGTTTGAAGTTAAGTTGTTATCAGCTTAAAACAGACTATTTTAACTATGAGATGTTTTATGTAAGCCTCATGGTGACCACAAAGCAAAAAACCTATGGTAGACACACAAAAGAGAAAGAGAAAGGAATCTAAGCACACCACTACAGAAAATCACCAAATCACAAAGGAAGAGAGGGAACAAAGGAATTACAAAATATTCAGAGTACAGTGAACAAAATGGCAATAGTGAGTCCATACTTATCAATAATTACTTTAAATGTAAATGGACTCAATTATCCAATCAAAAGACATAAAGTAGCTGAATAAATAAAAAAACATGGGGCTTCCCTGGTGGTGCAGTGGTTGAGAGTCTGCCTGCTAATGCAGGGGACACGGGTTCAAGCCCTGGTCTGGGAGGATCCCATATGCCGCGGAGCAGCTAAGCCCGTGAGCCACAACTACTGAGCCTGCGCGTCTGGAGCCTGTGCTCCGCAACAAGAGAGGCCACGATAGTGAGAGGCCCGCACACCGCGATGAAGAGTGGCCCCCGCTTGCCGCAACTAGAGAAAGCCCTAGCACAGAAACGAAGACCCAACATAGCAATCAATCAATCAATCAATCAATCTTTAAAAAAAAAAAAAAAAAGTCCCAACTAACTAATGCTGCCTACAAAGAGACTCACCTCAGCTTTAAGGGCACACATAGACTGAAAGTGAAGGAATGGGAAAAGATATTCTACGCAAATGGAAACCAAAAGAAAGCAGAGGTTGCCATATTTATCTCAAACAAAACAGGCTTTCAGTCACTATAATAAGAGACAAAGATGGTCATTATATAATGATAGAAGTGTCAGTTCATTAAAAGGGTATAACAATTGTAAATATTTATGCACCCAACATAAATATATAAATACCTAAATATATAAAGCAAATATTAACAGATTTTTAGGGAGAAATACACAGCAGTACAGTAATATTAGGGGAGTTTATGCATGTTGTCAATTTATGACAAAGGAACTGAGAATGTACAATGGGGAAAGGGCAGTCTCTTCAATAAATGGTGCTTGGAAAACTAGACAGCCACATGCAAAAGAGTGAAACTGTACCAACTGTATAACACTATACAAAAAAATCAACTCAAAATGGATTAAAGGCTCGAATGTAAGACCTGAAACTATAAAACTACCAGAGGAAACCATAGGTGGTAAGCAGCTTAACATCGGTCTTGGTGATGTTTTTTGCATTTGACATCAAAATCAAAGGCAACAAAAACAAAAATAAACAAGTGGGACCACAGCAAACTCAAAAGCTGTGAACTGTACTGTATATATGAAAGTTGCTAAGGGAGTAGATCTTAAAAGTTCTCATCAAAAGAAAAATGAGTAACTGTGGTTATGGATGTTAATAGACTTATTGTGATCATTTTGCAATATATACATATATCAAATCATTATGTTGTGCATGTGAAACGAATAAAATGGTATATGTCAAGTATAGCTCAATTAAAAAACAAACTCAGTGAGGTCAGGGCCTATGTCTGCCTGTTCTCCAATGTACTTCCAACACCTAGCATAAGGTCTTCCTGGCATAAAGTCGGCATTCAATAAATGTATATTGCATGAATTCAACCAAATTCTATTTGACTTGGTGACCTGAGCAAATTTGTTCTTTTCTCTAAGCATTAGCTTCCATTTCTGTAAAATAAGGGCTTTGGGCTAGATACTCTCCAAGGTCCTTTTCGGTTCTGACATTTCATGGTTTACTTTCCTTAAACTTTAATCCCACTCCCAGTAACATCCTCACTCATTTGGAAAAAAAAAAGTAGAGGACTTCAGTACCCCACTTTCAACAATGGATAGAACATCCAGACAGAAAATCAACAATGAAACATTGGTCTTACACTACACATTTGATCAGATGAGCCTAATGGACATATATAGCACATTCCACTCACATTAGACCAGATGGACCTAACAGACATACAGGACATTCCATCCAGCAGCAGAATATACATTCTTGTCAAGTGCACATGGGATATTCTCCAGGATAGATCACATACAGGTCACAAAACAAACTTTAGCAAATGTAAGAAGACTGAAACAATACCAAGTATCTTTTCTGACCACAATGGTATGAAACTAGATATCAGTAACAGGAGGAAAACTAGACAATTCACAAATGCATGGAAATTTAATAACACACTCCTGAAAAACCAATGGCTCAAAGAATAAAAGGGAAGTTTAAAAAATCATGAAACAAATGAAAATGGAAACACAGCATACCAAAACTTACAGGTTGTAGCAAAAGCAGTTCTAAGGGGGAAGTTTATAGTGATAAACAACTATGTTATGGAAAAAGAAAGATCTCAAATAAACAACCTAACTTTACATATTAAGGAACTAGAAAAAGAAGAACAAAGTAAGCCCAAAGTTAACAAAAGGAAGAAAATAACAAATATCAGAGCAGAAATAAATAAAATAGAAACTAAAAAGGCAATATAAAAGATCAATGAAACTAAGAGTTGGTTTTTTCAAAAGATAAAAAATTGACAAACCTTTAGCTAAACTAAGAACACTCAAATAAAAATCAGAAATGGAAAAGGAAACATTAAAATTGATAACAGAAATATTAAGGATTATTAAGAAACTACTATGAACAATTATACACCAACAAAGCAGATGACCTAGAAGATATGGTTATTCCTAGAAACGTACACCTATCAAGACTGAATCACGGGGACTTCCCTGGTGGCTCGGTGGTGCTCCCAATGCAGGGGGCCTGGCTTCAATCCCTGGTCAGGAAACTAGATCCCACATGCATGTCGCAACTAAGAGTTCACATGCCACAACTAAGGAGCCCAAGTGCCACAACTAAGGAGTCTGCCTGCCACAACTAAGACCCAGTGCAACCAAATAAATAAATATTTAAAAAAAAGATAAATAGTAAAGATCACATTTAAAAAAAAAAAAAGACTGAATCACGAAGAATTAGAAAATCTGAACAGGCCAGTTACTTATTGAATCAGTAATAAAAAACCTCCCAGCAAATAAAAGCCCAGGATCAGATGGCTTCACTCGTGAATTCCAACAAACACTGAAAGAAAAATGAATACCAGTCCTCCAACTCGCCTAAAAAATTGAAGAGGAGGGAATACTTCCAAACTCATTGTATAAGGCTAGCATTGTCTTGGTACCAAAGCCAGAAAAGACACTACAAGAAAAGAAAATTACAGGCCAATATCCTTGATGAGTATAGATGCAAAATTCCTCAACAAAATATTAGCAAATCGAATTCAACAGTACATGAAAAGAATTATACACCATGATCAAGTGAGATTTATTCCTGAAATGCAAGGATGTTTCAACATATGCAAATCAATAGATGTGATATACCACATTAAACAAAATGAAGGCTATAAATCATATTATCATATCAATAGATACCTAAAAAGCATCTGACAAAATTCAACATCCTTTCATGGTAAAAACTCTCATCTAATTGGATATAGAAGGAGCGTACCTCAATATAATAAAGGCCATATGTGACAAGCCCACAGCTAACATCATACTCAACAGTGAAAAGCTAAAAGATTGTCTTCTAAGATCAGGAATAAGACAAGGATGCCAACTCTTGTCACTTTCATTCAACATAGTAATGGAAGTCCTAGCCAGAGCAATAAGGCAAGAAAAAGAAATAAAAGGCATGAAAATAAGAAAGGAAGAAGTAAAATTGTCTTTGTATGCAGATGATATATAGTATATAGAAAACCCTAAAGACTCCACCAAAAAAAAAACAAAAAACTGTTAGGGCTAACAAATTTATTTAGTAAAGTATCAGGACACAAAATTAACGTACAAAAATCAGTTGAGTTTCTATACACTAACAATAAACTAATGGAAAGAGAAATTAAAAAAACAATCCCATTTACAATTGCATCAAGAAGAATAAAATACTCAGGAATAAATTTAACCAAGGAGGACAAAGCTCTGTACACTGAAAATATAAAATGTTAATGAAAGAAATTGAAGAAGACAGAAATAAATGGAAAGATATTCCATGTTCATGGATTGGAAGAATTGATATTGTTAAAATGTCCATACTCCCCAAAGTGATCTACAGATTTAATGCAATCCCTATCAAAATTCCAGCAGCATTTGTCACAGAAATGGAACAAGCCTAAAATTTGTGTAGAATTACAAAAGACCCCAAGTAGTCAATGCAATCTTGAGAAAGAAGAACAAAGCTATAGGCATCATGCTCCCTGATTTCAAACTATATTACAAAGCTATAGTAATCAAAGCAGTAATGATATTGGCATAAAAATAGACACATAGGGAAAAAAAAGAAAAAAAAAGACAAAAAAAACACACATAGATCAATGGGACAGAATAGACAAATGGGATATTATTCAGCCACGAGAAAGAAGGAAATTCTGCCATTTGCAACAACATGGGTAAACCTGGAAGGCAGTA
This sequence comes from Balaenoptera physalus, assembly GCF_965194825.1. Classification (NCBI taxonomy): domain Eukaryota; kingdom Metazoa; phylum Chordata; class Mammalia; order Artiodactyla; family Balaenopteridae; genus Balaenoptera; species Balaenoptera physalus. The sequence goes on from NC_138897.1 coordinate 57,318,504, forward strand.
TGAGTATGCTAAGTGAAATAAGCCAAAGACAAATACTGTATGATATCACTTTAAAAAAATTTGAACACATAGGAAAAGAGGGTAGAATGGTGGTTGCCAGGAACTTGGGGGTTGGGGAAATAGGAGAGGCTGGTAAAAGGGTACAAACTTTCAGTTATAAGATGAATAAAGTCTGAAGACATAAGATATAACATGGTGACTATAGCTGATAATACTGTACTGTATAATTGAAATTTGCTGAAAAGGTAAAACTTGAGTGTTCTCACCAAAAATTAAAAAATAAATAAAAAAGTAAATATATGAGGTGATGGATGTGTTAATTAACTTGATGGTGGGAATCCATTTACAATGTATATATATATATATATATATCAAATCATCACCTCAGTTTAGCTGAAAAAAGGTCATTGATATATTCACGGTCATCTAGGTTTTTCTTATGTTATCATCTAAGGATTTTATAGTTTTGCATGTTACATTTAGGTCTATGATTCATGTTGTGTTAATTTTTGTGAAGAGTGTAAGGTATGTGTCTAGATTCATATTTTTGCATGTCCAGTTGTTCCAGCATAATTTGTTGAAAAGTCTCTTCTTTGCTCCATTGTATTTCCTTTATTCCATTGTCAAATATCAGTTGACTATATTTATGTGGGCCTACTTCTTGGCTCTATTCTGTTCTATTAATCTGCTCGTTTATTCTTTTGCCAATACCACACTGTCCTGATTACTGTAGCTTTATAGTAAGTCTTGAAGTCCAGTAGTGTCAGTCCTCCAACTTTGTTCTCCTTCAATATTGTGTTGGGACTATAGCTTTTTCATAATAATAACTAATAATTTAGGGTACTTGTCACCTCTAAGCACTTTTTATACAGTAACTCATTAATTATCATAAAACATTATAAGGTAGGTGTTAAAATATTTACAGATGAGGAAATAAACAGTTTTTTAAAAAATTAATTAATTAATTAATTTTATTTATTTAGGCTGCACCAGGTCTTAGTTGAAGCATGCTGGATCTTTGTTGCGGCATGTGGGATCTTTTAGTTGCAGCATGCAGACTCAGTTGCGGCATGCGTGCGAGATCTGGTTCCCCAACCAGGGATCGAACCTAAGCCCCCTGCATTGGGAGTGCAGAGTCTTACCCAATGGACCACCAGGAAAGTCCCAGTTAAAGAGGTTTTGGCAGCTCATCTCTAGAACTCATGTGTTTAATCATTACATTGTACTGCCTTAGAGGTGAACTAGATTTTGATCCTCAAATTGATATTTTTTTCTATTATTTAGCTACTTTTATTTATATGTGTTATTGTTAAGGAAATAATTACTTTTAAAGTTCCTTTCAATAACATACTTTTTTTTTTTCTGCCACTCAGTGAGTGGGAAAGAAGAGTTTTATATTCACCCCCTCCAAAAAAAAAGTTTCCTCTACTTCTCAGAAGCTGTTTATTCTGTGTTAGTATTTCCCAAACATATTTGACCTGAGAACACTCTTTTTTTTTTATAGCATACTATCATAATTGTTAACCTCCTACCTACTACCGTGTGAAGTATTCTGCAGGACGCTAGTTTGGAAAAATGAGATAGTGCCAATACTTACTGTATGTTGTAATATCAAATATTCTCCCTGGAATAGCAGCAGGTGTGATTAAAACCTCCCATAATTATCTACCTGGTTTTGCTGTTTATTTTTCATACCCCTTTACATGTATTTTACAAATCTTAAATTCTTTTGTCGCAAATGAAACTAACTTGAGATACTTTAAGCCAAAAAAGGCAGAGATTTATTTTGAGGTTATAAAGGTATCCTAAGAAGAATAAAGGGATGTAGGTATTTTGAAAGCAGGGAGTCAGTCTGGCGAAATGAGGAATTTGAACCAGGAAATAGAGAGCCTCACTTCTCTCATTCTCTCCCTCCTTGGGGCACATGGTCTTTCATTTCTGCATGTATCTGCAAATCTACTTCATTTTCCGTTCTTTGCAGATCCAAATGTCAGCTAAAATATCCCAGGGCTTGAGATTTAGATAATATTGGCATGAACCACATTCCACACCCACTGAGACTCTGGAGACTTCTATGAGATTTCTACAGATTTCTGAGTGAGGGCCAGTGAGATAAGGGGGTGGGAGAATGCCAGGCTGATGCTCTCCTGGTCACCTCTGGCTCTGGGTCCCTGTTTCCATATGTCATACACTTTGTTGAAGATTTTGGGGTTTATATCACAGCAATATAATCAGTACTATTTGCTGAGAATATTTTTAACCACTCCTGAGAAATTTCCTTTGGACCTTCACCCACAATAGTCCTTCCACTTCAAACTTCCCTGCTGAATTCTTTCTCCTTCTCTTTTCTGGAGGGAAATAATTTTTTCTGATGTCATGCAGAGCAGCTTTACTATCTCCTTTGTTTCTATCTCTTCTGATACTTACACCCTCAGGGTTTTATACTCTATCCTAAGCAACTCAAACAAAGACACATCCCTTTATGTTTTTATTAGTTTGCTAGGGCTGCCATAACGATAACCACTAGGTGACTTAAAAAACAGAAATTTATATTCTTACAGTCTGTAGGCTAGAACTCTGAAATCAAGGTGTTAGCAGGGTTGGTTTCTTCTGAGGGCCATGAGGGAAGAATCTGTTCCAGGCCTCTCTCCTTATCTTGTAGATGGATATCTTCTCCCCATGTCTTCCTTCTGTACGTATCTGTATCCAGATTTCCTGGTTTTATGAGGACACCAGTCATATTGGATTAGGGCCCACCCTAATGACTTCATTTTAATTTAATTGCTTCTTTAAAGATCTATCTCCAAATACAGTTATATTCTGAGGTACTGGGAGTTATGATTTCAACACATGAATTTGGGGGTTGGGGGGTAACATAATTTAGCCCATAGCACGGGTATTTGTCTCTAAAATAGTATATAAGTTTTACCTTTGTTACTTTTGCTTCTTAGTGTTTATTGGGGGAAAAAAGTCCTCTCTATAGCAAGTCAGTTTAAGCAAGCAGCTTTAGCGGATTAGAATTGGGTTCCAATTCCAAATCCCCAGGACAGAGAATCAGATTGACAGAATTGAGATTATATATCCACCCCTGATCAGTCAGCGCTTGCCAGCGTGAGATTATTTAGTACATATCAGGTTGATGGGGCCCATCCTTGTTGACTAGTTTCCAGTGAAGTGAGAACAGTTAGGAGCTGGTCAGTCACCTTAAGCATTATCTACCATTAAAAAACCAGTGTAAATAGTGTAAATTAAAATTTATTTAGAATTGAAAAGGGCAATATTGTATATTTTCCAATTTTTATGACTAAAACTAACTTAAATAGAATAAACCCTTGAGAATTTATTACTGAGAAAATTTTATGATTGATCAAGACTTAGAGAAAGAACGTGAAATGGGTATTTTATATCTGTATTTAATGTGGAAGTAATTGGTGTACTCAAACTTCTAATGTGAAGTCATAGAACTACAAAGCAAAATGAACTTATGGTTAAATATTGCAACTTGCTTTGTCTGAAATTACCTAAGTACTACGTAGATGCTAATGAATTCTCCAACTTGAGGAGACATGCAATGAAAATTGCGTCACTCTGGTTCTAAGTGCTGCTGTAAGCAGTGATTCTTTTTTTCCACCCATAGTTTCTTCCTTTAAATTGCTGCCTTGTGCCAAATTAAGAGATATGAATTTGCAAATAGCTTCACTTTACGTGCCAGCAATAAATAACTAGACTCACCAAGGAAAGGTAACCTCAGCCACCTTTACAAAAGTTCATATATTTTTTTCTTTACCTTTATGCCTGTGTCACTACTACTTATTTTTTGCTGTGACACATGTTAGAGATTTCCTATGTCTGAGAGTATAATGACCAGTGTCTTTAGTGCCAGAGAAGTTGTAATTAGCCGGAAACATGGCTGGAGGTCACATTTTCTAAGTAGCAACATGCTTTTACTTCTGGCTTGGAAGGCAGTGGCAAGCTTCTCTCTTCCTACCACTCCAATTCTTTCCTCCTTGACATTATAGTATAGTTGTTAGGAGTTTGGGTTTCAAAATTAGAAAGGCCTGTGTTCAAATCCCTGTTCAACCATGTATTAGTTGTTAAATTCTTAGGTAAATTACTGGGCTTGTGAGACTAGTTTCTTCATCCATGAAGAGGGATAATAAGATTATTAAAAGGATTAAATGGGATATTTGCATTGTGTTTAGCAAGAGCCTGGCACATAGTCAATGTTTAAAAAGTAGTAGCAAGAGTTACAAATAATACTAATTATTATTTTCAGTGCTAAGCCTGGGGAAACAAAGATGCATGAGGCATGGTCCCTGTCTTGAAGGAACTCACAGACCAATAGAATGTGGGACTCAAAAAGTATCAGTGTAAATGTATCTTTATATTGGGAAGGCACTTGGTACTTGATAGATGGTTCTTAATTTTTCTATTAAGGCTACATTATTATTTTTAAAAATACCTGTAAATGAAGTTTATTCTTAACTTTAGATTTTAAGAACTTTATCCTCAGAGCAAGTTATCATAAATGACTCATTAGAACTGTAGGTGTTGGCATTCTTTGCCCTGTTCTCAGTTCTGTCCCAGCTACATAGGCTGCCAGGCTCTTTCCTAGGTACCAGGGAGAGGACAGCCAGGTGGGTATCAGGATCAAAATGATGAACCATATTCAACCTAGAAGATTGGCTCTGGTCCCAGCTTTGGAAGTTGAGTGGAAGAACTAGACTGTGAGGTAGAAACTCAGGAAATCTATCTAGTATTGAGGCAAAGGAAAACAGGCTCAAGTCATTCAGTTGGTACCCAAGGCCAGATTTCCTCCAGGCACCTTGGGGGAAGAGGGAACAGAGAAACTTAGGAACTCAAGGAATCTGTGAAGGTGCTTAAAGCAGCAGCCTGACCTTCATAAAAGTAGTCTAACCTGGGAGTAGTGTAGGGTAAGAGAGGTGGAGAGAATGGTGCTACCCATGCCTTAGCCCAGCGGTCTCTAAACCTTTCTGACTGTTAATCTTTATTTTTATTTATTTATAAATTATATACATGTACCTGTATTACTAGTAACATCTCAGTGCATAATAAAATTCATTGTTAATGATAACTGCAATTATTTAAATAATTTAAGAAGTAGTTTAAAATTATTTTGGCTGGCTTCTTGCCAGATTTGATTATACTGTTACTGTTTTTAAATGAAGGTAGGCTGATGAAGAAGAGATTTATCCGCTTTCTTGTTGTTTGGTATCGTGCTTGCTTTGTTAGTGTTATCTTTGTTTTGCCTTTTCTTTGCCTTTTCAAGCCATCATTTGAGGGTTACGTTTAATAATCCATAAATGCACTTAATTAGGCATGTATAGACAGAAATGCATTGCTTATATACTGAAAACCAGTGAAAAATTAGGGTATTATCTCTTTCTGTTTGTAAAACTCCTGCTCCTCCCCCAGGTTACCTTGCATATCGTATGGAATGTGTTTCCTCCCCTAACATTCGAAGGATGAATGGTTATGATATAATCCTTTTATTTTTTTCTGAACTGATGTTAGAAGAGTTTGAGAGAAGTTAAGGAAGTAACATTCTCCTTTTTATAAAGAAGGAGAAGAGAGACAGGTTGATGTGTAGGGCTGCAGAGGAGAGGAGAAGGAATGGAGGTTGAAAAGATATGACAATTACCAGAGGGAGTGAGTTTTGGGAGAAATAGATTAATAAAGGATCTTTTCAGGAGGTTTTACTATGTGAAATTGGTGTGCCCTGTCCCTCATATCTCCATATCTTTTGTTCTGGTTATACATTTTTGACTAAATAAGAATGCTGCATTCTTTAATATTTCTTAATGATAGAGTACATACAACATTATACACTCAAAATGATTTTCCTTGCTACTTGCCTATCCAAATCCTGCTCAGCTTAATATCCACTTTTTCCAAGTAGCCTGTATCAGACTGTATTTTCTAAAAATGGCAGCAACAATATTGCCCATTCCACATAATTCTTTTCCAAGGTGACTTTGATACTCTTCCCTTCACTGAAGGGTTTATACAAATGGCAAACAAGTACATGAAAAGATGTTCAACATTAAACATCACTAGCTATTAGGGAAATGCAAATTAAGACCACAATGAAATATTCTTAACACACCTATTACGTTAGCTAAAATTAAAAAAAAAATAGTGACAATACCAAATGCTTGTGAGGATGTAGAGAAACTAGATCTCTCATACATTGCTGGCGGGGAGGTAACATGGTACAGCCACTCTGGAAAATAGTTCATTGGTTTCTTGACGAACTAAACATATACTTAACATATAACCAAGCAGTCACACTCCTGGCATTTATCCCAGAGAAATGAAAACTTACGTTCACACCAAAACCTTTACGTAAAAATTCACGGTGGCCTTATTTGTAAGAGCTCCAAACTGTAAACAACGAAAATGTCCTACAATAGGTGACTAGTTAAACAAATGGTGGTATAGCCATACCAGGGAATACTACTTAGCAATAAAAAGGAATGGATTATTGACACATGCAGTAACTTGGATGGATTTCAAGAGCATTATGCTGAGTGAAAAAACATCAGTCTTAAAAGGCCACATACTATAGAATTTCATCTATATAAAATTCTGGAAATGACAAAATTATGAGATGGATATAACAAATTAGTGGTTGCCAGGGTTTAGGGATGGTAGGGGGAGAGTATGACTATGAAGTGATAGCACAAGAGACTTATTTGTGGTGATAGTTATGTATCTTAATTGTGGTAATGGTTCCATGAATGTACACATGATCAAATGTACACACAGGAATGTATACATGTGACATTGTCACTATCCTGATTCTGAGATTTCCTGGTTTTGAGTAACTATACACAGTTACTAAGATGTAGCTATTGGGGGGAACTGAGTGAAGGATAGGTGAGACCTCTCTGTACTACCTTTGCAACTTTTTCTGAAACTGTAGTTATTTCAAAATAAGAGTTAAAAGAAGGCAAAAGACTAAATTTAGATTAGACCCTCGTCAGCCTTTGTCTCCACTCTTTTCCCACCCCTGGAAAAGGCAGCAGAAGGGTGTTACAGAGCACACCAGAAATGTTTTAAATTTAACTTGTGAATTTTTTCTTTGACTTCAGTATTGCATAGAATTGTGTTATTTAATTTCCAAATGTTTGTGGGTTTCCTAGATATCTTACTATAATAAATTTTTAATTTAATTCCATTGTGCAAGATTTTAAACTTAGTGTACTTTCCATGTACACTTGAATAGAATGTGCATTCTGTAGTTATTGGATAGAGTGTTTTATAAACATTGATTAGGTCAATATGATTTATCATTTACTTCCTTGCTGAATTTTTGTCTACTTGTCTTATCAGTTACTGAGAGACGGTTATTAAAAATGTCCAATACTGTTTGTGGATTTGTCTGTTTCTTTATTGCTGTTAATTTTTGCTTAATGAATTTTGAAGCTCTTAGTAGGTACATACATATTTAGATTGTTAGGTCTTCCTAATGAACTGTCCTTTTTATCATCAGGAAATTTCCTGCCTTATCCCTTGTAGTATTCTTTATCTTGAGTCCTACTTTGTCTAATATTAATAAAGCCATACCAGCTTTCTTATGTTTCCTATTTGCATGGCATGCATTTTTCCATTCTTTCACTTTCAACCACTTTACGTATTTATATCATTTTTATATTTGCTCTTCACAGTGTAAAATTTCTATTAATTTGTCTTGGTGTTCACTGACTCTTTCAATTGCCATCTCCAATATGCTGTTATGCTCATTTGGTGAATTTTTCTTTTCAGTTATTGTGTGCTTTCCAGTTTGGGATTTACATTTAATCCATAAAAAAATAATAGCTTTATTGAGAAATAATTCACATAATACAATTCACTCATTTAAAGTATACAATTTGATGGATTTTAGATATGACACTAAAAATATGTGCATCAATCAACACAATCATTTTTAGAATGTTTATATCACCTTAAAAAGAAGCCCTGTATCCTTTAGCTAACACCCCCAACCCCTCATCCCCTAAGCTCTAGACCATTAAGTTACTTTCTGTCTCTATAGATTTACCTATTCTGGACATTTCATATAAATGGAATCACACAAAATGTTTTTTTGTTTCTGGCTTTTTTCATAGTATATTTTCAGGGTTCACCAATGGTGTAGCCTTTATCAGAACTTCATTCCTTTATATTGCCAAATAATATTCCAATGTACAGATATACCACATTTTGTATACCCATTTGTTTGTTGATGGACATTTGGGTTGTTTCTACCTTTTGGCTATTAAGAATATGCTGCTAAAACACTTGTGGACAAGTTTTTGTGTGAACATGTATTTTCATTTCTATTGGGTAGAAATCCTTTACAAGGATGAAGATCCATGTGTTGTCTGGGCTGTCTTTTCACGTAGAGCTGAAGTCCTCTTTCAAGCTCATATGGTTGTGGCAGAATTCAGTTCCTTGTGGAACTATAACTGGGCTCCCCATTTCCTTGCTTGCTGTCCAAGTATCTCATATAAGTGAAATCATAGAGCATTTGTCTTTTTGTGACTGGCTCATTTCACTTGGCATTATGCCTCTAAAGTTCATCCATGTTGTAGCATATTGCAGAATTTCCTTCCTCTTTAAGGCTGAATAATATTCCATTGTGTGTATATACCACATTTGCTGATCTGTTCATCTGTTAAGGGACACTTGGATTGCTTCCATGTTTTAGCTGTTGTGAATAATGCTGCTATGAACTTGTTCGTAGTACTCTCTTACAATCTTTTTTATTTCTGTAGAATTGGTAATAACGTCCTCACTTTCATTTCTAATTTTAGTAATTGAATTTTAGTCTATCTAGCTAAAGGATTGTCAATTGTGTTGATTGTTCTGAATAACCAACTTTTGGTTTCACTGATTTTCTATATTGTGTTTCTATTCTCCATTTTACTTATCTTTGCTCTAAACTTTATTATTTCATTCATTCTTCTAGGTTTGGATTTAGTTTGTTCTTCTTTTTCTAGTTCAGTAAGTTGTAAACTTAGGTTGTTGACTAGAGATCTCTCTTGTTTTCTATTAAAAAAATTTTTTTGGCATCAAGTTGGGGACTTAGCCATCTGTTACATTTCTCTTTCTAGACAGTCCTCTGCAAGTAGTGAGTGAAGTTAAATCAAGCAAGTTAGAGTGTTTAGTACATCATTTTTCTCATAGTATTAGCAATTCTACACTTAGTAAGAAGAGGTTTGTTGATTAGATTTCATTTTGTTTGTTGATTAGATTTCATTTTTTGATTTGTTGATTAGATTTTATTTTTGTTCGAGGTTTGTTGATTAGATTTTGTTAGAGGTTTGTTGATTAGATTTCATTTTTTCACTCAGCAAATATTTTTTGAGCATCTACTGTAAGCCAGGAACTGTTTTTTTCCCCAATTGAGGTGTATTTGACATATAACATTATATTACATTCAGGTATACAACATAATGATTCGATATTTGTATATATTGCAAAATGATCACCATAATAAGTCTAGTTAACATCCATCATCATACATAGTTACAAAATTTTTTTTCTTATGAGAACTTTCAAGATCTACTCTCTTAGTAGCTTTCAAATATGCAATACAGTATTATTAACTATAGTCACCATGCTGTACATTACATCTGCAGGACTCATTTATTTTATAACTGGAAGTTTGTGCGTTTTGACCCCCATTTTTTAAATTGGATTGTGTGTGTTTGTGTGTGTGTGTGTGTGTGTGTGTGTTTGCTAGTGGGTTGTATGAGTTCTTTCTATATTGTGGATATTAACCCTTTATCAGGTATATGATTTGCAAATATCCTCTGCCATTCAGTGGGTTGACTTTTCATTTTGTTGATGGTTTCTTTTGCTGTGCAGAAGCTTTTAAGTTTGATGTAGTTCCTCTTGTTTACTTTTGCTTTTGGCGCCTTTGCTTTTGGCGTCAAATCAAAAAAAAAAAATCATTGCCAAGACCAACGTCATGGAGCTTACCCTCTATCTTCCAGGAGTTTAATTTACTATATTTGTGGGTTTATTTCTGGGCTGTCTATTCTGCTCCATTTGTCTCTATGTCTGTCTTTTAGCTAATACCCTACAGTTTTGATTACTATAACTTTGCAATGTAGTTTGAAATCAGGGAGTGTGATGTCTCCAACTTTGTTCTTCTTTCTCAAGATTGCTTTGACTACTCAGTGTCTTTTATAGTTTCATACAAATTTTAGAATTGTTTGTTCCATTACTGTGAAGAATGCCATTGGAATTTTGATAGGGATTGCATTGGATCTATAGATCACTTTGGGTAGTATGGACATTTTAACAATATTAATTCTTCTGATCCATGAGCACAGAATATCTTTCCATTTATTTGTGTGTTTTTCAATTTCTTTCATTAATGTCTTGTAGTTTTTACTATACAGATCTTTGACCTCTTTGGTTGAATTTATTTCTAGGTATTTTATTCTTTTGATGCAAAGTTAGATTGTTGATGTGAAATCTTTCTTATTCTGTAATGTTAGCATTTATAGCTATAAATTTCCCCCTCGGCACCATCTTTACTGCATCCCATAAAATTTGGTATGTTGTGTTTTCATTTTCATTTGTCTCTAAGTATTTTATAATTTCCCGTGTGATTTCTTCTTTAATTCATTGGTTGTTTAAAAGTGTGCTGTTTAATTTCCGCAATTTGGTGAATTTTCCAGTTTTCCTTTTATTATTGATTTCTTAATTCAGCCTGTTGTGGTTGGAGAAGATACTATAAGATATCTATCTTTTAATCTATTGAGACTTAATTTGTGTCCTAACATATAGTCTAGCCTGGAAATTGTCCCATGTGCACTTGAGAAGAATGTATATTCTGTTGTTGGGTAGAGTGTTCTGTACATGTCTGTTAGATCTAGTTAGTCTATTATGTTGTTTAAGTCCCCTATTTCCTTACATATCTTCTGTCTAGTTATTCTGTCCTTTACTGTGAGTGGGGTATTGAAGTCTCCAACTAATGGTATAGAACTATATGTTTTTTCCTTTAATTCTGTCATGTTTTGCTTCATATATTTTGATGCTCTGTCATTAGGTATATAAATGTTTATAATTGCTATGTCTTCTTGAGTATTAACCCTTTTATTAATATATAATGTCCTTTATTATCTCTTGTAAATTTTTTTCATCTAAAGTCTATTTGTCTGATATTAATATATATACCCCTGCTTTATTTTGGTTACTATTTTCATGGAATATTTTTTTCCATCCTTTAACTTTCAATCTATTTATGTCTTTGGATCTAAAGAGAGTCTCTTGTAGACAGCATATTTGCTTTTATCCATTATGCTAATCTCTGTCTTTTGATCAAAGAGTTTAATGCATTTACATTTAAAGTAATTACTGATATGGAGGTACTTTTATCTGTCATTTTGCTATTTGTTTTCCATGTGTCTGATAGTTTTTTTGTTCCTCATTTCCTGCATCACTGTCTTCTTTTGTTTTTAGTTGACTTTTTGTAGTGAAGTGTGTAAATTTTTTTCTCATTTTCTCTTTTATATATTCTATAGTTATTTTCTTTGTGGTTGCAATGGGGATTGCACTTAACATTCTTAAGTTATAACACTCCATTTTGAATTTATGTCAGCTTAACTTCAATAACATACAAAAACTGCTCTATTACAGCTGTATCCCCACCCCTTTCAGTTGTTGATATTATGAAATCACATCTTTATACATTGTGTACCCCAAAACATAAACTAATAATTATTTTAAGTGCATTATTTTCTTAAATTGAAGTAAACAAGATTTGGAGTTACAAACCAAAGTTACAATAATACTAGCTTTAGGTCAATTATTATTATTATTTTTTATTTGTATTAGTCCCTTAAATCATGTAGAAAACAAAAAGTGCATAAAAATTGCATGTAGAAAACACACAAAAAAGTTACAATAATACTGGACTTTATAAATGCCTGTGTATTTACCTTTTATTGAGATCTTTATTTCTCCATATAGCTTCGAGTTACTATCTAGTGTCCTCTCATTTCACCTTGTAGTACTCCCTCGAGTTTTTATTGCAAGGCAAGTCTAGTAGTAATGACTACCTCAGCTTTTCTTTATCTGGGAATGACTTAATTACTCCATCACTTTTGAAGGACAGTTTTGCTGGATATAAAAATCTTGGTCGACAGGTTTTTGGTTATTGTTGTGAGTACTTTGAATATATCATTCCATTGTCTCCTGGCGTCCAAAATTTCTGAGAAATTCACTGATAATCTTATTGAGGATCCTTTGTATATGAGGATTCACTTCTCTCTTGCTGCTTTCATGGTTCTCTCTTTGTCTTTGTCTCTTGAAAGTTTGACTATAATGTGTCTCAGTGGGGGTCTCTTTCAGTTTAACTTACTTGGAGCTTGTTGAGTTTTGTGGATGTTTACAGTTGACCCTTAAACAACATGTGTTTGAACCACACAGGTCTACTTATACATAGAGTTTTTTCAATAAATACTACTATAATATTCCACAATCTGTGGTTAATTGAATTCGTGGATGTGGAACAGAGGAAATGGAGGACTGACTGTAAAGTTATGTGCAGATTTTTGACTGGACAGTAGGTCAGTGCCCCAACCCCCGCATTGTTCAAGGGTCAACTGTATATTCATGTCTTTCATGATATTCTCTCTGCCCTTTTCTCTCTCTCTTCTTCTGGTACTCCTGAAACGTGTTATGTTGGTCTGCTAGATAGTGTAACACAGTTCCTTTAGGCTCTGCTCATTTTTCTTCAATCTTTTTTGTTTCTGTTCCTCAGACTTGATAATTTTCATTGTCCTATCTTTAAGTTCACTGATTTTTTTCTTCTGCCTAATCAAATTTGCCTTTGAATCCATCCCTCTAGTAAATTTTTCATTTCAGTTATTGTACCTTTCACCTCTGCAATTTCTTTGGTTTCTCTCTAGGTTTTATATCTATTGATACTACCATTTTTTCCCTACATCTTTTTCTTGACCTTCTCCACATCTTCCTTTAGTTTTCTGAGCATTTTTAAGACAATTGTTTTAAAGTCTTTGGTATATCTGCCATTGGGTCTTTTTCAGGGACAATTTCTGTTGTTTTTTTTTCCTTTGAGTGGGCCGTACTTTCCTGTTTCTTTGTATGCCTTGTGATTATTTTGCTGAATACTGGACATTTGAATTATAAAGTGGTAATTCTGGAAATCAGATTCTTTCCCTTCCCCTGGGTTTGTTGTCATTTTTGAATGTCTTGCCTTTAATGTCTGACTCCCAAAAGGGGAAAGAGAGAAAAATGAAGTGGGGAGGAAGGGCATTAGCCCTTTAAACCTCCTGGAAGTCACTTCAGCCAGAAGGGAAAGGGATTGCATCAATGGGAGGAGCTGCAACAGCAATTGCTGACCACCTCTTTGTCTGCACCTCTGTGCCCAGAAGCAGCAGTCAGTGATCAGAGCACAGATCCACTATATTTAGAGGATAGGGTTCTTTTTGTCTACCCTGGCTCCCACAAGCTATGTGCAAACTGCCCCCAAGAATATGTGCACAATTCCCTGCCACATGGCTAGGGTTGGGGGATAGGTAGCTATTACTGTGCTAGGAGCTGAGAGCTGAGATTGATTAAAATTAATTGCAATTTATTGTCCAAATCTTTCCCTGGAAGTTGCAAGCCTTCAATAGACTCCAGAATTCCAAAATAGTTACATCAGACAGATTCTGCCAGTGCAATCGTTGTCTAGATGGGGAGACAGATTCCTGGTGCTTCCTACTCCACCATCTTCCCAGAATCCTCTGGTATATCTTTTTCTATAATATTATTTCCAAACTTTCTGTGCTCTCAGGTTTTAAATGTCTCTTGTTAATAGCATATAGCTGGGGCTTCCCTGGTGGCACAGTGGTTAAGAATCTGCCTGCCAATGCAGGGGACACGGGTTGGAGCCTTGGCCCAGGAAGATCCCACATACTGGGGAGCAACTAAGCCTGTGTGCCACAACTACTGAAGCCCATGGGCTTAGAGCCTGTGCTCTGCAACAAGAGAAGCCACGACAATGAGAAGCCCGTGCACTGCAATGAAGAGTAGCCCCCGCTCACCGCAACTAGAGAAAGCCAGTGCGCGGCAACAAAGACCCAACACAGCCAAAAGTAAAACAAACAAATAAACAAACAAATAAATAAATAAATAGCATATAGCTGGATTTAAGAAAATACCAGTTTTGGAGTCTCTGTTTTGTATCTTGTGAGTTACCCTACTTAGTGATTACTGACATATTTAGAATTGTTTTTAATCATCTTATTTTGTGCTTCCATGTGCTCTGGGGATTTTTTTTCCCCCTACTTTTTTCCTTTTCTCACTTCCTTGATTGGTTTGATCTTTCTCTCAACTGGTTTATTCTCTTTGTCTCAACTGGTTTGATAGCTATATATTCTCTAATTTCAGTGGTTTTCTTAAAATATGTACATTTCTTAACAAATCTAAAATTAATCAACATCTATCCTCCAGGTAAACAAGATAGGAACCTTAAATTACTTTAATTCCAATTATCCTCTGCAATCTTACAGAGAGAAAAGATGTATTGCTTATAAGTGAATGACAGTCTGATGGAAGATTTCTCATCAGCATCAATGATACAGCAACAAAATATCTTCTAAGAGCTGAGGAAAATTAACTGTTTACTTAAAAGTCAGTATCATTCAAGAGCAAAACTCACAGATACTTAAATTTTTAAAAAAATTTTATATTGGAATATGGTTGATTTATAATGTTGTTAGTTTCAGGTGTACAGCAAAGTGATTCAGTTATACATATAAATAAATCTGTTCTTTTTCAGATTCTTTCCCATGTAGGTTATTACAGAGTATTGAGTAGAGTTCCCTGTGCTATACAGTAGGTCCTTGTTGATTATCTATTTTATATATAGTAGTGTGTATATGTTAATTCCAACCTCCTAATTTATCCCTCCCCCCCACCTTTCCCCTTTGGTAACCATGTTTGCTTTTTAAGTCTCATAGATCCTTTTTGAAAGTGTTACTGACTGTCTCAGATCAGGTGGACACCAACTGGTCCTTCCCTTGCCTGGTGCCAATCGCTGTAATTGAACGAGACTGGGTTTGGCAAAGCAGAGCAGAAACTTTATTCGTTGATCAAGGAATGGAGAAGGGAGAGCTCATGCTCTAAAGAAACCTTCTCCCAGAAGGGAGGAAAATGGGAGACTTTTATGGGGTAAGAGGCAGATGTGTCATAAGAAACTGGGGAAAATGGTGGAGATTTCCAGGAATAGCCGGGACGCGTGCAGTCCCTCAGGCTTCCTTGCACATGGCACTAATTGTGCCTAGCAAGGTACAAGTCCCCACTTTGGGCAGAGATCTAGCATGGTAATGAAGCAAAGGCAACTTTTGGACACTTCTAGGTTTCCTCTGCACAGACGCTGCCCTTGCAGTTAGGCTAGAACTGGTTCAGGGCAGTTGACTGTGTTTCCTTTGAGTTATAACTGTAAAACATCTTTGACAAACATCAGGTGTTTTGGAACAAGAATAGAAATAGGTTAAAGCAGAGATTTTTCAGCTCCCTGGGATATGTATGGGTGACAGAAGAACACTAAGTGATGTATTTCAGTCAGAAGAAAACAATGCAAAAGAAAGGAGTAAGGTGTAAGAAACAGTGTTGTTCAAAGGGACTGGTAAATGTATTGGTAAATTCTTGTAAGTGCTGACTATAATATCTAATACTAAGAATACACCTGTGAGGTAGTTGGCTCCCCATTTTTACAGATGGAGAAAATAAGGGTGGAGAGGCTAAGTATCAAACTTGCATGAAGTCACACAGCTGAAGAAGACTAGAGCTAGGAGAATGCTCTCTTGTTCAGAAATAGCATGAGACTCAAAAAGCAGTGCTAGCAATCTATGTTCATTCTTTGAGCTAAGTTGTGACTCAGAGTTCTTGTGTCTATGAGCTCTAGAATGTATAAGGAAAATTCACTCAGGTATTATCCTCTGAATTAAGGAGAACATGGAGCAAGAAGACCCACTGAAGATAAATTGTGAAAGTTTATCTTACTTGAAATCACAATTGTGTGGAATGATTTTTCAGTCACTTAGCATGATTAATAAACTTGGAGAAATATTAAATAACTGATGGTGATATGACCGTGTTAAGAAACCAAAGGCAGAGAGAGAAATCAGATTGAATCAATAAAATTACTCTATTAGTAAAATTAGTAAATAGCAAAACATAAGAGTTCCTCTGTATATGGGGATAAATTCTATACAATAAAACACATATGCAGTTGTATTTTTAAGAAAACATCACTTGATTTGTTCTTTAACCAGGCTTACAAGCTGCAATGTAATCTTTTAAAATTATAGGTAATTACAAGAAGGCACATTAAACCTCAGTTAATCACAGTTGTTTCAAAAATATGTCTCTTCTCTTAACAAAGCAGTAACCCAGCCAAAGCTTGGATAAACTGGCATTTCCCTAGATCACATGTTTCATTCCTAAACACAATGCCCCTTGTGTTTCTTTCAGGTGTCCATACTTTCTCTGAAAAATAGATCTCCCCTTCCAAAGCTTGAGCATTATCTGCTCTTTGTTTAAAAATAAATGCATTGTTCATGTGTGGACTAGTAGTGCAGGTGTTTTACCTCTCTTTTCCCAGTCAGGCTGATTCTTAAGCCTCTCGTGAAATCAGTTCAGTTTAGTTAAATCTCTGACATCCATTTCTCGTTGCCATTTCCCTTTATGGCCATAATATAAGCCCCAAATACAACCAGATCTTCTTTCATTCCATTATGTTTACATTTTTTATTATCTCCGGAGTTGCCAACACTATTTCTTTCTCAGTTCTTGAAAGCTAATTCGAGGGCAAGGCCAAAGTTCTCATCAAGCATTAGCAGTCTGGGTTGCTTTCATTTTTCCTGAACTTCCAACTGCTGCATAATGGTATGTGTTTGCTCCTATCACTGGAAAGCACTATCTGAAAGCTTTGCATGAAATTAAACTCCCTGAGGTGTAACCAAACTGAATAAAGCCACAGAAGCATGTATTGAAACAACTATTTTCCTGAGTGGGGCATGTGAAACACTGACATTCTCAACACAATGAGGATTGGTATTGAATGTCAGGTAACTGATTCTGTCTTCTGAAGTATAGGGTTTCAAACCCTCATTTTATTTTCAAACAATCACTTTCATGTTATTCCCTAGAGAAAGAGGACGGTATGAACCTCAGATCACTGGGCAAGCTATAGCTGAGAAGGGAAAAAGGAGGGCAGAATTACTTAAAGTCTTCATCTCTTCAATGCAAATGATAGTAATTGATATTACTTATCAAAGTTTCTATTTTCTAGCTGTGTAATTTGAAGTTTCAAGCAATTTCCTACTGTTATTCATACCTCTAGATTTTTTGCGTAATCCCCCCTTTCTGTCATTTACTGTTACTGAGGTGTACTTCAGTAAAATATAGTGTATATTTTAGGATTTTATTATTCCTATTGCTTTCATGTCTAAGAGTTTTAAAAACTTCATCTTCCATTGTAAATGTTAGAAACTTTCCAGAAACATTCCATGAAAATAGTGAATAATCAGCAACGAATCTAGCTTCTTTACTTTTTCTTATTCCAGTGTTTTGCTTAATACAAAGTGCTCAATGCTTTGTTGGTTAAAAAGAAGAATGTAACACACTGGTGGTGTGTATTATTGCTTCTTTGTCAAATTTACCAAATGTAACTGATCTGAACTTAATTGTGAAACACATTATTCTCCTGTGTCTGTAGAATTTCTCTACGATGTTGCAACTTCATTTAAAAAACAAGAGCCCGTTTCTTCAGTTGTGTTAAAAAGCTGTTTTTGTAGGATTAACAATTTCAAAATCAGTTTCACTTTATATTTTAGGATTGATAATTCTATAGATTTTAGACCAGAGTTTGGTATTCATATTACTACTGGCAATTCTCTGTTACACTGTGGCTACAGTTCATGTGGACTCTAGAATGGAACTCAGCATTACGTGAAGATATTAAGGAGATTTTACTTATAAGTAAGTGCCATGCCTCTGGCCTTAAGGAAAGTATTAATCAAGACACTCAGTGTTTTTGAGATTTTGATTACAATGGCTGAAGTGAATTTGCAACATATAATATGGAACCTAAACTCAAGAACAATTTCTCCTTTTATAGTTGTGTTTGAGCAAAGGTTCCTTATTTCTTCTTGAGCCAGCTGATTTCCGAATTCCTATGTAATGTCCCCTTGGGACAGCTAAAGAAAGGTCTACCCACTAGATACATGGGAAATAGCACTCTGAACTCCTTGAGATGGAGAAAGGGAAAAACTCTATTTTTCCAGCATCCTGGAGTTAATGTTTGAAAATGCAATTTGCACAAAATGTCTAAAGAGTTTTACTTAAGCGGTAAACACTGCTGGTAAATTGACTCAGCAATTACTTTTTCCTTTTCAACTTTATTGAGGAGTAATTTATGCACAGTAAGTACAGTTTGTCTCTTCTCCCCATTCACTATATTTATTTGACCATTTAAATATGTCAGTAGTGACTCATGTATATTTATTTTATAATTTGGGATTATAATCCAATACCATGTTATTTATTTTTGTGCTCAAATTGTTCCAGCTTTGGCCATTGGAATCTCTTTCAGGTTGGCTCCTGTGTTGCTTTGACATGCCCCAGCCTTTTGTTTTTTGTGAGCTTCCTTACTTTCTGGTGCTACAAGAACTCCAGGCTTATCTTTTATTTTCTTTCCCTGCCCCAATCCTACAATTAGCCATTTTCTCAAGGATACCTAGTTCTTTTTATTGGAAAATGGCATTTAGAAACCAAGATGTGGGTGCTGGATTTGCTCTTTGCTGCTGAGGTTTGATTGCTTCTAGGTCCTCTCAGTAGACAGAGCTAAGTAATATATGTATACATACTAACCCATGTATGCACATAAACTTATAATCGGCCTGTATCTATCTGCATATAAATTAATTGGAACATGAGTTCATATTGATGTCTCTGACTCTGATCCAGCACCAGAGGGTTCATCCTATCCTTCTCTTCTTGTTTATCTGCATCTTTCATCTCTGACAGTGAGAAACCTGCCTCATCCACATTCTGTTCACTTAATTGTTCAACTTTAGTATACATGTAAAGAGGTTACTATCGACATCTTATATGCAATTCTGTGTCTAAGAATTTATCCTACCATACATTCACACTGGTATGCAAAGATATATAGACAAGAACTCTTCACTGAAACATTGGATTCTCCCCCTTTCCTTTCTATTCCTTTTCTTTTAAACCGTATTAAATTATCTTTGATTTTTAAAAAAAACTTTTAAATTATGGACATTTTCAAATATACACAATAGTAGAGAGAAAAGTATTCTGAACCCTATGTCATTATAGTACAACTCTAACAATTTTTAGCATTTTGCCTATCGTGTTTCACTTATTTCTTATTCTTTTAAAATGCGTTTTATTGCAAATACCAGATATCATATTACCTCATTTATAATTCAGTAAGCATCTCCAACAGATGGGCTACACTAAAAACATAACCAAAATACCATGATCATAACTTTAAAAATTAACAACAATTCTTATACATGATACCCAACCTATGGTCATATTTTCCCAATTCTATGAAAAGTGTCTTTTTTAACAGTTTCGTTGTTTTGATCAGAATCTGTGGTAGGCAGAATAATACCCCTTCCTCCCCAATCCCCATGAAATGTCCACATCCTAATCCCTGGAACCTATGTTACATGGCAACAGGGGCTTTGCAGATATGATTAACTTAAG
Source organism: Balaenoptera physalus (assembly GCF_965194825.1). Taxonomy (NCBI): domain Eukaryota; kingdom Metazoa; phylum Chordata; class Mammalia; order Artiodactyla; family Balaenopteridae; genus Balaenoptera; species Balaenoptera physalus. Next base: position 57,338,280 of record NC_138897.1, read on the forward strand.
GATCTTGGGATGAGAGCATTATCCTGGATTATCTGGGTGTTCTCAGTGTAATCACAAGGGTCCTTATTGAGAGAGGTAGGAGGTCAGAGTCACAGAATGAGATAAGGGCACAAGTAAATGTTGGAGTGATGCCATTGCTGGAAGGAGGCCACTAGTCAGGGAATGTGGACAGCCTCCAGAAGCTAGAAAAGGCGAGGAACTGATTCACCTCTAAAGTCTCCAGAGGGAATGCAGTCCCAGCACTTTGATTTTAGCCCTGTGAGGTCCATCTTTGGACTTCTGACCTTCAGAAGATAATAAATTTATAAGCTAATCACTTTGTGTTGTTTTAAAACCACTAAATTTGTGTTAATTTGTTACAGCAGCCATAGGAAAACACAGGATCCAAACAAAGTCTACATATTGTGTTGGGTCGTTATATTTCCCAAGTTTCTTTTAATTTGTAATGGTCCTACTTCTTTGTCTTTTCCGATTTGTTGGAGAAGCTGGTTCATTCTTCCATAGAATCTTCTGCATTCTGAATTTGGCTCATTTTTACCTCGTGGTGTCATTTAACGTGTTCTTCCATATCCTGTATTTCCTAAAAACTGGTATTAAGTTACAAAGTCTTGTTTATAATCAGGTTTGATTTGGGCGGGGGCAGGATGTTTCTTAGATGGTGTCTTATACTTCCTATTATATCACATCAGGAGATAGCTAACAGTTGTCCCATTGCTGGTGCTGCTCGGCTGATCCACCCACTAGGAAGCTTCCATTAACTTTTAACCTAGGGTTTTAGTACCCATTGATGATTGTTGCTTACATCCATTATTTCACTAGGGGCTTCAAAATGGTGATGTATTAGCTGGAATTCTATAAAGAAAAACTTTACCATATCAATTATTTGGTTACTCTGAAACATAATTTGTGTATGAAAGCAGGGTAAATGCTTAGTTCTTTCTTTTCATTCATTAATTTTTTCAAATAATAAGTTTGTGTGCCTTAGCAAACCTCTAATGGTGACAAATGAATTTTTTTTATTAATTATTAATTCATGGATTTATATATATTTGTTGTGTTTTAATCAGTTGGAGACAGTATTATTTTTCATGCTCAAATTGTCCTTTGGCGAGTGAAAACTCTTCAAAGTGACTCCTGTTCCTTTTGATGCTGTAAAATAAGGTACGGAGAAATTTTGTTCCCATGCCTTTTCAATACAAAAGAATGGAACAACCATCCTGAGCCAATTTCACTACGTGTAAATTCATACTGTTTTAATTTTTTATGCAATCTGATGAGTAGATGAGCTCTGATTTAAAATTTTTAAAAAGTATGTTTATTGTAACAAGAATTATGTTTTAATACTGCAGTTTTCAATAAAGATTGATGTGAGTTGCAAAAAAAAATTTGTTGACCCCAAGAATATCTTTTTTTTTTTCTCTTTTTTTTTTAAGAAATTCACGTTCTTATTTATTTATTGATTGATTGATTGATTGCTGTGTTGGGTCTTCGTTTCTGTGTGAGGGCTTTCTCTAGTTGTGGCAAGTGGGGCCCACTCTTCATCACGGTGCGCAGGCCTCTCACTATTGCGGCCTCTCTTGTTGCGGAGCACAGGCTCCAGACGCGCAGGCTCAGTAATTTGTGGCTCACGGGCCCAGTTGCTCCGTGGCATGTGGGATCTTCCCAGACCAGGGCTCGAACCCGTGTCCCCTGCATTGGCAGGCAGATTCTCAACCACTGCGCCACCAGGGAAGCCCCCAGAATATCTTTTATATTTGTTTTTAGTTTAGCTTTTCATTGATTCACTTTGAAAATGAAGGCAAATGTGTGTATATTTTAGTATTCTTTCCTTTTGCACAAAGGTTAACATACCGTATACAGTGATCTGCACCTTGTTTTTCATTTAATAATATCTTCTGGAGATCCCCACATAAAAATATATAGAGAGACGCCTCATTGTTTTTCACAGCTACACAGTATTCTATGTTTGGATGGACCACAGCTTAGCCAACCAGTTCCATATTGATTAATATTTATATTGTTTCTAGTCTTTGGGAAAGAACAAGAGAATCATTCCTGTCTATACTTGTTGTGGTGTTTTAGGATCTTTAGGACCCTAGCTTCTCCTTTTGTCAGTGAGTTCTGGTTCTGAGAACTGGCTCAGCTCTTAGAACCAAGCAAGGGACTGCATCTTTTTATTGGTGAAATTACCATCAGCCTCTTGTTTCATCCATCTTTGATTTCTTTCCATCATTGAGATTGAGCTGTACTTTTCTTGCCTGCCCATTTATCTAGCCCCAAGAGTACTGTTCCCTATTAAAAAATTATATCTTTCTGTGGTTCAGGCCTCCCCCCACCTGCCAACTTCCACAATGAACTTCTTGTTCCTTATGATAACTGTGCCCACCTTGCTTCTACTAGCTTAGCTTCATCAACTGGCCTCTGGAATTTGGTTTGAGTCTTAAACTAGTATTTGTAATTAAAATGCTAAGGTAATTATAGCCTTAGAAATTTGCCTAGAAATAAGTAAATAAATAGAGGATATGAGGTTAATAATTACCACTTCCCTTCTCCCCAGTAATGCAGCAACTAGGATTTTTATTTAAATATTGAGCTAAACCTAATCTACTTCTGACATCTCATCAGTTTCTCCCCAGGTAAGGCAGAAAAAAAATGTGCACATCTTCCAGATTTTAAAATCCCACACAAAATAAACAAAAAATGCTGTGTATATTGAGTACACAACTAAAACTGATGTTAAGCACCTGAAAAGATAAATCATTATGGCTTGTCATGTTTCTTGAAAGCTTTTAATTTTTTATATAAAATAGGTGCTCTGAGATCTCTGTTGGAAATTGATACAAGCTTTCCACTATCAAACACACATCAAACCCTTGTCTACAAGTATTCCCAAGTAGGTCATTTATTATTTTGACATGCTCTACTTTGTTTACATAATGTAGGGTAAAATATTAGTTTTTAGTTTTACATCCTATTTCTGCTTTGCTAGGAAGGAGTCCATTGTCTTTAGCATAATCTCATTGTCGGCCTTTAATGAAAATACAGTAAAGACCACCAATAGCCAACTCTGCATTATAACTGATGTATAACTGACCATCCACTTTAGCCTTATATTTTGTTACTACAAGTCTTGATGGATTATCTCACTCACTCACCAAAAACCTAATAATAATTTCTTATAGTCAGGAAATTCATAAGCATCTGTCATAGATTTAGCATCGAAGCCATCAATTTTCTAGATTTTCCTTTCCAGAGAGCACCCTCGGCTCTTGAACCCTGGTATAAGGAAAAGTCAAGGACCTTTACTGCTCTGCCCATCAACACCCTCCTTGCAGGCACCAATTATGATTGGTGAGTGGCAGTCTAGAGTAGATGTTGTCTGAAATTTGGGGCCCTTAAAGGGGCTATTTGGGAGGTATGTTGAAAATACTTCAAGCTTCTTTTTGCTTGCACCAAGGCAACAAAATAAATCTTTTAGCATTCATGCAAAACAAAAACCAAAAAACAAAAAAACACCAAAAAAACCCCCAAAACCCCCCAAACCAAGCAAACAGAAGAACTACCATCAGAGGCAACTGTTTTCTTGATAATGAATACGTCTGTTGTCTTCAAACCTGCTTCCTTTGTTCCTGTGCTGGATGTCTTCCAACTGCACACTCCACCCTTCTCTACTCTGCTTTCTGCCCAAAGAGGCTGACCTGTTTAGATGAAATCAGTGGTTTTCTAAGTGTGGCCTGAGGAACAGCAGCATCGGCATTACCTGGGGACTTATTAGAAACGCAGATTTTCAGGCCTCATACAGACCTACTGAATCAGAAACTCTGGGGTAGGCCCACCAATCTGTTTTAAGAAGCCAGTCCTCCTGGTGATTCTGATGCATGATAAGATTTGAGAACCACTGGACTACATGTGAAGCTTCCTTATCCTGTGGCCTCTTGTTGAGTTTAGTCCATGGGGTGCACCAGCAGGAAATCTGAGGGAAGAAGGAGGGTGACATCTGGGTATTTATTTTCTCAGTTCTCGTCCTGTGACTGAATGTCTGTGTCCCTGCAAAATTTATTTGTTGAAACCTAAATCCGCAATGTGAGAGTATCTGGAGGCGGGGTCTTTGGGAGGTGATTAGGTCATGATGGTGAAGTCCGCATGATGGGATTAGAACCCTTATAAAAGTGACCTCAGGAGCTCTCTTGCTCTTTCTGTCATGTGAGGACACGGTGAGAAGATGGCCATCTGTGAACCAGACCCTCCTCACTGGACACCCAATCTGCCAGCACCTTGATCTTGGACTCCAGCCTCTAAAAGTGTGAGAAATAAATTTTTGGTTTTCTTTTTTTAAATAAATTTATTTATTTACTTTTGGCTGCGTTGGGTCTTCGTTGCTGCGTGGGCTTTCTCTAGCTGCAGCGAGCGGGGGCTACTCTTCGTTTCAGTGCGTGGGCTTCTCATTGGGGTGGCTTCTCTTTTTGCAGAGAATGGGCTCTAGGCACACAGGCTTCAGTAGTTGTTGCTCGCAGGTTCTAGAGCACAGGCTCAGTAGTTGTGGCACACGGGCTTAGTTGCTCTGCGGCATGTGGGATCTTCCTGGACCAGGGCTCAAACCCGTGTCGCCTGCATTGATAGGTGGATTCTTAACCACTGCGCCACCAGGGAAGTCCCAAATCTTTGTATAAGCTACCCAGCCTATGTTATTTTGCTATAGCCATCTGAACTAAGACAGGAGGTGTTACAGTGTCTTTGCTGTATGCAGTCATGAGAAATCAAAATGCTAATGCCTTCAGCTCATTGCCTTCTCTCACCTGTTCCACCTCAGCTCCTTGGCTTCCCATTATTAAAGCTGGTTTCAGTATTTATTAACTGAGTTCAGATGGAGGAATTATAAGAATCATAAAAGAGTTTAACAGTTGGGGACCACGGGTTAAACATTAAAACCCATTTTAAATAGTCTGACCCAAAATACCATTAAACTCAATAATTAAATAATGATTATTATCTAATTTATAAAATATGTAGAAATGTTTTAATTTCCTTATCACAAACAGCTATTTTTCCTCTTCCTAATAGCATGACTGTGAACTTTGCATTGGTATTAAGACATCATAAAATGATGTGTGCAATCATCTGAATAGGTAAAAAATTCAGCAAAAGAATGTGAGGGGGCCTTAGCAGTGATTTTGGCTCAATGTGTGTGTGAATTGTGCAGTCACAGAGGGCCCTGTACTCAGAAGGTCTTGTGCTTGGTTTGATGCTCTGTTGTGAAATTTTTAAGACATTTTGAACAATGGCCCCACTTTTTCATTTTGCACTGGATTTGGTAAATTATGAAGCTGGTTCTTGCCTGGTCATATTTGTTCAAGATGACTAAGTAAGTATGAACACTATCAAAAATAGAGTCTGATTGTTAGTGTCATTATACCTATTAATAATTGCTTTATTCATACTGGTTTCTAGATGAAAGATGCTAAACCCCAGGTCTCACAGTATTAAATAAATATGTCCCTCTCAAAGACTGAAAAATAGTGTCACCTATATCACTATTTCTAATCAAATGTAACAGATAAGGAAACAAATGACATCTAGTATGCAAAGCCTTCAAGATTATGTTGAAAACGCTGAGAGGCTAATTTCAGGTGCTAATAGGAATTGCTGTTCTAATTTCATCAGGCAACGAAACCCTGAAGACTGACTCAAAACTAGACACACAAATGAAAAGATTTTTCTTTGGAAGGTTTTTCTTTGAGAACAAAATAAGAAACAGGAGATGTCCTTTGTAGCACAGCAACAGGTAGATATCCTCTAAATAATAACAAAAAGTCAGAGACTATCTTCCCTGAATAACCGAAACTTGTTGCTGGAAGTAGAAATGTCTTGGGTTTGAGGGAAAACTTTTTCTATAGGGTTGAGCCTTGACTGGAATTAGAAGTAATTCCTGGTTAAAAATTTATTTCCTGAAGGAATAAGTATCTAATACCTGACATAAGGGTGACTCAGAATGTCACTATTTCCATTTTTGGCATCCAGTGCACAAATCTTAGAAAAAGCTACATGTGCCAATTGACAGTCTTTTCCCAACATGGTGAAGAAACAGTCTATTCAATTATGGTTTGCACTGCAGGCTCTGTCACTACGTTTACTCTGACCAGGCCTAGTGGGACATGGCATAATATACAATTGGGTCCATTCAAATAATTTCCCCACTGTATATTCATAATATGCAGAACCTTGCCATGGCAAGTCAAGCAATCTCACTGCCTGAAGCAGCCGTAAGCTAAAGAAATGTCTGGGCTTTCAGGGACAGATATTCTGGAGGCTTACAATGTGTGGGTAGAGTTGTAAGGACTCTTATGCTGGTGCTTGGTTACATCATCTAGAATTAAATGCTGAAGGGTTTGCCTTTCAGTACGTTCTTATACCTAGAACTTTTCTCCGTGTATTCCTTGATTGAACTCCACTACAGGAAATTTATAACATTCAAACTTAGTATCTATTTTCTCCTTTGGTAAACCACTCAGCAAATGTTTCGAAGAAAACAAATCAGAGTGAATGATATACCATTCCTTCCTCATAAATCACTAAAGTGGACACTTTGAGTGAGGCCCTTTGAGAGCACAGAGACTGTGATGAGATGGGCTTAGGGCATCCCCTAAATAGAATATTTTCTGTCATTTACTAGACTTTAAAAGGTCTTGCTATAGGCAGCTACCAGTGTGCCTTAGCAGAAATTCTTACCTACCTTATAGAATTTATTAGTATCAAATTTTATTTTGTCCTGACACAAGGGCCTTTGAGAAACTAAACAAACCACTAATGAAATTTTTGCAAAATGGAAAAGTTTAAAGATAAAATACACTTAACTGTTTGAACTCAATTTCTCCCCTCTTTTAAAGGGGCTGAAAAGTTATGTATATTGGATTCCACAGGGTAAAATCCCCAGAACAAAATCGTGTGTATTCCAACAACTCTGATATGCACAACTCAGTGATTTGCAATTCAGTTCTTCAAAAGAGGAGTAAGTCTATAATCGTCCAAATTATTTATCATAATAAACAGTCCTGACATTTTCTTTAGTGATCTAGTTGTATAAGAGATACTGCATTTGTGAGACATACATGTAATTTTCAGGATGAGAAATACCAAATTTCATGGAGAGAGTATTTACACCAATTGTGTACTGTAGGCCTCCCTCAGTATCCATGGGAGATTGGTTCTAAGACCCTTATGAATACCAAAATCCATGGATACTTAAGTCCCTTATATAAAATGGCATAGTACAGTTGGCCCTCCATATCCACAGACATAGAACCCAAGGTTACAGAGGGCCAACTGTACTTAAGAATAGTGGAAGACTGCTTCCTCTGGACAAGACAGAGAACAGCACAGTATTCACTCTCCTGGTTGAAACAACTAAAACACAACAAAATATCTGAAGAGACAGTTTTCAGACAATGGACATCAGGTAGTGAAGCACAGTGATCCCTGAGAGAAAGGAAACAGATGAGGAAAGCCCTAAGAAGGGAAGAAGACCACCTGAAGATGGAGGCAGAGATTGGAGTGATGCATCTACAAGTCAAGAAATGCCAAGGGGGCTTCCCTGGTGGTGCAGTGGTTGAGAATCTGCCTGCCAATGCAGGGGACACGGGTTCGAGCCCTGGTCTGGGAAGATCCCACATGCCACGGAGCAACTGGGCCCGTGAGCCACAATTACTGAGCCTGCGCGTCTGGAGCCTGTGCTCCACAACAAGAGAGGCCGCAATGGTGAGAGGCCCGCGCACCGCGATGAAGAGTGGTCCCCACTTGCCACAACTAGAGAAAGCCCTTGCACAGAAACGAAGACTCAACACAGTCATAAATAAATAAATAAATAAAAGAACGTGAATTTCTTTAAAAAAAAAAGAAAGAAATGCCAAGGATTGCTGAAATCACCAGAAAGGAGGAGAGAGGCATAGGACAGTTTCTCCCTCAGACTGTCCAGAGGGAATGAACTATGCCAACATCTTGATTTTGGACTTCTGGCCTCCTGAACTATGAGAGAATAGATTTTTGCTGTTTTAAGCCCCAGTCTGTGGTAATTTGTTATGCCAGTCTTAGGAAACTGATACACACAGGTAGAATAAAAGCCTGAAAAAAAAAATCAACAGTGATTCAGCAAACTGGGAAACTTCAAGCAACCTAATATATATGTACTTGGAATCTCCAAAGAAGAGAAATGAGAGGGAGGAATAAAAAAATTATCTGGAGAAATAATAGCTGAGAATTATAAACCTAGAGATTCAAGAAGCTCAACAAATTCTAAGCACAAGAATTATGAAGAATGCATACCATAATAAAATATCAACAAAGAGAAAATGTTCCAAAAAAACAGTGATGAGGAGAAAATATTAAACCACTGATACAAATATTAAAGTCATCTAATAAGGAAAAAGACACATTATGTCCAGAAGAAAAAAGGTATTCTTTATTGACATAAAGAATGTCAATGACATTTTATGTCCTTGTGACAATGACACAAGACTTCTTGTTGGAACAATGCAAACCAGAACATAGTGAAGCAGCATTTGCTGAAAAAAAGAAACTATCAACTTATAATTCTATACCAAGTAAAATATTTTTCAGAAATGAAAGCAAAATACATTTCAGATACACAAAACTTGAAATAATTAATCACTAACAGACTTACATTTCAGAAAATGTTAAAGAGAAAATGATACAAACTGGAAATCTGGATCTACACAAAGGAATGAAGAGCACTGGAAATGGTAACTATGTGAGTAAATATAGAAGGCATTTTTTATTATTTAGAAAAATCTCTTTAAAAGATAACTGACTGTTTAAAGCAGACATAATAACAACATATTGTGGGCTTTATAACGTATGCAGAAATAAAACATATGAAAACAATAGCACAAAGACCAGGAGGAGAGAAATGGAAGTAAATTGTTTTAACAGTTCCATACTAATATGAAGTGATACAATATTACTTGACAGTAGAAAGGAGAGAAGATTGTTGTGTTACCAGAAATTGCACTTGCATCATGGCTCATTATACCACATATGCTCAAACCTATTGTGAAGAGTCATTTTAATTTACTTTAAGAAGTTTTTATTATGAAAAATTTCAAACATGCAAAAGTGGAGGAAAATATAATGAATCCTCGTGTACGCATAACTGAGCTTCAGTAATTATCAAAACATCGACAACCTTATTTCATCCAGACTCTCCCCAACTTCTCCCCACCTTATATCATGTCGAAGTCAATCCTAGGCATTATATAATTTCATTCACAAATATGCAGTATGTATCTTTAAAATATACTTATCATTATTACACTTAACATTTAACAGAAATTCCTTAATATCATCAAATATTAAATTGGTGTTTAATTTCTCCAATTTCATTAAAAAAGAAACCAATTGCTTTGAGTTATATTTCAAATGAGGTCCACATATTGTACTTAGTTGGTATAGCTCTTAAATCTATAGATTATTTACTCTTTTTTATTTGTTATGTTTTGGTTTAATCCTTTAATATAATTTCTATCTTGAAGGTGGTTAGAGACCTTGGAAAGTTACTTAATCTCTCCCTCACTTTTACATCAAGCAAGATCACACCTACCTATCTTAGACAGTGAGGTGCTGTCTGAGAAAGTTTCCATTTTGACAAAATCAGCTCTCTTAGGGTCTCTTCTACACTGAAATATCTGAGGCTATGGAGACACTTTGCAAAAGGAGCTATATAAATGAATTTAATGTGCACAATTGATTGAACTGCTGGAAAGACCTCTTACATCTTTCAACTCCATTAACTAGGATTCACTTTTGCTACTAACCTGACAAGAGGTTTTCTTTGTTAGATACAAGAGGTTACTATGAAAGTACAAAGAACTCTTCTCAATGGAAGAGTTTGTCTGGGGATGATGTGTCCCCTCTGTGGGTCTCTGAAATTCTTACCTTAGTCAGAAATTCAGTTAAATAGTGTTTATATGCTGCTTTATATTATCAAAGAGTAATTGGTGTTTTCCTTAGAATCCTGGCCAAATTCCAACTCTGATAAATACATTCTACTTCCCAAAATTTCCCCTGCAATTTAAAATGGATTCCATATCCTTAATTACCTGTCCCAACTTGTTGCTTGGTGTTGAAGTTCACCTATTAAGCAGCTGCTGCTATTGGCCTCAAAGGCTTGTTCCTTTTGGGATTAGAAAAAGGGATCCTGGTAAACTTGGTGAACAAGTATGTGTGTATGAGAGTATGAATGACTGTAATGGTTTTAGAACTTAAACTTATCATCTAATAAGAAAAAATTGGAAATTTCCAGAGAGAGAGAGAGAGAGATACACAGTCATTTCAGAACTATGAAGCCTTCATTTGCTCAGTAAACTTTTATTAAGAAGTTTGTATGTGTGAGGCATTGTTCTAGATATTGTGGGAGATACGAAGATGAAGTAGATAATAGTTCTTGCCTTAAAGGAATATACAGTCTAGTAGAGTGGATGTTTTCATAATATTAAGCAGTGCTAATTATTCTTTTTAAAAAGTCTTCCTTATAGTGGATGAAAACTTGAGCAAATTCCATACCTCTTTAATCCAGGATTTTCTCACCTGTAAAATAGAGATAAATATCTATTCAGAGTGTTTCGTGAATATTTTATGATGTAAAGCATTTAATATATTGCCCAGCTCGTAGTAAGTGCTCCAGGAACATTAGTTACTGTGGACGTACATTAGATACGTGTGCACACACTAGTTACGTGTCACTTGGGTCAGCTGCCATGGAAATGTTAATGCCACTGAAGTATTGGGTTGTTCATATAAGTTCAGATATCTTGACTCTCTAGGTAACAGAACTGTGGGTGGACAGCTCACTCATCCCATAAACACCAAGATTACAGGAGAATTCCACACCCAAGTGCCTAGCAGGCTCTAGATCTTTCATTTACTGGTTCTATGATAAAGATCATAAAGGGAGGAAAAGGAATTGGGATCTTCCTATTCTCACTCCATTACCTAACTTAAAATCCTGAGTGGTGTTAGAGACTAGGATTTGGAAATTCAGACCTTGAAAGCTGTTACAACAGGAGAAAATAAAAACTTTACTGTTTGACATTGGCACATATTACAAAGTCCCTCCCTGTTTAACAAGCTTTAAGCTTTCATATGAGACATAAGACACTTAAGGGAAAAAGTATTGCCACAAGGCTAATGATGACAACAACTGCCAGCGCACCTTCCATCAAAAGCAAGTGAAGGCTTGAAACAAATCTGAGCTCCGGTTTGGTTTAGAAGCATCACTGTGACATGCCTGTGCCGGCAGAGGCTCAGAATGCATTCCTTAACACTAGATATCTAAGACGTACTGGGTGCCAGAAGCCCAGTGGTAATAAGAGAGCAATTGTGAAGCTTCATTCAGATGGTGATCTTTCACTGTGGGCGTGCTGGCTTGGAAAGTTTGGTGCAGGGAGCCACAGGAAATAATGTGCCAATTCCTTTCCTTCATCAGGGGTTATAGTCCAGCTAACCCATTCTTTTATACCTTTATCTTTCAGACATTTATTGAATGCCGCTTATATTCAAAGGCACTCTGTTGGTGATTAATGCAAGTGAAATAGTATATTTAGAAATGGCAATAAATGATAAACTTCATATTCTATTCTTTGTGCAATTTGGAGAAAATCCACTGGCATACTTTAGATTGAATCAAACAACAGATATACATAATATGACTACACAGTAGTGAACTTGATTCTTTTTCTTTTTTTATAAATTTATTTATTTATTTTTGGCTGCATTGGGTCTTCACTGTTGCGCACGGGCTTTCTCTAAGTTGCAGCGAGCGGGGGCTACTCTTCGTGTGGTGCACGGGCTTCTCATTGCAGCAGCTTCTCTTGCTGCGGAGCACGGGCTCTAGGCGCGTGGGCTTCAGTAGTTGCAGCACACGGGCTTCAGTAGTTGTGGCTTGCAGGCTCTAGAGCATAGAGCTTGTGTGATCTTCCCAGACCAGGACTGGAACCCGTGTTCCCTGCATTGGCAGGCAGATTCTTAACTACTGCACCACCAGGGAAGTCCCTGAACTTGATTCTTTTATATTGAGAATTTATAATTGTAGAACCCCATTCTAGATTCTGAGGAAATCCTAGAAATAAAATAATTGGACTCTAATAAGTAGGTTGGTGTGGGAACAGTTGTCTTCACCAGCTCCACAAAGAGGAATCTGTGTATTTTTTTCTTGGGAATAGCTCTGCTTATAAACAGGTATTCCCTTTACTGAGTCTTACCTCCAACCTGTGTATCAGGTAGCTAGCTCATTCTAAAAACCCTAAATTGGTAAGTTGTAATCTCAATCTTCATAGTTATCTGTGGGCTTTCCATATACATTCTTGCTGTGATCACTTTCCTACTTTCAATCTGTGTGACTGGTGGAAGTCTATCTTCCCCCTTTCAGCATTAAAAAAAAATTATAGTTCTGTAAATATCTACTGGAATAAACAGTATATATCTAGTGTCTCCATTTCAAACTATATTTGTCTTTCACATGTGGAGTGAGAAGGAGCCTTGGGAAAAGTTTGTACAAATTCTTTTTAAAATTTGTGCTGTACATCAAAGTTTAATTGGTTAAGGAATGCTGTATGTAGTAAAAATGTGCTGTATTTCTAACTTCTAAAATTATATAAACTGGTTTTTATTAAACTATCATCATCAGGTTAATTTGCTAAGACAGAATCATAACTTTTTTCTCTTTGTTACCTGGAAAGCCAGTTATGTTCATGTGCAGCCACTCTTTTCCTACCATATATTCTTAAGACAGGTAAATTTCATTCAACTTCTCCCTACGTCTAGACAATTCCATTGTGCCTTGAGACATACGAAATCTTCTTCTATCAGCTCTTTCTGCATGGTCTGTCTTCATCTGTCTTCTTTAATGTCCAGGCTTGTAATCCATATTCCTTTCTATCTTTGGCAGTTCCATTTGCCAGGCATTATTCTTAGCCCTATAACATACATCAACAAAGATGTGACTTCTGCTCTCAACGAGTTAGCTCTCTATATGAGTATATAAGACATACGCCTTTGGAAGAAGTAGCTCCTGCCTATACTTCTTTCATGAGATTTTCATTTTTTGAAAGACTATGGAGGTCTTAGGATTTAATAAGCATTAAGTAGCATTGAAAAACTAGGCACATAAAAAGAGAAATCTCTTTAAATGATTCAGCACTGTGGAGTGATTAAAAATATTAGGTGGTGGCACAAAATTCTTTCAAACATAGTTCTATATTTGTGTCACTGGCCATTGAATTGACTAGTCTTTGGTATGTTGGGACGTTTTATGTTGTTATTAGTTGCTTTAAATGGCACAATTAAATGGTCCAGCCATGTAAGGAGGGATTCAAGTTGCTGTCGAGTCAAGCAACAAAATACTCTATTATTTTATTCTCCTAAATACACATTTTGTCTTTATATGATTGAATGAATGTATTGTAGTCTTTCAGCCTAGTGAAATAGAAAACAGCAGGAGGAAGTAGAGACAACATTGGCAAAACGTTTTCTTTGGTTTTGGAAATTATCCATAAGAATGCTTCTGATTTCTGAAAACAAAATAGTACCTCTAGTGGGTCAATGGACAACAAACTTCACACGTGATTGAACTAGGTTACTTATAGTTAGGCAAATGGAGAAAACAAATATCAGTTTAATGGAAGTGGTACTGCAGTTTTAATCATTTGAAAGACTCTGAGACCAGAACTCAGGGATAGACCACAGCCCAAGTCTCAGGCTGGTAACTGGGTGGCACACACATGGAACAGAACTGAACACCAAAAAAATCTCAACTTGTATAAGTATTAACAGATGCTAATGTGTCATAGCTGCTGGAATTAGCTGACAAAATGTGTTGAAAGAAATAAGACTATACACTCTTTAAAATTTTTTTTAAAATTTATTTATTTTATTTTTAGCTGCATTGGGTCTTCGTTGCTGCGCGCAGGCTTTTCTCTGGTTGGGGCGAGCGGGGTTGCAGCGAGCTGGGTTGTGGCGGGTGGGGGCTACTCTTCGTCACGGTGCACGGGCTTCTCATTGCGGGGGCTTCTCTTGTTGCAGAGCACGGGCTCTAGGTGCGCAGGCTTCAGTAGTTGTGGCACATGGGCTCAGTAGTTGTGGTGCACAGGCTTAGTTTCTCCGCGGCATGTGGGATCTTCCCGGACCAGGGCTCAAACCCGTGTCCCCTGAATTGGCGGGTAGATTCTTAACCACTGTGCCACCAGGGAAGCCCTCCTTAAAAATTTTTTAAAAATTTTATTGTGGTAAGAACAATTGACATGAGATCTACCCTCTTAAGAAAATTTTAAAGTGTACAATACATAATTGTTGACTATAGGTACAGTGGTGTACAGCAAACCTCTAGTTTGTCTTGCTTAACTGACACCTTATGCCTGTTGAATAATAACTCTCCATTATTCTCTGAACCCAGCCCCTGGAAACTGCCATTCCATTCTTCAACTCTATGAATTTGACTATGAATTTCTATAAATTCAAATGAGTGGAGTCCTACAGTATTTGTATTTCTTTGACTGACTTCAAGGTTCATTCATGTTGTTGCACATTGCAAAATTTTCTTCTTTTTAAAGATTGACTAGTATTCCATTGTCTGTATAGCCACATTTTCTTTACCTATTCATGTGTTGATGCACATTTAGGTTGTTTCCACAACTTGACTATTGTGAAAAGTGCTGCAATAAACATGGGAGGGCTAATATCTCTTTGAGATCCTGATTCTGTTTAAGGGGGCATAATTACCCAGAAGTGAGACTGCTGGATCATATGGTAGATCTATTTTAATTTCTTGAGGAACCTCCATACTCTTCCATAGTGGCTATACCATTTTGCACTCTGACCAACAGTGTAAAAGGGCTCCAATTTTTCCATATCCTCATCAATACTTGTTGTCTTTTTTGTTGTTGTTGTTGATAGTAGCCACATCCTGACACATGTGAGGTGACATCTCATTGTGGTTTTGATTTACATTTCCCTGATGATTAGTGATGTTGAGCATTCTTCATATAATAGTTGGCCGTTGCATGTCTTCTTTGAAGATGTCCATTCAAGTCCTTCGCCTATTTTTAAATTGGGCATTAGTTCAGTTTTTTGTTTGTTTGTTTATTTGTTTGTTTTGGTTGTTGAGTTGTAGAAGTTTCGTATATATTTTAGAGATTAACCCCTTATCAGATATATAGTTTGCAAATATTTTCTCCTATTATGTAGGTCACCTTTTTTACTCTAACGATTGTTTCCTTTGCTATACAGAAGTCTTTTAGTTTGATGTAATCCTGCTTGCTTTTATTGCCTGTATTTTTGGTGTCACATCCATGAAATCGTTGCCAAGGCCAATAGCATGAAGCTCTCCCCTTCTTCTAGGAGTTTTACAGTTTCAGGTCTTACATTTAAACCTTTAATCCATTTTGAGTTAATTTTTGTGTATGATGTAAGAGAAGGGTCCAATTTCTTTCTTTTGCATATGGATATCCAGTTTCCCCAGCACCATTTACTGAAGAGGCTATCATTTCCCTATTGTGTACCCTGGTTGAAGATCAGTTGACTGTATATGTGTGGATTTATTTCTGGGCTTTCTATTGTGTTTCATTGGTCTATATGTGTGTCTTTATGCCAGTACCATACTGTTTTGATAACTGTAGCTTTGTAATACACTTTAAAATCAGGAAGTCTGATGCCTCCAGTTTTGTTCTTTTTTCTCAGTATTGATTTGGCTATTTGGGGTCTTTTGTGGTTCCATATGAATTGTAGGATTGTTTTTTCTATTTCTGTAAAAATTGCCGCTGGAATTTTGATATGGATTGTGTTGAATCTGTCGATTTCTTTGGGTAGTATAGATAGTTTAACAATATTAAGTCTTCCAATCCATGAATGTGCATATGTTCCCACTTGTTTGTGTCTTTTTAATTTCTTTCATCAGTGTTTTGTAGTTTTCCATATACAAGTCTTTCACCTACTTAGTTGTTTATTTCTAGGTATTTTATTCTTTTGGTGCTGTTATAAATGGGATTGTTTTTCTAATTTCCTTTTCAGGTAATTAGTTGTTAGTGTATAGAATGCAAATAATTTTCATATGTTGATTTTGTATCTTGCAACTTTAATGCATTTGTTTACTAGTTTTAACAGGCTTTTTAATGACTTTTTAGAGTTTTCTATATATAAGACCATGTCATCTGCAACATACACCCTTGAAAATAATGAAGAGATAGAAAGTCCTAACAAAGAAATAGATAACGTAAAGAAGAATCAAATGGAAAATGTGGAACTGAAAAATTTAGTAACTAAAATAAAAGCATTACTGAATGGGCTTAATAGCAGAATGGAGATAACAGAAGGAAGTGTCAGTGAATGTGAAGATTGATCAAGGGAAAGTAGCCAATCTGAAAAAGACAGAAAAATACTGAAAAAAAAGAGAACACAGGATCTGTGGGTTAATATTAAAACGTCTAACATTCATGTTATTAGAGTCCCAGGAGAGGAGAAAGCATGCAGAAGAAACGTTATTTCAATAAATAATGCCTGAAAACTTCTCAATTTTGGTGAGAGACATAAACCTACAGATTCAAAAAGTTCAGTGAATTCAGTGAATCCTAACCAGGATAGATCCAAAGAAATCTATGCCCAGACACATCACAAACTGTTGAAAACTAAAGACTAAGAAAATATTTTAAAAGCAGCAAAAGAAAAATAGTGTATTATTCAAGTGACTACAGTTTTCTCATTAGAAATCATACAGGCAAGAAGAAAATGGAACAATTTTGAAGAGCTGAAAGAAGTGTCAACCCAGAATTTTATATCCAGTGAAAATATCTGTCAGGAATGGAGGTGAAATAAAGATATTCCAAGATGAAGGAAAACTAAAAAGAACTGAATTTATCACCAACAGACCTTCTTTAAAAGAATTACTAATTGAAGTTCTTAATACCAGAAATGATACCAGAGGGAAATTTGGAGCATCAGGAGTTAAGGAATAGCAATACAAATGGCAAATATCTGGGTAAATATAATAGACAATTCTTCTCCTTTTCAGCTCTTTAAAATATATTTGATAGTTGAAAGCAAAAACTATAATATTGTCTGATGGGGTTTTCAATGTATGTAGATGTAATACACAAGACAATTACAACATGATTTGGGGAAGGTAAAGGGATCTATATTGTAAAAACACTTTCACATTCTATTTGAAGTTGAAAAATATTGATTCTAATTAGACTGAGAAAAGTTCAGTATGTTTACTGTAATAACTATAGCAACCAACCCCTTCCTGACCCTCCCCCCCAAACTATACAAAGAAAAATAGTAAAAAAAAAAACCCTGAAAACACAATGGATAAATTAAATAGAATACTAAAAAATTCTCAAATAACCCAAAAGAAGGAAGGGATAGGGTAACAGAGGAAGGAAAAACATAGCAAAGAAAGAATAAACAAATAATAAAATGCTAGGCCTAAATTCAAACATATCCATAATTACGTTAAATGTAAATGGTCTAAACACACCAATTAATAGAAATAATCAGAATAGGTAAAAAGATATTATCCAACTATATGCTATCTATAACAAACTTACTTCAAATATAATGATACAGAAAGATTAAATGTAAAATAATGGAAAAAACATATTATTAAAACACTAATCAAAATAAAGCTGGAGTAGTTATACTAATATCTGACAAAGTAGACTTCAGAGCAAACAAAAATCACCAGGGATAAAGTGAGACATTATCTAATGATAAGAGTCAGTTCACCAAAAAAGATATAAAAATCCTAAATGTGTATGCACCTAACAACAGACTTTCAAAGTTGGAGTATTGGAGATTCAATGCTTTTCTCTTAGTAATGGAGCTAGTAGACAGAAAATCATCAAGGCTGTATAAGAACTAAACAACACTATCAACTAACTGACATTTATCACCTATCTAATAACAGTAGAATACATTTTTTTTTTCAGATGAACATGGAACATTCACCAAAAGACAGGTTCATAAGACAAATCTTAATAAATTTTTAAAAATTGAAATTATACAAAGTATGTTCTCCAACCACAATAGAATTAAACCAAGATCAATAACAGAAAGCTAATTGGACAATCCTGAACACTTGGAAATTAAATAATTTCTAAATAGTCCTTGGGTCAAAGAAGAATTCTCAAGGCAAATTAGAAAATATTTTGAACAAATGTAATTGAAAATACAACGTACTTGTGAGATGCAGTTAAAGCAGAGAGTAGAGGGAAAATTACAGTATTAAATATTTATGTTAGAAAAGAAGAAAGGTCACATATCAATAATCTAGGCGTCCACCTTGAGAAACGAGAAAACAAAAGAAACTAGCAAAATAAACCCAAAGCAAGCATAGGGAAGGAATTAATAAAAATAAGAGAGGGAATTAATGAAATTGAAAACTGAAAGAAACTGGGGAAAACCAATGAATCCAAAAGCTCGTTCTTTGAAAAGTTCAGTAAAATGAATTCAACAATAATCAGAATGACAAAGAAGAGAAAAGACATAAGTTACTGATATCAGGAATGAAAGAGAGGATATCCTTACAGAACCCTGCATACATTACATGGATAATAATGGAGAGCTATGAACAACTCTACTCACATAGATTTATCAACTTAGATGAAATGGACCCCTGCCTCAAAAACTGCAGTCTCCTAAAGCATACCAAGATGAAATAGATAATCTGAATTAACTGATAACCTGATAACTGTGTCTATTAAAGAAAAATTGAATTTTGTTTAAATATCTTTTCAAAAAGAAATCTTAAGGGCTCACATGGTTTCACTGGCAAATTCTACCAAAAATTTAAAGAAGAAATAACACCAATTCCATACAATCTCTTCCAGAAAATAGAAAAGGAAGGAGCATTTCCAATCTCATTTTATGGGACTAGTATTACCCATATACCAAAATAAGACAAATACAAGAAAATATTCCCCATGAAGATAGATACACAAATCCTCAATAAAATAGTTGCAAATCAATTTCAGCAATACATAAAAAGATTAACACACGATGATCAAGTAAATTTTATCCTTGGAATGTAAGGCTGGTTCAATATTTGCAAATCAAACAATACAATCCACTATATTTATAGTTGAAAGAAGAAAAAAACACATGATCATATCAATTGATGTGGAAAAAGAATTTGACAAAATTCAACATCTATTCATGATTAAAAAAAACTCTCAGCAAACTAAGAAGAGAAGCAAACTTTCTCAATCTGATAAGAGGAATTTACAGAAACCTACAGCTAACATCATACTTAGTGGTGAAAGACTGAATATGTTCCCCCTAAGACTGGGAAAAAGGCAAGGATGTCCACTCTACCACTCCTATTCAGCATCATACCAGAAGTCATAGCTATTGCAGTAAGGCAAGAAAAAGTACTAAAAGATGGAAAAGAAGAAATGAAACTGCCCATGTTCCCAGAAAACATGATTATCCACTTAGAATAATCCCAAGGAATCTACAAAAAAAGAACTCCTAGAACTAATTCATGAGTTTAGCAAGCCACAGTATACAAGGCCAACACAAAACTCAATTATATTTCTTTTATAAAAGTACCATTTACAATAGCTAAAAAAGGAAATACTTAGGTATAAATCTAACAAAACATGTGCAGGGTCTGAATGCCAAAAATGATAAAACATTTGTGAAAGAAAAGAAATAAAATAAATGGAGCAACATACTGAGTTCATGGATTGGAAGACATTATAAAAATTTTAGTTTTCCCCACATCAATTTATAGATTTAATATAATTATCTATCTAACTGTCCATCCATCTAGCAATCAATCAATCAATCAATCATCTATCCATCTGTCTTCTAAAATGTATATGGGAAGACAAAAAAAGCAGAATAGCCAAAAAACTCTTGAAAAAGAAGAATAAAGTTGGAGGATTTACACTATCTGAAGACTTACTACACAAAGCTACAGTAACCAAGATAGTGTGGTGTTAGTGAGAGTATAGACATGGTGGTCAGTGGTACTGAATAAGAGACTCCAGAAATTGGCCCATACAAATACAGCCAGTTGACTTTTTTAAAAAAATAAATTTATTTATTTATTTATTTTTGGCTGCGTTGGGTCTTCGTCGCACGCGGGCTTTCTCTAGTTGCAGTGAGTGCGGGCTACTCTTTGTTGCGATGCACTGGCTTCTCATTGTGGTGGCTTCTCTTGTTGCGGAGCACGGTCTCTAGGCGCACGGGCTTCAATAGTTGTGGCTCGCGGGCTCTAGAGCACAGGCTCAGTAGTTGTGGCACATGGGCTTAGCTGCTCCGCGGCATGTGGGATCTTCCCGGACTAGGGCTCGAACCCTTGTCTCCTGCATTGGCAGGCAGATTCTTAACCACTGCGCCACTAGGGAAGCCCTGGCCAGTTGACTTTTGATGAAACTGCAAAGACAATTCAATGGAGAAAGGGTCCTTTTCAACAAATGGTGTTGGAACAACTGGATACAGACATGCAAGAAAAAATTAACCTCTACCTAAACCTCATACCTTATCCAAGTATTAAATCAAAATGGATCATAGCTCTAAGTATAAAGTATAGGATGGACCTAGAGTCTGTCATACAGAGTGAAGTAAGTCAGAAAGAGAAAAACAAATACTGTATGCTAACACATATATATGGAATCTTAAAAAAAAAAAAAAAAGGTTCTGAAGAACCTAGGGACGGGACAGGAATAAAGACGCAGACGTAGAGAATGGACTTGAGGACACGGGGAGGGGGAAGGGTAAGCTGGGATGAAGTGAGAGAGTGGCATGGACATATATACACTACCAAATGGAAAATAGATAGCTAGTGGGAAGCAGCTGCATAGCACAGGGAGATCAGCTATGTGCTTTTTGACCACCTAGAGGGGTAGGATAGGGAGGGTGGGAGGGAGATGCAAGAGGGAGGAGATATGGGGATATATGTATTGTATAGCTGATTCACTTTGTTGTAAAGCAGAAACTAACACACCATTGTAAAGCAATTATATTCCAATAAAGATGTTAAAAAAGAAAAGTATAAAACCATATAACTTTTAGACCAAAATATAGGAAAGATTATTCATGACCTGGGCTAGGCAAAGAGTTCTTAGACATAGCACTGAGAGGATAACACATAAAAGAAAAAATTGATAAATCGGACTTTTTCAAAATTCAGAATTTTTGCTCTGCAAAAGACACTGTTAAAAGAATGGAAAGATAAGATCTTGATGTTACTCAAAATTTACTGATCCACTTAGGTAGGTACCCATTTCTTTTTTCCTTTTTATTCCACTGTGCTAGAATTCAGTCCTGCAACCTCAGGATGCATCTTTACTCATCCCCTGGGCAACCACCTCTAGTTTTTTCTTGGCAATGTATAGGTATACCCCCAGGGGCTCTCTCTTACTCTGGCCTGCCTTGGGCCATGAAAAACATGTTCCTTTGACTCATAGTTCATGAGAGTGCAGCTGATTCACTCTTTTCATTTGACAACCTCAGTCCTTCTATCCTAAATAGTTGTCAAGTAACTAGAATGAGAATATCACCAACCAGTTACCTGATATCTGGAATTTGAGAATAAAATTTTATTGTTGTTATGTGTATAGTGCATTTGTGGATTATCTGTAGCAGATGCTGACTCCCAGGTTTTCTGTACCCTAGTTTGCTTGTGGCCTGCCTCTTATAGGCATATTCCAAATAAGGAAAATAAATCTTAAAATTAATGTAAGCAAAAACATAGGAAGATGGCACTGTTGCTGCAAAGAGTTACCTGAAAGATTCTGAATAAACTCTGAATTTTTGTTTCTCTACTGTTAGATTATCCCTGCAGTTTCCTCTCTGTGTAGAAAATTAAGAGTTAATATGTTGAGTCAATGTGATACTCAGGCAGGAGGACTTAAATTCAATATTAGAATTTTTTCTTGCCTATAACAGATACTCTTTAGGTATCCATTTTATCATAAAAACGCTTCCATAAGCTAAAAACTTGCTTTTTGTCTCCCCAGTCTAAATGAGTTTGTAGCAGTTAATGAACAGATAATTATCTCTATGTTATGCCACAAAACTGGCCAATTTTTTGAAAAAAAATCAGTTAAACCAGATGTTTTGACATTTTAGATTGATCAATTTATGAATAGATGAAACTCAGGAATGAATGATACACATGAATGATTTTAAGTTTCTGGGTGTTAGTCAGTGGTAGTTTATAGAGTATTTTACTCTATTAAATTTAGTCCTTCTTCTCTTTTCCATACTGTTAGAATGGACTTTTAGCTGATCTTGATGACTCCAACTTACTCCATTCAAACTGTCATCTACACTGTCATTCGATAATCTCTCAAATTTTTCTGATTTGATTATGCTACTCTCCTGCTTAAAGGCCCCTTGGTGGTTTTCTATTACATACAGAACAGTTTATATTCTTAAATTGGCCTTAGGACTTCAGAAGCTAGTCCCAATCTACCTTACCTATCTTACTTCCTTGAACATCTTTGCCTCACACTCTATACCCTATAGGTGTTGCCACCTTTCTCTGAATAAAGAATATTCTTCCAGGTCTTCATATTTTGCACATCTTGTTCTCTTAGCCTATAGTATCCATCCCCCACCCCCACCACATGGAATTTATATCTTCAAATTCCAATCCAAATGTTCCCTTCTTTGTGAATTATGTGCTCCATTGCCCCTCTCCTACCATGTTATGTCATTATAGTACTTTGCACAAGTACTTGTCAAAAGGTAGTGCAAGTATTTGTTTACTTATCTGTTTTATCCAATAGAATGTGAACTCCTTGAAGAGAGGGACTGTTTATTTCCATATCTCAAATCCAAGCCCAGTGCCTGACATAATAAACACTCAGGCAGTGTTTGTGGGATGAATGATTGATTGCCTAAGAGTTAATGCACTTTTGTGGTTTATCGCTTATTCATAAGAGTGGGCATCTACCCTGGGAGAGTCTGGCACATTTATAATTTCATAAATCATCCTTTATAATGAAGTGAGTGCCCAAAAAAAGTTGTGAAACTCTTGTGGGTCAGCTTGTTCCTTCTCATTCATAGACTCAGCCCAGGGCCTCCAGAGGGCATTGGAAGAAAATTATGACTGTAATTGTTAAGTATTCCTCTTAGAAGTCCTAAGCGTGACCAAGTGTTTGACATACACAAAGTTAAATTTGGTTTAAAGCTCAAGGAATTCAAGCCCCCAAAATATTTTAGAATTTTGTCTCCATAAATAGCCCAATAAACTCTAGCATTTGCATATCATAAATGTACCTATTTAATAGCACTTTGCCCAAAGTAGCTGTTCAATAAATACTTGTTTATGAATTAATTTTTTTCTTTCTGTAGCAAAATTACAGTAGTAGATGGCACCTGTGCATATGTTCCCCTGTGTATCTGTGTATGAACTTGGTCCTGTAACTCTTAGAATCATAATATTTTAGACCTAGGATCTTTGAGCTCATCTCGTTGAACATCCTTAGGTTATAGATGAAGAAACTGAGGCCTGGAAAAGTGAGCTATGGCTTGGGTTGAGCCACATGAAATTGCTGTTTTAGTAGGTCCAAAATTGACAATTTCATTTGTTGCAACCTAAAAAAAGTCAAAATATACATTCCATATCAGGATATAGAACTCTCCTTGAGGGTGATAAGAAGTTAGGGTCTTAAGTGAAAATGAAACATCAAGTGGGTTAGCCTCCAAGTTGTAGAAGAGGGATTATATATGCCTCGAGTTAGTTACACGTGATCAGGGACGCATTTGGACCATAGGGTAAAAGGTAATGGTTTGCACTGAATGTCAGGTTGGAAATCTTATAAAGAAATAATTGACCAATTTTTTTTTTAAGCTCCCAAGCTATAAAAATTTCCCTGCTGTTTTTTTGATTTATTGAATTTAGATGTTATTTATTGATTCTCCACTCCAAATAAACCACTGAAAAGAAAATGATCCTCACGACAAAATCTATTGGCATCTTGTCTTAGATTGGGTTCCATAGGAAACAGTTCTGAGAAAGAGGTTGATGTGCATGAAATTTATTGCAGAGCACTCTTGGAAAGGACCCCTGTAAGACAATCAGGATGGGGCAGAGAGAAAGTTTCAACTGTGAAGCAGAACCTCCCTTGCTGAGTGTTTTAAAAATGAGATTTAAAAACCTTTGGCTAAGTTTCATTGGTGGGGCTGTATATCAAAGGGCCAGAGTTTCTCAAAGGATTTCTATTTCCCAAACATTCTCGATCCTACCTAAAATAAAGAAATGTAACTGAAAGTGAGGATGATTTTGTTTTCTCTGTCCTGCCTTCATGGGAAGCTAGGCTTACCATGGGACTGCATTTTATTTTCAGAATGAGCTTTCAGCAGGAAGCATTGTGCTCATGCATGCATGATAGGAGAGGAATGTTTCCTGAGACAATGATATTTTTACCTAAGAGTGAGGTTTGGCTCAGGGATTTCTTTGGGAAATCTCTTTATGGTGTTTTTCCCCTTGACATATGTGGTCTAGTTGGCACTTTTCTTCATGAACGCATACAGTTCCACCCAAGCCATCCTCTGAACATTTCTCTCCTCGTTTTCTCTTTTTTCTGTAGCCTTTCTGTCAGAGGAAATGTGACGTTGGGCTTGGGGCCAGAGAATGTTCATGTTCTTTGAATATTCAGAGGTTTCTAATCTTAGAATTTGGGCCCGTGAAGATCTGTAGGTGAAAAGGGAACACAGATGCAGTTTCTTAGACAACTAAAGTAAATGTGTTTTGTTTGTTTTACTTTTAGATTAGATAATTATTTCGGCTCTTACCTTTACCTCAAATGTTCAGGTAATTATTTCTGCTTTCTGTTTTACTTTTTGTATGAAAAAAAAAAACAGTGAAAAATGGTTTAAAAATATTGGTCACAGATTTCTGACTTTCTTAATGAACATACTCAGATTTACTGGACAGCTTATCCAATTAATTTTATAGTCAGTTAAAATAAATGTTTTATGGCTGCCTGCAAATATAGCCTTATGTTTATAGGCACAGTCTTTAAATTCTATGAGAGCAGGAATCATCTGTTTTGTTCATGGTCAGGTCCCCAGCTAGTACTCTGCCTGGCACATGGTAGGGGCTCACTATACATATCTGTTGAATAATTGAATGGAAATAGAGATATTAACCTTGAGCTCTGAAAGACATAGTTATCTAAACTTACAAAAAATTAACCTAATGAAATATTCAAATATGGAGGTTAGAGAAAACATAAAAATTGTTATTTGGACATGAAACAGAGTCCAGAGAGGCAAGTATCTGTGGGAGGATTTAACTCCAATTCTTATCCTTCAAATCTGTGTGTCCTTGAGCCTTAGAATCTGAAGGAAACTTTAGAAGTTATCAGAGCTAACTACTTATTTCACAAAAGGTCATCCAGACATCAGTTGATCACCATTTATACTATATTGACCAGGTACTCACTAGTTAAGAGGCAGAGCACTGTTTTATGGGAAAATTCTGGTGCTAGGAAGTTTTTTTCTTTTTATTGAGTCAGAACTTATCTATTATTTCCATACATTGGCACTAGTTCTGCTTTGTGAGACCACATGTGATATGCCTGATGGTGGACCAACCAGACCCAAATTAAGGGTACATCCTTTATGTCAGCACTAGTCTAGATTTACAGTATTTTGAGGCAAAGGCCCAAACTAGATAATAAACCTCCCCAGTTCTTGCCACATGGTAGCCTGAATTAGCATGCTTAGCACCACCTAGTGTTCTTATCTCTTACATTGTTTGTGGGGATGTAAATTGTTAATACTTGTTTGGAGAGCAATTTGGCTCTACATATGAAATTGTACCATTTCACCCAGAAATTACACTTTTTTGGAAATATTTCCAAAGTTGTACAAAAGTAGATGAACGAAGATGCCTATACATGACCCAGGATGCCTATTATAAAAATTTTAAAACAACTTAAATGTTCATCAGTAGGAGATAGGTGAATAAATTGGATACATTCATTCAGTGGAAAAGAATCATGAAAAAGAATGAGATAGAGCTACATATATCTGGTTGAAAGATGTCCATTATTAGATGAAAAAAAGTATCATGAAAGTATGTATGACATGTTGTCATTTTGTAAAATAGTAGATTATATAACAATACATCTATGTAAATATATCAGTGAAAACTTTGAGAGATTGTACACCAAGCTTTTAACACTTAATCTCTAAGCAACGTCATTATGATGGACTCTTAACTTTTTACTTAATGTATTTCTGTAACCTTTGAACATTTTTAAATGAGTATTTTAAAATTAACATTATAATCAGGGAAAAAAAGACATTTTAAAATATCACCTAGAGGAATTATAGACTGTTAGGACAGGAATAGACCTTAGTAGGAAGAGTCTTAAGAATTAATCTAACCTAATACCCTAATTTTACATATAAGAAACTGAGTCCTGCAAATGTAGGACTCCAAATTCCCTGAAACATTTAATAACAAATCCATTTTTAGAACACAGGTCTAGTACTCTTTAAATTATACCACAGTGTCTTTTAGAAAGCAGTACAGATTTTTAGAAAAATGAAATATGAAAGTGTTTACTTATAGATGTCTCCATATTTCTTCTTTTTAAAAAAGTGGCTCTTCATTAGATAATATAAAAGGGTAACAACTTCACAAATTGTGATAGGTTATTTTGAAAAAAACCTGAATGTTACTTAAGAGATGATTAACACCAATGTCCTCATCCTCAGAGGAGAAAATTAAAGTCGAGTGATTTGTGGAAGATTCTATAGTGCATCAGTAGTAGAGCTGAAACTTAAACCCTGGTCTTGGGATTCTTAGTCAATGACTTCTTCACTTTGCCACACTGCTTCCTACAAGTTGATGTGCATTTATTAAATATCCATCATAGTGCTAGGTACTGCTGCCAAAGATATGTTAGATGCAGTCCACACCCTTGAAAAATAAAATAAAATGTGTGAATAAATTGTTCATTAAAGAGACTTCAGCATAGATAAGATCAATTAAGTCGAGAAAGCCTAATGAACTAAGCCTCAAGGTTCGACCAAATTCTTTATCCTTAAATTAAAAATGGTGCAGATGAGAACTTTTTATCCCCCTTATACCAATTAAGGATTTCAAGGCATTCCATATAAATATATAAAGCATCAGAACCTTCTCAAAGGGAGGGATTATTATATCCATCAGGAAATGAAGGCACAGAGACATTAAATGATTTGTCTGTTAGTCACCAGGAATAAGAATAGCTGTAGGATCTCCTAGTTCTGGGTGACTTCCAGAAAAACTACATCTTTCATGGATCCAAATTAACTTCAGACCACTCCCCAAATCCTGGACATATCTGGAAAGTGAACTTTATTGCACTTTATTTTAGGTTAAATCAACCACAAACCTGGCAGAACCTGGCTCATCTGAGCAGAGTCCACCAAACTATGGCTTCTAATCTAGGCTTACTCCACCAGAAGTGGAGTATTATTCTCTGGATGAGGTTGTAGGCATCAACAGCCATGCCAATAGCTGGTGAATGGAAACCACAAAATTAAAGGTACTGTTGGCACCAAGACCCAAACTAAAAATGCTGATGCAGGAATGACAATCTCTAAACATTTTCAGACAAGTTAGGCACACGAGTAAGACCAGCTCTGGGCAGATCCCACTTGTGTGACTGGCACCAATAGTACAGTGCATATTTACCTTGGCATTGAGGCTGCATCTGCCCCTTTGTGCTCTGTTTTATGCAAATTTTAGGATACAAAGCCATTTTTTTTCCAGGTTTATTTTCTTAATCATCTTCAGACTCTAGTAGGTTACCTTTATTTTAGTAAAAATAAAGAAATAAGTAAGTCTCTCAGAAGTTCCCTGGTGGTCTAGTGGTTAGGATTTGGCGCTTTCACTGCAGAGGCTGGTATTCGATCCCTGGTTGGGGAACCATCCTGCATGCCGCACAGTGTGGCCAAAATACACACACACAAAAAAGTAAGTCTCTGATCACCTTGTGATTTTGTGTAGTTTAAAACATTGCCAGGGACTTCCCTAGTGACGCAGTGGTTAAGAATCCGCCTGCCAATGCAGGGAACACGGGTTCAATCCCTGGTCCGGGAAGATCCCACATGCCTCTGAGCAACTAAGCCTGTGCGCCACAACTACTGAGCCCGTGCTGTAGAGCTTGGGAGCCACAACTACTGAGCCCATGCACCACAACTACTGAAGGCTGTGTGCCTAGAGCCCGTGCTCTGCAACAAGAGAAGCCACTGCAATGAGAAGCCACGCACCGCAAAGGGTAGCCCCGATCTCTGCAACTAGAGAAAACCCATGCACAGCAATAAAGACCCAACACAGCCAAAAAATAAATAAACAAACAAACAAATAAATAAAAACAACATTGCCAGTGGAAATGCAGATCTTGTCTCTCAGACTTTCAGGGTGTGCTAGTTCAGGGCCACTAAGAAATAGATTTAGTGAGAGAACAAGCAGGAGAAAGTGGGGGAGAGTCTTCGGATTATGAAGAAGAGACGGATGGACCAAGGAGGTGTCTCAGACTGCAGTGCAGTGCCAAGAAAGATTTGGCCAGGTTGATGGGGAATCCTGGAATTGCAGTCATTGAAGAGTCCTGCATATTTCCAGAATGGGCCTGTCTTGGTACTTCTGCTGTGCTCCATCACTGGCTGAGGAGAGTCTATGGGGATTGTGGCCTTGGGGCAATTGTAGTGATGGATTCAGAGAGACAGGATCTGAGGCTGTTAGTCAATTATGCTCCCACAACAAGAGTCCTGAGAGAGCATTTTCATGACTGCTACAGTCTAACCCTCATGCCACACAGATCTACTTCTTTCCATTGGTTTGGGGAGCAACTTCCCTTGGGTACCTATTTCTGAGGGGAAAGTTAGAAGAGGGGTAGTAGTACCATGTCTGGCACAATAGCCATGATCAAGTATACTATTTGGTTGAGCTTGATCTATAATCATTCTCCAAGATGGCTTTTGCAAGGGCAAGATTTGTGAATTAAATAAAGATATGATGATAGCCACCATCTTTGCCTCCTTTAGATCATTAATGGCAGAACTAATCTCTGGCATCATCTCCAGGTTGCATTTGTGACTTACTATGTTGGCTGTGAGAAAGGATAGTTTCAAAGATTTTCACTTGGCTTTCCCCACTATGATAGCTCTTACGCCATAGGCCAAGGACTCAATGTGGGGGTCACTCCAATTGCGAAGTTGCTGCGGTGGGTCTCGTAGGAATCATTACAGTATATACTTTCTGTAGGATTTAGCCAAGGGGTTCTGGATCTGAAAATTTGCTTGGGTCTGTGAACTGAGCAAAGGACTGTGACTTTTTATAGATGTTGCTGCCCTTACTTTAGCATAACAGTACTGCTTTGGCTGATATTCAAACATCGCTAGAACTCTGCAACTTTAACCATCAGATCTGCGGCCTGCTGCTCTCCTGTCTTCTTTTCCACTGCAAGAGACAAGAGCCTCTTTGTAAAAGCAGTCCATTAACTGCTTGTCAATGGACCTCATTTCCCAGTACCCCCTGTAGGGCATCAATACAAATGAGCAATTATCATCAACTCTGTCGTCTTTGTAGCCACTTTGTTGTCTTTCAAACACCTGAATAATTGGGCCTGTATCAGAGTTGTCTTCCACTGGGACATTTCCCCAGGTCATCACTGGTGAAATCTTTAGCAGTTGGACCCCACCCTGTGTCAGAGACTCTCTGTGCCCTACCTATCACACTCTCTTAATCTACTGTTTTGGGGAATGAGGGGGTTCCAAATTCCCATCTTCCTGCCTGTTTTCTCAGACTGCTCTCTGTACCACCTGTGTTAGTTTGAATCCACCCAAGGCAAATGCCAAGGTGGGATTAGACGTGAAAGAGACTGGGGGAGGGAGCAGTGGGAGGCAGGAAGAGGCTTCAGACTGTCAGTGTAGAAGGGAAGAGGGAAGGACAGAGGATTGGGTAGGAGGTATCTCAGACTGCAGTGCAGTGCAAGTATCTTCAGCCTGCCTCCTCTTAGGTAACCTTTTTATACTGCCGGAGTATGTGCTTTTTCCTATTATCTTGACAAATCGTTATGTTTCTAATGTTTCTCCAAGTTCATTCCTTCTGTTGGTATCTCTGTTTTGTCTCTGCTTTGGTATTTTGGGAGTAGTGATAAATCTTGGGTAGAAAAAGCAAGAATGATGAAGCATACTTTGCATATGTCTATTGTACTTTTGAGAATCCTTTGTTCTTACTGTATTATCAGGAGAAATTCTCCAGACGCCTGTATGGCCAAGCTAAGTTTGATAGCTTGATACCTATCTATCTCCAAAGACACCTTGGATTTATAATGGAGATAAGGCAGAGAAAGGAGAGATTACAACTTCAGTGACCCCTGTTCAGGGCTGTAGAAATTCCCTGAGTCTTAATGAATAAACAGCTGTGTGATAAGATCCTAAGGGGTCAAAACAGAAACAATGTGCTAGAGTCAGCAGTTGGATATGCAGGTAAGCTGATAAACACTATTAAGTTTTGAGTTCTCAAACTGTAATAAATAGGGCGATAGACTATATGTGATTTTTGAAGCTTATTTATCTTTTGTGACATAACTGAGACTTTCCTGCCCTTTCTGTGATCTGACAGTGTATCATAAAACGTTTTAAACTTTCTTTCATATTCCTTTTTCTTGATTACTCAATCCAGATGGTGTAAGCAAGGAGGCATCCTGGAGAAACCAAGTCAAAAGAGGTTGAGAAGACTGCAGTTAGGAACTTACCACCTTAGCTTTCTAGGAGAGTTCTGGCTCTCAGACAGTTTCATCTCATGAGCCTCTCTTTTCTACAATTTCTTCATCCTCTTCTCACCCCTTCATATCCCCCCTCACAAAGAAGTACAACTCAATCCAACCCCCTAAATCACAATATCATAAAAAGCAAAAAAATTCCCTGTGGAGGCTTCATGCTTTTGGAATGGGAAAAGCTAATAGGGATAATAGATGTGGAAAGAGGTCTGACTGTCAGGAGTTAAGAAAAGATGGTGGACTTCCCTGGTAGCACAGTGGTTAAGAATCCACCTGCCAATGCAGGGGACACGGGTTCGAGCCCTAGTCCAGGGAGATCCCACATGCCGCGGAGCAATTAAGCCCGTGTGCCACAACTACTGAGCCTGCGCTCTAGAGCCCGCGAGCCACAACTACTGAAGCCCGGGCACCTAGAGCTCGTGCTCCGCAACAAGAGAAGCCACTGCAATGAAAAACCCGCACACCACAACGAAGAGTAGCCCCACTTGCCGCAACTAGAGAAAGCCTGCACGCAGCAATGAAGACCCAACGCAGCCAAAAAAAATAAATATAATTAATTAATTAATTTTTAACAAAAGTGGTAAATGAGCTGTGAAGCTGTTGGGGAAGGAGCTTTGATTTAAGAGCTACATTATATTTATATTCAAAGAGTTATTTTGAGCTCCATTGCTCCAAATGGACCCATTTATAATTTTTCTTTTTCTCTTCCCTCCTCTCCCTCCCCACCCATTTAGTATCAAAGCAACCTTGTTTAAAGAATATTCCCTTTTCCTAAAGGAGGCCTCATAGAGCAAATCAAATCATTATCTCCTAAATATCAGCACTTGTAATAAAATTTTCCTTATAAAACCATTTTAATTCAGAAGAAGGAAAGCCAGTCATTAGGAGAAGATATTCAATTCAGTAGCTGAAGGAACACTGAGACATGGGCATATCCTCTTATGTCAGGAAAGGGCTAGGGATTAAACTTTCTTGAGCTCTTATAGTGTCTATATACCTACAGAAAGCCTTGAAGATATCCTTAAGATATTTGGTGAATGCCAAGAGGTCCTTGAAATTTGATCCTATCCAAAATATCCAAGACATTTGTTTCATGCTTAATGGTTTTAGATAGGACTAAATATCAAGGACATTTTGGTGTGGACCAAATGTCTTATGGATGTTTTGGACAGGACCAAATGTCTGCTACCATAGAAAGTCATTTAATTCTCATAGTAGATTATGAGACAGGTGCAGTATTATTAGCCTTATTGCACACAGAAGGAAACTGAATTTAAGTAATTTGCCCAAGGCCACAAAACCAGTGTGAAAGTTGTGGAGCTAGAACTAGCTCCAAAGTCCATGATTTTCCCATTCTACTTCTCAGTATTAGACTCTAATGTCATACACACACAGACGCACAGACACACACACACACACACACACACACATACACGTAGCATTAGAACCATGTGTAACCCATTATAATTGTTTCTTATGGGCAAGTCTTTGGATTTAATAATAAGCTACCCTCTGAGGAGCAAATACCAATTATGAGGTGAGAGACTATCCCAAACCAGACCTGAAAAGAAAAGACAAAGTAGTCTTTGACAAAATTGATGCTTTCTTTTTAAAACATTCATCACTGTGCTTCCCTGATTTTCCTGCCTCATCTCAGCTACCATTTCTGTTTCCTATACTGATTTCTATTCTTCTTCCCAATCTATTAATGTTGAAATGACCTAGAACTTGGTTTTTGGACCTCTTCTCTTATCTATACACATTTTCTCTTTACATCTCATTTATTCCTGGACTTTAAAGATGACTATAAATATTTATCTCCAGCTTGGACTTTCCCCCTGAACTTCAGATTCATATAGCCACCCTCCTCAATTTCTTCATCGGAGTGTCTAACAGACATCCCAGACCTAAGGTGTCCAATGTTGAACTACAGATCTCCGCCCTACCCGTGCTCCACATACTTACATATAATCTTTCCCATTTTAATTAGTATCAACTATTTGCTTCTAATTCAGGACAAAAACTGTCTTTGGATCAAAACTGTCTCTTGTAGACAGCATTATAGTTCAATCATTTTTTTTCTTTTCTTGCATTCTGGCAGTCTGTGTCTTTTAATTGGCAAGTTTAATTCATTTATATTTAAAGTGATTACTGATAAGGAAGAACTACTTCTACCATTTTTCTATTACTTTCCTATATATCATATTTTTTTTTTGTTCCTCAATTCCTCTAATACTGCCTTCAGTTGTGTTTGATTCTTTTCCTAGCATATTATTTTGATTCTCTCCTCATTTCCTCTTCTGTACAGACTTTTAGTTATTTTCATAGTGGTTACCATAGGAATTATAATTAAAAATCCTACATTTATAATAATCTAGTTTGAATTGATATCAATTTAGTTTCAATACCATACAAAATCTCTGTTCTTATACAGCTCCACTTCCTTTATTTTATTGCCACAAATTGTAATTTTATACATTGTATACACTTTAACATAGAATTATAATTCCTTTTTGTGCATTTGGCTTTTAATCATACAGGAAACAAAGAGAGCAGTTACAAACCAAAAATAAAATGCTATTTGCATATACTTATGTAGTTACCTTTACTGGAGTTCTTTATTTCTTCATATGACTTTGAGTTACTGTCTAGTGTACTTTCATTTTAGTCTGAAGAAGTCTCGTTAGCATTTCTTGTAGGGCAGATTTACTAGCAATGAACTCCTTCAGCCTTTATTGTCTGGGAATGTCTTGATTTCCCCTTCGTTTTTGAAAGATAGTTTTGGTGACTATAGAATTCCTGGTTGACAGCTTTTTTTTTTCCTCTCAGCACTTTCAATAAGTCATCCCAATGCGTTCTGTCCTCCATGGTTTCTAATGGGAAATTAGCTGCTAATCTTTTTAAGGATCGCTTGTATGTGATAAGTTACTTATCTCTTGCTGCTGCCAAGATTCCTTCATGTCTTTGGCTTTCAACAGTTTGATTATAATGTGTCTTGGTGTGGATCATATCCAGTATGTGAAGTTTATTACACTTGGAGTTTGTTTGGCCTCTTGGATGTGAAGATTCATATCTTTTATCAAATTTGGAAGTTTTCAACCATTGTTTCTTGAGATACTCTTTCTCCTTTCTTTCTCCTCTCCTTCTGGAACACATGTTATGCATATGTTGTCACACTTGGTGGTGTCCCACGTCTCTGAAGCTGTGTGTTATTCTGTATTACTATTTGTTTTCTATTCAATGTTCTTTTCTCCTTTTTTCCTTTCTTTTGAATTAATTGCATATTTTTAAAATTTGGTTTTGTGTCCATTTTGCTGTATTCTCTCTTTTATTTTTTAGTGGTTGCTTTAGTGTTTCCAATATGCATCTTTAAGTGATGACAGTCTACCTTCCAGTTATACTGTATTACCTCACACATAATGCATTAATGTAGTATCCTTACGATAGTATAATTCTATTTCTTTCTTATTGTCCTCTGTACTTTCATTGTCATACATTTTACTTTTACATATATTATATACCCCCAAATACATGGTTTTTGCTTTTGTTCAATTATCCTGTAAAGAAATTAATAAAAGAGAAAATATCTTTTCTTTTTACCATTTTTGACAATCTTAATTCCTTTGTGTAGATCCAAGTTTTCTTTCCTTTTTTTTTAAACATCTTTATTGGAGTATAATTGCTTTACAATGGTGTGTTAGTTTCTGCTTTATAACAAAGTGAATCAGCTATACATATACATATATCCCCATGTCTCCTCTCTCTTGGGTCTCCCTACCAACCTCCCTATCTCACCCCTCGAGACGGTCACAAAGCACTGAGCTGATCTCCCTGTGCTATGTGGCTGCGCCCCACTAGCTATCTATTTTCCATTTGGTAGTGTATATATTTCCATGCCACTCTCTCACTTCATCCCAGCTTACCCTTCCCCCTCCCCGTGTCCTCAAGTTTATTTTCTACATCTGCATCTTTATTCTTTCCTGCCCCTAGGTTCTTCAGAACCACTTTTTTTTTAAATTCCATATATATGTGTTAGCATATGGTATTTGTTTTTCTCTTTCTGACTTACTTCACTGTGTATGACAGACTCTAGGTCCATCCACCTCACTACAAATAACTCAATTTCGTTTCTTTTTTATGGCTAATATTCCATTGTATATCTGTGCCACATCTTCTTTATCCATTCATCTGTCGATGGACACTTAGGTTGCTTCCATGTCCTGGCTATTGTAAATAGAGCTGCAGTGAACATTGTGGTACATGACTCTTTTTGAATTATGGTTTTCTCAGGGTATATGCCCAGTAGTGGGATTGCTGGGTCATATGGTAGTTCTACTTTTAGTTTTTTAAGGAACCTCCATACTATTCTCCATAGTGGCTGTATCAATTTACATTCCCACCAAAAGTGCAAGAGGGTTCCCTTTTCTCCACACCCTCTCCAGCATTTATTGTTTGTAGATTTTTTGATGATGCCCATTCTGACTGGTGTGAGGTGATACCTCATTGTAGTTTTGATTTGCATTTCTCTAATGATTAGTGATGTTGAGCATCCTTTCATGTGTTTGTTGGCAATCTGTATATCTTCTTTGGAGAAATGTCTCTTTAGGTCTTCTGCCCTTTTTTTTGATTGAGTTATTTGTGTTTTTGATATTGAGCTGCATGAGCACTTTTTTTTTTTCCATAAATTTATTTAATTATTTATTTATTTATTTTTGGCTGTGTTGGGTCTTCGCTTCTGTGCAAGGGCTTTCTCTAGTTGTGGCAAGCGGGGGCCACTCTTCATCGCGGTGCGCGGGCCTCTCACTGTTGCGGCCTCTCTCGTTGCGGAGCCCAGGCTTCAGACGCGCAGGCTCAGTGGCTGTGGCTCACGGGCTTAGTTGCTCCGTGGCATGTGGGATCTTCCCAGACCAGGGCTCGAACCCATGTCCCCTGCACCGGCAGGCAGACCCTCAACCACTGCGCCACCAGGGAAGCCCGCATGAGCACTTTTAATTTTGGAGATTAATTCTTTGTCAGTTGCTTCATTTGCAAATATTTTCTCCCATTCTGAGGGTTGTCTTTTCGTTTTGTTTGTGGTTTCCTTTGCTGTGCAAAAGCTTTTAAGTTTCATTAGGTCCCATTTGTATATTTTTGTTTTTATTTCCATTTCTCTAGGAGGTGGGTCAAAAAGGATCTTGCTGTGATTTATGTCATACAGTGTTCTGCCTATGTTTTCCTCTAAGAGTTTTATAGTGTCTGGCCTTACATTTAGGTCTTTAATCCATTTTGAGTTTATTTTTGTGTATGGTGTCAGGGAGTGTTCTAATTTCATTCTTTTACATGTAGCTGTCCAGTTTTCCCAGCACCACTTATTAAAGAGGCTGTTGTTTCTCCATTGTATATTCTTGCCTCCTTTATCAAAAATAAGGTGACCATATGTGTGTGGGTTTATCTCTGGACTTTCTATCCTGTTCCACTGATCTATATTTCTGTTTTTGTGCCAGTACCATTATGCCTTGATTACTGTAGTTTTGTAGTATAGTCTGAAGTCAGGGAGTCTGATTCCTCCAGCTCCGTTTTTCTTTCTCAAGATTGCTTTGGCTATTCGGGGTCTTTTGTGTTTCATACAAATTGTGAATTTTTTTGTTCTAATTCTGTGAAAAATGCCATTGGTAGTTTGCTAGAGATTGCATTGAATCTGTAGATTGCTTTGGGTAGTATAGTCATTTTCACAATGTTGATTCTTCCAGTCCAAGAACATTGTGTATCTCTCCATCTGTTTGTATCATCTTTAATTTCTTTCATCAGTGTCTTACAGTTTTCTGCACACAGGTCTTTTACCTCCTTAGGTAGGTTTATTCCTAGGTATTTTATTCTTTTGTTGCAATGGTGAATGGGAGTGTTTCCTTAATTTCTCTTTCAGGTTTTTCATCATTAGTGTATAGGAATGCAAGAGATTTCTGTGCGTTAATTTTGTATCCTGCAACTTTACCAAATTCATTGATTAGCTCTACTGGTTTTCTGGTGGCATCTTTAGGGTTCTCTATGTACAGCATCATGTCGTCTGCAAACAGTGACAGTTTTAATTCTTCTTTTCCAATTTGGATTCCTCTTATTTCTTTTCCTTCTCTGATTGCCGTGGCTAGGACTTCCAAAACTCTATTGAATAATAGTGGTGAGAGTGGGCATCATTGTCTTGTTTCTCATCTTAGAGGAAATGCTTTCAGTTTTTCACCATTGAGAATGATGTTGGCTATGGGTTTGTCATATATGGCCTTTTCTATGTTGAGGTAAGTTCCCTCTATGCCTACTTTCTGGAGGGTTTTTATCGTAAACGGGTGTTGAATTTTGTTGAAAGCTTTTTCTGCATCTATTGAGATGATCATATGGTTTTTCTCCTTCAATTTGTTAATATGGTTTATCACGTTGATTGATTTGCACATATTGAAAAATCCTTGCATTCCTGGGATAAACCCCACTTGATCATGGTGTATGATCCTTTTAATGTGCTGTTGGATTCTGTTTGCTAGTATTTTGTTGAGGATTTTTGCATCTATGTTCATCAGTGATATTGGCCTGTAGTTTTCTTTTTTTGTGGCATCTTTGTCTGGTTTTGGTATCAGGGTGATGGTGGCCTCATAGAATGAGTTTGGGAATGTTCCTCCCTCTGGTATATTTTGGAAGAGTTTGAGAAGGATAGGTGTGAGCTCTTCTCTAAATGTTTGATAGAATTCGCCTGTGAAGCCATCTGGTCCTGGGCTTTTGTTTGTTGGAAGATGTTTAATCACAGTTTCAATTTCAGTGCTTGTGATTGGTCTGTTTATATTTTCTATTTCTTCCTGGTTCAGTCTCAGAAGGTTGTGCTTTTCTAAGAATTTGTCCACTTCTTCCAGGTTGTCCATTTTATTGGCATATAGTTGCTTGTAGTAATCTCTCATGATCCTTTGTATTTCTACAGTGTCAGTTGTTACTTGTCCTTTTTCATTTCTAATTGTACTGATTTAAGTCTTCTCCATTTTTTCCTTGGTAAGTCTGGCTAATGGTTTATGAATTTTGTTTATCTTCTCAAAGAACCAGATTTTAGTTTTATTGATCTTTGCTATTGTTTCCTTCATTTCTTTTTCATTTATTTCTGATCTGATCTTTATGATTTCTTTCCTTCTGCTAACTTTGGGTTTTTTTGTTCTTCTTTCTGTGCTTTAGGTGTAAGCTTACGTTGTTTATTTGAGATGTTTCTTGTTTCTTAAGGTAGGATTGTATTGCTATAAACTTCCCTCTTAGAACTGCTTTTGCTGCATCCCATAGGTTTTGGGTTGTTGTGTTTTCATTGGCATTTGTTTCTAGGTATTTTCTGATTTCCTCTTTGATTTCTTCAGTGATCTCTTGGTTATTTAGTATTTATTGATATGTATGTTCCTATTACCATTTTCTTAATTGTTTTTGGTTTGTTATTGTAGGTTTTTTCCTTCTCTCATGTTTCCTGCTTGGAGAAGTTCCTTTAGCATTTATTGAAAGCTGGTTTGGTGGTGGTGGATTCTCTTAGCTTTTGCTTGTCTGTAAAGGTTTTAGTTTCTCTGTCAAATCTGAATGAGATCCTTGCTGGGTAGAGTAATCTTGGTTGTAGGTTTTTCCCCTTCATCACTTTAAATATGTCCTGCCACACCCTTCTGGCTTGCAGAGTTTCTGCTGAGAAATCAGCTGTTAACCTTATGGTGATTCCTTTGTATGTTATTTGTTGCTTTTCCCTTGCTTCTTTTATTTTTTCTTTGTATTTAATTTTTGATAGTTTGATTAATATGTGTCTTGGCATGTTTCTCCTTGGATTCATTCTGTATGGGACTCTCTGCACTTCCTGGACTTGATTGACTATTTCCTTTCCCATACTAGGGAAGTTTTCAACTATAATCTCTTCAAATATTTTTTCAGTCCCTTTCTTTTTCTCTTCTTCTCCTGGGACCCCTATAATTCAAATGTTCATGCATTTAATGTTGTGCCAGAGGTCTCTGAGACTATCCTCAATTCTTTTCATTCTTTTTTCTTTATTCTGCTCTGTGGTAGTTTTTGCCACTATTTTATCTTCCAGGTCACTTATCCATTCTTCTGCCTCAGTTATTCTGCTGTTGATTCCTTCTAGAGAATTTTTAATTTCATTAATTTGTGTTTCATCATTGTTTGTTTCCTCTTGAGTTCTTCTAGGTCCTTGTAAAACGTTTCTTGTATTTTCTCCATTCTATTTCCAAGATTTTGGATCATCTTTACTATCATTACTCTGAATTCTTTTTCAGGTAGACTGCCTATTTCCTCTTCATTTGTTAGGTCTGCTGGGTGTTTACCTTGCTCCTTCATCTGCTGTGTGTTTCTCTGTCTTCTCATTTTGCTTAACTTACTGTGTTTGGGGTCTCCTTTTCACAGGCTGCTGGTTTGTAGTTTCTGTTGTTTTTAGTGTCTGCCCCCAGTGGGTAAGGTTGGTTCAGTGTGTTGTGTAGGCTTCCTGGTGCAGGGGACTCGTGCCTGTGTTCTGGTGAATGAGGCTGGATCTTGTCTTTCTGGTGGTCAGGACTGTGTCTGGTGGTGTGTTTTGGGGTGTCTGTGACCTTATTATGATTTTAGGCAGCCTCTCTGCTAATGAGTGCTGTTATGTTCCTGTCTTGGTAGTTGTTTGGCATAGGCTGTCCAGCACTGTAGCTTGCTGGTCGTTGAGTGGAGCTGGGTCTTTTAGCGTTGAAATGGAGATCTCTGGGATAGCTTTCGCCATTTGATATTACGTGGAGCTGGGAGGTCTCTGGTGGACCAATATCCTGAACTCATTTCTCCCACCTCAGAGGCACAGGCCTGACACCCGGCCAGAGCACCAAGACCCTGTCAGCCACACAGCTCAGAAGAAATGGGAGAAGAAAAGAAAGAAAGAGGAAAATAAAATAAAGTTTTTAAAATAAAAAATTAGTAAAATTAAAAAGTAAAAAAAAGAAAAAAGACAGAAAGAAAGAAGAGAGCAACCAAACCAAAAAACAAACCCGCCAATGATAACAAGCGCTAAAAAACTATTCTTAAAAAAAACAACAACAAAAAAACCAGACAGACAGAAACCTAGGACAAATGAGAAAAGCAAAACTATACAGACAAAATCACACGAAGTCCACCGCCTGAATTTTGGGATGGTTCGTTGTCTATTCAGGTATTCCAGAGATGCAGGGTACATCAAGTTGATTGTGGAGATTTAATCCGCTGCTCCTGAGGCTGCTGGGTGAGATTTCCCTTTCTCTTCTTTGTTTGCACAGCTCCTGGGGTTCAGCTTTGGATTTGGCCCCACCTCTGCATGTAGGTCGCCTGAGGGCATCTGTTCCTGCCCAGGACAGGGTTAAAGGAGCAGCTGATTAGGGGGCTCTGGCTCACTCAGGCCAGGGGAAGGGAGGGGTATGGAATGTGGGGTGAGTCTGCGGTGGCAGAGACCGGCGTGACATTGCACCAGCCTGAGGCATGCCGTGTGTTCTCCAGGGGAAGTTTTCCCTGGATCACGGGACCCTGGCTGTGGCGGGCTGCACAGGCTCCCAGGAGGGGAGGTGTGGATAGTGACCTGTGCTTGCACACAGGCTTCTTGGTGGCTGCAATAGCAGCCTTAGCATTTCATGCCCATCTCTGGTGTCTGTGCTGATAGCCACAGCTCACGCCTATCTCTGGAGCTCGTTGAGGCAGTGCTGTGAATCCACTCTCCTCACGCACCCTGAAACAATGGTCTCTTGCCTCTTAGGCAGTTCCAGACGTTTCCCCGGACTCCCTCCTGGCTAGCTATTGCGCACTAGCCCCCTTCAGGCTGTTTTCACGCAGCCAACCGCAGTCCTCTCCCTGGGATCTGACCTCCTAAGCCCCAGCCTCAGCTCCCAGCCCCCACCCGCCCTGGCTGGTGAGCAGACAAGCCTCTCGGGCTGGTGAGTGCTGGTCAGCACCGATCCTCTGTGCGGGAATCTCTCCACTTTGCCCTCTGCATCCCTGTTGCTGCGCTCTCCTCCTTGGGTCCGAAGCTTCCCTCCTGCTACCCCCCAACCCCGTCTCCGCCAGTGAAGGGGCTTCCTAGTGTTTGGAAAATTTTCCTCCTTCACAGCTCCCTCCCAGAGGGGCAGGTCCTTTCCCTATTCTTTTGTCTGTTTTTTCTTTTTTCTTTTGCCCTACCCAGGTACGTGGGGAGTTTCTTGCCTTTTGGGAAGTCTGAGGTCTTCTGCCAGCATTCAGTAGGTGTTCTATAGGAGTTGTTCCACATGTAGATGTATTTCGGATGTATTTGTGGGGAGGAAGATGATCTCTACGTCTTACTCCTCAGCTGTCTTGAAGGTCTTCCCAAGTTTTCATCAAATATAATTTTCCTTTGACTTTAATGTTTCTTATAGTGCAGGTCTTCAGAATATGAACTATCTCAGCTTTTTTTTTTTGGTCTACTTTATTTTACAAGATTTTATTTTATTTTATTTATCTGTAATTTGTTTTTATTTATTTTAAAATTAATTTTTATTGGAGTACAGTTGCTTTACAATGTGTTAGTTTCTACTGTTCAGCAAAGTGAATCAGCTATACGTATACATATATCCCCTCTTTTTGGTATTTCCTTCCCATTTAGGTCACCACAGAGCATCAAGTAGAGTTCCCTGTGCTATATAGGTTTTCATTAGTTATCTATTTTATCTCAGCTTTTGTTTGTCTTAAGAACTCTATTTCACTTCCATTTTTGATGGACATTTTTGCTGGGACTAGATGACATGGTTGACAGTTTTTTTCTTTCATCAGCTTAAAGTTTAAAGGTGGCATTTCGTTTTGTTATCTTCTGGTTTCATAGTCTCTGTCAAGACATCTGTTTCCATTTTTATTTCTATTCATCTGTAGTAATGTGTCCTTTTTCCTCCAATAGCTTTTAAGATTTTCTCTTAATCACTTATTTTTAGTTATTTGATTACAGTGTGACTTGGAGTAGTTTTCTTACTGTTAATTTTGTTTGGTTTTCATTGAGCCTTATGAGTCTGTAAGTTTAGAGTTTTCATAAAATTTTGGCCATAATTCCTTCAAATATTTTTTTAATATCCTCAAACCTCTATCCTTCTGGGCTTCAATTACACATATGTAAGATCTATATTGTCACAAAGGTCAGTGAAGCTCTGTTCAAT
The DNA here is from genome assembly GCF_965194825.1 of Balaenoptera physalus. Taxonomy (NCBI): domain Eukaryota; kingdom Metazoa; phylum Chordata; class Mammalia; order Artiodactyla; family Balaenopteridae; genus Balaenoptera; species Balaenoptera physalus. The sequence goes on from NC_138897.1 coordinate 57,380,209, forward strand.
TTTTTTTTTCAGCCTTTCTTTTTTCTGTACTTCAGTTTAGGTAATCTCTGTAGTTGTACCTTCAAGTTCATTGATCTTTTCCTCTGTGGTGTCTATTCTACTCTTAATTCCACCCAGTGAGTTTTTCATTTTAGAGTGTGTATGTTTCTTCTTCAGAAGTTTCCATTTGTTTTTGATTTATTCACTTTTCTCCTCATTAGATTCCTGCTTTCCTTTAAATACTTTTGCATATTTATAACAGCTGTTTAAAATGCTCTGTCTGCTAATTCTATCATTTCTAGGTCTGTTTTAATTGATCCTTTTTTTTTTTTTTTCTGATTATGGGTCACATTTTCCTGCTTCTTGGGTGAGCTAGTAATTTTTGACTGAATATTGGACATTGTTTTACATTGTGGTATGCTGTATTTTGTTGTATTCTTTAAATACTGTTGGACTTTGTTTAGGCAACCATTTAAGTTACTTGCATATCACTTGGATCCTTTTTGAGAATTTTTCATAAATTTTGTTCTGGAAGTCAGAAGTCCAAAATGGGCTTCACTGGGCTAAAATAGAGGTGTCATCAGGATTGCATTCATCATTGGGATTGCATTCTTTCTGGAGGCTCTAGGGGACAATCTATTTCCTTGCCTTTTCTATCTTATAGAGGCTTCCCACATTTCTTGGCTCATGTTCCCCTTCCATCTTCAAGCCAGCCATGATGTACTGAGTGCTCACATCACATCATATCACTATAACCTTGATTCTGTCATCTCATTTCCTTCTCTGATTCTGACTCTTTGGCATCCATCATTCACTTATAAGGGTTCTTGTAATTACATTGGGTCCACCCAGATAATCTAGAATAATCACCCCATCTCAAGGTCCTTAACTTAATCACACCTGTCTCTTTTGCAATGTAGCATAACATAGTCGCAGGTTCTGTGAATTAGTATAAGGACATCTTTGGGGAGCATTATTCAACCTATCACTCCATTGTATAAAGCATTGTTGTATATTTTCCTTCTTCCTTCCCTCCCATTAAATCACTTACTAAGTAACTACAAGCAAAGATTATCTTTAACAGATAGGCTACATATGGACAAAAAGAAAAAAGTTTAGAGAAAAGGCAGAGTAGTAGAGAAGAAATAACCCTGAACTTGGGTTCTAGTCCCAGTTCTGTTTTTCAATAGCTGTTTATCTTTAAAAATAATTTACCTCTCTGAATCTCTGTTTTCTTTTTTTTTCCAGGAAAGAATTTTTAATTCTTATATTTAAGTTAAAAATCCAAAAAAGCTTTGATTTAAAATCTACTGAATAAACGACTTGAGGAACTGAATGGCTTTTTAGAATGAGCTTTGGTTTAAGATAATACTGTGAATCTCCATTTTCATATAAGGGAAAATAATTAGGAAGTCTCTTAGATTCATCTGTTTCTACTATTTGATAAATCTTATGTATCCTGCAGTTCGATTAGAGCAGGATATGAAATGTGTCATTGTAGACTGGATTCAAGGCTTATAACCCAGAGCCTCCTGTAGATTTTCAAGGAAATTCAGGTGTTTGGATAAAAGAGACCCATAGTCTGCTTTTGCTACCAGAAAAGGACTGTACGAATCTAATTGCACATGAGGAACTATAACTTAACCAGAACCAAACAGGCTAGTGAGGGAAGGCGCAGGAGTCAGAGAGCAAAGATGAGAAAAAAGACAAAGGGCTGGCACAAGCTCAGTGCTCAGGAGGGATACCTTCTAGCAGTGTTCCAAGGGGATCCAACCAATGTGCTGGTGAAAGCCCCATCATCAAACACATGCAAAGCCCTTCCCTGAGCTTATGCAATGGAAAAACAGACAGACAGTGACTCAGAACCTTAGCTGTGTATGGGATCCACTGAAATAAACTGTCAAAGGGGAAAGGTGGATTACAACAGCTTCCACCAATGGTATTGTGACAGTATGCAAATTAGGTATAGGGTGTGGTCAGAGACCTTAGTCAAAAGTGTTACCAGTGATTAAGGAAGTGTCTGAAGGTTACTAATTAGCATGTGGGTCTGCATGTGTGAATGGAGGTCTGCGAAATGATTTCTCTGCTGGGACTTTGTCAGCTGTTCAGGTGCCATAATGAGAAACAGATTTTGCTGTGGCAAGAGGACTAGAAAAGTCTTCTTTTTCGATCTGACCCATCACCTGAGAGTTTTCACCATGTCTCTGGCTTAAAGCTGACGGTGGGTAAGATTGCATGTTGAAAGAAGCAGGGAGCATGACAGCCACTTCATATTGAGTTTAATGAAGAGGTCAAACTCATTCTTCCAGAGTTCCATGGTCATAGACCATGAAGGACCACAGACAGATAGCAGAGCAAAGCAGTGAATCATTAGAGATGGGACCAATGGTTTGGCTGGAATAATTTGAACAGAATTGCTGAGGACAAATGTCCATGAGGAAGGAGAGGAAAATCTCCCAGTCTCATGCGAAATAAAGCAGGGGTTATAGAGAAAGATTTTTGATGTTTAATTATATTGTAAGATTACAGAAAATTCTCTTTACTAGCTTTTTGGTAGGTATGCCAAATATTATGTCAAATTCCTGGAACCTGTGTCTAAAATAATTTTCTTTCAGGTGGTTCTCATCTTTAGCTTGTGGGCTTTGGATTTGTAGGTTGTGTAGCTTATAAATTCACTAAAGAATTTGGTGAAAAAAATAATAAAATTATTTATAAGCCTGGATTGTTCTAATAGTTTGATCAAAATGGTATATTTGGGCTTCCCTGGTGGCGCAGTGGTTGAGAGTCTGCCTGCTAATGCAGGGGACACGGGTTCGAGCCCTGGTCTGGGAGGATCCCACATGCCGCGGAGCAACTGGGCCCGTGAGCCACAACTACTGAGCCTGCGCGTCTGGAGCCTGTGCTCTGCAACAAGAGAGGCCACGATAGTGAGAGGCCCACGCACCGCGATGAAGAGTGGCCTCCGCTTGCCGCAACTAGAGAAAGCCCTCACACAGAAACAAAGACCCAACACAGCCAAAAATAAATAAGTAAAATAAAATAATCACTTAAAAAAATGGTATACTTGGTATGAGCAGAAATATAATATCTTTTGGTATGAGAAATAGGGAAACAATGCCAGTGGCATAAATTAAACTCTGGACTGCCAAGCAAAGAATGGGCCTCTTCATGTCCTGCTCATTGGCAAGAGAGTAACAGACTTCTTTTGGTTGATCAATTCTATTTTGGCTGACCATTTGTGAATATTATTATAAGGCATAAACTGTTTTCTTTTCTAGGGTTTGAAAATCCCAGTGTGATGCAGAGGAGCTAGTGATGCAAAGGAGAGGGGATTATAGAAAAATGTATCTGGCTTTCTAGTAGTATTGGTAGTAGTAACAAAATCAAGCTTCTGGCTTGACAGTGGCAGTCGACTGGTTTGCAGTAGTAGTTGCAACCAGACTGAATTTACAGGGTAGTAGTGGCAGCAATGCTAGAGGTGATGATGGTTGCCCCAAGATTGAATTTGTGGGGACAGTTGTGCACACCATAGTGTTTAATGTTCTTTGGCAGCATCAGTGACTGCTCTACTGGATGAATTTGCCAGCATAATTTTAGACTTCATTCCTTACTACATAGCCCCAAGCCTGGCTTTTCAGCCCTCCTATTTATTTTATAAGATATTTAATGTCTTTAATGGATTATTTTTGCTTTGGTTCTGCTAGACTTTGGTTTGCTGCTTGGAACTCAGTACGTGTTGGGAACTTCTGGAGACCTTGTTAAAATACAGATTCCGTGGCCTAGACATAATCAGAATATCTGGCATTGGGGCACAGGAAACTAATTTTTAAAGATCATGAGTCAATCAAGATTTTTTTTTTTTCTGTAGCAAGTGACAGAAAACCTAATTCAAATGAGTTTAAGCAAAAAAGGGAATGTTTTGACTCATAGAATTTAAAAGTCTAGGGAGTAGATATTCAGACAGTATGAATTCAGAGCTCAAGCAGTGCCTTCAGGATTTGGTTTCTCTGTTTCCCAGTTCTGTCTTCTGTGGTGTTTTCTTTAGTTTAAAATTTCATGTGGTAGCAAGATGGTGTCAGTCTATTTATCTCTTGTAAAAATAAAATACAGTGTGTGTGTGTGAAAAAAAAAAAAAAAAAAAAAAGAAAGGATTTATGTGTTCTTCCCATTTTCTTTCAGAGTATGTTGAAAAGTATATTCCATTTTCCTCTAGGAATACTGCTTCTGTCCTATCCACAGCACTGTCTGGCTAATCACAACAAGAAGCCTAAATGGCAAACCTAATACCAATGGAGAAATGTTCAACATTCTTTACAAAATATAATATTTAATTAATTATTGTTAAACAGCAAAGAAGTCCTTCAAAATATTTTAGCTTTCTGAATATCTATAAATAGAATTGGCTAAATACTGTAAAAAAAAAAAAAAAAAAAAAAAAAAAAAAAAAAAAAAAAAGATTTTTTTTTTTTCTGTAGCAAGTGACAGAAAACCTAATTCAAATGAGTTTAAGCAAAAAAGGGAATGTTTTGACTCATAGAATTTAAAAGTCTAGGGAGTAGATATTCAGACAGTATGAATTCAGAGCTCAAGCAGTGCCTTCAGGATTTGGTTTCTCTGTTTCCCAGTTCTGTCTTCTGTGGTGTTTTCTTTAGTTTAAAATTTCATGTGGTAGCAAGATGGTGGCAGAGACTTCAGACCTTATATCCTCTCAGCTTGTGTTCTAGTAGACAGATCACTTGTCTTTGTCCTAGATGCCATAGTTCTGATGGAGATCCATGTCTGAGACCATCACTGTGGCCAAGGGAGTGCAAAGCTCCATTAGCTGGCCTGAGTCTCTTGCCACCTCTGGAGCCCAGATTCTCTTAGGAGTACATTTTCTCCCTTCACTTGGCTGACAGTGTCATCGTTTTGCTAACCATTTTTTCTGAGGGCTGTTAGACATACTCATGCTTGCAATTGAGTTGTATACTTTTTACTCATTTTTCATGAATAGATTGAACACTTACTAGGCATTGTGCTAGGCAAAGGGGATTTTAAGTTGAATATGATATGGTCCTTCTTTTAAAAGAGTATAAGATTGGTTCAAGATGGCGGAGCAGAAGGACATGTGCTCACTCCCTGTTGCGAGAGCGCCGGAATCACAACTAACTGCTGAACAATCATCAACAGGAAGATGCTGGAACTCACTGGAACTCACCAAAAACTCACCCAACATCCAAAGACAAAGGAGAAGCCACAGTACGATGGTAGGAGGGGTGCAATCACAATAAAATCAAATCCCATAACCGGTGGGTGGGTGACTCACAAACTGGAGAACAATTATAACACAGAAGTCCACCCACTGGAGTGAAGGTTCTGAGCCCCAGGTCAGGCTTCCCAACCTGGGGGTCTGGCAATGGGAGGAGGAATTCCCAGATGATCAGACTTTGAAGGTTAGTGGGATTTGATTGCAGGACTTCAACAGGACTGGGGAAACAGACTCCACTCTTGGAGGGCACACACAAAGTAATGTGCACATCAGGACCTGGGGGAAGGAGCAGTGACCCCATAGGAGACTGAACCAGACCTACCTGCTAGTGTTGGAGGGTCTCCTGCAGAGGTGGGGGTTGGCTGTGGCTCACCACAGGGACAAGGACACTGGCAGCAGAAGTTCTGGGAAGTACTCCTTGGCATGAGCCCTCTCTGAGTCTGCCATTAGCCCCATCAAAGAGCCTGTAGCCTCCAGTGCTGGGTCGCCTCAGGCCAAACAACCAACAAGGAGGGAACTCAGCTCCACTGATGAGCAGACAAGCAGATTAAAGTTTTACTGAGCTCTGCCCACCAGAGCAACAACCAGCTCTACCCACCACCAGTCCCTCCCATCAGGAAGCTTGCACAAGCCTCTTAGATAGCTTCATCTACCAGAGGGCAGACAGGAGAAACAAGAAGAACTACAATCCTGCAGCCTGTGGAACGAAAAACACATTCACAGAAAGACAGACAAAATGAAAAGGAAGAGGACTATGTACCAGATGAAGGAACAGGATAAAACCCCAGAAAAACAACTATATGAAGTGGAGATAGATAGGCACCTTTCCAGAAAAAGAATTCAGAATAATGATAGTGAAGATGACCCAGGACCTCGGAAAAAGAATGGAGGCAAACATCAGAAGATGCAAGAAATGTTTAACAAAGACCTAGAAGAATTAAAGAACAAACACCTAGAAGAATTAAAGAACAAACAAACAAAGATGAACAATACAATAACTGAAATGAAAAGTACACTAGAAGGAATCGATAGCAGAATAACTGAGGCAGAAGAACGGATAAGTGACCTGGAAGACAGAATGGTGGAATTCACTGCCATGGAACAGAATAAAGAAAAAAGAATAAAAAGAAATGAAGACTGCATAACAGACCTCTGGGACAACATTAAATGCACCAACATTCACATTATAGGGGTCCGAGAAGCAGAAGAGAGAGAGAAAGGACCCGAGAAAATATTTGAAGAGATTATGGTCCAAAATGAGAAAGGAAATAGCCACTCATGTCCAGGAAGCACAGAGAGTACCAGGCAGGATAAACCCAAGGAGAAACATGCCGAGACACATAGTAATCAAATTGACAAAAATTAAAGACAAAGAAAAATTATTAAAAGCAACACGGGAAAAACGACAAATAACATACAAGGGAACTTCCATAAGATTAACAGCTGATTTCTCAGCAGAAACTCTACAGGGCAGAAGGCAGTGGCACGATATATTTAAAGTGATGAAATGGAAGAACCTACAACCAAGATTACTCTACCTGACAAGGATCTCATTCAGATTCGACGGAGAAATCAAAAGCTTTACAGACAAGCAAAAGCTAAGAGAATTCAGCACCACCAAACCAGCTCTACAACAAATGCTAAAGGAACTTCTCTAAGTAGGAAACACAAGAGAAGAAAAGGACCTACAAAAACAAACCCAAAACAATTAAGAAAATGGTAATAGGAACATACATATCAATAATTACCTTAAAGGTGAATGGATTAAGTGCTCCAACCAAAAGGCACAGGCTCGCTGAATGGATATAAAAGCAAGACCCATATATATGCTGTCTACAAGAGACCCACTTCAGACCTAGGGACACATACAGACTGAAAGTGAGGGGATGGAAAAAGATATTCCATGCAAATGGAAATCAAAAGAAAGCTAGAGTAGCAATACTCATATAAGATAAAATAGACTTTAAAATAATGTTACAAGAGACAAGGAAGGACGCTACATAATGATCAAAGGATCAGTCCAAGAAGAAGATATAACAATTATAAATATCTATGCACCCAACATAGGAGCACCTCAATACATAAGCCAAATGCTAACAGCTATAAAAGGGGAACTTGACAGTAACACAGTAGTAGTGGGGGACTTTAACACCTCACTTACACCAATGGACAGATCATCCAGACAGAAAATTAATAAGGAAACACAAGCTTTAAATGACACAATAGACCAGATAGATTTAATTGATATTTATAGGACATTCCATCCAAAAACAGCAGATTACACTTTCTTCTCAAGTGCACACAGAACATTCTCAAGGATAGATCACAACTTGCATCACAAATGGAGCCTCAGTAAATTTAAGAAAATTGAAATCATATCAAGCATGTATTCCAACCACAACGCTATGAGATTAGAAATCAATTACAGGGAAAAAACCGTAAAGAGCACAAACACATGGAGGCTAAACAATACGTTACTAAATAACCAAGAGATCACTGAAGAAATCAAAGAGGAAATCAAAAAATACCTAGAGACAAATTACAAAGAAAACACGACGATCCAAAACCTATGGGATACATCAAAAGCAGTTCTAAGAGGGAAGTTTATAGCAATACAATCCTACCTCAAGAAACAAGAAAAATCTCAAATAAACCATCTAACCTTACACCTAAAGGAACTAGAGAAAGAAGAACAAACAAAACCCAAAGTTAGTAGAAGGAAAGAAATCATAAAGATCAGAGCAGAAATAAATGAAATAGAAACAAAGAAAACAATGGCAAAGATCAATAAAACTAAAAGCTGGTTCTTTGAGAAGATAAACAAAATTGATAAACCTTTAGCCAGACTCATCAAGAAAAAGAGGGAGAGGACTCAAATCAATAAAATTAGAAATAAAAAGGAGAAGTTACAGCAGACACCACAGAAATATAAAGCATCATAAGAGACTATGATGAGCAACATATGACTATGACTATCACAAACAACTCTATGCCAATAAAATGGACAACCTGGAAGAAATGGACAAATTCTTAGAAAGGTATAACCTTCCAAGTCTGAACCAGGAAGAAATAGAAAATATGAACAGACCAATCACAAGTAATGAAATTGAAACTGTGATTAAAAATCTTCCAACAAACAAAAGTCCAGGTCCAGATGGCTTCACAGGTGTATTCTATGAAACATTTAGAGAAGAGCTAACACCCATCCTTCTCAGACTCTTCCAAAAAATTTCAGAGGAAGGAACACTCCTAAACTCACTCTATGAGGTCACCATCACCCTGATACCAAAACCAGACAAAGATATCACAAAAAAAGAAAATTATAGACCAATATCACTGATGAATACAGATGCAAAAATCCTCAACAAAATACTAGCAAACAGAATCCAACAGCACGTTAAAAGGATCATACACCATGATCAAGTGGGATTTATCCCAGGGATGCAAGGATTCTTCAGTATATGCAAATCAATCAATGTGATACACCATATTAACAAATTGAAGAATAAAAACCATATGATCATCTCAATAGATGGAGAAAAAGCTTTTGACAAAATTCAACACCCATTTATGAAAAAAACTCTCCAGAAAGTGGGCATAGAGGGAACCTACCACAACATAATAAAGGCTGTATACAACAAACCCACAGCAAACATCATTCTCAATGGTGAAAAACTGAAAGCATTTCCTCTAAGATCAGGAACAAGACACGATGTCCACTCTCGCCACTATTATTCAACATAGTTTTGGAAGTCCTAGCCACGGCAATCAGAGAAGGAAAAGAAATAAGAGGAATCCAAATTGGAAAAGAAGAATTAAAACTGTCACTGTTTGCAGATGACATGATACTATACATAGAGAATCCTAAAGATGCCACCAGAAAACTACTAGAGCTAATCAATGATTTTGGTAAAGTTGCAGGATACAAAATTAACGCACAGAAATCTTTTGCATTCCTATACACTAATGATGAAAAATCTGAAAGAGAAATTAAGGAAACACTCCCATTCACCATTGCAACAAAAGAATAAAATACCTAGGAATAAACCTATGTAAGGAGGTAAAAGACCTGTACTCAGAAAACTATAAGACACTGATGAAAGAAATTAAAGACGATACAAAGAGATGGAGAGATATACCATGTTCTTGGATTGGAAGAATCAATATTGTGAAAATGACTATACTACCCAAAGCAATCTATAGATTCAATGCAGTCCCTATCAAATTACCAGTGGCATTTTTTGCAGCACTAGAACAAAAAATCTTAAAATTTGTATGGAGATGCAAGAGACCGCCAATAGCCAAAGCAATCTTGAGGGAAAAAGATTGGAGGAATCTGGAGGAATTCTGGAGGAGTCAGACTCCCTGACTTCAGACTATACTACAAAGCTACAGTAATCCAGACAATATGGTACTGGCACAAAAACAGAAATATAGATCAGTGGAACAAGATAGAAAGCCTAGAGATAAACCCACGCACCTGTGGTCAACTAATCTATGACGAAGGAGGCAAGGATATACAGTGGAGAAAAGACAGTCTCTTTAATAAGTGGTGCTGGGAAACCTGGACAGCTACATGTAAAATGGATTAAAGACCTAAAGGTAAGACTGGACACTATAAAACTCTTAGAGGAAAACATAGGAAGAACGCTCTTTGACATAAATCACAGCAAGACCTTTTTGACCCACCTCCTAGAGTAATGGAAATAAAAACAAAAGTAAACAGATGGAACCTAATGAAACCTAAAAGCTTTTGCACAGCAAAGAACACTATAAACAAGATGAAAAGACAACCCTCAGAATGGGAGAAAATATTTCCAAATGAATCAATGGACAACGGATTAATCTCCAAAATATATAAACAGCTCATGCAGCTCAATATGAAAAAAAAACCAACCCAATCAAAAAATGGGCAGAAGACCTAAATAGACATCTCTCCAAAGAAGACATACAAATGGCCAAGAGGCACATGAAAAGCTGTTCAACATCACTAATTATTAGAGAAATGTAGATCAAAATTACAATGAGGTATCACCTCACACCAGTGAGAATGGCCATCATCAGAAAATCTACAAACAACAAATGTTGGAGAGGGTGTGGAGGAAAGGGAACCCTCTTGCACTGTTGGTGGGAATGTAAGTTGATACAGCCACTATGGAGAACAGTATGGAGGTTCCTTAGAAAGCCAAAAACAGAATTACCACATGACCCAGCAATCCCACTACTGGGCATATACCCTGAGAAAACCATAATTCAAAAAGAGTCATGTACCAAAATGTTCATTGCAGCTCTATTTACAATAGCCAGGACATGGAAGCAACCTAAGTGTCCATCATCGGATGAATGGAAAAAGAAGATGTGGCACATATATACAATGGAATATTACTCAGCCATAAAAAGAAATGAAATGGAGGTATTTGTAACGAGGTGGATGGAGTTAGAGTCTGTCATACAGAGTGAAGTAAGTCAGAAAGAGAAAAACAAATACAGTATGCTAACACATATATATGGAATCTAAGGAAAAACAAAAAGGTCATGAAGAACCTAGTGGCAAGATGGGAATAAAGACACAGACCTCCTAGAGAATGGACTTGAGGATATGGGGAGGGGGCGGGGTGAGAGGTGACAGGGTGAGAGAGTGTCATGGACATATATACACTACCAAATGTAAAATAGATAGCTAGTGGGAAGCAGCCGCATAGCACAGGGAGATCAGCTCGGTGCTTTGTGACCACCTAGAGGGGTGGGATAGGGAGGGTGGGAGGGAGGGAGATGCAAGAGGGAAGAGATATGGGAACATATGTATATGTATAACTGATTCACTTTGCTATAAAGCAGAAACTAACACACCATTGTAAAGCAATTATACTTCAATAAAGATGTTTAAAAAAAAAAAGTCATATGCACCCCAATGTTCATTGCAGCACTATTTACAATAGCTAGGTTATGGAAGCAACCTAAATGCCCATTGAAAGATGAATGGATAAAGATGTGGTACATATATACAATGGAATATTACTCAGCCATAAAAAGGAATGAAATTGGGTCATTTGTAGAGACATGGATGGACTAGAGAATGTCATACAGAGTGAAGTCAGAAAGAGAAACAAGTATTGTATATTAAAGCATATATGTGGAATCTAGAAAAATGGTACAGATGAACCAGTTTGCAAGGTAGAAATAGGGACACAGATGCAGAGAACAAACGTATTGACACCAAGGGGAGAAAGCAGGTGGGGGTGTTTGGTGGTGGTGGGATGAATTGGGAGATTGGGATTGACATATATACACTAATATATATAAAATAGATAACTAATAAGAACCTGCTGTATTAAAAAAAATAAAATTCAAAAAAAGAATAGAAAAATAATAAAAGAGTATAGATTCTAGTTGGGGGAGACACATAAGTAGGTATTTAAATCTAGTTGATTTACTGTGGAACATCTGTTGAGTGCTTGGCACTATACATGTGCAGGGGATACAGCAGTGAATAAAATTAGGTACTTGTTCTGATAGCGCTACATTGTAATGGAGTAAGACAGAAGATAAACCAGTCAACAAACAAGGTAAGAGATAGTGATAAGTATAACTGGAAATTAATCAGACAAGGCCTCTGAGAGGATGGCAGAGATATGAAGGAAGTGAGGGAGTTAGCATGTGGCTATCAGGGAAGAACACAGTAGGCAGAGGAAGCATCAGGTGTAAAGGGCCTGAGGCAGCACCATGTTTGGCCAGTGTAGTTGTAGCAGAGTGTTGGGGAGAGTTGTTGGAGATGAGTTTAGGGAGTTAGTAGGGGGGCTAAATTATGTAGGGTCTTGTAAACCATTATGCCCTCCAACATGATAATAATTTGGGGATTCTGAGCAGAGAAGAGACATGAAACAACTCGTTTTCAGAGAATCACTCTGGCTGTGGTATGAAGGGAGACAAGGGTGGAAGCTGGGACACCAGCTGGGAGGCTGTTACATAACCCAGGTGAGAGAGAATGGGCTGAGCAGGGTGATGAATAGACATGGTAGGTTGGATTGTGGATATATTTTGAAGGCAGGTCTTACAAGATTTACTGGTGGTGTAAATGTGAAACGTGGGAGAAAGAGAGGAGTCAAGGATATCTCCAAGGTTTTTGGCTTGAGCAACTGGAAGAATGAAATTGCTTTTTGCTAAAAAGGGAAGGATTGCTGAAGGAGTTTAGTAAGCTGCCTATTAGACATTCAAATGCATGTATTAAGTTGGGTATTCAAGAGTTCAGGGTAGAGGTTTAGGTTAGGATACATATTTGGGCACTGTTATCCTTCTAAGGGGTATTAAAAGCTATGATAGTGATGATATCACCTAGAATGGGAATAGATAAAAAAGAGCACTCCAAGTTTTAGAGATTAAGATGATCAGGAGAAGCAAAGGAGATGGAGTAATAGCTGCCAGTGAGATAGGAGGAGAACCAAGAAAAAGTGGTGCCTGGAAGCCAAGAGAAGAAAGTCTTCCAAGAAAGAAGGAGTAGTTAATTATATCAAATGCTGCAACTGTGATGGGTCACTGAGGTGAGGACTAAGCATTGACCATTGTTTATAGCCATGTCAAAGACATTTATGATTTTGTAAAGAGTTATTTTGCTACAAGAGTCAAGATGAAAAGACCAATTTAAATGTGTTCCAGAGATGAAGGGAGGAGAGGAAGGGGTGACAGTAAGTATTGATGATTTTTTGAGGGGGTTTGCTACAAAGGAAAGCAGAAAAATGAGGAAGTAGCTGGAGGGGATGTAGGGTCAAGTGAGGTCAGTGTGGTAAGTGAGTATAAGTATAGTATACTCACAGTGCTTTGGGAGTACATAAGAAATTTGCCTGCAGTAAATATCAGGATGGAGTTTAGAGGAAGGTCTAGGAGCTAGCAGTAATAGCAGGTGAAGAGAAGATTTTTCAAAATAGGGATATGTTTGAAGGTACATAAGTGTGATGCAACGTACAAATTGCAAGTAATTTGGAATGGCTGGAAGAAAAGACCATGAGGCAAATTAGTAGGATATTAGGCTAAAGGACAGTCAGCATCACACTTTGAAGTGAATTTTACTTTTTGAGCTAAAGAGAATTTTGAAATAGTTTAAGTAGGGGAGCGAGGTAATGAGATTTGCATTTCCAGAGAGAAGCCTGGAAGCTGTGCAGAAGATGGGTTAAGTGGGGTATAGACCAGCATCAAAGAGCCAGGAGACTGTTGTGGGAACTCAGGTGAAAAGTGACAAAGGACTGAATTTAGGCAAATGGCAGTGAAATTAGAGGGAACAGATATGCATGATGTGAAGAAGGTAAGAGCCACAAGATTCTTTGACTGGAGTGTATAAGGAAGACTTTCGCTTCTTCCTTTAGGCATTAGATGGATGGTCGGTCATTAGCAGAGTCAAGGATTATAGGAGTAGTTTTAAACATACTATTTTAGTTTTGGATGTGTTGAATTTAAGAGGTATGTGGGAGATTTGAAGTTGAAAAATCTAGTAGACATTATGAGTTTGGAGTTCCAAAAAGAGGTTTGGGCTGAAGATACAGATTTGGGAGTCACGAGACATAAATGTTAGCTAAGTCATGAATTTGGATGAAGTCACTCAGAGAGAGGGTGTAGAGCAGAAGTTCTTTTAATCTGAAGTTCAGCTGAATGTAGCTGGAGGAAAACATCCAATTGTGCTGATCGGTCCCACTTTAAATCTATGACCACCTATTTTAAGTGATCCTTCTACGGCAGAGCAGCAATCTTATTTCTCAAACCTCTTACAACCTTTCTTTTCTCCTCATACTCAGCTGATGACTTTGCATCTAATTAACTGAGAAAATAAGAACAATTGTAAGAGAACTACTTTACCTTCTCACCATCCAACCTACCAGTTACTCTGCATCTGTATACTCTGCTTTTATTCCTGTTGCAACAGGTAAACTGTTCCAGCCCCTATCTAACTAGAATTGTGCACTGAATCTTGTCCCCTCTCTTGTATTCAAGGACTCTGTTTCTGCAATTATCCCCTTTCTCTTTTGCATCATCAATTTTCTACTCTTTACGCATCATACTCATCCCCATGCTGTAATATGTCCCATCTGAAAAAGGTCTCTTGTGACCCCACGTTCCTATCCCACAACTCCCTCCTCCCATTGCTCTTTTGTAATAACAATTCTCTTGGAAAGAGTTGTCTATAATCACTCTGTCACCTCCCATTTTTTCTGGAACACACTCCAGTCAGGCTCTTGTCCTCTGATTCCACTTAAACCGATCTCATGATTGGCAAAGATTTCTTTCTTGCCAAATTCAATAAACCATTTTTAATCTTCATCTTAGTCATCCTCTCGGCAGCATGAGACACAGTTGATTACTCCCTCTTTCTTGAAACACTTTTTTTTGTTGTTTTTGGCTTCCAGAGCCTCATATTTTCTTTTTTTTTTCTTTTCTTTTCTTACCAACTGCTTCCTTCTGAGTCTGCTTTACGGGGTCTTTCTATTCTTACTGAAATTGAAAGGGTGAAATACCCCAGAGCTGAGTCCTCAGCTTTCTGGTCTCTATTTGCTGTCCTCCCTAGGTGATCTCATCCAGAGTCATGGTTTTAAATAACATGTGGTCAAATTTCCGTCTCAGAGAGGTCTTTCTTCTCCATGACTCTCCCTACCCTGCTTTGTTTTTCTTCATGGCAATTATCACTATTTGAAATCATATACATATTTAAACTTATTTACTTATTGTCTGCATTTCCCCATGAGAACAGGGATCTGTGTGTTTTGTTCTTTTCTTATATCCTCAGCAACTAGGACAATGCCCAGCACATAATAAGCTCTTAAAAATATTTAATAAATATATGTTTTGAAGAGGCTTCCATAGCTTTTGTCTTATTTTTAACTCCCCAAAGGGAAGAACCATTAACTTCTAGAGTGAAAAGATATAAGAGCCAAGGAAAGACACCTAAGGAATACAGATATTTAAGAGGCAAGCAAGAAAAAGGATCCTGAAAAAGAGATGAAGAATTAATAAAGAGAAAGATAGGGGGAAAACTATGAGGCCAACGTGAGCAAAAATTCAAGCTAAAGCATAAAGATAAAGGCAGAATCTTATTTAGGTTGGATAAAAGAAGGACAAGTGTGATTTCATGTGGTAAATGAGAAACTTTGGGGGCTGTGGAAAGAGAAACAAAGAAAAGTGTGAAATCCCAGTGTAGGTTATGGGACTTTGCTTGGAGGGAGATGTGGGGCTGGCAGTAAGAAGTGGGGCTTGGAGGAAGAAGTGGAGTGCTGCTGCAATAAATACCTAAACCTGTGGAAGTGCCTTTGGAAATGTATAAGGGGTAGAGACTGGAAGAGTTTTGAGGTGCATCGAAGAATATGGACAGTAAGGAAAATTCTGGTGAGAGCTCAGAAAGAAAGGAGAGCTAGAGAGAAAGCTTCCATCTCTTTAGAGAATACATAATTAATCATGAACTTAATGTTGGTAGAAATAAGGACATTAAATGCCTTTCTACTGAGGTGTCAGATGGAAATGAGTAACATGTTATTGGAAACTGTAGAAAAGGCAGTCCTTTTTATAAAGTGGCAAAGAACTTGGCTGAATTGTGTTCATATTCTAGCATTGGAAGGTAGAACTTGCAAGCAATGAAACTGGATATTTAGCTGAAGAGATTTCTAAGCAAAGTGTTGAGAGAGTGGCTTGGTTCCTCCTAACTACTTAGAGCAAAATGTGAGGAGAGAGATGAATTGGAGAAGAAATTGTTAAACAATTCCAGAACTGGAACTTGAAGGTTTGGAAAATTCTCAGCCTATCCGTTTTACAAAAAAAAGAGAAATAAATTTATGTTGTTGAAGCCACACAGTCTGTGGTATTTTGTTACAGCATTCCAAGCAGATTGTGGGATATTGGTTGCCAGTAGCACCTGGAGGGGTGCGACCTGCAGCATGGGGTGCTGGCCACTTTTCTCTCTGGATTCAGTTCAGGGTTTTGCTGTGAATCAAAATGGTCTGGGAGCTGGTTCTTCAAAAGATTGAGTCCCTCACTTAGTCGTTACTAGGTAATTAATTGTCAAGGTAGTTCATTTTCTCATTTCCAGAGAGGAGGAAAGTCTTCTGGGACAAAGAGTCTATAGCCTGAGTGAAAGGCTACATGGCCTGAAAATGACCACTTTCTCTGCCTGACTTAGAAAGGAGAATGTGGTGTATCTTGCATTCCTGCCTCAAAGAAAGGTTTTAAAGCATAGAAATGTGGAAATGGGCAAGTAATTCAAGGGCCTCAGGGTAAGGCAGAGGTGCCAAGGCTGCCCAGAGGTGGGAGTTTATAGGAGGCAGAAAGACATCCTGAGGACAAGTTTATACAAGAATGCTCAGGGAGGGACATAAAAGGAGGTAAGGCAAGAAGCCTCAAGGTTAACTTGGCATCTTACAAATCTTTTTGAGAAAATCCCCAACTAGGGGCTGTCAAAAAGCCTTCCTGTGCTATCCTCAGATGCTTGCACTTGCCCCAAACCTGCTTCCTTGCTGGATGTGCAACTCAAACCAGTCTTTAGGAACTCAACCTTGGCAGCATTTGGCGTATCATTTCTTGCTTAGCACTTGCTCTGGGTGGGTGCGGAAGACTCTTCCGAGCAGGTGTTGGCATGGCTAATGCAGAGCTGTGGCCCCTACAGGTGATATTTTGAGGAGAAAAACAGAGTGATTTCTTTCCTTCAGGCATTCTCTCCATCTCTCCTCCCACCTCCAACATGAACAATTTTGGAGCTTCTGTTGAATAACCAAATTAAATGTTCAACTCTCGATTTTACTCGTCTATTGAGGTATATAAAGCTTCTACAGAAAGCAAAACCTTTCAGAGCAAGATGTGGGCTAGCAAATCTACTAGGCTTTTGTTCTTTAATTACGCATTAAACTTTCTACTAGAGCAGCTAAAGATCCTACCCTCTATTTAATGCTTCTTTTGTGAAAAAAGTATTAATGGATTCACACTTCTAAAACCTGCAAAAGGTTATGCTTTTGCTAAAAGATGAGTATTATTTAGCCTTTAAGAGGCACCTGCAAAATCGTTAACAAAGAGGTATGTCCCACAGGCAGGGCTTCAAAGATGAAGCTAGAAACTTTAACAATATTACTGTAAATGTAATTTTTACCAGTTAGCCAAAATTTTGTCCATATGGCTTGTTACCATTTGGAGGTATTTACTATTAAAGCACCTGCCATACCTCAGTTTGATGAAGAGCAATTACAGTTATATAGTGCTTTTACTGACAAAAGTTATCTAGATAGTGTCTTATAATGTGGAGGGCAATTAAACCTAGTCTAAGAAATAATGCCCAGCAAAGCAAATTAAAATTGGGAATGTTTGGATAGTCTTGTAGTATCAAGAAGAATGACATGCTTGCAGAATTTCTTCTTGCCACTGAATTGACAGGTACTAATTGAGCTAGAAAGATTTACTGTTGGATACCATACAGGATAACAGAGACTATGTGAATTCCAGAGAACTGATAAGATTGTGTTACATGTGCAAGAAACCCATTGCTTGTAAACATGATTTTTGCAGAAAATATATCAGTCAACAAAATAAAAGGCTATTCTTACCAAATAGTCTGGTTCTCTTAATTTGTGGTTCTCAAAATGTGGTCTGTGTACCAGCAACATCAGCTTCACCTTGAAACTTGTTAGAAATGCAGATTCTCAGACCTTACCCAGTTCTACTACACAAAAACTCTAGGGCTGGGGCCCAGCAGTCTGTATTTTAACCAGTCCTCCAGGTGATTCTGATGCATGCTAAAGTTTGGAAACTGCTGTCTTGAACCCAAATCAGTACTGAGGCCAACAGTACTTTTTCAGTTCTATAACTACCTAGGAGTCTTTATGTTGGGAGAGCTTGAGACATGAAATGTGACTGGTCAGATTTTTTATGACAAAATGTTTTGTCTAGTTAGATAGGTAGCTGATGATAATCTTTTCATTAACCCATTCAACAAATATTTTCTGAATGCTTACAGTGTAGGCACTGGACAAACAATAGTGAACAAGACAGGAAAGAGCCCTGCTTCACAAAGTACCATTCTGGGCTGAATATTATATATTAATACAGATATTAATTTAGCACCATGGCTCAAATTGCCTGGTGGTAGACTATAAGGGGGAAAGTTTTTATAATAATCATCTATCCTGGTGGGTGAAAATTGCTCACTCCTTACAGGGAATGAATTCTTTCTGCACTTGACCTGACGTGATAACAGTGTCGCATTCATGTTAAGTTAACACACATTCCCTGAAAAGTGATCAGTTCAATCAGTTGTTTCATTAAACAATCCCAAATGACTGGGTTTTACTCCACTGAATTGTTCAATCCAACTAGTGGTGTTGGAATTATGTCAATTTAGGATGACTCTTCACCTATGCAGAGGGTTATATCTGAGGATTTCAGGTGGAAAAAACACTGGTGAATGAAAACCAACATTTGAAACATAAATGATCCAGATTGGTTACTACCTGATTTTGCTAGTTTTTTCTCAGTGTTCCAGTTTATTTTATAATATACACAGCCTACTTCAACCATGTTAATAATAAGAGATGATATAAGGAAAATTTAGGACCAATACCTACCTTTTAACACCAGTTTAATACTTGCTCTCATGGTGCTTACAGACCAACTTTAGAGAAGTAAACAGGCAATTTTTTTTATAGTAAAATGTGTTAAGGGAAGTCCAGAATGCTGTGAGAGTATTTAGGAAGGGGATATCTAACTTGAAACTGGGAATGCAAGAGGGTTTCCTAGAAGAAGGGACTTGAGAATGGAAAGATGATTAAGATTTAGCCAGACCAAGGGGAGTGGCAAGAGTGATGGTAGTAGACAGAATAACATGCACAGCTGAAAGGGAACCTATTTTTAGTAAACTATAAATAGTTCAACATGACTGGAGCATATAATGTGAGGAACACAATATGAGTTTGGAGAAGTATGGAGAGACCATAATCATGAAGGATCGTTTATGCTAGGTTTAGGTGTTTGGAGGTTATCCCAATGGCAACATCCAGTTATTGAAAGATTTTATAGGGAACAGGATGTAGTGTGATCAGAATTTTAGTAAAATCACTTTGGAAAGACAGTTGGAGACTATTGTAGAAACAGTGGAAATAGAGAATAGTAACTTGAAATAGGCAATGGCAGTGGTGATAGACAGTAGCTTAGAGAACTTCGTTAAGAGGTAAAATCAGTTGGCCTGGTGATTAGCTATGAGAGAACGAAAACACAGAGTTAAAGATGTTTCCCAAGAATCTGACTTGAACAACTGGTTGGTGACATTTAGAGAAGCTGGGAACTGAAGAGGAAGAGCAGGTTTGGAATGGAAGACTATGAATTCACTTTTTTTTTTTTAATAGTAATCTTTTATTTATTTATTTATATTTATTTATATTTTATTTTTGGCTGTGTTGGGTCTTCGTTTCTGTGTGAGGGCTTTCTCTAGTCGCGGCGAGTGGGGGCCACTCTTCATCGCGGTGCGCGGGCCTCTCACTGTCGCGGCCTCCCCTGTTGCGGAGCACAGGCTCCAGACGCGCAGGCTCAGCAGTTGTGGCTCACGGGCCCAGCCGCTCCGCGGCATGTGGGATCCTCCCAGACCAGGGCTCGAACCCGTGTCCCCCGCATTGGCAGGCAGACTCTCAACCACTGCGCCACCAGGGAAGCCCTGAATTCACTTTTGAACCTGACAAATCTGAGTTGGTTGTGGAAATTACAAACTGAGATAGTCAACAAATAATTAGATATACAGGAAAGACATTTGGTAATAAGGGTATACATTTAGAAGTTTATAGATGTAATAGGAACCATCAAAGCACATAGATTCATATACTTGAGAGGATGTAGAGTGAAAAAAAATTCCAAGCATGATCCTTGTAGAACAGACACCTTCAGGGACAGGCAGAGGAAGAGGATGCTACAAAAGGTATTGAGAAGAAGTAATCAGAGGAAGAAGGAAAACTGGAAGGGTGTGTCATAATGGAAGCTAAGGGAAGAGTGTTGAGAGGAAGGAGTGATCAGCTGCCACAGATACTGCTGAGAGCCCAAGTCAGACTGAAGTTTGTTGTGTTTAGCAACAAGGAAGTTGTCGGTGATCTGCTGAGAGCAGTTTTTACAGGAACAGTAGAGTCACAAACAAATTGAAGTGGTTAGGGAATGAGTCAGAGTTGAACAAATGGAGATTGTGAGTCTGGGCAGATCTTTAAGTGATTTGGCTTTGAAGGAGAAAAATGAATGTGACGCTGAAGGAGGTTATTTATTTGTTTTTAAAGGATGGCCTAGTCTTGATGGGAAGGAGCTAGCAGAAGAAGAGTTTGAAGAATCGTGAGTGATAGGAGATGGGTGAAAGGCTGAGATTCCAAAGAAGTCTGGAGGAATTGGGATTCAGAACATAGAGGAAGGGTTATCCTTAGACAGGAGAAACTGGAGGGAAGAATTATGAAGTTTTGAGCTCTGTGATGGAAAGTTGAGGGATTTCCCATCTGATGGGTTTTATTATCTTTATGAAGTAGGATAAGTGGTCATCGACTGAGTATGAAAAGTGGTTTGAAGTTGGAAGTTTGAGGAAAGTAGAGGTTTGTAATAGATGTTCTTACACTGTAGCCCAGAAGGAGAAAACAAAATAATGAAAAAAAAATGCTGCCAATTAAACTGTAAGATGTCCTCAGGTTTTAGAGATGCTAAAATACAAAACGGACATCTTAAGAACTAATGAAGCAAGTTCTTGGTAAGATGCAAAGAGAGTAAAGAGAATTCATCCACATTAACACAAACAGAAGATATGAACAGAAGTTCTGATGTTAATTAACATGAAAAGAGACAACGTGGCAGTTATGTAAGCATAACATAGCAAATAAGTCAATAAATTATAAGTAAGATATATAGGATAACAAGACTGAGGAATAACCTAGTCCAGAAAATATATAATTAGAGGGAACAGAAAAAAATTTTCCATGAGTGTTTTGCATATAGAAGGATTTAATAAGAACATGACATACATATAATAAACTTTCAAATAGAAGAATAAAATGAAAAGGGAGGTCACAGAGCTAAAAAAACAGAGGACAAACACTATATAGAGCTGATTTATCTGGTAGAGTAATGGACAGCTTTGACATGGCTTAAAACTGAGTTATTGATGTGAAGGAAAGGCTTAATAGAATCAAAGCAAAAAATACATTAAAATAATTAGACAGAAGATAATATAGAGGAGACAAAGCTGATATAGCGGAAAGATAATTGGAATCCCTAAAGTAGAAAACCCAACAAATAGCCCAGAAAATATTATTTGATATTATGTATTCATAAATATAATATAAAAATATGTAATATACACAGAGTATATATAGAATATATATATTCCATATAGTAAGATTTAATGTCAGAAGACAATGGCAGGAAGAGAACACAATCCAAGAATGTAATACCCAGCCAAATTGCCATTCATGTATAAAGGTAACAGGAAGTTATTCCTAAACATTCAAGAACTCAGTGAATCCAGAACATATGAAGCCTCTCTGAAAAAAAGAAAGACTGATGAAATACTGATAATCAAAGAATAAATTAAAAATTTAGAACTCAGGAATGGAAAAGATAAGGTAAAAGAACAGGCAGTGATTGTCGGATCCATTTATATATCAATCTAAGATTTAACAACTGGAGGAATTATAGCTGTCTAAGCTAATGTAAATATTATAAACCCTGAGAGTATAAAAGTAATAACTAACTAAAATGAAGCTGTGGAAAGTGAAACTTACTAATTTTCTTTTCTTGCTTAGGAAGGAGTCAGTTTATACTGTCTATATTAAACATATAGTTTAATCATCATTTAATAATTTAAGCTGTTTGTATTTTATAATTTTTTTATAACCTTAGAGAGGTATTTGGGGAAATAATAGATTTTACTGTGATAAAAAACATTTAGCTGAAGTTCAGCAATTTTTTTAGTGCACTTCCATTTCTTTTTCTTCTTTTAAAATCAGTGGCGGTTGTATTTAATGCTTCTTTATGAAAATGTAACATGTATACTGTAATTCTATTTTAATAAATTCTAATTGATCTGCTTATATACCTATCATTTATCTATCTAATTTACATGTCTATGTGTGTTTATGCATATAGACATACCTAGGATAATGGTCACCTAATGAAAAAAATTGTTATTTGTGGATTTGGGGATGATTATTTCACTTTTTTCTTTATACTTTTTTGTGTTATATAAATATCTTTAATAAGCATTACTTTAAAATTGCCATATGCTCATTTTGAAAAATTAAGAATTTACAGAAAAGTACAATAAAGAAAAAAATCTTATAATTTTACGTCCCAGAAATTATTATTATTTTGTTACATGTCATTCCAGACTTTTTCCTGAATATAAACACATGGTCATTCACATACATATACATTTTTTTTTTGGCTGCACCACATGGCATGCGGGATCTTAGTTCCCCGACCAGGGATCGAACCTGTGCCCCCTGCAGTGGAAGCACAGAGTCTTAACCACTGGACCGCCAGTGAGGTCCCTATTTTTTAACAAATTGAGATCCTCTTGTTCACACTATTTTTTTTTTAATTTATTAATTAATTTATTTTTAGCTGTGTTGGGTCTTTGTTTCTGTGCGAGGGCTTTCTCTAGTTGCGGCAAGTGGGGGCCACTCTTCATCGCGGTGCGTGGGCCTCTCACTATCGCGGCCTCTCTTGTTGCGGAGCACAGGCTCCAGACGCGCAGGCTCAGTAGTTGTGGCTCACGGGCCTAGTTGCTCCGTGGCATGTGGGATCTTCCCAGACCAGGGCTCGAACCCGTGTCCCCTGCATTGGCAGGCAGATTCTCAACCACTGCGCCACCAGGGAAGCCCCACACTATTTTTTAATGAGCTCATTTAGTATATTGTGGACATCTTTTAACATCAATAAATGTAGGGTCACACTGTTATTTTAAGTAAAATTTTTTTGTATGTTTATTCCATAATTTATTTTACCAGTCTCCTAAGGAGAGACATTTAGAATGTTCAATAGTTTTCATTATTATAAAAGCAATCCTAAAACAAACAAACAAACAAACAAACAAAAGCAATCCTAGGGAACAGCTGCACTCACATATATTTGCACACTTATTTAATTATTTATTAAGGTAAGTTCCTAAAAGTAGAATTTCTGGGTTTAAATCTGTAGTTATTTTTTGCAGGGGGGAGAAGCAAATTGTTTGTGTGTGTGTGTGTGTGTGTAACCATGCATCAGGCAGTATGTTGCACATTCTTTTCCACCAAAGAGAAGGAGTGAGCCTGCATTTCTTGGGGTCTGAGCGTATGTCTTCAAATGTCCAGCGGCAAGTGTGAGTCGTCTTTGATTTTCATATTTTATCTTAAAAATTCATACTGATTTTCGCACTCTATTTTTAAAAAATATAAATGTCATGTCTTATACCTCCAGATCTTTGAGTAAATTTGATGGTCCACGAAAGTGTGTCAAGAATATCTTGTTGCATAGAAAGCCCAGAGACAAACCCACGCACATATGGTCACCTTATTTTTGATAAAGGAGGCAAGAATATGCAATGGAGAAACGACAGCCTCTTCAATAAGTGGTGCTGGGAAAACTGGACAGCTACATGTAAAAGAATGACATTAGAACACTCCCTAGCACCATACACAAAAATAAACTCAAGATGGATTGAAGACCTAAATGTAAGGCCAGACACTATAAAACTCTTAGAGGAAAAAAAAAAAAAAAAAAAAAAACTCTTAGAGGAAAACATAGGCAGAACACTCTATGACATAAATCGCAGCAAGATCCTTTTTGACCCACCTCCTAGAGAAATGGAAATAAAAACAAAAATATACAAATGGGACCTAATGAAACTTAAAAGCTTTTGCACAACAAAGGAAACCATAAACAATACGAAAAGACAACCCTCAGAATGGGGGAAAATATTTGCAAATGAAGCAACTGACAAAGGATTAATCTCCAAAATTTACAGGCAGCTCGTGCAGCTCAATATCAAAAAAACAAACAACCCAATCAAAAAATGGGCAGAAGACCTAAAGAGACATTTCTCCAAAGAAGATATACAGATTGCCAACAAACACATGAAAGAATGCTCAACATCATTAATCATTAGAGAAATGCAAATCAAAACTACAATGAGATATCACCTCACACAGGTCAGAATGGCCATCATCAAAAAATCTACAAACAATAAATGCTGGAGAGGGTGTGGAGAAAAGGGAACCCTCTTGCACTGTTGGTGGGAATGTAAATTGATATAGCCATTATGGAGAACAGTATGGTGGTCCCTTAAAAAACTAAAAATAGAACTACCATACGACCCAGCAATCCCACTACTGGGCATATACCCTGAGAAAACCATAATTCAAAAAGAGTCATGTACCAAAATGTTCATTGCAGCTCTATTTACAATAGCCAGGACATGGAAGCAACCTAAGTGTCCATCAACAGATGAATGGATAAAGAAGATGTGGCACAGATATACAATGGAATATTACTCCGCCATAAAAAGAAACGAAATTGAGTTATTTGTAGTGAGGTGGATGGACCTAGAGTCTGTCATACAGAGTGAAGTAAGTCAGATGGAGAAAAACAAATACTGTATGCTAACACATGTATATGGAATCTAAAAAAAAAAAAAAAAAGGTCATGAAGAACCTAGGGGCAGGACAGGAATAAAGACGCAGACCTACTGGAGAATGGACTTGAGGACACGGGGAGGGAGAAGGGTAAGCTGGGACAAAGTGAGAGAGTGGCATGTACATATATATACACTACCAAATGTAAAACCGATAGCTAGTGGGAAGCAGCCGCATAGCACAGGGAGATCAACTCCGTGCTTTGGTGCTTTGTGACCACCTAGAGGGGTGAGATAGGGAGGGTAGGAGGGAGGGAGACGCAAGAGGGAAGAGATATGGAGTATATGTATATGTATAGCTGATTCACTTTGTTATAAAGCAGAAACTAACACACCATTGTAAAGCAATTATACTCCAATAAAGATGTTTAAAAAAAAAAAGTTATCTTCTTGCTTGTGTAGCCCCCATTACACTGCCCTATTCTTTGTTTGAAAAGCACATAGAAGGGATAAATCAACAAAAGCTAATTGTTAATTAAGGAACAACCATCAATTAAACATTTTGTTAGGTTACTGTGAGGCATTACAATAAAGTTGAGAATATAGTCCCTGCCTTTGAATAGCCCCCAATTTATTTGTTTTCCTTTAACAAGTCATCAAAGAATTATGGGCTAAGAAGTTCTACGATGAATTTTCTCGACAGCATGGGAAGTCCCTACTAGCGTTTACTGCACACTTCCAGAGACTTGCTAATGTGTTTGTTTTAGATTCCAAGGCATCATCCTCATCTGTAGCATTCTAGAGTCTTGGGGAGGGGATCAGGTACCCTGCTGTCACAGGAGACAGTGTAATGAAGATAGTTTTTAGGCTTTCACATTTGGGACCAGTACAGTATAGAAAAATGTAATTGAACTAGATCCTACATTAATGATGACATCCAATTCAGTAAACCTTTTGATATACATGATCTTAAACACTTAAAGTTAAGGAGGGTGAGGAAAATGTCAATAGGAAGGGCTCTAGGGATATGAAGGTAACCTTCAGAACCCATTCTGTCTGTTGCTGTTTAACTTCTGTGTTTCCATCCCCTTTTCCTTACAGTGACCCTGATGATGCCGAAGAGTCCCAAGAACAAATAAATAGATGTATGCCCCAGATAACGAATCAAAGGCTTTAACTTTTATTTAGTATTCTGCACTTACTAAAGGAACTAAGACATGATCTTTAGTTTTAAGAAGACCTTTAACATCAAGGATTGTTATAGAAAGTGTTTGCTTGTGAACCTTGAGCAAAATCAGAGGCTTTTTCATCTTCTGAGCTGGGTCTCTCTGTAACTTAGTCCCAAGTTTTCCCATTGCATGCCTTGGTCTGACCGTCAAGGGTCGCTGGCAGGGAGGGTGCCCCGTGTCTGTCCTTTTCTGTCCCAACCCCATCCTGGGATCAAAAGGATCCCTTGATCTCCCTTAGCTCCCTTGCTTAATGGGCTTCTATGTTCTCCCAGGACAATTCTGTTGTTTCTTCTGACCCAGACACACTTCATTCCTCGGGAAGGAGGCACCTGTCCTCTTGCTCTGGGTAGAACCAGATGTCCTGATTCTGAAATATTTTTGCCCAGGTTATTATCCAAGACTGAGCTGAAGATCTGGTAGGGCAAAGGGCAAGATGCAGTCACACTGATGTGGAAGAAGTTATGCTGCCTTTGATTTTATTTATTTATTTGAATAGAATTGAATTCATCATAGTCCTTGGTTTATAAAATACTGTCATTGTTTCATAAATGGCTCTTTAATTTATTTTAATTGTCTATTTATGCTTTTTATAGTATAATGGACAATGAATCCACTACCCACTCAAGAACTAATACGTTCCCAATCAATTATCTCCCTCTGTATTTCTTTTCTGCTTATTTATTTCTTAATTTCTCCTTTTATTTATAACA
The DNA here is from genome assembly GCF_965194825.1 of Balaenoptera physalus. Classification (NCBI taxonomy): domain Eukaryota; kingdom Metazoa; phylum Chordata; class Mammalia; order Artiodactyla; family Balaenopteridae; genus Balaenoptera; species Balaenoptera physalus. Next base: position 57,406,954 of record NC_138897.1, read on the forward strand.
ATGAGACCTTTGCCAGTTATGAGGTGAAGCGGATGTCTTTACTTAAATATAATCTAGTTCATAAAAAAATATTCCTCCAGGCGCCAAACTTCCTGGTGTAGCCATTCATGAAGAGAGTTTCATGAGTTATATAATGGAGATCTAAAGACCTGGTGTGGAAATTCCACCAGGCAGAGGTGGGGCTAAGATTTGGAACAGTTATTATTTTGACCTTACTTAGTAGGGGCACATCAGTGTGGTATTAAAAGGATGCTGCCTGACATGGTGCCAGCATCCACAAAGGACAAAGACAGTAAAAGATGGTGTGTGTGTTTAATTGTACAAATAAGCAAATTATTTAAGGGTGAGAGATGTTTTAACATTTACAAATTAGAACTATTTTCTCCTTTAATCCAGTTCAGAGGAAGTATGATTCACGCGAATCTTCCTTTATGTTTCATATTGGCACTGGTTTATATGCTAGTTGGTAAGCTGCTAGTCTTTGAACAATCAACTCAGATCAGACTTTCTTTTTTCTTAAAGTTTCTGACCATATTAGACAGATTGGTAAAGGAGCCTTTTAGTTTAGTGATTTAGTTGTTTGTTGGTCTGGACTATCAGAGGAATTTTCTTCCCCTGCAGCTGGCTGTAGTCTTAAATTCTTGCCTAAACATGCCTGGATCTGGAATGAAAATTCTGCCTTGCTCTACAAAGCATTTCTCCATATTGTCACTCCTCTGGGACTGGTGACTTTGTAGTTTAGAAGATTTCACTCAGGCTCAGCTTTTTTTAAAGTTAAAAATTATATGACAGTTTCTGCAGAATTATAGCTGAATTCTGTCCTAAGCAAAGTAGGTAATTATAAATAATTTTGGGAAGGAAAAGGCCCATGATCATTCTTAACCTAAAGCATTATTTTCCCTTTATATTTTCAAGAAGTAAAGGCCCATGATTATTCTTAACCTAAAGCGTTATTTTCCCTTTATATTTTCAAGAAGTACAGTTGTTAATAATTGAGAATTACTCCTTTGGATTTACACATATAAAAACAGTTATTCAAAATGAGAGGTTAGTTAGCCTTTTTCCTCACTGGAAAAAGTGTCCCAGCTCAGATCAGGCCATTAGCACCACCTAGTGTATCACACACGCACAGAAACACAAAGTCAAACTCCAGGACAAAACATCCAAAAAAGTTTTTTAGATCTTTGGGAAAATTATAGGTAGGGCCATCTGGGACAAACTCCTTTGTGGCTCATACTTTCAGCTTTAATATTTTTTATAAAGTTGAAAACAGGGAACCTAAGAGAATATGTCAGATTATGTGGAAAGAAATAGGTAGGGAGACTGGGGAAGGGAATTAGCATTTGCTGAACGCCTACTGTGTACCTGGCTGTGTGCTTTGCTTATGTTCTCTTGAAGTAGTGAGTGGAGTTGTGGTTTTTCTCTCACTAAATCTTTGGTGCAAATGAATGATACAACGGGTTGATGTTACTACCTGACTCCAGGTCTTTTCCAGAACCTGGGAAGTCACTGTTGGGAGACAATTTTGCATGGGTCTCTTGCACATCTAGTGAAAGAGGCACTGACAGTCTTTTGTTCCAGATTATGTTTTCAACGGTGTTTTATAGTGAACAGTCTTGGAAAATAGAAATAGTGTCTCCCTTCAGAGCAGAGGTTTGCTTTTGTCCAGTATAATAATGTCTCCTCCTGGAGCAAAGGTTGGGCAGGTTTGCTTGCAGCCATTATGAGATTTGGGTCTCCTAAACCTGGGGTCCCTCATCTGTGATGCAAACCCATGGTATGTACAGCGTCCACCTGGGCATCCCCCTGCCCCTGTGCCACTGTGGGACCCGGGGGGCGAGGGAAACTGATACAAATATGAAGCTCATGCTGCTGCTGTGGCTTGAGTGCTAAAGTCCTTTTCTCTGATCCAGGAATCTTGTATCTTCTAGCAGCACCCGTGAAACTGGCAGGCTAACTGGTTAGCATGCAAGCAGGGTAAAATCTCAGACCCTTTGTAGTTCTCGACCGTCACCACGCCGAGTGAGTGCCTAATTGGTAGATACCTGGTTCCTACAGTCGTGTAGTTCCTGCCCTCCCCACCCCCCAGAAGGAGGGATCCCAGTTCATCATGCTCTTGCTCTGACTACAGTCTTGCCCCATTTTAGGAAAAATCAGGTGTTATGGATAATCCAAATATTAAAACTAAAACCAGCAGATGATTAGGTACATAATATATAACATTTGTATTACACTTCACAGAGCACATATATAATTATATAACATTGGAATTGCAGGAACTGGTTTTTTTAAATAGGTTTAATACAGTCTTAGTTAACTGTTTATAGCATGATGAATTTCCAGGACTCACTAGAATTGTTTATTATGTTTATCATCAAAAAAAAACAACCCAGAGGTTTGAAGGCATTTCTGCTGAGCCAGGTTTTTCTAAAGATATAATTTTTCTTATTCCTGGAAACTTGAAAACCGCTCTCTAACTTTAGAATTACAGTGTAGGAGTGGGTTCATTTTGTGTGTGTGTGAGTGTGTGTGTGTGTATGTTTGTTAAAATGCAAATTATCCAGTTTCTAATTCACCGGATCTGGGCTGGGATTCAGGATTCTACATTTTCAAAATGTAACCTTGGGGTAGGTTCTGATGTTGGTGTCTCAGGAACCACATTCTGAGAACCGTCTTGAAACAGTTTATATGTGTGTATATATATATATATATATATATATATATACTGTTTCCATATGCATATAAGTTTATATATATGTTTATAAAAATAAAAGTTTATATATAAACTTTTATTTCATATATATATGAAATAAAAGACTCCTCAAGTAAATGAATGACTTAAGATATGCAAATGATTTTTGCAACTGTGACCTCTGATAATAAGAATGAGTTATTTTTTCATAGGTTGCTGATGGCCTTTGTCGTAAGAATAAGTGAGTGCCGCCTGGGTGTAGGACTGCTTGTGATTTCCAGTGCACAGGATAGTAAACAGTGGCTGAAGCAGTTATATTTTCTTTTTGTTTAATCAGGAAATACTAGGGGCAGCAATATGGTTTATATCTTGAGATGGTTTCATTTTCATATCCATTGCCTTCCCTTCCTCATTGTTTCCAATTCTTGTAATTGGAGTTTTATGAATAGGGATTGAAATCCTAAAGGACATGGCTTCAATCTTTCTTTTTTTTCTTTTTTTGTAAAAGCCTGTTGTTTTATTTTATTTTTAAATTTTAATTTTATTGGAGTATAGTTGATTTACAATGTTGTGTTAGTTTCAGGTGTATGGCTTCAATCTTTCTTTACCTTTCTTAAAAACATTTCACTGGGCGCTCATGAAAATCCATAGTGGAGGTAAAAGATTCATTTTATCCTCATTTTACAGATGTAAAAACTCTCAGGCAAAGACGTTAAATGAATTCTGAGAATAACACACGTAAGAAATGATTGAACTAATGCTTGAATCTCGATTTTCTGACTCCTACCCTTCACTCTTTCCTATACACACAACCACCTCCTATATGAGCTCTACAGGGATCCTATTACATTTTGGATATAATTTGATTTTGACAAAATGTAATTTATATGTACATTTCCAGGACAAAGAATCTCCTATTGTCTAAGCATGGTACACCTGTGCAGCAAAGAAAAAACAGTGACATCCTTATGATATAAAAAATACCCCAGAGGAAAAGACAGGGTTCTGTTTTCAAAATGAAGTGGTGTCTGCAATAAACAGAACCAAGCCTAATTACAGAACATCATGCTCTGTCCCCAAGACGTGCACATTGAATTATCTTACCAGTCTTCAAAATGCCCCGTGAGAGAGAGGAATGGAAAAGGCAGTGCAGAACAGGCTCAGATTGTGGACAGACTGCCATGTTAATTCTGAAGGGGACTTGGGGACCACACCTTGATTTTTTGTTCCCAAGTACCATGCCAACCATTGCTCTGGGCTTCCTGACTTTCCCAGAGACTTCTCTAGATTTTGTATTTTCCAGGGCACCCAGACCCTGTCTGGCTTTCAATAAATGTTTGGTAACAACAATAACACAGAAGTGACTGTTTATTCAGATGGAAATTAGCATGGATGAGATAACATTCTGGATTTCTGTTTCCCACTCCTACGATTGTGAGTTTAAGCAGCAAGAGAGAGAATGGATTTAATACACATTTCTATCGCTGGTAGAGATTGGCAATACTTACCTTGGAATAGGTTCTTTATTGTTTTCAAAATGCTCTCATGTGTATTAGCCCCCTTAACCAAACACCTATGAATTGAGCAGCACAGACATCTATTTCATTTTATAATGGAGTTCAAAGAGATTAATTGACTTGCCTACTGTTGCAGTAATTGAGCTTGTCTGATTTTGAACCTGGTGCTTGACTCATTTTAAATTTTTTATTCACTTAACCACAAAGTCTGAGATTCTCCTCTAGCCAGAAAGTGGGCATCACCTTAGAACCCTGTACTCTACAGCGTGGTGCAGTGGCCAGAATGTCCTGAGTCTGATTCCAGGTTCTGCCTACCACCTGCCTTGGTCAAGTTGTTTAACCTACCTAAGTCTCAATTTCCATATTAGTCAGAACTAGCTTGGAGCCTGGGAGGGATTCACTATTGATATAATTGGAAAGGCAGGTGTGTAACAGAGAACAACGGGAACCAAGGTCTTATTGGATTGGGGCTCCTCTCTTTGCTTCTTACGGACCCCTGTTTGATTCCCTCCCACTGCAGTTCTGCCTCTCTGTGCTATATGCCAGTAATTAAGGTACTGACATGTGTGCCATTTTGCTATGTGCCCTTTACCCCAGTTAGAATTCAGAGAAACCTGGGTAAAAGTTTCCTTCTTCTGGTCATGTCACCCTAAGACAGTGGCCAGAAATGTAAGCTACTGTAATGACCCACCTTGGGTGACTGGTCTTGGAGGGCACAGGGCTCTACATTGACTCTACTTGAATCACATGCCTGGGGTGGGGAGAAGCAGTTTCCTAAAAGAAGGGGGAGGCTGTTACTAGATGAAGAGGGAAGGGGTTCTGGCAGATAAAAATCAATAGATGTGCACTATGGGCTTTCAATATCAAGTAGGAATGCTAATGCTGACTTTTCTAGATACTTTGGTGAGGATTATGGATGCACTGAAAACTACTAAATCTATATCTTCAATCCTGATACCTTACTGACGTTCTCATCCTTTCTGTCTAAAAGATCAATGTCAAAAATCCTTCATATGGCACCAAGACGCCTTTGTTATTTGCCCTTTGGCTTGCCTCTTGAGCCTCATATTTTTCTGGTCCTTTCTGGAACTCCATATTCTGATCTTATTGAACCTCTTGAAACAACATGCTCTCTCATCTCCAGATCTCAAAATGTGCCAGCATGCAATCGGTTACTCTTGAATATATATATATATATATATATTTTTTTTTTTTTTAAATTAAATATTTTATCTTCTATTCTATTCTATTCTATTCTATTCTATTCTATTCTATTCTATTCTATTCTACTCTATTCTATTCTATTTTTGGCTGCATTGGGTCTTCATTGCTGTGCACAGGTGGGCTTTCTCTAGTTGCAGCGAGTGGGGGCTACTCTTCTTTGCCATGTATGGGCTTCTTATTGTGGTGGCTTCTCTTATTGCGGAGCACAGGCTGTAGGCACGCGGGCTTCAGTAGTTGCAGCACGTGGGCTCAGTTGTTGCAGCACATGGGCCCTAGAGCACACGGGCTTCAGTGGTTGCCGTGCGTGAGCTCAGTAGTTGTGGCATGTGGCTCTAGGGCGTGCAGGTTTCAGTAGTTGTGGTGCGTGGGCTCAGTAGTTGTGGCTTGTGGGCTCAGTAGTTGTGACGCACAGGCTTAGTTGCTCCACAGCATGTGGGATCTTCCCGGGCCAGGGATCAAACCCGTGTCCCCTGCATTGGCAGGCGGATTCTTAACCACTGTGCCACCAGGGAAGTCCTTGAATATATTCTGAATTTATTAATCAGCTAATCAATTAATCAGTAGTAGTGTCTGGCCCATAACAGGTGCTCACTGTATAGAAGGTATTATTTTCCATTTTGTCTGTAAGCTGCCAACCATACTGTTACATTCATCTCGGTCCAACCAAAGGCCAGAATCCTTTTGTGATGAAACACTTATTCTCAAAGGTAGAGGTCATCCTGGGTAGGCAGTGGGTTGTTGGGATTGGCATGATCTATGGTTAGTGGTCATAACTGGCCATGGGCATAGAATTAAGGGAGAATTAGGACACCTGGAGGGTGCCTCAATGTTGTTGTAATCTCTTCTCTATCTCTAGAAACAGGGCATATGTCACCAAGGAGTGGGGAGAGCTACTGTAGTCTTCTTTCCTTAGGGTTAGACAGACACATTTATTAGGCAAATTAACTGTTACCTTGGTAGGCAGAGTCTCTAGCTCTGGAGTTGAAGGAAGGGAATGTGGCTTTTTGTTGGAGAAAAAGGTCAGACACATGTTAGCATGGCCTTATTAGCAGAGGGCAAGGGAAGAATGATCAGAGAAGGATGAGCTGAGGGAAGCCAGGTGGGATGTGAAGGGCTGCATCAGAGAGGCCTGGCCAGGGAGGTGCAGTCTCAGCACTGAGAGGAGGGTGTGAGACACCTGCTAGGTTGGGTGCAGGGTTGGGGGTGTGGGGAGCATCATGATGACTGTGCAAGAGCACTGAATCAGGAGGCTTGTGTTCCAGGCCTGGATCTACCTTCAACTTCTAGCTGTGTTCCTTTGGTGAGGTCACATGTTTCTCTGAGCTTTGTCCAGGGCACATTGGGGAAATGACTGTATTAAGTCAGATTCATTTCAGTAAAGTATAACATGATTTTTAAAGCTATAACATACAGCTGTATAGTTAGCACTTACAAATTAAAAGTATTATTATTGAGCTTTCCAGAATTCATTCTTGTGGGACTTTATCTTACAACTTTGCCATTAGGAAGCATAAATATACTCTGAAATAAATCTATTTTGTCATTTAAAAAGTCATTAAAAAGTTGATTTCAAAGAAATTAGATCATTTTATCATGTCTAATTTCCATTTTTTATAAAGAAATGCACAGTAAGCTTTACATTTTTATTATCTTGTAAAAGACTTTCTAAAAGAATTCTGTATATTAGACATTTTAGTTTTCTGACCTAAGTATAATTATTTGGGGGATCAAGTCTAAAATACTTTTAAAAGGAAACTTTTAGAAAGTCTTTTTAAAAGATAATACCAAAAAATTAAAGCTCATTGCTTATTATTTCCTACAAGATTGGATTTCTTAATGAAGAGAGGAAGGTGAGTGTGATGAAATGAGCAAATTTTTTCTTAGAAAGAAAAAGTCACAAGAACCTCCTTCTGTAAGACAGGGGCCTCCATCTCACAACTAAATCTATTTTTAAAATTTCTAATTGGCAAAGTACTGAGCTAAATCCCCACAAGATCTGATTACAGAAAGTTCTTGGACAAATGCTTATCTCTAATTAATAGTATTTTCATCCACGCTAACTATGTGGTTGTATGACATAGCTTTGCAAATTGTATCATATCCTGGTAAAACCGAACTGATTTAATACAATGATTTCCCCAATGAATTTGGGGATAGTCCCAAAGATAGGATCCAGAATTTACTGATGTTATTTGGGAAAATGGTTTTTACGGTCAATCCAGGGATATGTCATCAGATTTCTTGTACAGATTTTGTTCCTGAGAGATGGAAAACGATCCCTTTCTGTGATTAACCTTTGGCTCTAAAAGTTCTTACAATTCTGTGTCTGTTCATGGACAAAACAAAGGGGTGAGGTGTCAGAGTCTCTGCAGTCATTCTGATCACCTCTGCTCCTCTAGGACCAAAACAGATGTAGCTAAGTTCACATTTTATGTTGGTTTGTTTTTCCTCCTTAAGTTTCTGTTTTACTGAAACAGGTCATTTTATGTCCACTGGAACCAAAGATGAATTCCCACTCATATGACTGCTGGCCAGCTTCACAGGGCCCATGTTCTCAGAACTCTCTGGGTACCCAGTGCCGAGGTCCATGGCAGTGCCCTGGCTGTCCCAGCAAGCCCAGTGTTTCCATCTGCAGCAACATCTACGGTCATCTGAGCTGGGTGAGCATTTTGCATTACAAACCACGACTGAAGAGGATCTCACTAAGCAGTCCCATCCTGTTCTTCATCTTTCACTGGTTCCCTCAGCTGATTAGAGCCCAAGGAAAAGAATGCTAAGACCCTGGCTTCTTTCCCACTACGGACTTGCAAGCCTGCATTCCCAACCCCAGTCACTGCTTCCCCATACCAGTCTGCTGTAACTAGTAGTAAGGGAAAAGCACTCCTCTGTTATGACCCTGCTTTTACCCCAACCTCCAAGACCCCAAATTCCTGGATATTAAAATAAGGTGGGATTTAAAGTCATTAAAAAAAAATAAGTTTACAGCCAAGCCATGCAAAAGTGTTTGTTCCCTCATGCGTGGTAACCTGAAGCCTAATTTTATTTTATTTTCAAGATCTGGTTTGGGGGTTTAATGTGGGAAATTAGGTAATCATGAATGGAAAGCAATTGTGCAACCACATATGTCTGATTTATTCTAAAAGAATGATGAAGAGAAAAATCCCAGCAGCACTTTATAGTTATACTGGTACATTCCTTAATAGCTGTTTGTCAAGAAGTCTTTTCTAGTTTTGAATCTCCCTTTGCAGATAAAAGGTGATGTATACACACTTCCTAGAATCTGATATGTAAACTACATTAACAACATGTTCTATTCAGAGATGGTTTTTATTTTTTTTATTTTTTATTTTTTTATTAATTTATTTTATTTTATTTATTTTTGGCTGTGTTGGGTCTTCGTTGCTGCACGCAGGCTTTCTCTAGTTGTGGCGAGCAGGGGCTACTCTTCACTGCGGTGCGCGGGCTTCTCATTGCGGTGGCTTCTCTCGTTGCGGAGCACGGGCTCTAGGCGCGAGGGCTTCAGTAGTTGTGGCACATGGGCTCAGTAGTTGTGGCTCATGAGCTCAAGAACGCAGGCTCAGTAGTCGTGGCGCACGGGCTTAGTTGCTCCGCGGCATGTGGGATCTTCCCGGACCAGGGCTCGAACCCGTGTCCCCTGCATTGGCAGGCGGATTCTTAACCACTGTGCCACCAGGGAAGTCCAGAGATGGTTTTCAGAACAGCCTTTGCATGCTTCTAATGACAGGTTTATTTCATTGTTAGATTTTTCCTATTATTAGAGACCCCTTTTAAAATATGAAATAATACCTGTGTCCCGGTAAAGTCTTCCTCTTTGTTGAGTGAATTAGCAAAAGAATCCTTCCAAAGAAGACTAAAACCATCGTCCACCAAATTCCATGGTGTGGCTCAGGGTCGGATTGCCTTTGGCTCCATCGGGGCATTTATAATCCCTGGAGGGATCTCTTGAAATTTAGTGAATGCCTCCTTGAGCTGACACGTTCCTTTGGCAGTGGGTGGGTGGGGTGGCAGTATTCCCATACAGTTTGTTCAGCTTGGACAGTGCCAGGAATCCAAAGGGCTTTACTTTACAAGGCAGACAAATAGCTCAGCTTTGCAGACCCCAGAGGATCAGGAGGAGAAAGTCACCTAAGGCCCAGAGGAAAAGCAGGACAGTTAAGGAGACCAGAATCCTTTTATCTCATTCCAGAACCATAAATCTCTTCTCCATCTTGGATTGCCTCTCTCTGTACCAACATGTGGTAGAGATTTTGACCAAAGTACTCATTAAACCTGAAGGAACCCCAAGGGGAAAGCACAGTCATGAGTCTCCCTCTGGTGGACGATTATAGTCATCCACATACAACTCTGCCAAATTAAGGGATGGGTTTCAGAAACAAATACACAAAGACTACATGGTGCACATAGTAAAACTATTTTAAGACACCATCACTGTTCATTACTATTCTTTTTTTTTTATTTAGCTGTTTTACAATGTTGTGTTAGTTTCTACTGTATGTGCATCACTATTTCCTTTTTTATAAATTTATTTTATTTATTTATTTTTTGCTGCATTGGGTCTTCATTGCTGTGCGCGGGCTTTCTCTAGTCGCAGCGAGCGGGGGCTACTCTTGGTTGTGGTGCACGTGCTTCTCATTGCAGTGGCTTCTCTTGTTGCGGAGCACGGGCTCTAGGCGCCTGGGCTTTAGTAGGTGTGGCATGCGGGCTCAGTAGTTGTGGCACATGGGCTTAGTTGCTCTGTGGCATGTGGGATCTTCCCAGACCAGGGCTTGAACCCATGTCCCCTGCATTGACAGGCAGATTCTTAACCACTGTGCAACCAGGGAAGTCCACATTACTATTTTCTACACAATAATTAAAATTCTTTTTTTATTTTTAATTATTTTTGGCTGCGTTGGGTCTTCGTTGCTGCGCGCCGGCTTTCTCTAGTTGCAGCGAGTGGGGGCTACTCTTTGTTGTGGTGCTCAAGCTTCTCATTGCAGTGGCTTCTCTTGTTGCGGAACATGGGCTCTAGGCGCAAGGGCTTCAGAAGTTGTGGCTCGCGGGCTCTAGAGCACAGGCTCAGTAGTTGTGACGCACAGGCTTAGTTGCCTCGCGACATCTGGGATCTTCCCGGATCCCCTGCAGGGCTTGAACCTGTGTCCCCTGCATTGGCAGGCGGATTCTTAACCACTGTGCCACCAGGGACGCCCTAATTAAAATTCTTTAATTACATACTCACCTCTATAATCTTCTGTTTTATTTCAAAGAATTTACCCTCACTTTGAAAGTCTAAATTAACAGCTCCTTGTAACTAAACACCTAAAGAGAGTCCCCCCACCCCATCCCCACCAGTAGATGAAAGAAATAAACAGTTTATCCATCTCTATTTCCGTTCGAACAGAGAAGACCCAAGCATCGGAGATTTAAATTCTGTCATTTGTAATTAACCACTGGGCAGGATTCCACTGGAAACTTCCCCCCTCACCTTTACCCTTAATTCAGAGGAGGTTTAACTTGGATGTTAGTGTTTATGCTGGCAGGTCTCCACAGGACAACTTCCAGGGAGCACTCACTCCAGTGACTTCCCCTGGGGCCCTATTCCCTTGGCAGCTGCACGGTCTTGGGCTCAGACACCCAGTCAGTGGCCCTCTGAATCACTTCCTTTGAAAGTGGACACTGAGGAACTGCCTCTCCCTTCTTCAGATCTGACTGTTGCTCATGTTCTTCTGGCATTAGGTCAATCTAGTTTTCCTCAAGCTCAGACCGCACTGGACACTGATATTTCAGCAACAACCCTTACTTCCCTCCCCATGAACCTTCTTCTCACTGCTGGATTCACAGGCTGGTGCTAATTTGTCTCCACATACTTTGCTCTTTTGACATTTGCAAGGTTAACAACAGTTCCAGTACTTTTTTGAAAAAAGTGATTTCCCTTAAACAGACCATCACTCTAGTCTACTTAGACTAGTACTGATCTCACCTGTAGTTTTAAATAAATGTTGTTTCCTGGTACTTAGTTCCCTGAGTAGAATCTGCTGCCATTAACATTTTTAATTTAATGTAATTTTTAAACTAACATGGGGAAAATTGACTTTTGCAGGAGAGTATACAGCTCTAAGAGTTTTAACGTGTATGAAATTTTGTAACAACAATCATAGTCAAGATACAGAACTGATCTATCACCCCAAATACTCCCTTATGCTGACACTTTGTTGTCATATCCTCCCCCACCCCTGGCTCCTGGCAACCACAGATCTGTTCTTAGTCCCTGTGGTTTTGCCTTTTCTACAATCTCATATAAATGGAAGCATACGGTATGTAACCTTTTGAGACTGACTTCTTTTACTGAGCATAATGTCTTTGATAGTCATTCATGTTGTGGTATGTATCTGTTATAGACTAAATGTTTGTGTCCTCTCAAAATTCATATGTTAAAGGCCTAACCCTTAATGTGATAGTATTTGGAGTTGGGACCTATGGGAGGTAATTAGGTTTAGATGAGGTCATGAGGGTGGAGCACCCATGATGGGACTAGTGCCCTTCCAAGAAGAGGAAGAGCCATCAGAGCCCCTCTCTCTGCCTCAGGAGGTGGTCCTTCACCAAGAACTGAATCTGTTAGCACCTTGACCTTCGATTTTCCAGCTTCCAGAACTGTGAGAAATAAATGTCTGTTATTTAAGCAACCCAGTCTGTGGTATTTCATTATAGCAGCCTGAGCTGACTCAGACAGTATCAATAATTGGTCCCTTTCTGTTGCTGACTAGTATTGCATTGGATGGGACTAGTATTCCATTGGATAGAGGCACCACAGCTTGTTTACCCATGTACCCATTGAAGTACATTTCAGTTGTTTGCAGATTTGGCTATTATGAATAGAGCTGCTATAAACATTTGTGTACAGGTATCGGGGTGAATATAATTTCTATTTGTCGAGGGTAAATAACTATGAATGGCATTGATGAGTCATATGATATGTATATGTTTAATTTGATAAGGACCTGCCAAACTGTTTTCTAGAGTGGCTGTTATAATTTTGAACTCCCACCAGTAACATAGGAGAGTGCCAGTTGTTCCATCCAGTACTTGGTATTGACATGATTTTTTTTTTTTATTATAGTAATCCTAGTAGGTGTGTAGTGATACCTTATCATGGTTTTAATTTGCATATCCCTAGCTAATGATGTTGAGCATCTTTTCATGTGTTTATTTGTCATTCTGTATCCTCTTGGCTGAAGTATCTGTTGAACTCTTTTGCCCATTTTTTAAAAATTGTTTTTTTTCAAAATTGTGGAGGTAAATTCATGTGCATGTATATATATAATTTACCATTTTAACCATTATTAAGTGCATGACTTGTTACATTCACAATATTGTACAACCATCACCACTACCTATTTCCAAAAATTTTTCATCACCCCAAACAGAAACTCTGTACCCTTTAAACTATAACTCCCATTCCCTCCCACTCCCAACCTCTGGTAACCTTTATTCTACTTTCTATCTCTATGAATTTGCCTATTTTAGGTACCTCATATAAGCAGAATCATGTAATATTTGTGGCTGGCTTATTTCACGAAGCATAATGTTTTCAAGGTTCATCCGTGTTGTAGCATGTATCAGAATTTAATTTCTTTTTAAGGCTGAATAATATTCCATTGTATGTATATACCACATTTTTGTTTATTCATTCATTTGATGGTCACTTGGGCTGTTTTCACCTTTTGGCTATTTTGAATAATGCTGCAATGAATATGGATGTACAAGTATTTGTTTGAGTTACTGCTTTTAGTTCTTTTGGCTATATACTTAGGAGTGAAATTGCTGGGTCATATGGTAATTCTATGTTTAGCTTTTTGAGGAGCTTTAGAGGAAAAGTTTTTAATTTTGATGAAGTTCAATTTTTTAATTTTTATAAATGAATTGTGTGTTCAGTGTCATGATTGAGAACTCTTTGCCTAACCCAAGGTAATCAAGATTTTCTCCTTTGTTTTATTCTAAATGTTTTATAGTTTTCTGTTTTACATTTATTTCTATGATCTAATTTTGATTTAATTTTTGTATGAAGTGTAGGGTTTAGGAAGGGGTTAATTTTTTTGCATATTGTTGTCCAAGTGTTGCACAACTATTTGTTGAAAAAACTATTCTTTCTCTGTTGGTGTTCTTTGTACCTTTTTCAAAAATCAATTGATTATATTTGCATGTGTCTATTTTGTTCCATTGATTTATGGCTGCATTCCTTCTTCATTAACATCTTGTCTTGATTACCATGTTTATTAGTAATTTTAAAATCAGTAGTGTGTGTTCTTCAACTTTGTTCTTGTTTTTTCAAAATTATTTTGGCTCTTATAGTTCCTTTGCCTCTTCATCTAAATTATGGAACCAGCTTGTATTTATCTACAAAAAATTCTGCTGGGATTTTGACTGTAATTGTATTAAATCTGTAGATCAGTTTGGGGAGAAGTTTAAGTACATTGAGTCTTCTAATTTGTGAACACCGTATGTGCCTCCATTTATTTAGGTCTTATTTCATTACCATTTTGTAGTTTTCAGCACACAGAACCTGCACATTCTTGTTAGGTTTACAACTTGGTATTTACTTCTTCTGGGGACATTCTAAGTGATATTGTTTTAAAATTTTTGGTTTTTAATTGTTTATTTCTAGTATTTAGAAATATGATTTTTTTGTGTGTGTTGATTTTGTGTCCTTCAAACTAGAGAGTGGAACACCATGGAAAGTAGCTGAGTTAAGACATCTTGCCAATACCCTAGCCAAGAGGACTACCTGTGAGCAAGGGGCACCGGTTGTGGGATGGACGGATGGGTGAGGGTGGAAGAGCAGGAGTGTCTGGGAACTGTGTGGTGGAGAGGACTTGCAGGGCCCTCTGAGGAACTCACACATGTGCACATAAGAGAGCTTGCATCAAGAGAAGTCCATGCTCACCAGAGACACACTGAGAAAACCATTACTGTGTCCAGTTAGATAAAGAGATGCCTGCCCTTTTCCTTCATTCTCCTCCCAGTCCTAACACATTGAAGGTGCTGGAGTCTTTAAGTCAGATATAAGATTACATTTTTGCATTGGCCTCTTTTAGGCTTTGAAAACCAAAAGTAGATAGAAAGTTATTGCCAGTTAAGTGAGATTCAGTATAGCATTGGAGAAAAGATAAAACAATTTCCTACTATGGAAAAATTGGCAACACTGATTTACAGCCACTCGTGCTTCAGCCTCAGGTTTGATGTCACTTCTCAGGGACTTTCTTCCTCCAGACTGGGTTAGGTACCCTCTGATAAGCTCCTGTGGTCCTGCATTACCCCTATTTTATCACATATCAAAAAGTATATAACTCCTGATTTATTCTGTATGTCATTAGGCTACAAGTACGTTGAGGGTAAGGAATGTGTTTCATGTACTAGTGTGTACATAGTTCCAGCATGCTCCCTGCCAGCTACTGAACATTTTTAGTATTTGCAAAAAGTTAAACATGTGGAGAAGCTGCATCCTTGCTGTAAACTGTCCCATGATCTCTAAAATTCTACAAAAATTTCCAAAAACAAAATAAAACGTTTCTAATTAAAAGAAATACAGGGAAATCATTTTTCAATGTATGATTTTCTTTTTTTTTGGTCAGAGCTGACCAAAGACGAAATGGACTATCTAGGGAGGTAATGAGTTCCCTGTCATTGAGGGGTGTTCATGTCTAAACTGGACAGCTGCTTGATTGGGGATTTGTAGTGATTCAGACTAATGGTAGGACTTTGTCATCTTTAAAGTTCTTTCCAACCCTGAGCTTCTAATTAGTGTTTATTATGCTTTGAAATAGATTATTATCTATCGAACCGAGTGCAACATTCAATTCTTGAGTTGATGCTGAGCCTCCCTAAGGCTCATCTTAAATATTACCAACACCAGAGTAAAGTAATTGGCCCATTTATGATAATTCAGATAATGTATTTTATCAGTTTCAATATAATTATTTCTCATGAGTAATCCTTTATCATTGCAATGGAGAGGTGAGTCTGAATTAATCTAATAGGGAAAATGAAGAATCAAAGCTTTGGAGATCAAAGTAAGGGAAACCAACTAGGGAAATCGTAATGTGATAGGAATCACCTGAGAGCTTGTGAAAATGCAGATTTTGCTTCAGTGGGTCTGGGATGGGGCCTAAGGTTCTGCATTTCTAACAAGTCCCAGGTGATGCCAATGCTGCTAGTCTATGGACCTTTTTCTTGGGTAGAAAAGACCTAAAATTGTGTTTCCCAAACTTTGCTATTCATATGAACCTCATGGGGGTGAATATAGATTCCAGATCCTCGTCCCAGAATTACTAAATCAGAATCTCCAAGGGAGGAGCCCAGGAATGTGTATGTTTTGTTAAGTGCCCTGAGTGGTTCTTATTATATCAGTCAATCTGGGAGTCAGTGTCCTAAGAACTACTAGGTCCGCCTTTATTATCTCATCCTCTCCCGGGGAGGGGGGAGCCCGAGGTGCTGGTCTTGAAGGGCAGATGGGAAGCTGAGGAGAAAAGAGAGAGAAGCATCAGAGCAGTGTCTCCACTTTGGTTGCATTTTAGGACCACCAAAGGAGAGCTTTTACAAATCCTCAGAATCCTTGGGGGTGGGACCCAGGCCTCAGTATTTTTTGAAGCTCTTTAGGTGACTCCAGTGTACAGCCAGGGTTGAGACCCACTAAAGTAGAGGGAGGTGGCTGAGCCAGGCTGGAACTGACACTGTTCAGGAAAGGATGGTTGAATAGAGGAAGTAGATGACTTATTCAGATTATAGGTAAGTTGTTTATGCATCCGCTGGCCTCTTTTTAACACTGGCTTTCTATAGATGTGGTTTGAAAATAATTTGTGCTTTAAGGTAAATCTTCCTTTCTTTTCTTTTTCTTTTGTGATTAAGGAAATTGTTATTCTCCCCTCCCTCCCCCCGCCCCAGTACATCATTATTAACATACACTGATGGGAGAATTTGCTATTAACTAATGGAATTAAATAAGGAAAGGATTTTGGAAAAGCTTCAAGAGAGAGTGTTCTCCTTGGCCAGCTCCTCAGTGTTCCCTAACCAGTTTGCTTTCTGGAGCCATCAAACTAGGCACTAGGACAGGTGGCTAGACTTGGAGCTTCTAGAAAAGTGCGGACACTGACACAGGAAAGTGTCTAATGACTTTCATTTCACTTTGCCAAACCAACTTACCACAAAGCAGAGAGGATCTGTTTTCTGTATCATCACATCAGATTGGTATGCTAAGCTTCATCCAAATTTGAGGAGCACACCCTGGTGAGATTTACACTTTTTTGCTTTAGTAATTTACTGCTTCCTTCTCCTGCAAGCCTAGTAAACCAAATAACAATGGAGTGGGGGAGAGAAGGAATTGTTCTCATCTTTAAAATAAGAAACAACATGATTTGGCATAAAGCAGTGCTAACTTGCTACTGTAAACATCAGCAATCCTGTCACAGCTGCACACTGATGACGCCCCCCACCCAGGGAAATGTGCGTGGTTGAGACATACACACTGGCCCAGGCAGCAACAATGGAGAATAGGACCTGAGGTCTTTTCCCAGGTTTTATCTTTAGCAGGCATCAATGTCTAATGTAGTAAGTCAGCTACTAAGTTCTCCCAGAAAGAGTCTGGCTTCCTCTGTTTGTATGGAATTTCCTCTAAGTGTGTGGCTGGAGAGACCCAAGTTCCCAAAGAACAACAGTGTGGGACGGGATTAATGTCACCTGTCTTTCCTTGTCTGCTCTGTTCCTGGGGAATAATGTAGTCCAAGCAATACAAAACAATGCCAAACAACTTGAGAGCAATAGTTTTTAATTCCCAAAGATTTTTCATAAAAAGTATACTTTACTGATATATGTCTCTACTGATGTCCTCAAAGCTAAGTTGAATACTCTACCATGAAAAAGTTGTGTTGGAAATTGGAATAAACATGATTTTAAGATGCATAAATGTTATTATTGTTTGATTTGGCTCTTGGGGACTGACAAAAATTAGAAAACAGCTTGGGTTCTTGAACTTTTACTTAAAAATAATATTTCAATATTATGAAATCTTAATAGATATTGGAAGGAATAGGTTACTGAAGCATAAGATTCACAGAAGATAGAGCCAGGAGATACTTTAAAGATCATCTTGTCCAGTGGTTCTAAACCTTAGGGTGCATCAGGATCCCCAGGAGGGCTTATTAAAGCATAGATTGCTAGGCCCACCTCCAGAATGGAATTTCTGATTCAGTAGGTCTTGGATGGGGCCTGAGAATTTGCATTTTTAACAAAATTGTCAGATGATGTTGATGCTGGTGGTCTGGGGACCACACTTTGAAAACCTCTGGTCTAATCCAGTCTCATTTTATAGTTGAGCCAACTGAATCCTGAAGAATTCCTTAGTCTGGCCCTCTTGCTAGGCCATGTCCGAGTCTAGGGGAAGCTTCTCCACTTGAGTATAAGATATTACTCTCTTTCAAGGACATTGCTTTAATAATTGTTCCTTCTCCTGGCATCAACATCTCCTAGTATCAACTCTCCAGTTAATTGTGTTAGTCAGCATACAAATGTTCTGTGACAGTGTCCGTCTTAAAAAGACAGTTCTCTGGACTCATATCCTATTCCAGCTACCTACAGAGAGTCTCCTCAGAGGGGTTGTCTGTGGTCATTGCTCCCTTTCCTCTCCTCCCATTCTCTCTTGAACTCACTCTAATCAGGCTTTCATCCCATCACTTTACTGAGAACAGCTCTTGTCAAGGCACCAGTGACCTTCATATTGCCAACCAAATACGATGGTCGATTCCTAGGTATTGTCTTGCTTGTCTCACCAGCAGTACAGTTGATTACTCTTTCCTTGCAACCCTTTGTTGGCTTTGGGACACCTCTCTCTCTGTTTTTGTTCTAGTTCACTAGCACTCTCTGTCAGCTTTCTTTGTTGATTCTTCCTCCTTTCCCTAAACTCTAATCATTGGAGTTCCCCGGGGCCCAGTCCTTAGACCTTTTCTTTATCTACACTCACTCTCAAGGTGATCTCATCCTGGAATATCATCTATCCAGTGATAATTCACAAATTTATGTCTCCAGGCTGGACTTCTCCTAAACTCCAAATTCACATACAGGCAGTTCTCATTTTGCACACTGGGGGACCATAAAAATGACCATGCAAACTGAAACTGTGCAAAGTGTTCTTAATAATCAATGAGAAAAATTATGATTTTTCTGGAACCTTAAAAATGTTGTCAGAAAGTAAAAACTCTTACTGTCAGTTATAAATGTGTAGGGAAATGAAAAAATAAAAACCGATATTTAAAAACTTTTTAATTTAGTTTAGTATGCTAATTTAAAATATTAGAAACATTGAGAATTAGTTTTTATTTCTTTGTAAAATACTTATCAAGAGTAGTTTGAACCATGCTTGCCATCTTCCTGTTGTATAATGTGATACAGAGCCAGCATCTTTTCTATGCCCTGGCAAATTATCACAGTCCTTTCTAAGTTTGGATCAGCTTCCAACATTTTAGCCTCTGTGCTTTCAGTGTTGTGAAATATCTCCAAGAGTTTCTCTAAAGTGAAGGTTTTTGCCAGGATCACCTCCTCCGGGACACCTTCATCTTTTTCGTTACAACTGCTTTCCTCCTTTGTGTCCATAGCTTGCCTTCATTAGGCACCTGTGGCTGCATATGTAGAGTCTCTTGATGGTAGCCAGGTCAGCTATTCCTTCTATAACTCCATTTATGTTTGATTCAAATTTCACTTCCAGAGTTACCACTTTTTTCTTTGCTACATTTTCATCTTGGTTGACCAGTTTCCCCTTTTGAGTACCCATTTTGGTGGAATGTCATGTGGGTTTATCACTGGGAGATAAGGAGACAACACAACAACACACTTTGCAGTCTGTGTGGGAACTGAATAAAAGAGGTGCAATGGCTTGGGCTTCCCTGGTGGCGCAGTGGTTAAGGATTCGCCTGCCAATGCAGGGGACACAGGTTCGAGCCCTGGTCCGGGAAGATCCCACATGCCGTGGAGCAACTAAGTCCGTGCGCCACAACTACTGAGCCTGCGCTCTAGAGCCCGTGAGCCACAGCTACTGAGCCCGTGTGCCACAACTACTGAAGCCCGCATGCCTAGAGCTTGTGCTCCACAACAAGAGAAGCCACGACAATGAGAAGCCTGCGCACCGCAACAAGGAGTGGCCCCATTCTCCACAACCAGAGAAAAGCCTGCGCGCAGCAATGAAGACCCAACTCAGCCATAAGTAAAATAAAATAAATTTATAAAAAAAATTAAAAAGATGTGCAGTGACAATCACAGACAGACTCTGAAAGAAGTGATGTGATTGGTCGCTGATCATGATGTGCATCTGTTAAACATGTGGTGATCTGTGGGCCAAGGAAGCAGAGGAGTTGTACTTTCTGCAGTTACTCATAGTTAATACGCTGTGGGTAACTGGAATTTGAACCACACTGTTGGAGGACTGCTGTTATTTAATGAAACTGTGGTAACTGAAATTTGTGCAAAGTTTCAGAATTGTGCAGGGGGAGGACTGCCTATGTTCAGCTTCCTATTTGACATCCCCACTTGTTTAACAAATATCTCATATTTAACATGCCCTAAACTGAGCTTTTAATTTTCTCCAACCCCAAGCCCGCAATCCTCCTTGTCTTGTTAAATGACAGCTTCATTCTTCTAGTTGTTCGGGTCAAAAATCTTGGAGTCATTTTGACTCCTTATTTTCTCTTATACTGCACATCCAATCCATCAGCTAATCTTGTAACTATGTTCAAAATTAGAATCCTACCATTTCTCAGGAAGCCCACTGCTACTATCCTCATCTGGGCCATCATCATCTCTAGCGTATCTTCCCAACTGTCCTCCTTGCTTCTACCCCAGTGCACTACATCTATTCTCCATAGTCAGAATGATCCTTTAAAAACATAAGTTGTTTTGTGCCTCCTCTACTCAGAATTCTTCAATGACTTCCTGTTTCAATCATAGTAAAACCTGGTTTTATAAGGATCTCCAGGGCCCTATGTCATATCCCATCTACCAGAGGCTGCTTCTCTGACCCTTCTCCTTTTACATCCCTCCTTGCTCACTCTACTGTAGCTGCACTGGCCTCCTCGCTCTTCCCTGGACAGGCCAAGCATGCTTTGCCTCAGGGTCTTAGTGCTTGTTTTACCTATGTCTGGTAGGTTTCTTCCCCATATATCCACATGGCTTATCCCCTCATCTCCTTCATGCCTCTGTGCAAATATCACATTTTATAACCTATGCTATATAAAATGATAATACCCATCCTTCCGTTCCTCATATGGCAATCCTTTATTCTCTTATACTGTTTTTTTTTTCCCATAGTTTGTGTTATCACTCAACATATTAGATATTTATTTGTGTATTTCCCCTACAACTAGATTGTAAGTTTCATGAGACCGGAGACAGTCTATTTTATTAAACTTTATTCCCAGAGCTTAGAACAGTGCCTGGATCATAGTAGGTCTTCAACAAATATTTATTGAATGAATGGATGATGAGTATTGCTGGTTTTGGCAGTTTTGAAGAGCTACCTCTTCAAGTCTGGTGTCTGCCAAGGCAGACGTGTTCTGGAGTGATGAGCAGGACAGTGACTTCAGTGCTTTGGTTTGTGCCGATTGGAGTTGCAGAACTGTCCTAGAAGTGTAAAAGTTATTGAAAAATTTCTTATGGAAGTAATTGTTTATGTACAGAGCATGCACATCTTGTCTGGGAACTTCTGGTGGTCTTTTCGCCATCATATGTACCTTATTAAACAAATCTGAAAATTCATTTTTTGTGTGTATAAATAAGTTGAAGCAAAAGATTTGGTTATTTTTGTTTTCTTTTTTTAGAATGATAGGGGAAAATGGAAGGAGGAAAAAAAAAACAATGCGAAAACCCTGGAGTTGATCACCTGCGAGAACCGTGGTACAAAGGACTTAAGAAAAAGGAATCAGGTAGGAACCTAGAAATAAGGTTTTGGACTGGATTGATCTTCCTTTGGAGGTTATATTATACATCACTTATGGAGATATCCTCTTGGACCCCTCTTAACTCCAGCCATAGTTGGGGTCACCAGCTGCATGCAGGTGTTAACTTGAAAACACTGTACCTGAGCCTCACTGTGTATTTCTTACTTTTTGCTCCAGGGCTGCTCTGCCTATACTAAGTGGGATGCCTGCAGAAACCCATTTGGGCATTCTGGAGCATACACAAACCTTCAGATGTGAGAGCAACCCTTAATTAAAGGGTGATCGGAATTGATAGATAAATATTTCTCACTTTAATCTCTTGGATGAACAATTCAGAGATGCATTCTTCACGGTTCTTTTAGAGGGTCCTGGGGGATCAAGCCTCAGTTTCCCACAGGGGCAAGGAGCTTGATTGCATTGGCTTCTCCTCTTCCCTCTTGTGCTCTTCTCAGTCTCCAGCTCTGGGTCCTTGGGATCACATCCCAAAATAAAGTACCTGTACACCAGACCTTGTCTCAGGCTTTGCTTTTTGGGGAAACTTAAGCTAAGAGATCAAGAAGAAAGCCGTTTTTGTTCTAATTGCTGAGGGCAGCACAACTTTCTGTAAATACACTTGCCTCTGAAATGTTTCCTCTTCACTCAAAGACCTCCTCTTGGCCTGTATGATAAAGATCCAGATCCTTACTATAGAAATTGGAGCAAGGTCTGTTACACTCTTACTCTATGTACTTGTACAAACTCTTAAGTAGTCTTCTTATTTATTGCAAATATGCCATCCATAGTTTTGCCTCTGTGTGTGTGTGTGTGTGTGTTTTCTCCCGAGGATTAACTTGTCTCATATTCTTCTAGAACTTTCCCTAAACACTTAGCTTATAGCAATCCTGCCTCCCATGCACCCTAGCTGCACTTTTTGTTTGGACCACCCTTTTCGGTACTTATGCCGTGGTGCCTTAAATTATTATTTATCTCTTTATTTATATGTTCTGGTTCAACTTTATTATAATCATCTGTGGGAATAGATTGTATCTTACAATCCAATATATCCAGCAGTACCTCACACAATGCCCTGAACAATAAATGCTACCGATGCTTAGACTGACATTGTGATGACATGATCCGAATCAGCGTTTACCAAAGTGTATTCATAGGCATTGTAAAACAGATGTGTTCTGTGTTAACTTAATTAACATAGGAAACCCTGGAGGACTTCTCTGAGTCTTTAAATTAACCAACCTTCATTGTAAATCTCTAAGAGGAATATACAATATATGGTTTTCCCAAACTTACTTGGCCATGGATAATTTTTTTCATGAACAGTTACCTTAGGCTATTCTCCTGAAATGCATGCTTAAACTATTTCTAAATACGTGGGTTGTCTACACTGCATAGAAATCCAAGGGATCTGGGGCAGGGTGGGGGTGTAGGGGATGGATGCATGTTGTAGAGTGAAATAATATATGGTATGAGAGAGGCTTATAATATACAGGAAGAGACAAAATATTTACATCCTAAAAATCGCTAATGAACGCGTGTCAAGATTTGTCCACTGGGCAAGTTGAATATATACAAGCTGATGGGATACGTAGAAGAGGTGTAATCAGATTTGGTTGGGGACAATCTGGTCTCCAGGAGGTACATGTGACTATGGAATTCTCTTGCAAAAATAGGGCTTCTGGAAGCTTGCTTTGGTATGACAAAGTAAGAGTGCATATTAGGCTCACCTACAAGGGTGTTGCTTCATATACCAGTCGTCTCCTTTTGTTCTCAGGCCCATTCCTCACCCTTGTTTTGCAATCTCAATTTCTCTGGCTCCCTTACTAACCTACTTCAACTAAGTCTGTTCTAAGGGAGGCTCTGGAAGGAGGGAATGGGGGGCAGTAGAAGGGAGGGCTGGATCTCTCTCCTTCTCTCTCTTTCTGTGTTTCTGAGAGTGTTTTTCCAGTTTCCAGCAGGGGCTGCATCTTTTCTGAGGTTTCTGGGTTCTGTTAACATCTCCTCTATCCTCTAGGTGTGGTAGTGGTTTCCTGATTTGGTTAATGTCTGGGGTGCTTCACCACCCCTCTTTGTTTTTATCAATGCTTCCATCACCTGTGCAACCAATTCCTTACTTCAAATGGTCTTTGTTGAAAAACCTGGAGTGGTTTCTGTTTTCCTTACTGGGTCCTGAGTGAAATGTCACATATTTGTATGTTGCATCTCTCCGTGACTCTGCTCCAGTCAGGGTGATGCTTCATGTCCTTTTTCATCTCTTTGCAGTGCCAGACACAGAGGAAGTACTCAATATATGTTAAGTGAAAAAAATGCATGACCAGTTCCTTTTACATTAAATTCATTTATATTCCCACAGAATTTTGGAATATTTATGTGTTATTGTTTAAATATACAGGAAAGAAAATTCTTTCTATGAATAAATTGAGCATGGGGGAGAACCACTTAAGGGAAGTTAGAAATTTTCTCATTCCCAGGTCATTATAGAGAATAATTTTTTAAAAATTGAACTATAGTTGATTTACAATATTGTGTTAGTTTCAGTTATACAGCAAAGTGATTCAGTTATATATATATATATATATAAATCTACATATATATATTTTCAGATTATTTTACATTACAGGCTATTACAAGATATTGAATATAGTTCCCTGTACTATACAGTAAATCCTGTTGCTTATCTATTTTATGTATAGTGGTTTGTATCTGTTAATCCCATACTCTTAATTTATACCTCCCCCCTCCCTTTCCCCTTTGGTAACCCTAAGTTTGTTTTCTATGTCTGTGAGTCTGTTTCTATTTTGCATATAGATTCATTTGTATTATTTTTTAGATTCCACATATAAGTGATATCCTATAATATTTGTTTTTCATTTTGTATATATTCAACTTGCACAGTTGACAAATCTTGACACGCGTTCACTGGCGATTTTTAGGATGTAAATATTTTGTCTCTTCCTGTATATTATAAGCCTCTCTCATACCATATATTATTTCATTCTACAACATGCATCCATCCCCTACACCCCCACTCTGTCCCAGATCCCTTGGATTTCTATGCAGTGTAGACAACGCATGTATTTAGAAATAGTTTAAGCATGCATTTCTTACTTCACTTAGTGTGATATTCTCTAGGTCCATCCATGTTGCTACAAATGGCAATATTTCATTCTTTTTTATGGCTGAGTAATATTCCATTGTATATTTATCCCACGCCTTCTTAAACCAAGCATCTATTGATGGGTACTTGAGTTGTTTCAGTGTCTTGGCTATTGTAAATAGTGCTGCTATGAACATTGGGTTATATGTATCTTTTCAAATTAGTGTTTTCATTTTTTCTGGATATATACCCAGGAATGGAATTGCTGGATCATATGGTAATTCTGTTTTTAGTTTTTAGTTTTTTTTTTTTTTCACACACACTGTATTTTATTTTTACAAGAGATAAATAGACTGACACCAAGCACTCTACATGGATGACCACAACAAAAGCAACAATGATTGCAATTACCATACATGAAACACACTCATACTATGTCATAATATTGACTAGTTTTTAGTTTTTTGTTTTTTGTTTTTAGTTTTTTTTTTAAGGAACCTCCATACTGTTTTCCATAGTGGCTGCCCCAATTTACATTCCCACCAACAGTGTAGGAGGGTTCCCTTTTCTCCACATCTGCTCCAGCACTTATTATTTGTACACTTTTTGATGATAGCCGTTCTGCCAGGTGTGAGGTGATACCTCATTGTGGTCTTGATTTGCATTTTAGAGAGAATAATTTTATTAGGCCAACTCTCCTTAGGAGGAAAAGCCTTTACTCTAATAGTCCTCTTTGTTTCTCCTCCCTAAGCCTTAGCCTTTGGAGACCATCACCTCCAGACAGGCTGGAGAGAGGAGATACCTCAAGAAAGGAGAGAATATTTTTATCTTTTAATTTCCGAAAGTATGACAGTGCTTTATCTTAGGCAGCTGGGCTGTCATTTCTCCAATTGTAATGCCTTAGAATAGTATAATTTCAGTTTCTGCTTAGCAAGTGGAGTTTGGTGTTTAATTACCTTTTGTTTAATAATGATGGATATTTAGATGCATCAAGAGGTAGAGAAAGCAAGAAGTAGACTAGAAGAACTTTCAAGGGTTCTTGCAGCTCATTTAGGCTATGAATAAATTTCAATTTCCTCCTACTAATTTAGAGAGCCTCCAGCATATCCTGGTCTATACTGTACTGTAGATTGTTCTTAATATGACCGTCACTTGAAAGTATGAGAGGGTCTGTATTAGTCTGGGTTCTCCGGAGAAACAGAACCAATAGGATATATTTAGAGATAGAGATCTATCGATATAGATACAGATATAGGTAGATAGATATAGAAGAAGATTTATTATGAGGCATTAGTTCATGCAGTTATGGAGAGGTCAACAATCTGCCGTCTGCAAGCTGGAGGCCCAGAAAAGCCAGTGGTGTAGTCCAGTCCAAACCAAATGGCCTGAGAACCAGGGGAGCCAATGATGTAAGTTAGGTCGTGTTTAATGTTTGCTATAGCTGTAGGTGCCAGAGCCTTCAAATTCCTCTTTCGTCCTTGCTTTTGTCTCCACTGTTAATTTGGGCTTCCCTAATTTTGTATGGTGACAGATGATAACTAGATTTATGGCTGTGATCATTTTGTAATGTATAAAAATATTGAATCACTATGTTGTACAATGAAAAAACTACATGAGGGGCTTGGAAACTCTGCTATTAATCCACCAGTTTTACAGAGAGAGGTAAGAGCTTCATTAAGTGAAGTTCTGTTCTTAAAAGTTAATATATATAAATGAAAAGTTTAGAGTCCCTGTGTTCTACCTGAAGAGAAATGGAGTGATTCTCTGTGTGGTGGGTCACATAGGGAGGCATTAGGATAGGTTTAACATGAATAAGATATTGATTTCCCCTTGTTACTTGCTTCAACTCTATTCCTTTTGGATTGCCAAAAGCCTGTGTGACAACATTGTCTGTAGTTTGGAGGGCAGTTAGGTGCTATATATTCTGGTCCTTTATTTATCCATTAAAGTTTTGTGCTAATGACAACAACAATAACAAAAAAGTTGAAGTAAGTTTGGCAAGTTCTCTGAATGGTGATGGTGTGACTTTGGCACCATCTCAACTCCTGGCTCAATCACTGCTCAGGAATTATGGTTTAAGTTTGTTAGTGAGTTCAGGGAAGGGGTCCATGTCCTCATCATGTTACCTTGAGCCAGTGCCCCAAATGACATAGATTTTCTCACTATGAAAACAAATATAATGGTCACA
Organism: Balaenoptera physalus; assembly: GCF_965194825.1. Taxonomy (NCBI): domain Eukaryota; kingdom Metazoa; phylum Chordata; class Mammalia; order Artiodactyla; family Balaenopteridae; genus Balaenoptera; species Balaenoptera physalus. The sequence continues at coordinate 57,433,640 of NC_138897.1, forward strand.
CTAAACTAAAATCTGAAAGCCTATGAATTGCTAGCTTGAGGGAACAATGCTGGAACTGGATTTTCTGAAAAGAAAAGCCACATTCCACAACTACCTTTAAGCCTATGGAAATGGAAACGTTAAAAAATAGAGAAAAAGAAAAACTGCCAATCCAGATACAAAGAGTGAATTAGGTGGCTTCTGCATAATTAGTGAGGTTCTGATAAGAATGGACATTCCTCACTAGCATAATCACCATTATTCGTGATTCAGGAAGTGTTTTACAGTGAATGAATAAATGACATGAATCAACAAACAAGATTCATTGGTTGCTGTTCAGTAGCTTTCACTGACTATTTCTTGTTTCTTTGGCTGTAGCAACTTGACTCTAAGTTCCTTGAGGACTATATCGTGACATTTATTTCTTTATATTCCTTACCACACTTAGTTTAGTATTAGAGTTATCACTTAATGTATTAGGGTTTTCCAGAGAAACAGAACCAATAATATATATGTATATACAGTTGACCCCTGAACAACATGAGTTTGAACTGTGTGGGTCCACTTATATGTGGATTTTTTTCAATAAGTATGTTCTACAGCACTACGTGATCCATTGTTGGTTAAATCTGTGGATTTGGAACTGCAGATACATAGGGCCGACTATGGGACTTGATCATCCTTGGATTTTTGTATTCAAGGTGGGTCCTGGAACCAATCCCCTGTGGATACTGAAGAATGACTGTATAAGAGGAGATTTTTTTATAGGAATTGGCTCACATGACTATGGAGGCCGAGAATTTCCATGATCTGCCATATGTAAACTGGTGAATCAGGAAAGCTGGTTTAATTCAATCTGAGTCCAAAGGAGCACCGGTGTCTGAGGGCAGGAGAAGATGGATGGCCCAGCTCAAACAGAGAAAAAATTTGCTTTTCCTCCTCCTTTTCTTCTATTCAGGCCCTCAACGGATTGGATGATGCCCACCCGCACTGGCAAGGGCATCTTCTTTACTCAGTCCACCTATTTGAATGCTCATCTCTTCCAGAGACACCCTCAGACACACCCAAAAATAATATTTTACCAGTTATCTGGCATCCCTTAGCCTAGTCAATCGACACATTAACTTAACCATTATAGGCTCCAATTCTTTAACCATATTTCAAAAAAGCAAAGCCACAACAAACAAAATTCCATCTGCTTCCTAATGATGAAAACTGTTAGGTTGGGAAGTCTCCTGGGTATATTATCTCATCAGGTCTCAGGCTCAAGTGGAGTAAACATTTTTTTGCAGTCTTAAAAAAACCTCAAACTTCTCAGTATGACAGTTAACCCTTGACTAAATAAATACAAGGAGGGAAAAATTGCATCTTAATTTTTTTTTAATGGAGAAATTAAAGCAAAGAAGAATATCTAATGTGTGGTAGCAGCATTTGAAGAAAACTCAAACTCCCGTCCTCTGCTGAAAATGCACCAAGGTCAAAGCCACACCTAACTTTTCCTTCAGAACATTCTTACTCCCTCTACCGTATTTTTGACTCTTTTGGAATCTCAAGTCTCTGCTTCTATGCACCTCTATCCTTCTGGACTAGCATTGTTCAGAGTATGTTCTTGGACTCCTCTGAAGGTGATCCCTGTTCATGATATAGTTTGGGAGCCACTGTCTTGGTTTATCTGATCCCCCGTCTTCATTTCTTTTCCCACCAGGCTGAGATTTCACTGATAGTCGTAGTAATGTCATCAATTCCTTCCACCCCTTGCACGCTCATCCCATCTACCCAGTCAGCCTTTCACTCTAGGTTAATCCTTCTTCCAGTGTTTGTGTTCTGCTCTCTGTTTTAGGAATACAGCTGGAGAAAACTATATGACCAGCCAGGCTGGCATTAATGCAAACTCCAACCAGGCTTTCCACAAAGCTCAGAAACCTTCTTATTTGTCCTTGATCAGCTTGTTTTCTTTCCCTACAGTAGCTATTTTAAAATGCACTACTTTCTTTAGGAATTCTATCCATTTTCATTCTTCTCATTTTCAGCCAGCAATATATTCATAGTCTTTCCCTCTTCAAAGAGAAAGTGGAGACCATCAGCAGAAAGGCATTATCTCTGTTCTATTCCTGTCTCCCTTAAAACTTGTCTGTGAGAGATCCTATTCCATCTCATAGGAAGAGGTCTCTCCCTTATGTTAAAGTAATTCCTCCACCTGTTTCCTGGGTCTCATTCCCTCCTGCTTTTGCATCTTTCATGTCTCTCTTCCGCTGGCTCTTTCTCCTCTATATGAAAAAATACCTACAATCTAAAAAATACCTTCCCTCACTTCCCTATCTCATGCTTTCCTGTCACCACTTTCTTCTACTTTATCAATTCCCTTTGCTTCCTTAATCTATCATAATCTGACTTCTGCTTCCAATTCAATTATTCTTAGTTTTATTTGAAAACTACTGAACAACCTCAAAAAGTAAAAGTTACCCATAATTTCTTTTTCTTTTCTTTTTTTAAAATAAATTTATTTATTTATTTATTTGGGCTGCATTGGGTCTTCGTTGCTGTGCGTGGGCTTTCTCTAGTTGCGGCAAGCGGGACCTACTCTTCGTTGTGGTGTGCAGGCTTCTCATTGTGGTGGCTTCTCTTGTTGCACAGCACTGGCTCTAGGCACGCGGGCTTCAGTAGTTGCAACACGCGGGCTCAGTATTTGTGGCTCGTGGGCTCTAGAGCGCAGGCTCAGTAGTTGTGGTGCACGGGCTTAGTTGCTCTGCAACATGTGGGATCTTCCTGGACCAAGGATCAAACCTGAGTCCCCTGCACTGGCAGGCGGATTCTTAACCACTGTGCCACCAGGGAAGTCCCTACCCATAATTACAACATTTAAAAGAATATAAAATAAGAACCAATCGCTTTCCTCTCTATTCATCTAATACTCCAGACATGGATTGACTATATTAGAAAACTTAACCATTTGTCTCCCTTTTATTGTTTTTACATTGTTTATAGTCTTATTTTCTGTAAAGAAACTTCAGATTTTTATGTGGTCATTACTCTGTTTTTTTTCTCTTTATGGCTTCTGAGTTTCTTATCTTGTTTAGGAAGATCTACATCTCAAGGTTATGAAAATGTTTCAACTTTTAAAATATATTTATGTACGCTTCTACTGCAGGAGGCATGGGCTCGATCCTGGTCGGGGAACTAAGATCCCACATGACACTCCATGCCGCCAAAAAAAAAAAAAGAAAAAAAAATTTTTGTAGTTTTTTCTCATTTACTTCCTTATGCCTGAAATTTATTTTAGGATTCAACATTTTCTTCTACATGGATAGCAGCTTGTCCCAACTCCAGTGTTTTTTTAAAGAATACATCTTTACCCACTGAATTGAAGTGCTGTTTTTATTAAATGTTAAATTTCTGAATATACTTCAATTTGTTCTGTAGTCTGTTCCACTGATCTACTTTCCTGTACGAAAATTACTGTATTTGTTTACACAAACCTTATGGTAGACAATATCTGGCAAGTTTGTCCCATCATCACTATTCTTTTTCAGAATTTTCTTAGAAAATTGTTGGACATTTATTCTTCTGGTGAATTTGAGAATTATTTTATGCAGTTCCAACCTCTACCCCACCCTCATACCAAAAACAAAATAATATTTTGGGATCGGAATTGATATTACGTTAAATTTGTGTGTTAGCTTGAGAACGATAGACTTTTGCGCTGCACAGCATGTGGGGTCTTAATTCCCTGGCCAGGGGTCAAACCCGTGCCCCCTGCAGTGGAAGCGTGGAGTCTTAGCCACTGGACCGCCAGGGGAGTCCCAAGAATGATAGACTTTTTAATGCTTTTAATTCTTTCCATCATCGTGTCCTAGAATTTTGTGTTTCTTCATTTATTCTGTATTTTCTGTAGGTCTTATACCTTTATCGTTAAATACATTTCTAGGTTTTGTCATTGTTTGAATAGTTTCTAACTATGCACCCCCACCCGCCACACACACACCATTTTATTTTTTAACCTATCAGTTCTAATATAGAAATAATTTGATAAATTTTATATACTTATCTTATATCTAGCCAACTTACTAACTTCTTTAATTAGGGTCAATAGCTTTTTGGTTGAGTCTTTTGTATTTTCCAGGCATGTGCCAAATCCTCTGCAAATAATTATTTTTGGTTTTTCCCCCAAAATTTATTGATTTGTTTAATATTTTTTATCAAGTTTAGAAACTATTCTTATTTTGTAGAGTTATTTTAAGCTCAGGAATATCTGTTCCAATATCTCAAAAATTTTTCTGGCCTGAACTCATGTAATCGCATATTTTCTCCTTTAATTTTTTAATTTAATAAATTGTACTAATATATTTCTTAAAATTGGGACATCTTGATTTTCCGGAATAAGCTTTACTTAGTCATAGAATATATCTATTTCAACATATTCCTGGATTTGATTTGTTAATATCTGGTTTCAGATTTTAATTTTTGTTAACTGTAAGTATTCTAGTTTTCTTTATTGGAATAGCTTTGTCAAGTTTTGGCCTTAGTATTATGATAGAATTGTAAAATGAATAGGAAGACTTCTGTTTTTTCTCCCCCTAGACTCTGAAATAGGATAACATGGGAATGATTGTCCTTTGAATTTAGAGATAACTTACCTGCAAACCTCCTGAATCTGGTGCCATTTTTAACGGTAGAGCTATAGTATATATTTTTTCAAATTCTATAGATGTTGGATTGCTTAGGTGTTCAACTTATCATCGAGTCAGTTTTAGGAATTTATACTTTGATAGAAGATCATCTGTTTTCTTTAGATTTTAAAGTTTGTTGGCAGAATAAAAGTGGTAGATATTGTTTGTCAGTGACTTGTGATCACAGAAGACCTTTTATGAGTAGACAATGTTTCTGTATAAGAAACAGACTAGTTTTAAAAAATGTAAATTGGACCATTTTGTTCTCTTGCTAACTCTTCACTGACTTTTTATTATGTATAAAATAAAATCCAATCTCCTGACCATGGCCTACAGGCCTATATGAAAATCTGGCCACTGCTACCTCTCCAACCTCATCTTGTGTCCCATGCTTCAGTCACAAAGCCCTTCTCTATGTTCCATCAATACAAGCTTTAATGCCATTTTGACCTTTATATTAACTGGCCCTCTTTCCTCTAATTATCAGGAGTAAATAGAGTGCTTTATTGGAGAATAATAGTGGGAATCATAACTTAGGCTTTTTTGAGAATGTGACATTGAAGTTGTCACTTGTAAGATAGGCAGAAACCTCAACTTCTTATCTGTTAGGTTTTCATCAGGAACAAATGAGATAATATTCATGAAATACTTTAGTAAAGATAAAGATACATAAATGTAATCTGCCATTATTATGCCCCTCATGAATAATTATTGATTATTATTAGTTTAATTTGAACATTGCCTTGCAATGAAGGCACAGTGTAGAATGTAGTACAACTTACATTTTTTAGTTATGGGGCTAAAATTTTATTTTCAGGTGTAACAATCCTGGGGCCAGCTACAAAATGCAATTCTTTTGCACCTTAGTAAGTGGGAGGAATCCCAGGGCTCCTCCAGGGGGGACAGAGGGGAAAATTTCTTCACCGCTTGAGACATGGTGTGGTCTGGGTTTTGCAGCTCTCATTAGCTTACCAGCAGGTAGGTCGGGTTCAAATCCTGGTACTGTTTATCTCTGTGCGATTTCTGAACACAGTCATCACAACAGCCAGCTTCACATTTCAGAAAGTTACAATAGTACAAGGTTTAATGCAGTCATGTGATCTCCACCTAAAGAGGGATCCAACAATAACATTTTGTCTTGAAATAATGTGCCAGGCACTATTCTAAGTGCTCTGCAAATACTGATTCATTTAATCCTCAACAACCCTATGAGGCTGTTATTTTAATTTTCATTTTATAGGTGAGGAAACAGAGGCACGGAGAGGTAAGTATGGAGTCACTGGGATATAGAGGATTCAAACTCAGACTGTGTGTGTTCAAACTCCATGCTTTTGACTCCTAAATCAGGGAATTCCCTGGCGGTCCAGTGGTTAGGACTTGGCGCTTTCACTTGGTTCCATCACTGGTTGAGGAATTAAGATCCCAAAAGCCTCGCAGCAAGGCCAAAACAATAACAACAACAACAACAACAACAGCAAAACAAACATCCTAAATCAAGACTGCAGTTGGGAAAGGAGACAAATACTGAGTGTCCACAAGTCCCGTAGCTACAGATTGATTTTTATGCACAAATAATCCTTTTATTTCAAAGCAATACAAAAAATTAAATTAATTGACTGGATTGGATCACTGGAAAATATTTTTTTTTCAAGGATTATGAGGAACAAAGAACCACCTACTCTATATTTGATCCTCAGCAGAGTCAGAGGAATATGAGGGCCTCTGGAAATATGGGAATAGTTGTGAATTTTTCATGATTAGACTTATTCTCGATCTTACACCAGAGAGTAAGAAAACATGGTACAAGGTCATAAAATCTTTTGGGTTCAATGGTTGATTTGTGAGTGGGTTCTGTGTTCTATCAGTTCCCTGACCCTTTGTATGCAGGTGAAGCAGTCACACAGAAGTGATTATCAAAGTGAATAAAGTGGAAGTAGCAACTTCCACAATGTCTGATGGTTTCATCATGGTTTTGGCTAATCTAGGTCCTTTGTCTTTACACATAAATTTTAGAATAAGCTTGTCTATGTATACAAAACTCCTGCTGGGGTTTTGATTGGAATTGTGCTAAGCTTATACATCAGTTTGGGGAGAATTGACACCCTTATTATTTTGAATCTTCCAACCTATGAACGCTCCAATTATCCTGGTCTTCTTTGAGTTCTTTCATTATATACATAATTAAAGCATACAGATCCTGTACATGTTTTGTGTCATTTTCTTTGGAGCAATTTAAAGTGGCATCTTATTTTAAATTTTGGTTTCCTTATGTCCATTGCTGTATAAAGTAATGCGATGGATTTTGTACATTGATCTTATAATCTGCAACCCAGCTGGACTTAACTTTAGGAGGTTGTTAAAAAAGTTTTTTTTTTGTTGCGGTAAAAAGCATGTAATATGAGATCTACCCTCTTAACAAAATTTTAAGTGTATAGTACAGTAGTGTTTATTTTAAGCACAATGTTGTAGAACAGATCTCTAGAACTTTTCACCTTGCAACTTTTTACCTTGTGAAACTTTTATATAGCAACTCCGCATTCTCCCCTCCTCTGTCTGGTCCCTGGCAATCACAATTCTGCTCTTTGTTTCTATGAGTCTCTTTTCTTGGGTACAGCTGACTATAAGAAAGTTCTTACTTAATTAAGCTAAATAACAACTCTGGTTGAAGAGACCCTGGGTTTCTAAAGCACAGAGTCCTTTTGCTTTTCCTTTCTTCTAGTTGTTCCTCTTGTGGTTTGAGGGAGATAAAGTTTTCATGCTTCTGGCTATTAGTTCTGCAGTTCTGAGAGTGATCACGGTGTCAAGTATCAGGAACAGCAATTTTCTTGGGGCGGGGGGGTGGGGAGAGAGAGAGAGAGAGAGGTATTTTCACAGAATTAGAAAAATACCATAAACAAAATCTGAGGAAATGAGGATTCTAGGTTTTACGGCACACCCCAGACCCCATCCATTATTAGAGGATATGGTATAAAGTGAAGCAGGACATCATGGTGGGTTTGCTTCATTTATCATCAAGATGGAAATCCAAGCATTAAAGATACTTTGTCTGAAAATGTTTTAGGTAAATAAATTCCCCACTTAACCTCTGAGACTTCTGTCTTTATGGATCTTTGTATTCTTTGCTCTGGCTAAGGGTCCTTAGATTTGTGTTTAGGGATCCTAAGTTGGGTTTGTTCTCAGCACACCATTCTTCTGAAGGGCTCAAGTATGGCATTACTTCACTCTGCAGTCCCCACAAGTTCTGGGCAGTGTTCTTGGAAACATGAATATGATCTTACCCAGTTAGAAGAAGCGTCACATAATAAAATAATTGTCCCTCTCTCAGACCATTGCACACTACTAAAATATATTGCTTCTTGACCTTTTGGCTAAGATCCCATGTAGAACAACTAAAGTATTAGCTTCCTTTCAGCTTTACCACACTCAAGGCTATATTTTATGACAGCTGAAAGAGATCTTGTGCCTTGTGGGGGCCCAGATGAGTCCCTTTGTGATAGCTGAGTTTGTCCTAAAAGGCTGGATCATAGACTATCCAGTCCAATAATCCACGTAATGCTGGAGTCCTCACTGCGATGTTTGCTGATATTCCTAGCTGGGGTTGTCCAGCCTGAACTTGAACACCACCAGTGAAGGGCAGGGGACTCGGAGGCAGCCCATTCCATCTTTGCCTCACTATTTGTCTGACTACAAAAAAGTCCCTTCCTTTGCACTGAAACCTGTCTTCCTAAAATGTAGTCTCATTAATCCTAATTCTTCCCCATGGGTCTATGCACAGTAAGTTGAATCCCTTTTTAACTATTTGATGATACCTACTGTTTGCTCCTCAAGTCCTGTCTTTAGGTTAAATAACCTAGTCCCTTGAGCACATTCTCTTGGAATGTGCATTCAGGCTCTTTTACCAAGCATATCCCAAGCATACTCTAATGTGTGCCCAGAGTTGAATTCAGTACTGAGCTATCTACTTTCTCATTATTGATATTATATATTTACGAGAGCACCATAAAGCACCATTAGATTTCTTTTGGAATCATATCATGCTGTTGACACATTGATTTTATCATTAAAAAATTCCCGAGTCTCTTACATACTTACTGCTACTTGCATAGTTAATTTTTGAACCCATGTATAGGGTCTTGTAATTATTCATTCTAATTTTGTTTGTTGTATTTGGTCCATTGTTCAAGCCTCTCATGCTCTTTCTGAACCTTGATTCTTTTATCAACAATATTTGCTGTCCTTTTGGGATTTTTTTGTCTACAAATTTGTTTGTAGCATAACTTCTATATTTGCATCTTACTCATTGGTATTAGCAGGGCAGAGCTAAGGACAGAGGGCAAGTGAAAATGAAAATTTCAGTCCGATAATGAAATAAGCTTACTATTTACTTTAATAACAATGAGTTATGGGTCTAAACAATAGAGTAATATTTTGTAGTGAACCTGGTGTGGTGGGAAAGATCGATGTCTCAGTAACCTATACTCCTTATGATATGGCTTCTTAATTCAAAAAAGAAGTCAGAAATTAAAGGCAGTCTTTAAAACAAAAGTAAAATAATTTGTTGGTGTATAACATTTTTAAAAAGATAGCCCAAGATTTTATTTGAGACTCTGGTCACTTCCCCAAAACCTCAATTGTTATTTTATTTAAGAAACCAAACCAAACCAAACAAAAACCTTACTGCAGAGTAAACTTTTCACAGTTGAGTTTCTAGATCATCTGGTTCAGTTAATTTGTGGCTAAAGATACGGTTTTGTTTAACAGCCCCACATGTAGGCTTTCAGCCCTCCCCTTAAAATTAATTTCCATAATCCTTAACAGTGACAGAAAGATGTATGTGAAAGATGGGAAGGAACTCAACTGCAGTTGGTACATTCTGACTAATAAAGAGAAGGATTTAAGCTTTAGGAGATACATTTGAAGGATGAGTTAAATTTTCCAATTAGGAATGGATGTAGCATGACTCTCCGTGTTAAAGATTCCCAGGTAAGTTCAAGAGGAAAATAACTGAAGCTGAATTCCATAGGGAAGTAATAGTTCCCTTTCTGATTAATGACGGTCTGTAGGCAACACAGCCAGGACAGACAAATTGCTGCACTACATTCCAACTTTTACAAAAACTCCTTTCATCAGTTGGGTACTTAAACCCACTTTAACTTAGTCTAATTAATGAGATGCATGCCAGTATGAATGATCAGTAATGGGATCATTGAACTTTATTTTCCTTTTGTTTATACAGGGTCACAGCTACATTTTTGGCCATGTTTTATGATGTTATGACCTGGACTGCAAACAAATTCCTAGTCAAACTGCTGTGGGTTGTTTATAAAATAATTTTGGAGTCTAGTTTAACTTCCAATCCTCCTCTGCTACATGTACACACACAAACACACACAAACACACACACACATCTATCTCTTTCAGACAGTCAAAAATAGCTTTTTCTAGCACAAATGTTGTAATTATAGTTTATTTGTAGCTGAACATTATATTTGTGAAGCACCATCTATCCTTGAAGATTTTTTACCTTTAAAGCTTGGATCGTCTGTGTGATGGGTCAAAATCATCCTTACCCCGAAACATAGTCTGTGCTTTAACCATGGTGAACTCCTTGCAAATCTCCAAACGTGTTAGGATATAACTGCCTCCGAAGCTTTGCATATGTTCTTCCCATTGACTGGAATGCCCCCTTTCTCTGGCTCAATAATTTTTATGCATCAAAATGAGGCCGAGTGCTTTACAGGAAGTTTTCCCTGATTCCTGGCACCTATACAAATGCTCTTGTGCTTATCTATTACATATCAGGTATCACACTGTATTATAAAAGTTAATTTCCTTCCATGTCTTTTATTAACATTGTGTACCAATAGATAGTCATATATAATACGTGCTGCTACTCTCTGAGATATAATAGATGCTCAACAAATATAATAAATATTCCCTTTAAAAGAGGGGGCCTTTCAAGAATCCCCTGGTGGTCCAGAGGTTAGGACTCCATGCTTTCACTGCCGAGGGCCCGGGTTCAGTCCCTGGTCGGGGAACTAAGATCCCACAAGCTGCACGGCGAGGCCAAGAAAAAAAAAGAGGGAGCCTTTCTTATTGTTCAGACTAGAATAGGTGCTTGTACTGTATATTCTCAAAGAACACTGAACTTCTCCTTTGCAGGACTTATATTTGTAACTAGGTACTTTCTTGTATAGTTGTTCGATGTCTATTCCTCCCCTAGATTATAAGCTCCATGAGGACAGGGACCACTTTTTTCCATTGTTCTATTTTTCTTACTGGCACAGTGCCCAGCACAGGGAATTTTCTCAGTAAGTATTTGTAAAGTGACTGATGAATTTAATGAGTAGGTCTCTATGAGAGAAATTGATAAGGGAAGTCTTGCCCTTAGGTTTTAGTTTAATGTCAGATGTTGCAAAGGGGGAATGTACTAGGAAAAGAGTAAAACCATAAGAGAGGGTTTCTTGAAAATTAACTGAAATACTAAAGGATAGAGTAGGAAGAAGGCAGCAGGGTTGAGGATGGAGCAAGGAAGGACAGTGCCCTGATCAAAGGAGAGAAGTATGAGGAGAAGGGTTTATACCCTAAGTTGTGACTGTGGGTCACTGAGATGAAGACCACAGGCGGGATGGAGGTGATTGGGGTTTACCTAACCTTGGGGTTCCAAATAGGGCTTTGGTTTAAAGATTTTTTTCATGGTCTCAACAACTCCCCTTCCAAAGGTAGCATGGCAGTGTAGAAAGAATTTTGAGCAGCTACAGAACTTACTAGCTACAACACTTATTAGCTGTTTGACTTTGAGTAAGGCATTTGACATTTCTGAGCCTCGGTTTTCTCATTCGTAAGGAGAGGACAATCATATTTACCTTAAAGAATCGTGTGCCGTGAAATGAAGTAATGTTCATAATCATCTAACTCGGTCCCTGGCTCACAGCAATTACTGTACAAATGGTAGAAGTTTTAATATTAACCAGACTTAACCTTTACAGAACTTTTGAATGGTTCTGTTCTTGGCCTCAAATTCAGTATTTTTAATAAACAGGTTGAAGCATTCTTATCAAATTTAAAGATGACACAAAACTGACAAAAACAGCTAATATGTTGGCTGACAGGCTAAGGAGCCATAAACATCTCAACAACTGGGGAGGATAGGCTGAAACCAACAAGATAAAATTAATAGGGACAAATTTAGACTCTTGCTTTTGTGCTTAAAGAATCAGCTGAAACCAGAACAAGGGAGACCTCGTTTAAGAGCTTATAAGAGAAAGGCCCAAGCGTGTTAGCTGACTGTCAGATTAATGTAAGCCAACAGGGTGAAGGCTGCCAAAAAGCTAATGTGATCTGAGGCCATGTGTTGGAAATAGAGCATCCAGAAGAAACAAGGTGATCATCCAAGTGTCCTCACACTGGGCGGACCACATCAAGGGATTGTGCTCAGTTCTTGGCCTGTGCTTTAAGACTGATAGATCTAGAAGAAGGTTAACAAGAAGGCCAAAGCTCTGGAAATCATGTCTTATGAGCAATAGTCAAAGGTACTGAGAATGTTTAGTCTGGAAAAGAGGAGACTGGAATGGTGCAGGGTTGGAGGTAGAGAGTGGGTGGCATGGAGCATGCTGTAGCCTTCAAATATTTGAAGGGTTTTCATTTGGACGAGGAATAGACTTGCTCTGCAGTGTTTCAAAGGATGAAAGAAATATGATTGGAAATTGAAAGGAAAGTTTTGGTCAATATATGTCAAAGTATACTCGTAACTGTACTTGCTAGCATTTATAAACCATGTGCAAGGCACACTACTAAGCTCTTCTGATACATTACTCTTCTTATATACTACTTATTTAATCCTTACATAGACTCTGTAAGGCGAACATTATTATCCCCATTTTATAGATGAGGAAACTGAAGCTTAGAATGAAGAATTTATTTGCCTAAAGCTCTGAAACAGGTTAAATCGTAAAGCTGGGGCTCTAACTCAGGTCCCTTATGACTACAAAGCCTGTGATTTTTAGCCCTATGTCATATTTCACCTAGAGTTTCCTGGGACATAGGAGTTTCAGTGCTAAAACCAGGACAGTCCAGGGCAAACCAGAATTATTGGTCACTCTAATTTCATAGTATGTTTCTCCACACCCCCATGGTGGAGGAGACCTTTGCTTCCTAGAAAGCTGGGATTATAGCTCAGTGTCTGGCTTTGGCTCAAGTTTCAAAAGTGGTTCCAGAAAAATTTCACTGTTTAAATATGGAAATGGTCCGTCCTAAGTGGCAATGAGCATCCAGTTGCTGGATGTAATCAGACCGAGGCTGCATGCCATCTGATGGAGTTGCTGAGGATGAGAATTCTCTCCTGGGCTCGTTGTCAGTAGAGGTCATTTCTAAGTCTCTTCCACCTCTTGTTATTATGTGATTCAGACAAAGAAGGCTCCTTCCTTGGACCCTGAGGAGATCCCCCAGGCTCTTTATCCACAATTAAGAACACACTTATGGGGCTGGTATGAGATGGTGTCTCAAGAAGCCTGGAACATGGACCCCTGTCTCCCTTCCTGTGTCATTGCTCCCTGCTACATGTAGCCAAAAACATGTGTATAAATGTTCTGAGATCTTTGCCTTGGAGCACACATGCTTTGGATTTTCAACCCAAGGCTCTTCCAAGAAAGATCCAGACACCAATTCATTATGTGTAGGTCACTGGTGTGTTTATGTATTTAAAAATCATTTCAAAAAGGAGAAAAAAAACAGGTCTCAGTCCATCCTTTGGAATGCACTCATCAGTGAAATATCATTTCATTGGTAGTCTTTAAAGGCCTCATGGCTGAGTGTCTAGGAGCCTATTAGTATTCTGAGAAAGATTTTAAAAACTTTTCTAGACCCTTGAAATTAGTTCTGTGTGTGTCTGGGTAGTGTTGTCTTGGAAAAGTCTTCTTTTTTCTTACAGCCTGCACTGGAGTAAAACTGACATAGAATAAGCAAAGTGGCATCATAACACATTGGCCCCAAGTGAGCTAGAACGTCCTTAGTGATGCTCTGCTACCTTTCCTGAACAGTCTGTTGGACAGTGAGATTACATCTCTCCTGAGGAGGCCTTTGGCATTTGGTGAGGCTCTATTTCCAACTAAAGGAGATGCCATCTTATCTGTGACAATTTTGCATGTGCGGCAGGCAAACACAAGTGGCCAACACAGGGAATTCTCCATGAGGGAAACTGAAAACAGAGCAAAAATTTCCAAAGAAAATAGCCAAACTACAAAAGTCCACACTTTATCCCCTCTGTGTTCTTCTTCTATGTATACCTTCTCCTTGAGGGCCCAGCAACAAACACCAGAGTCATTTTTCATTTAAGTCTAACACTACTTATGTCTATGTCCTTGAATAGCTCAGCTGTTGCTGCTTTCTTTACTAACAGCCTTTGTTACTGAAGACCCATGTGGAGAGAAGCACTGTACCAAGTGTTTTACATTATTATCTTATTTATCCCTCAAAACAACTCTGAGGTAGGCAATATTGTCCCCCTTTTGTGAGGAAAGTGAGCCTCAGAGAGGTTAAACATCTTGTCTGAAGTCACACAGCTGGTAAGTGGAAGAGCTGGGATTTGAACCCAGTTCTATCCAAAGCCTATTTTCTTTTCATTATGCTACTCTGCTTCACTTTGACCTGAATCTGAACTTCTGCCAAAGCCTACCTGAAATATGAAATATTTTTTCAAGACTTCCACCCTCTAATACTTGTATATCATCACCATCTATTATACAACTTGCTTTCACTGAGTTACGCTAATCCTGAAGCCTCAGAGAAGTCTTCTTTCACATCAGAGCCTGGATCCTTACTGCATAAAGACCTTCGCTGGTTATTTTGAACTGCTCCTTATCTATGCCCTCGCAACCAGGATCATTGCTCTGCTTCTCATAGGGACTATCTTCATTGCCTTTAAGTCTACCCCAAATGCTCTTCTCACTGAACATTCTTTTCCCCTGACATAAATATGATGTTATTTAATATAAGGAATATATTTTTACATTATAGCTCTTTGTGGATATACTTTTATTCAGTCTTAGTTTCTAAGCTCCTAGAAAACCAAATCTCTTTAACTGGAGCTCTGCTGTTTGGGGGCAGTGGGAGGTGAGTGGAGGATGTTTACTATCTGCCCTTCTCATGTTTCGATAAAAAGGGAACCTCTGCTTAGACTTCTGCCCTCTCAGCAGTTCCGGGGAGGAAGAGTCCACCCTCTCCCCACACTTCTTTCCTCCTTCCTTTGGCAGGAGAGTACCATCTGTTTGGTCTCTGCCCATGTATAAACCAATGGGATTACCGATAAGTACAGTTCTGATTTCCTCAACCTTTTCCTAAGGTAGGGTGGTGGTGGTGGGTTTCCATTGAGTTGAGGTGACATAAAGCTTGCACAACATCATTCTGGACCTTGAGAGGAGAGCACTGTCCAGGAGGTCTGCTTCCTGCCACATCTGGTTGGACTGGCACTGCAGTGTGGTAGACAAGGAATGTATATCACAGGTAAGAGATTAATCTGCTCTGCCATTTTCTTGTTTGTTTGTACTTGTTATTAATATTATCCTCAATTTGCTGTTTCTTTACAGAAATCTTTTTAAGCCACTTGTCCATTTCTTGAGGGCTAGTTTAGTTAAAGCTAGATGATGTAATTGGTAGCTCATGCCTCCAGGCCTATATAAACTGAAATACGTGGCCATATAGGGAAAACAAGCAAACGGGTGAGATATCCCTGAAAACTTCTTTCCTTCATGAAGTTCCCATTCATCCATTGGGATGTCTCCTGTGGTATATGTGTGTGACACATGACCAGTCAGACCATGTGTGGGGGCCAGTGCTAAGATGAACAGGCAATATGAGTAAAGTTTAATTACTTTTTTATAGGTAAAGAATAAATATAATGATGAATAGATGTCCTAAGATTTTCTTAAGGAGGATATGAGAAGAATTTCTCTGCCATCTCCCATCTCCCATTGGTCAAGGTTTGC
Organism: Balaenoptera physalus; assembly: GCF_965194825.1. NCBI lineage: Eukaryota > Metazoa > Chordata > Mammalia > Artiodactyla > Balaenopteridae > Balaenoptera > Balaenoptera physalus. The sequence continues at coordinate 57,449,268 of NC_138897.1, forward strand.
CCCCAGGGGTGTTATTAATGCCCCTGCTTTTATAGGTTAGGTGTGTGTGGCATTAATCAGGTCCCTTGGTATCTTACCCCTCAGTGGCATCAGGGAAGCCACCAGGTAGGAGGAAAGAGGCAATTGCCAGGGCTGAGATTTGATAAATATGACCAACAAAGGCTGAGACCAATCCCATTCAATAGTTTCATACAGCATTTAATTAAGACTTCTAACTATCAACAGGACATCAAGCAGCAGGATGGAACTGTAGTACAGACTTCTTCCCAGGGCCCTGGACTCAACTGAACAAGTTCTACAAACCACCAGGGTCTACTTCAGAAAGCCAGGTGGCTTTCTCCTGAAGGCTCTGTATTGACCTTTCCACTCGGCCCAAGGCATTAATCCAGGAGCAGCAGGGTGTATTTGGATTGTACAGGCTCTGCCTTGGCCTCTGAGGAGGAAGTCTAAGGCAATTTTCTCATCAGTAATAACTCTGGCCAGTGAGATGAGGCTGACTTGAATGCCTTTAAGACTCAAACTAGTGTCACTGATCTCTTTGGTTAAAGTCAGGAACAAGTTTCTTAACAGCTTTTCTAATTGAATGACTCCATCTGGAAGGATAAACGCCCACAGAATAAACAATGTGTCAGTTATCCTTCAGGAGACTTTCCCCAAGTAACTAAGGATGGTTGTGTTTCAGAGAAATCTCACAGATGTCTGAAGACTGCATAATCTACTACTGGTGGTTCCTCAAATTCTTGAAGATGCTTATGACCAAGTGTAGGGTGTAGGTTGCTGTGGTCTTGGGGAGCATACAGATGAATGTCTAGTGTCATCACAGGTACAGTCCTGGGGATGACCATGGTGCCTCTGGAAGGAGTATTGTTTATAATTATTAGCATCCCCCAAGTGGGACCTACATCAGTTGGGGACACAGATTGACAGTGTCTTAAGTGTGGCCTCTCAGCAGGCTGGTAAGCATTAGAATATTCAACTCATGTCAGATAAGTGAGTCTAATCCTCACCTTTGGAGGGATTGCCTGTGGGCAGTTATCCTGGCCTGTCCTATCTGTCCACACCACCAACTGGGTGGTATTTGTCTGTCCCATGGAATGATTGAGTGATGCCTATGAGAATGGGGCTGGGGAGAGACATTCAGAAGTGTTGATAGGTGTTTTGTGCAGGAGGTGCGGGAGCTGAGGCTAAGCCCCTAGTGTTTGCAATTGACTTCTCAATAAGGTTAAGGGCAACGACAATATAATTGTAGTTAGATCTGTGGTGGAAGATACCAGATCCAGCTTAAATTTAAGTTAAGTTGGAATTTAAGGCCCTTGCAATGGTTTAAATCTAAGCCCTTACTATAGTTTGGAAGACCTGCACCAGAGAGTTTTCCTTTCCTGACACTAGGCGGGTTCCTCTCCACCAGATAACTCCCAACAGCTCATTTTGTTGCCTAAAAATTCAACATTAGTGGTTTGGTCTTTTGAGTATTGCTCTACTAAAATATAAACAACTGCAGAGAGATAATACATTGTTAGCCAACCAGCCCTTTCCCGAGGAACACATCTGCAGGGCCATAGTATAATGGAAGAAAATTGAATTGAATCAGGACACTGATTTATCTTGGTATACTCTAATATTAAAATGGCAACATTTTAATATTAATTCCTTAAAAAATTCTTATTAATTTAATTCTTATTAATTTAATTAGGCAATAGGCACATAGTTAAAAAATGAGTACAAAATATATTCAGTGCAAAGTTTCTCTCTCACTCCTATTCCTTAATCCTCCATTTTCCTTTCCCAAAGCAGCTTTTACCAGTTATTTATACCATTTAAGTGATATTTTCTCCCCTGTCCCACTATTTTTTTTTAACACAAATGGTAGCATGTTAAAGGGACGCTTTGCTTTAGTTTTACTTAGCTGTATGTCTTGCAGATTGTTCTGATCTATACATAGTATTTTTCTTCATTCTTTTAAATCGCTGCGTGGTCTGGCTATAACATAATATATTTAACCAGTCCTCCACTGATATTCATTTAGGTTGTTTCCTATTCTCGACTATAACAAGTAGTGCTCCAACAGATATTGTCTCACAATAGCACAAACAACATGTGGCTCATCCAAGGCAGAAGCCCCTGGCATAGGTCTAGCAGAGTGTACGGGTCCCCATTGACTCTTTCCATCACATGGTGTGTTGCACAGGCTTTTGTGTGACTCTCAAGATCCCTACTTCCTAGTATTCATGTTCTAGTAGTCTCCCCTCCCCTTGACTGTTGGTGGGACCTGTGACTTGCTTCTAATCAACAGAATGTGGTAAAGGTGATGAGATGTCACTCCCATGGTTATGTTACATCATAGGAGACTCTGTCTTGCTAGTAGACTCTCCCTCCCTTGCCAGCTGTGAAATGCAAGTTGCCACAAATCCTACAGATGCAAGGAACTGAATGCTGCCAACAACCCATAAGCTGGGAAGCACATTTTTCCCTAGTTAAGCCTCCAGATGAGAACTCAGTCCTGGCCGACACCTTGATTACAGCCTCATGAAATTCTAAGCACAAGACCCAGCTAAACTGTGCCTGGACTTCACACTCACAGAAGCTGCAAGATACTAAATGTGTGTTGTTTTAAGCTGCTAAGTTTGTGGTCATTTGTTACACAGCAATAGAAAACTAATACACGTGGGAAGGCGAGCTTGGACCGGGCATGACTGAGCACACCATGGCTTGTAATTAAGGAGAAGTTTCCCAATCCTTTGCTTCCTCAAATATTTGTAAAGTTGTAAGGAAGAGTCAGGAATTACTCAAGTAAGTTGGAAGACCCTCAGTTTTGCATTCAAAGTTATAGCCTTGCTGTCATGAGATACCTCTTGCTCTCAGATGCCAGTTGCTTGGAAAGCTTGCATATTGGTGTTGGTTTCAGACAGATATCCTGAAGCCCTTCTTGTTGAGCTTTCTTGCTGTTAGACCACCTGAAGGAAAACCACCACGGTCATCTAATGCACCAACTGCTATGTCTCTCCATGATATTTTTATATTCTTTTCTTTTTATACATGTGGAGTTATCTAAGTAGGATAAATTCCTAGTAAAAATTCTAGGTAAAAAATGTATGTACATTTAAAATTTTGTAAGATATTCACAAATTGTCCTCCAAAAAAGTTGTACCAGTTGATATTACCATCAACAATGAATGAGAGCACTGCTTGTCCACACCCTTTTTCCGTTTTCAAACTTTTTGATCTTTGTCAATGTGAAAGTTAAATAATGATATTTAAGTATGACTATATTTTAATTTTTTTATTCTGGGGAAGGCTGACTTCTTTTCACATGGTTAAGAACTGTTTATATTTCCTTTATTTGCAAACTGCCCATAGCTCGTGTTCGTTTTTCTGTTACTTTGTTGATTTTCTTCTTTAGTCATTAAAGTTTATTTGTAAAGAGTTCTTTACATACTGAAGAAATTATTTGTCTCTTGTTTATATTGCAAATATTTTCCCAAGCTTTCCTTTGTCAATTTACTTTATTGTTTTTTTCATATAAAATTTATTTTTTTTAAATGTAGTTGTTTTTCAGATTTGTTTTGAAGTTTTAGATTTTGTGCCTAATGCTTTCCTTGCTCTGAGTTTATGTATAACTCTTCTATACCCTCTTCTATTACATTTAAAGACTCTCTGTCTCTCTGTTGAACTCTTTGAAACAGTTTCATGTTGTATTTTTAGTGAATACCCAGTTATCTCAATATCATTATCTAATAATTCATTTTTTATTCACATACTTGGACTACTATCTTCGTCATAATCTAAATAGGACAGAGTCTTATGAGCTTCCAGGAAGTTATCTCTAGAAGCATTTGCAAGTTCATAATACATAACTGTATGCAGAATATTTGACCATCTTGGAATTTTCACTCTTTTTCTTTCTCATAATATCAGTCATAACATGCTGTTAGTTTTCTGTATGTAGTGTCTCTTGCATTTATGCTTTCCTTTTCATTTCCATTTTGCCTGCTTTATTCAGACTCTAGTCTAAAGTATTGTGGTGTCCTAATAGGTCTTCCTGCTTTTATCCTCATTTCAAGTCATCCTACATATTGCATCCAGATTAAACTTTTTAAAAATTCCACTTTTATCATATAACTTTCTTACAAAAAACTTTAAATTCTCACTTTTTATTACAGGAGACAATTAAAATTTCTGAGCCTAGCATTCAAGGCACTCTAAGTCGGCCCTGTGGAGGTTTTTAAGCTGTTGTCTCTCAGCTCAAGGCCCCCCCGTACTCTGCTATTTGAGGCTGGGAGACTGAGGGCTATATTTCTGCTTTGCCAGTTGGGTTCCTGTTGGCCCTGCCAACAGAGGGCGCTAGAGGGAGACTGGTGTGCTAGAGGGGAGCAGGGACTTGCTGCTTCCTCTCTTTTTCCTGTCTGCTTGTGAGTCCTATGAGTGTAGTTCAGCCTCATTTTTCATTCCTGCTGCCACAGTGCCTTCCTGTAGTAGCAGCTGAATGCAGTTTGCCATTTTCCTCACCCTTGGAGAATCAGCCTTCTTGAGCCCCTTCAGAGACTCCAGTCCCAGCCTCTCCTCAGAGATTCAGGTCCCAGGCACATGGATCCCTTCCTCTAAGTTTCTACATTTTAATTATCCCTCTTCTTTTTGTCCCCCAGGCCTAAGGGTGATAGCTGCTTCCTGCAGTTGCTACCTCAGTGATATCCTAGAGTTCTCTTTTTACTCTTAGTTAACAACTTTATACTTAGTTAACAATTGTTTATATTAAATTCTCTCTGTTGAAATAATTGATGTGGTTTTTGTCACCTGATGGAAACCTCACTGATACAGGCACCAAACCACTGCCTCGACTGCTTAAACTCTATACCCCAAACCAGACCCTCTGTTCCAATGAGAAAAGTCTACTCTTTCCATGGACCCCTAAGTGGATTTTTCCCATTCCCAATTTTGAAGGCCTGATTATATCACCCCCTTCCTGCAAAAGCTATCCAACATCTGCCAATCAGAATCCTGTCTTCCAGAGCCTGGGTAAAATCCGGTCTTTTATGAAGCTGCTGCTGATCAGTCCACTTGCCCAGATGATGCATACTGACAGCCTCCTCCATGGCCACTGTCTCATTAACTTACAGATATGCAAGTTGGTTGTTTAGACCTTTGAGCGCATTCTACCATAGGAATGATGTTACACGTGGTGGCTCAGGCAATGCCAAGTGGTACGTCGGCTGCTCCGTATAAGCACATTTAACTCACAGTGGAACTGAATTGTTAAGATTCAGGACTGGAACCTAATGATGATATGTAAAGTTATTTTTTGAAAAGTTTGACACGGGGGTCCCATCTTATTGTGGTGCCCTGCCCATGAGCATAGGGCATCCTTGGTTCTGGTGATCTCAGCAGTGGCAGCTCCCATCAGATCTGCTTGAGGAGGGAGAATTGAAAGCCCTGGGGGCAGTGGCACCTAGATCTAGTCAGGGGCTGCTTGGATGCTGGATTGTTTCAGTGTCAGGGTCTTTATGTCAGGAATTTCCTGGACCACTTAGAGGTCAGTAGCTTTCTATGTGATATGTTTTCCTCCTAAGCCTTCCAGAAGGGCAGGACTGTAACTTGTATTTTATTTTATTTATTTATTTATTTATTTTTAAAAATTAATTAATTAATTAATTTATTTTTGGCTGTGTTGGGTCTTCGTTTCTGTGCGAGGGCTTTCTCTAGTTGTGGCAAGCGGGGGCCACTCTTCATCGCGGTGCGCAGGCCTCTCACTATGGCGGCCTCTCTTGTTGCGGAGCACAGGCTCCAGACGCGCAGGCTCAGTAGCTGTGGCTCACGGGCCCAGTTGCTCCGCGGCATGTGGGATCTTCCCAGACCAGGGCTCGAACCCGTGTCCCCTGCATGAGCAGGCAAGTTCTCAACCACTGCACCACCAGGGAAGCCCCTGTATTTTAATTCTTACTGATACTTCGCACAGTACTTTGGACATCATAGGCCTAGTTTTCCCAAAATATGCCTCCTACTATTGCACAGCCATTTTCTCTCTATATAACTTATTGTCTTCAGATACTTAAAAAAAATTCCTCCTCTGTTTTCATTTTTTTTGTTTGTTTTTGTTTTTTTGTTTTCATTTTTTTCCCCCCTTGGGGATATAGCAATAGAGGTACCTGAAAAAAAGGGTCTAGTACCCAGATAAGAATAGTCTATGTACTAAACGTTCAGTCAAACCCATTTTCTCTACAGGTTGAATCACTAAAATTGGGGTTTGAATGGATACTTAAGGAAAAAAACAAACAAAAAAATTCCCTAAGTAGAAGAGAGGAAGAGAGGCCTGGAGTTGCCCGCAGCTAGAATGTCCTTCTGAGAATATAATACCTGTATGGAAACTTCGTGTTATAGTAGAGGTATAGTGGCCTAAAAATCCATCAGTTCTGTATTCAAAATCCAGTTCCATAACTTTGCAGTGTGAAACATTAAGTTATCTGATTATTTAAATTTCAGCTTTCTCATTTATAACATGGTGATAATAATATTACTTCATGGAGTTATTTTGAGGAATAAAAAAGATAACACGTAAGGTGTCTGGTATAGAGTCTGGCATATAGTAAGTATTTAAGTATTCAATACATGTTAGTTCCTTTTCCCTTTATTTTAGACATAAGTTTATTTGTACTTTGAGTTTAAAAAGACATAGCCACTGTGAACGGTGAGTCAAGGCTGAAAAGTAGACAAAATAACACAAACACCAAGTTTTGAGGATTTATATGCTGTGTTGTTTCTATTCCTTGTTTCTCTACCCCCTTTCTTCCATGGATGTGGTGCTGAAAGGAAGCATGCAAACATTTTCTGAAATGGTTAGAGCATGAGCCCCACAATTCATTTCTGATTATCTCCCTGGAGTGTTTTCTAACTGACCTTTCTGTAATGTATTGATAAATGTTTTCAAGTTAACAACTCCAGGAAGCAGGATGAAACTTCAGAAGAAATCTTGGAATCTCTGAAATCTTTGTCTTTGGGACTTAGTATTACTTTGGATACAACATTCTTACTGAAGTGACACTCTGAAATCTTAATCCTTCTTTCCAGGGAGCAGGCTGGGAAAACATTCAGTGATGCAATAGGTTATGGAGTTGCTGAAATGCGGCCTGAGTTTTGGGAAATATGTGATGGTTTAAACAGCTGGGACCCCAGGGATGGTGATGCACTGGACCAGATGTGGACAAGACTTTTTCACGTCTGCTGACTCTGGGGGACTCAGTTTTTTAATATGAACAATGTGGAAGATAGTAATTTTCTGCAAGCTCCTTTTCCTAACCTGCTGTGCTTGTATATGCTATTTGAGACTTTTTATTTTTCTCATTTGTTTCAATTGTGTTCATAATTTCTTGTTGAAGCATTTTTATAATGGATGGTTTAACATCCTTGTCAGAGAATTCCAACATGTCTGTCATCTTGGTGTTGGCCTCTGTTGATGGTCTTTTCTCATTTGAGATTTTCCTGGTTCTTGGAATGACGAAGTATTTTCATTTGTATCTTGGACGTTTTGGGTATTGTGTTGAGACTATGAATCTTGTTTAAATCCTCTGTTTTAGCAGGCCTCCTCTGATTCCACACTGGGAGGGGAAGGGGGTCTTGCCTTGATTCCGCCCAGTGGGGTTGGAAGTCCAGTTCCCCATTCAGCCTCCAATGACTCTTGAGGAGGGGGTGGCACTCTGTTATTGCTGGGAGTGGATGGGCTCAGGCTTCCCCCAGGCCTCTGCTGACATCACGCTGGTTGGAAGGGAGAGGGCATGTTGTTACTGCTATCTCCATGCCCCCCACTGAAACACTGAAGGTAGAGGGGGCTAACTATCTTCTGGGGGTGGTGGAAATCCTGGCTTCCCACTCAGCCTCTTCTGACATCACCCTAGTAGGTCCCTGGACCATTATGGCATCAGCAGACTGCCATAATATAACTAGCTCTCATCTTTTTCTTTTTCATTTTAAAATCTTTGACACATGCATGAAAGTATGAAAGAGAAAAGAGTATAATGAACTCCATGTACCCATCATCCAAATTCAGCAATTGTATTTTGCCAATCTAGTTTTATCTACCTCCCCAAACTTTCTTTTCCTTGCTCATATATTTTATAGCAAATCCCAGATTTAATTTTATTTAGTAATACATCCTTCACACGGAATTTAAAAAACCACAGTCTCAATTCCATTATCACTTTTAGTAAAATTAATAACAATTCCTTAATATCATTTTATGCCAGTCTTCATTCAAATTTTCATGATTGTGTCAAAAAATCTTTTTTAGAGTTGGTTTTTCAAATTGCATCTCCCATCTTTAAAACAAACAAACAAACAAACAAACTTCCCTCTTATTAGTTGCTGCCTATTTTTCTACTCCCTTTATGATCCAATTCTGTAAAAGAGCTGTCTAAACTTACAGGAGCTGTCTCTTAATTCCTTGGCTCCCATTTTCTCTTTAACCCATTTTGATCAGGATTTTGTCCCTATATATCCACTGGAGCCACTCAAGGTCACCAGTGGCCTCCATGTTGTCAAATCCAATGGTTCTTTTCTAATACTTACTCAACACCCAAGCAGCTGAGAAAGCTGATGCTTTCCTCTTTCTGGAACACTTTCTTCACCCGATTTCTGGGACATCATACTCACCTTCTTTGTCAGTCTCACTAGCTACTCCTCCCCTTCTTGATCTCTAATTTTTGGAATACTCTAGGAAATACTGTGTCTTCTTCTCTTAAATATATGCCTGTCTTTCTTAGGTGATATCACAAATTTGTATGTTCACTTCCAGCCTTTCCCCTGACCTCCAAAGCTATATATGTCAAACCAGCTGAACATATATCTTCTCCTGGATATTAAATAGGCATCTTAAACTTAACACCTCCAAATCAGGACTCCAAATAAAACTGTACTCCTCCCCAAATCTTCCTTATTTCAGTAAATGGCACAACAGTAGTAAAAGGAAGGAGAGTAATGAGTTAACGTGGCATTTTAAACTAAAATTGTCAGGGAAGGCCTCTCTGAAGAGGTGACATTTGAGCAGAAATTAGAATGATGAGAAGGATGCATTCAGGAGCCAGCTCAGGTTAAAGAGCAAGAGAGAGAGGGAAATAGAGGGAGACAGAGGGATATCTATCTATCTATCTATCTATCTATCTATCTATCTATCTATCTATCTATCTATCTATCTACCTGCTATCTATCTATCTACCTGCTATCAATCTATCTAGCTGCTATCTATCTACCTACTATCTATCTACCTGCTATCAATCTATCTACCTGCTATCTACCTACTATCTATCTACCTGCTATCAATCAATCTATCTACCTGCTATCTATCTACCTGCTATCTATCTACTTATCTATCTACCTACCTGCTATCTATCTACCTACTATCTATCTATTTATCTATCTACCTGTTATCTATCTACCTATCTACCTGCTATCTATCTATCTACCTGCTATCTATCTACCTACTATCTATCTATCTACCTATCTATCTATCTATCTACCTGCTATCTATCTATCTACCTGCTATCTATCTATCTACCTGCTATCTATCTATGTATCTACCTGCTATCTATGTATCTACCTGCTATCTATCTATCTACATGCTATCTATCTATCTACCTGCTATCTATCTATCTATCTGCTATCTATCTACCTGCTATCTATCTATCTATCTACCTGCTATCTATCTACCTATCTATCTACCCGCTATCTACCTATCTACCCGCTATCTATCTATCTACCTGCTATCTATTTATCTATCTACCTGCTATCTATCTATCTATCTATCTATCTATCTATCTATCTATCTATCTATTTACCTGCTATCTATCTACCTGCTATCTATCTATCTATCTATCTACCTGCTATTTATCTATCTATCTACCTGCTATCTATCTATCTACCTGCTATCTATCTATCTATCTGCTATCTATCTACCTGCTATCTATCTATCTATCTACCTGCTATCTATCTACCTATCTATCTACCCGCTATCTACCTATCTACCCGCTATCTATCTATCTACCTGCTATCTATTTATCTATCTACCTGCTATCTATCTATCTATCTATCTATCTATCTATCTATCTATCTATCTATTTACCTGCTATCTATCTACCTGCTATCTATCTATCTATCTATCTACCTGCTATTTATCTATCTATCTACCTGCTATCTATCTATCTACCTGCTATCTATCTATCTACCTGCTATCTATCTATGTATCTACCTGCTATCTATCTATCTATCTGCTATCTATCTACCTGCTATTTATCTATCTACCTGCTATCTATCTATCTACCTGCTATCTATCTATCTATCTACCTGCTATCTATCTACCTGCTATCTATCTATCTACCTGCTATCTATCAATCAATCAATCATGTAATTCTTCATTGTTTACTTTCTTACCCCCCACATCCATCTATCAACAGATCATTTTGGCTCTGCTCTCAAAACAAATCTGGAATCTGACTAGTCTTTATTACTCCCATTACTACTGCCTTTTTCCAAGTCACTGCCATTTTTCAGTAGACCACTATAATTGTTTTCCAAGCAGTCTTCCACTGGAATGCAATCTCTATCAGAACACAGACCTATTTTATTCACTGATTAACCCCCTGCACTTGCAACAAAGCCTGGGGTATATTGATGCTCAGTAAATTATTATTGAATGAGTAAGTGATTGCTCTACTTTCATCAGCCAAAGTGATCTTTTAAGAAGGTTCAGGACACCTCTCGACTCAATAAATACCCTCCAGGGGTTTTGTATCACACATTAAGCTTAAAATCTGATTCTAAACTCACACGATCTGGCTTCTACTTATCTCCCCAACTCCTCTCCAACCACTTTTCCCCTTGTTCTTTCTACTCCAGCCACATTGGCTCCCTTGATGTACCTCATATATGCCAAGCATGCTCCTATTTTATGGCTGCACATGGCTGTTCCTTCTGCCTGGGACATTCTTTCCCCAGATCTTCACCTGCCTCCTTCTCATCATACTAGTTTCTGCTCAGTGTCTCCTCTCAGAGCAGCCTCCCCGACTACCTTACTTTAGTGCCAGCTTAACTCACTGCTCTCTTTCCTTTTATGATGATAGTTTTCCTTCATAGGCCTTATGCAACTCTAGCTCAACAAATATTGTTGAATGAAGAGTTGCATTAATCCGGCAATATAGCCTTCTTGCTTTACAGGTGAGGATACTAGGGCCAGAGAGGTGGGGTTACTTGCCGAATTCTCTTGTTAAGTTGGTGTCTGAGCACGGGCTCCACTGCTATCCTCTGGCGTCCTAGTCCAGAGCAAGTTTTACTGCGTGACGTTGTCATGAGGCCCTGAGAATTCTGTTAATCCCATTCTCTGCCCGTTATAAACACAGGGCTTGCTGCATGTTGTTATCTCACATCTTTAACAATACTGCAAGCTGGCTGGCAATTCCCAGGATTTCCCAAAGGGGAGAGGAGGAGCAGAACACCTCTGCTGGTTTCTCCTCTGAAATGGAGGCTTTGCAACGTCAGCCGCCGTGCCATTGTTGGACAACAATATGTGTCTCAGAGGCAAGGAAAAGTTCCCACACTCTGTGCTTACCAGACGCCTGGCTGGTGAGCCCTGGTCTCCCCATTACTCCTGAGTTCCTTGTTTCTTTTTCCTCTCTCTTTGTTATGTCATCTATTCATGACTGGGGCAAGATGCCATGCTATTCTTTCTCAATTCTGGATCAGTCTGTTATTAGCTATTCTCCTTAGGTGCCCTATTCATAGAAACCTAACCACCCCCAGTTGCAATAGGTGAATTCTGTGGAAAAGTGCAAGGCACGTTTTTCCTGCTTGGATTGTGCTTTTCCTGTGATTCAGCAATCTTCAGAGGTAGCTCTTCATCATGTTATACCATCGTGGCCTGTGTCCGCGGGTCCAAGGAGGCTAAGTGCTGTCCAAATTCTGTGGATTTTCTCAGGGGATGCTAAAGCTAAGTCACAACAAAGTGAGCCTGTGTGGTGGGTTTGCCTGATCAATCTGTGGTTTTAAGAAACATAAAACCAGAAATGTTCTCATGGTAAGAGCAAGTTGGTAGAGACGGTTAAACATGTGATGCTCAGGTCACTCAAAGTTAAACTTTAATTCTTCTCCAGATGTACTCTCTCCCCCCTCACCCTCTATCATTTCTAACACTCTCCTAGGGTACCCTGATTTCTGGACATCAGTTTCTCCACGCAGTAAGCGGGGCTCAGAGTAACAATGAACCTGATAAAAATCTGGTGTTTTGTATCGTGCTTTTAGCAATTTTTAGAAGGGACCTGGATCCAGGCAGAGCATCCTTTCATCTGCAGCGTTTAAGTGCAGGATATCGGGAAGTGGGGCACCAATTCATTTAACATGTGCTCAGTCCTTTTGCCTGTGAAGTTGTATACTTTTTTTCCTACTTCAGGAGTTATATATATGTATATGCATATATATTTGATGTGTGTATGCACACATGCGTATGTGTATGAAAGAACTGAACTGAGTCCTGAAATGTCTTTGTCAAATCATCAGCTAAAGTGGAAACAGTACAGTTTTATGATTAAGAGCACAGAATCTGGGCTTTGGAGCCAGAAAGACCTGGACTCAAACTCCTGCTGCACATCTTGCATGATTTTTGATTTGGAAGAAGTTTCTTTTCCTTTCTGAGTCCTGGTTTCCTTATATGGAAAATAAAGTTACTAATAATATCAACCTCATGGGGTCAGCATGGGTGTTAAATAATGTATATAGACATGAATAAAATGCTTAGTATGGTTCTGATATATGTGTTTAATAATTATTAGCTATAATTATAATTATTAAGGCAATGCACAGTGCCATGGAATTAGAGGTAAAACAGTGTTGGATATTTTCCAATGTATTCCCTTCTCTTTAGAATTTCATTGGTACTTCCTACCTCTGCCTAATTTCACATCTTCCCTGAAACAAACCTCTCCAAATACGATATGTTCATGGTGGTCCTTAGAAGGAACTCTTCATTGCTTGGTGGTCTTTTGGGAGTCCCTCAGACATTTTTTTCCTAAAGGACTTCAAGTCATATTTCTATATTTTCTTCGTTAGTTAAAACTGTTTCTTAAGCTGTAGGAAGGGTACAAATAACTGTGTAGGATTTACTCTACCCATTTATTCTCGTAAATGAATAAAATCAACCTAAAATGCACAGGATGGGCACTGGGGAGAGAAAAAGGAGCATGAAAGAGTATGGAGAGGAAAAACAATGTGGAAATGGTAGCTTCCCAGTTAGGACTGAGTTTGGCTACATGTAACAATTTCCAAATAATGTGGCTTAAACAAGATAAAGCTTTATTTATATCATGTAGAAAAAGTTCTGAGGAAGGTGGCCAAGGGTTAGTATGGCACTTCCTGGTCTTCTGGACTCTTCCATATTTCCTCTCTATCATCCATGGTGTGTGGCTTTTGGCCATAAGTTCTCTTTATGGTCCATGATGGCTGCTGGAGCTTCAGTCTTCACGTCCAAATTCTTGTGGACATGATAAAATAGATAAAATACAGGATACTCACTTAAATTTGAATTTCAGATAAACAACAAATAATTTTTTAGTATAAGTATTTCCCAAACTGCATAGGATATACTTAGACCAAAAATTACTTGTTGTTCATCTGAAATTTAAATTTAACTAGACATCCTATAGTTTTATTTGCTCAATCTGGCAACCTGACACATACGAGGTAGAAAGAACGAGGAAAGAGGGAAAGGTCCCAGGGTTGTTCCTCCCAGTTGAGTAAGCTCCTTATATAAACTTCCACTTACATCTCATTGGTCACCCCTGACTGCAATAAGTTTCTGCCACCGATGGAAATTTATTCCAGTGCTTTTGTCAGGTGGATGCTTGTAGGGATCAGAGATTTCAAAGCATTTGAAACACTTTCTTAATTGGAGACAGCTTAGCGTCTTCTCTTCAACCTCTCCACAAGGCTAGCGCTTTTAGATGCTCCAAAGAAAGAGCCTGAGGACGTTGTCCATCTTTCCAGAAGGCTGTTTCAGGTCCTTTTTGTATAGGATAAGACATAAATGAATTAAAACAAAAAACACATTAAGAATTGTCAAGAATGTTCCTAAGTTTGGGGAGTGAAGAGGATGCATTTTGGATATATAGTTTGGGGCTCTGTGCTAAGTATTGATCCATTCTGTATAGTTTCACCCTTACGGCATTGCCTTAGATATAAATGTAAAACACAAACAACCTTAGAATAGTTTAAACCACCAGGCTTCAGTCCAGTGAAAAGCAAAAACTGGACTTTCCAATCTACCATACTTTATATTCTCTTGGCTCTTGAGATAAGTCAATTTATGCTAAACGATTTTTTTTCATAGTAAGAATTAGATTATTGTTAAAAAGTAAAGGAATTTTTATGTACCACATGAGGCAGATATTCAATATGGGCAAAGGCAACACTAGTCAGCAAATAATAAAACAAATAAGTTTATAAAAATGGTGTATTTGAGCCCTTGGAAACCTCATGTCTACAACAACCAGATTTTAAAGAATTCTGGTGGTAGATACAGAGTTGTTATAGTAGTTTGGTGGTAAGAAATCCATACGGTAGCTTTGATGTTGGATTAGATCACACATTGGCTGGGACTAGGCAGCAGTAATGGCATAAGGGTAACCCCGTAGCACCCCTCTTTGATAAGTGGGGGCCCAGCGACAAAAATGTGTAAATTGGGCCTGACAGGAGGAGGAGAACGGAACTGGTAGACCTGAAAGACAGTGTTTGGTGGTGAATCCAAGCAGATGGTTCACCTGAGGCATTGCTCTATGAGGGCCAGACAGAGAAACAAACCCAGGTGCTTGCTCAGGGACCTGAATTTGCAGGTTGGAATGAAAGTGAGATGAAGCCTCCTAGAGGTTTGTTTGCTCAAAATTCATGGTGTAGTGGCAAGGACTTTCTATAGTGTGGATTTAGTCTTTCCTGTGGGTGGAGAGATGCAGTTAAGAGCACTGTGCTGGTTTGGACAAGGGCCAAAGAGACACAGCATGGTGGTAAGGAGTAGGGTGATTCTCATTTGCCTGGGACTCAGTCTATGAAGTCACTTATGAAGAAAGAGGGTGTTTCAAGTCACAGGTGGACTTTGGGCTCAGTAGTGAGCACCAAGATCATCAATTATCAGAGTCAAAAGGGACCTCAGAGTCTGGCCATCTGGGCAGAATTTTTAAGTCAATTTAGATCTCTATAGACTACCCCCAGCTGGCAGTCTCTTCCTGAACACTTCTGGGTGGTTTGGCTTTTTAGCAATTATCATGTGACTGGAGACATTTTTAAATGGAAGGTTGCAAGAAAGTTTTCTTTTATTTGATCTATCCAGGAACAAAAGTCCCTGGCACACACTTCAGTCCCAGTATAAATAAGCATCTACTCACTGTATTATAATTACTTAAATATCAGCATCATAACAGAGATGCACTGGGAAGATGACCGGATTTATAGCCAGAAGATCTGGGCTTGAGACCCAGCTCCATCATGTGTAATTCTTTGACCATGCTGCATTAGGAGGCTCAGAGAGATTAGGTGACCTGCTCAATGCAGCAAAGCATCACAACGACCTAGAATCAACACCCCAGAAAACTAAGCCCAAACTCCGATTTCCTCAGGCTTCCTTGCCTTCTAAACTGTAATCCTCTTGAGGTGTTGGCTAACATAGTGCTAACGTTAAAACAGAAATCTGGGGGTCCTACTGATACTCTTCAGGCTCTCATGACACCAGAGAACTTAAAGAGGGCCATATCTTGATGACATATCTTTTTAGCTAAAAAATGTGCATATCATTACTTTGCATGTGCAGTCCAGCCTGTAATATCTCAGTTCACTTTAACTGCAGTCCCATGACTGACACAGATGTTATTGCTCCCCAATTACAGTGTTTTCTGCTTGGAGGCATCTTGTCTTCTGTAATATATCATGAGCCAGAGCCCCAGTGCTAAACATTAGCTAGTAATTTATGATCATACCTTCTGAGGCAGAGAGGGCAGCCATAGCTCACTTTGGACTTGGAAAAGCACTCCACGTTTTCCCTCAGCTCTTTTTTTCTCTTTTCTTTTTCTGCATTTGCTCATTACTATATCTTTTCAATTTAGGGATGGCCTGGATCCTGCCATGTAAATCAAAGAAGAGAGGGCCTGACTCAGCCGCCTAGCCTGGGTCACCTGGAACCCATTATGATACAGGATCATAAACACCTCCATTTTCCCTTCAGAGAGAGACCAGACCCACTGAAGTTAAGCTACCTGCATAAGAGCTGAGTGCGATCAGCTGTACTTAATCTTTAAATGTCCAACCCACTGATAACCTTTGGTTTGCTTTGATAACTATGAAATAAATTCTCACTGCATTGGATACCAGCATTCTGGTTTCTATTCAAGGCTGTGGTGCAGATGTCGTGGAATCTTGGACTGGACAGCAGTCCTTGGAGATCTCTGGGGCCAGTTACTGGCTTTCAGGCACTTAATTTCTAAGCCTCCCTCTGCCAACTTTAAATTTCCTCAGGGAATGACACAGCGTTTGTGCATTGCCAAGCTTTAGGTACTCCATGGGGTGAAAACCATTTGGAGGTGGGAGAAGGGAGAAAAAGAAACATCCATCAAATTCAAAGCTTTACAATGCGTTATAACAGAAAGAACACTGGTCTGAGTTTCAAGCATCTTGGGTTTGAATCCAGCTCTTCTGTTCTCGTCCCCTACCCCACACCCTCCCAGCTGTGTGACCTTGGGAAAGGATGTTAACTCTTTTGGTCTCCATTTTTCTCCTCTGTAAAATGAGGGGAATGGTCAGTGCTGCTCAAACTTTCATGAATATATGAATCACTTGGGGATCTTGTAGGTTTACTGGGAGGATTAAGTTAGTTAATGTATATAAAGCTGTTAGAAGAATGGCTGGCTCATAACACTTGATAAATATCAGTTTTATTATTATTTAGCATTACATACTGAGAATTTCCCCATGTTATTCAGAAACACTTCAGAAATATAACCTTATATAGACTGAAATATCCTCTAATATCCCTATAATAATTTAATTATCCATTTTCTTATTTTTGTCTATTATAATGCTGTTCTGAAAATCTTTGTATGTGATTCCTTGCCCATAGACATAAATTTCCTACAGGTAATAGGAAGTAAATCTAACAGGTTTCAGTAAGATCCAAACTACAAATCATTGGTAATGATCGAATTAACTTCATTTTAATTTAACAGACATGTGTCACACACCTCCTGTGGGTCAGGCACTGCGCTGGGTGTTGGGTACAGAGTGGTAAACAAGACAGGCATGAACCCTGTCCTCAAGGATCTTATAAGCTAGCAGCAAAGTCAGACATTAAAAATGTAATTACAGCAAAGCATGGTGAGTATTACGACAGGGAAAGTAGAGGGAGCACATAACAAGGGGGCCTAATTCAGGAGGAAGGGTTGTTTATGCTGAGTCTGGATGGATAAGGAGGAGGTGTCCAGTGAAGGGGAAGGGCAGGAGGCTGAAAGAATAATAGTTACAGAGATAATTATTAATATTCTTCAGTTTATATTCTAATGGCTTATTTATCTGGTGGTTGCTGTTTTAATTTTAGTCTGTTAGAACATCAAAACTCCTCATTGAGTCTATCAAAACAATAAATTATACTTCTTTTGTTACTCCTCGAGACAAAGCCAGTGATAATTTAAATAACAGACTAAAAGTCCTTAATGGGGCAATTAAATAGATCAGGCAGTTAAATAGGTTAGAACCAAGTGTTGCCTGGGTCACTCTCTAATGGAATGATGATCATAATAGACACTAGTGACAACATGTATGTGCCCTCAAGGCTATAAAGTAATAATGCAATTTAATTTTAAAAGTAAAGAAATAACTATGATGGGAATGCCTATAAATAACTTATTGGGCTTTCACCTTAGAAAGTCAAGTAGCTTATTCAGACATGAGAATTTGTATCACACTTGATTGTACTACTGTCATGTCTCCATAGTGATGTAGCATCAAGACTTTGAATATTCCTAGAAATCCATTCCTCATGTATTGGGGTAAATCCTAGCTGTTGATGATCTCAGTTTTATGTGATTTATGCTTCATAGTTATTTACTCTAATCAACTCGAGAGTTGAATCAAACTGACTGATACGTTTATACTTAATATTCACCAAAATTATAACAAACACAGATTCGGGATTCTCAATGCATATGTACACTGCTTTGATGATATATTTCTGGAATTCGGGAATATGATTTGTTATTGATATTAGCCTGTGCTGGAAATGGAAGTGGGTAGAAGAGCTTGTTTCTATTTTCTCCTCATTCCAGGTCATTCATTTATTCATTCAAGAACCAAAGGCTGCTGTGGGGCACAACAAAGAGAAGGCACAATCTTACTTTTATCTTCAAATTGTAGAGATAAATATTCAGAGTATAATAAAGCTGGCTGGGCTTGAGTGGGGATTATTGTTGGTGAGAGGAGGATATGAGTTTAAGTT
Source organism: Balaenoptera physalus (assembly GCF_965194825.1). NCBI lineage: Eukaryota > Metazoa > Chordata > Mammalia > Artiodactyla > Balaenopteridae > Balaenoptera > Balaenoptera physalus. The sequence goes on from NC_138897.1 coordinate 57,467,764, forward strand.
GAAGGTAATGGCTCTGTCATTTGTATCTAGCAAAAGTTCAAAGAATATTTGACAGATCCTCATGGTAGACATTTCTATCATCACCTGTGAGCAAATTAATATTAAATACACCCATGAGCTACCATAAGTACTTATTATTGGGCTAAAATAATCTTAATTTGTGTTCATTTTAATCGTAATTCTTCATACAAATATTTTTCACTCTGAATTTATATCATATTATGAAATAGTAAAACCGCATGGATTTTGAAGTCACACCGACCTCAGTTCAAATCCTGGCTCTACCATTCATGAATTATATCATCATGAGGTAAATAAAAAATTCTGCAGTATCAGTTTCCTCATTTATAAAATGGATGTGTGTGTGTGTATACATGCATATGAATGTCTATCTACCTATCTACATTGATATAGGTAGATATTCTTCTAAATTAGCAGTTAAACTGTAAATTAATGAAGTGTATTATTTGAGCAATTAGACTGCAATGTGGTATACAGAATATACAAGCTTGAAATTAGAAGTGTTTGAAATTGGTAAGTTAAAAAACCAGTAATGTGTTGGCTAAATTACAGTGATTTAATAATCAAGTCAAACTAAAAATTAACTGGTGCTGTAATGATTTATATAGAAGTATGAGGCCAAATCTACCCAGCTTATTTTATTATATTCTCTCTCTCCCTGTGATATCTGAAAATGGAATGAAGTCCCTTTCTCTGGATCCATCCGTCTGTAATCAAGCTCCTGCCCCCAATTTATTCAACCAACTTCCTGTATTACCAGCACAGTAAGGTAATAGTAAGGTATAGTCAGGCCAGTCATCTCTGTGTTTTAGGACCTTCCTTTGCTTATTCCCACCTTCATGCAGGTCTCTGTTTTCAGGGAGCTTATCGTCTTGTGGAGAAGAAGGACATTAAACAAAAGTAATTATCAAAAAGTGAGATGAGTGTTATATGAAATTTACGGGGTGCCATAACAACAGAGAGCAGGGGGACCTAATCTGGCATTTCTGAGAAATGCCATTTATTTATTCAACAAAATATTTGATGAACCCTTAGTATGAGCCAGACATGTGTTAGGCCTAGTTGGGAATTTAAAAGGAAACATAACAGGCATAGCCTGTAAAAATGATGTTCAGGCTGGAACCTGAAGGATGAATAGGAAATAACTATGTGACAGGAGGTAGGAGAGGAAGATGATTTTCAGGGGATACTGCACGGCTGAGCGATGGTTTAATGTGGGGTAAGAACAACTGTGCTGAGTCCAAGCTAGCCCTGGGTTTCTGGGTAAATTGGGCAGCTGGGTAAATGGGAGTGCCATTTACTGAAATGATGAATTGCATGTTTAGGGAGTGAGGGGGTTGGAGATTCATTCATTTATTTATTCCACAGCTGTGGAAAGGAGCAGAAGAGAGAGTAGCCACTGAAGGGAAGGGTTTTGTAAGGTGGAAGAGACTTAAGTCTGATTTAAATGTTGATAAAAAGAAGGTACCACTGAAGAGCGGGAAGTTTAAACTCCCAGAGAGAGGGAGTGATAGCTGACATGGGATTCTCAAGAAGGTAGGCAGGAGAGCATGAGATCTGGGGCAAAGTGGAGGAATTACACTTAGATGGAAGGAGGGATACTTGAAGGACTAACAGGGGGATGGAAGAGTGGCTGCTACTTGGTGAGAATGGGAGGCCCTGGTAGTATTTTACCCACATACAGAATTGTTGCCAATGCATGAGGTGACATGTCCTTATGGTGGGTCAAACACAGGCAGCGGGGTAGCAGCTACTGAGGCTACTGACCACCATGTGACAGAGTAGTTACTCAACTGTGTCCCAAGAACCCAAGAGGATGGAACTATTCTTGAGTGTGCCTTTGCTTTGCTTGTAAAATATAGGTTGACCATCTGACAGGATCTGGCCTAATATCATGGAAAGAAAAATCACTTCCATCATCTTGTACTGATTGTTATTTCAGGTCAACATATATTTTGCAACAGTGCTCTTGCAAGGATTAGTATTACATGATTAAAAAAAAAACTTTTATTAAACAAAATACTTTTTACAGGATTTTTGCATTAACTTTTGAAACTTATGACTACCTTGTTAGCTCTATTTATGATTCAGTCAAGGAGAATTTCACCAGTTCTCTCTAAAACCCACTCAAAAATGAATACAGCTTAGTAAAGTACAATAGATCCTTTTTTTTTTTTTCTTCAGAGGACTTACTTCAACAGGTGTAGGTAAGAAGAAATCTAAACTTAAATGTAAATGTGCCTTCAGGTCGACACCAAAGTGTTCTGTGTTACCAAATATTTCAATTACTTTATCTGTATTTTTTATCTTTAATTTTGTCCTTTTAATGAATTTACCGAAATCAAATAATACCTTGCTGCTTACTCTACACGGGAGAATTACAAAGGACATTTTTTCGTATATAAATGAGGAAAAGCATGATATGAACCATTCACTATCTAACAACTTTTGAAGATTCAACTCTAAGCTTAATTTCAACCAAACCACGTTGGGAGTTCAAGGCAGCTGTTCACACTGATGAACTGATCTTTTTTTTTTTTTTTAAATTAATTAATTAATTAATTTTTGGCTGTGTTGGGTTTTTGTTTCTGTGCGAGGGCTTTCTCTAGTTGTGGCGAGCGGGGGCCACTATTCATTGCGGTGCGCGGGCCTCTCACTGTCGCAGCCTCTCTTGTTGTGGAGCACAGGCTCCAGATGCGCAGGCTCAGTAGTTGTGGCTCACGGGCCCAGTTGCTCCGCGGCATATGGGATCTTCCCAGACCAGGGCTCAAACCCGTGTCCCCTGCATTGGCAGGCAGATTCTCAACCACTGCACCACCAGGGAAGCCCTGATGAACTGATCTTGCCAAACCATTTCTAGCCTTGAGTCAAGGTAGTCTGTACACACAGAGGGAAGGGTAAAGATGAAAATTCATATTTAAAAGTATGGTTTCGCCTCCTTTTTTTTCCCTGAAGAGAAGTTATTTCTTTTTTGTCACTTGGTACCAACTGTTGAATTAAATCACTTCGAGATAGATGGAAACTTTTTTAATGTGGTTGGCTTTAAGACTTGATATAAGAAGGGAACACGGAAAATGGTCGCTTCCAAGACCATCAGATCATTCTTTTAAGGGACTTTGTTACTACACCTTTCACTTTTTTTTTTTTTTTTGGCTTCTTTGTGAGAAACTGTCCACACAGAACTCTTTTATCTAATGAATCATCAGGGAAAAGTTCTAGGGTATTGGTGATAGCATCTTTAAAGGATATGTTAGGACCTGCCCTCTGAAAGAAAGAACTGGAAGGAAGTGAACTGCTGAACTGCTTGTCTAAGCCGGAAGACTTGTATCAATCTCAGAGAGTTGTGTTGGTTCAGTGAAAGTATTATTCACAGGGAAGGAGACTGGAGGATCCAAAAATAGTTGACCCTTGACTTGTCATTGCCTTTTTTTTTTTTATTGTTAAGTGGAATTTATTTTTAAAATTTATTTATTTATTTATCTTATTGGAGTTTAATTGCTTTACAAGTCATTGTCTTTTTAAGTCTGAAGTCACAGATACATAATTGTATTAATTAGTGTATGGGGAAGCCTTTTCTTCTTAACATTTAAAAAATTGTAGTCCTTATAGTTGTTTATAAGATTTTAAGACTCCTCCAAAGTGGAAATCTGAAAAAAATTGCATTATAAATTATTTGGAAGTTTCTCTTTGTAGAACTAAGCCACATGTCAAACATTTCATATATCTTATAATTTAGGCACCCACTCAAAACTTTCTTCTCTTATGTTTGATTATAAAAGAGTCCTTGAATAAGAAAATGAAGACATTTGCTGGTTTTCCCTGGAGCTTTAATCAGTTGATATCTGACAGGTGCTTTTATTTTCCTGGCCTTGAAATCTTTCTGGATGGGATGTGGGAGAAATATTTGTGAATGCCCTCTTGGTTAGCAAATAAATCTTTACTCTTTTCATTTTCTTTTCTGTATTCTTAGCTCATCATCCTCCCTTCACGTGCATGACTCCAAAGTTCTTGCTCCTTTCCCTCCATCAAGGGCAGAAAAAGGCTTTCAGAGTCGGCTGACTGATTTGCAGCCACCTATCCATGGCCTGGCTGAGGACACAACCTGAGTGTCTTCAGGTTCCATAGCCTTTGAGTACAAATGAGGTCACAGCATTAACACCTGGATTCTGCTGCCCACAATATTTTACACTTGACTCATGTAGGGCCCAGCAAGGCTCCCCTACGCATTCCTGGCAGTTTCCTGGACTGTCTTGCATTTTACCAGATTGTGTCAGTGCCATCTGGGCTCGGCTCCCTCTGGGCCTCTAGGTGGTCAACTTGGGCACTTAGTATACTCAGCTGGGCTCTGTCCAGTGCACTGCTGTTTCCTTCACCATTCCTCTCTGCCAGGCATAGCCCTACCTTAGTTCAGAGGCTGTCTCTCAATTTTCTTTTGGCTTTTCCCTCTAATCCCATCTCTTCAGAGCAGATCAAAAAGCTCAGTTAACAAGGTTGGGTGGAAAACCAGATGTCTCCAATCCCCTGCTTCTGTGCAGATCACAGGAACCTTTTCTTCCTTTTTAGTCTAATGTAAAAGCCCTCAGGCAGAGTAAACTCACGTAAAAGAGGAGATTCCCAGAGGAGGTGTACCTTGATCCAGTAATGTCTCAGCCTCCAAGGATACAATGTGAATTGAAACAAAACAAACATTTCTTGAGCATCTACTTTGTGCTCTGCCCTGTGCTAGGTACTAAACTTTGCTGTTTCATTTAATTCTTATAGTCCTCTGTATTATGCTGTTTATTATTATTCTCATTTTAGGGATGAGAAAACTGAGGCTCAGAGAAGATAAGGAATTCACTTACCAAAGATCACAGAGCTCATAAGGGTGGAGTTAGGATCTGGTTCCAGGGTCCATGCTTACTATCTTATACATCGCCTCTCACTCTGGATAATAAGTTACTTTCATTACAGTAAAATTCACCTTAGCTTTTAAGAAGAAAAACTGCTCTAAAAAAAAAGACACAAACAACTCAATTTTTCTGTAAACCTAAAACTGATCAAAATAAAGTCTATTAATTAAAAAAAAGATATAAACACTCTTGGCTAAAGCAGGTTAAGTGGTGTGTTTATACATCATCATTGTTATCACTATTATTTTAAAGATTCACAAGAATAAATGACATAATTCATGTGAAAGTACTTAGAAGGCACCACATTATGTGAAGATAACGATATGAGAATAAGAAATTACCTTTTTACATGGAATTTACCTTATCCTAGTCTTGTAAATCGGTGGGATATTTGTATAGTATTGTGAATCACTACCTATTAGATGAATCAACATAAACTCAGACTTTGCGGCTGCTGATCTGACACTTTTCACCAACAAGAAATTGTTTTAAAAGATTCTTTCCAAGGAACTTAATATTTTGTAGAAGATCTTTTAGTCTTGTTCCAGAAGCCAAAACCCTGAGTTGCTATTCTGTTGACTGAAATTTAATACAACAGAGTTAATCTTGCAATAGTTCCTGTAACTGTGACTTGGGAAAAGGAAGGGAGTGGAGCTTCGCAGACAGCCCTCAACCACAGAGAATGTGTGTGTGAGGGAGGGAGGTGGGAGACTGTGCTGAAACAGAGGTCCGGGGAGGACTCCAGGAGGCCATCTCCAGCCAGACAGGGCTGCTTTCCTGAGAAGGCCCGACACGTCGGGACCCAATATGGATAATTTGGTCCATTACTAGCTGATAGTTGTTAGAGAGGAAGCTGTTTCGCCTTTCTATGTGAAATATTCTAGTTTTACTTTCTGTTTAACTTCCATTGGAATGAGGAGGGTCAAAGGGTATCATTACACTTTAGAGCTTCCAAGGGGCTTTCCAAAGCTGTCTCCTTTCTAATTCTTAAAACAAGGTACGGTATTAACTTGTTATTCATACTTTTTTTTGACAGATAGGAACTATGATTTAAAGAATAAGTGACTCAGGGCAGCTGCTGGGACCTAGGCATCCGTAGCTGAATCCCTCCCTCCTGTAACCCAGAGCTCTTTCACAAATTTGGGAGTACTTCCTCTCCTCCTTGCACCCTTGGCTCAGTGGGTGCTAAAATACCATATTGAATGCAATTATAGAAAAGTGTTCATATTTTTCAGGTGGCATTTAAGAAAGATGGCTAACGAAAAGGAACACCGGAAAGCACAAAAAATGGCGTACCTTTCCAATCTCTCAATCTTCTACCAGTAGTGACCCCACTATTCTCCTAATCTACCAGTTCAAAAAGTCATCTTTGACTACATCCCCTCCTTGTTTTGCCCTGTATCACTGGTCCTAACTGGTGTCATGGAGAGAATGTGGCATGTATGAATGCTGTCATGGGCATTCAGTTCACTTATTACCAATATAGTGTGTACTATCCATGGTACTGTTACTATTTCATGCTTTTTTTTTTTTTTTTTACTGCTTTTACACCAAGGCAGACATAAATAGTATTAGAACAAATATGCCTGGCTTGGGAATTCCTTGATTATAAGGAAGAGTAGATGACAGATATTCTATGGAAATTAGAATTGATGGCATAGCTACAGATTTCCCTTCTTTGCAGAAAAACCAGTTTTGATCTCTAGCTTTGACATATCTGCAAAGATGGTGGAAATAAAACTACTTCTGACATTGTAGTTTTCCCTCACTAGTTTAGAACCAACATAATAAGAGAAATGTTGAATGTCCAACCAAGTAGCAATTCAAATGAATCCCACAAGAACAGGAAACCAAGTGGAAATCCAAATATAAGCTGTACCCTAACGTTGCCATCAATAATCCCTGAAGTGAAAACAATAAAATTAGAATATTGTTTGGGTTGCCCTCCAACCTGATAACTGAAAAAGAAATCAGCCTATTTTCATCATTTCCAGTTTAAGAGTTAATGAGGTGGATAAAGTCCAACAGAAACTGGGCAGTGACGTTTGCTCCTTTTTCAATGACAAAATCATGTAGCAATTTCCTGGCCTGCAAAAACATCCCAATAAATCTCCTCTGTATACCATTAGGAAGAAGTTGTGTGGAACTGGGTGGACTTCAGAAGGCTGCTAACCTTGGGCGGCTGGGCTGTTATCCTGCTCTTATTGCTCAATGGAAAATTCAGTGGAATTGCTAAGTAACAGGAGACTAGGTTCAGGGCCGTAAATCTCCGAGAGATGCTTGCTGACATCCACGGTGCTCTGCAGAGTGAGTTTACCAAGGTCATTCTTGCTGAGCTTCCTTTGAGTTGGAGGCTACAGCTTACTGTCAGGCCCAGAGCCAGGCTCTTAATCATCGAGGAAACCAGAAGGTGAGGGGTGGGGAGGCCATGAAAGTTACCCTTAGGCCTGGTTCCAGTGTCAAAGGGAGGCTGGGAAGGAGCCCCATACAGAATGGCAGCCCCTTGGGAGCCTTCCTACTATAGCTGAGAGCCTTCCCTGCACCTGCTGCTTTAGTCTTATTACTCAGTCCTCTGGGGACTTCCCACCATTCATTGAATCAAATATAAACTTCTGGCCACTGTCTTCAAAGTCTTCTCATTATGCTTTAAACATCTGGGCATATCTCCTAATGATTCTTAGATTTAGCCACAGTGGTCTTCTGATATCTTCATTTGGCTTTCTCCCTTATCCCTTTTAAAACTTTGTCACCCATTGATGAATGACTGAGTTCCCTTCCTTTGAATTTGTTGTGGGTGACAAAAATACCAAAGGGCAGGCAGGGTCTAAAGGCATATTTGGAAGCCCTTTGGAAGCAGCAGTGGGAGAGGGGATGAGAATCCAACCAAGGTGAGTAATCCAGCCAAGAGGAAGATTGGGCTCACTCTACCTGGAGAGGAAGGAAGGTGTCTTGGAACAGCTTCAGAGTTGCAATGGGAAGATTAGGGACTCTGGAGCCCTGGAGCCCTACATTTAAGGTTTATAAATACTAACGTGTTATTTCACTCATTCCTCACTGAAGTGTCATGAGATGGGCAAAGCAGGCATTATCATTCCCAGTTTTGAGGTGATAAACTCAGATTCTGAGTGATTATAAGACCTCGGCCAGTAAGTCTGAACCTGTCTTATAATCATCAATTATATCTATTTTATGCCAGGGGTCAGCAATTTCTTTTGTAAAGGCCCAGGTTAAAAATATTTTAGGCTTTGTGGGCCACATGGGCTCTGTCACAGCCACTCAACTCTGCTGTTGTAGTATGGAAGCATCCATAGACATCCATAGACAATACACAAAATAATGGGCATGTTTGTGTTCCAGTCAAACCTTATTAACAAAAATAGGCTGCAGGTCAGATTTGGCCCATGGACTGTAGTTTGCAGATCCCTGTCTTATGCCATAAAGCTGTAATAGACCATATGTCAAGAGTAAGTATTCATAGACTACTAAATACTTTTGTAAGTTTGAATTCTCAAAATGTAGATACTAAGTAATAGGATGTAAAGGAATACAATTTAACCTCATGTGATTCAGATAACAAGGAAACAACACAGGGAAGCTAGTCAATGCTCAGGTTACTTAATAGTGAGGTAACAGGTACCCAGGAGATACCCACAGCAGATAAGGGAAGTGGATGATGCTGATGAGTTGATTTTCCAGGTGCCTCTGCAGTGTGAGTGCCCTGGGAACCTCATGGATCTTTTCTCAGCTCTCTACCTTACTGGAGACTTGGTCATGCCTTCTCTAAGCCCTACATTTTCTACTCTGAGCACTTCTCCCAGAAGGTGTCATCCCCCTTCTGATGTGACAGTTATCCTGGAACTTGCTTCCTGGAGAAAAAATGCAGGCTCTTCTCTGAGGTCAAGACCAGAAGCCTTGATGGGGAGAGGAGCTGGGAGACTTGATAGAAAAAGGTCTTTGCCTTTTTCTACCCACTTCCGGCTCTAGTTGGATGACCTTATTATTTGGTGACACTTTTCCTGCTCACCTGACTGGCTAGATCTGCCACTAAGGCTAGGAAGGAACAGAGGAGAAACTCTCAGACTAGAACCCACTCTTTTAGCGTTGTAAATTTCTATTTGTACTCAGAAAAATGGACTTATAATTAGGCACCGTGAGTCTCAAATTCCTTCCATGGTCTTTAGTGTACATTTCCAGTCACATCTCATCCCTGTTGCTCCCTACTGTTTCTGTTACCTAGGATGAGTTTCCTTTATCCCTTCCTCTCCACCTATCCAACTCCTGCCCCTCTTTAACGCCCAACTCGTGACAGATTTGCTGCCTCCTTCATGGAGCTTTCTCTATTTAGTCCATATTGTCTATACCATTCCTTTAGCATTTTATTTTAAGCTGCTTTGTGATTGTGCATGTTAATTAATTTTTCATGTATATCTTGTTCTGCAATGAAAATTGAGCTACTTGGAGGCATTGGCTGGGTTTTGTCTGTATCTTCTAGCACAGTGCTAAGCTCATATTACAGACTCAGCAAACACCTGTCAGGTGGGATAAACCCATAACTGTGATCTTTCAATGGGCCTCTAACATGGAGGGTCTCTTCTCCCAGTTTCTTACAGCCTCTTGAGTGTTAAAACTCTTATTTGCCTAGTCCTTTTGAGTTGTTATTGATACCTTCTCTCTCAGAACTTGACATAAGTTCCCTCAGGGGCAGGTTGGAAGGCATGAGTGACAGCACATGAGAAATGATCACTTTTCATTGACCTTCGCCTTGTCCAAATCTAGTTAGTGCTCTGTGAATCCATGACAACAGAGGCTGTATCTCGCCGTTGGACCATTTCTCACCATTATATTTCCTCCAGTTAGCAAGTGCCTGGCATGTGGTAGATGCTTAATAATTATTAGTGGAATGAATAATTATTCGTTAAATGAAAGAATGAATGAACAAATATTACCTTGATCTGGCTCTGGGTGACTTGCTTGCCCTGTGGGAAGGGGGCTGATTTTCGAGAATTGAGGAGGTAGACTTAGCTGTCTCTCCTTAGCAGAACATCTCAGCCCTTGGCATTTTGCTCTCACATGAGGTCCATCAGACCGCACGCAAGTAGAATGTTCGATGGCCAATCCCAACCTATCAGATACCCATGGACCAGATCAGCATTGTTCTCCCAGCAGGTAATGAACAGAGATCCAACAACTAAAGTTACTTTCTGAGGCTACACCTCCTAATATAACCCACTAGGTCTTGCTTCATAGCTCACTGTCATGTTCCCATCTTTATCCACTGGAAGTTTGGAAATTCCTCCGCAGGGTGGGTGGGTCACACATGCAGTAAGTGTTCAGTGGTGACCATTTGCTGTTTGATTATTAAGCAAAACCTGATTTAAGGGCCCAAATGATACATCAAGAGTCACTTAATTAATGGTAAAATATTTCCTTTTCCTGAATAACTCCTTACTTCAAGTATTTTCCTCTTTGGGGCATTATGTAATAATGCACTAGAGAAACGGGTCGGCTGTATTGATTTAATTGGCTCTTATGCATACTTACCACAAGGTGGCAGCATAACAGCCCCTACTTGCATATTAGGGTCATGGATATCTTTTAAACTGAGACAGTGAAAGGAGATTTTTTTCCCCCTTAAGTTTCTAAAATCTAAAATCATATCCCTATGACCTAATTTTTAGTTAGGTAGATTTCATAATTAATCACATACTCACATAAGTCCAAGTACTCACACAATATTCTCACATACAACCTGTCCCATATGAGAGGCTGAATATTCTGTATATTCTGTCCAGCACTTAGTTAATCATGTGTGAATCATACATATTAATAATCATGCAATCGCTTGTGTAAGTAGGCAAAGTCAATTTAAAAACTTGTTAATGGTACTTTTAAGGCAGTATACCAAGAGTAACCCATTTTAGGGGAGGTATTATTATTGCAGACAAGATGCCTCAGTGGTTCTAGATTGGGAGAGGGATGGTCTCTATAGAAGGAAGGTCTGTATGAGGCTGCGGGAGATGTGCATCGGGAAGTTGTCAACATCTTTTGGCTACAAACATTTACTGAGCACAAATTGTCCATTATTTCATTGTCTGTAAGGCTGGTCCTTGCCATTTAAGAGCTTAAGATCCAGTGTTATAAATAACAGGAAAAACCCAGCAAACATGTGAAAAGACAAGTACCATGACCATTATTTGAGAGGAAAGAGGGAAGCAAAGAAGGAAGAAACATTGATGTTTTATGTTTTTCCAGAGGATGAAGAGAAGATAGTAGAAACAAACAGTATGGAATGGTCAAAAGATCATGGGAATAATAAGAAGGAGACCCAGTCTTGTCTTGGCTCTGCCCCTCACCATTCTTGGCCACCTCAGTTTCCTCATGTGCAGAAGGAAGCATTTGGACTTGGATCTTGGAAGCATTACAGGAACATATTTTGTCAACAGTTGTCGTTAGTGGGTACTCTTCAAAAAGGATTTGTGTTGAAGTAAGTTTGAGGAAAGCAAATTATTATAGTGCATCTCATCCTTTTGCCCACCCCCTAAGAGAGTCACATGTGTGTTAGCATATTAAAGGTCTGGAGTGAGGAAACTGTCTTAGCTTTGTTTAACCTGTCATTTCAAAGTTAACTTAACCATTGAACACAATTCTTCCCTTCACTTCACCCAAGAAACAGCAGTTAACATTGCATAGAATATTAGTGATCTTTGGTAGATAGTTTGGGAACCACTGAATTAAAAAGTCTTTAAAGCCTGTCCAGCTCTAGAATCTGGATCAGAAACTCCAGGAGGGCAGGGAACCAAGTCTGACTTATTTACTCCTTAGCCTTAATGCTTGGCATAAGTGACCAATAATATTTGCAAAATCAATGAATGAACTGTGGCAATATAGATTTTTCCCCTCCCTCTCCTTCTAGGAAGCATGGGCTATGTCCATCGCCCTTCTGAAGTTATGTACGTATCTAATTAGAGCAACTTCAGCTAGGGAAAGGAGACAAAGACTTTTTTTAGTCTAAAAACACAAGGGAATTATGCTGAGTCTTTCTTGGAGATGTAAAAGTGTGATTGTCTTGAAGATATTTGACCCTGATAGGATTGGTTTTCCATTTCTTCCTCTGTTTTCATGAGTGTAGTCTTATCTAGATCCATCTAGAAAAAAATAAAATCAGATGGAAGGAAATGACTGACAACCCCATTCTGAAGATCAAAGTGAAGAAAAGATTCCCAGGATGGGGGGAGAATTTTAAGAGACTGAGAGGCTCCTGGTAGTGGAGGATAAAGGAAGAGAGATTCTGTAGAAGGGGGAAGATCCCTGAAGGATGGGGACATGGTGACCAAATTGTTGGCCCCCAAAATTAAGAAAGAAGTTTGAGAAGCTGGTAGAATGAGCTGAATAAGATAGAGGAACCACTCCACAGGCTAGTGAAACTCTGTACGGTTTACAATGGGTATCCTGAGTCAGAAGTAAGGAACTCATATGTGATTCTACCGGATTCTGTATATGTGCGTGTTCAGTTAAAAGTTAAACATTTCTCAGGGACTAGACCATTATACTATTAAAGGCATAATAAGGGAAGGGACAAAGTGCTAAAAAACAAACTCCACTGATAGGAAAAGTACTGTAGGGTGAGATTTCAGGCTGTACCCAACCAAAGGTATCTACTGCCTCCTATGAACTCCTTTGGTTAAGACAAACTCTGGAAAGTGCCTGTTAAAATGCAATTTGTGACCAGAGGAGAAATAACACATTGATTCGTTAGTGATCATATTCACACTGCAGAGAACAGAGTCCTAGGAAACAAAGCACAGGGCAGTTAAATTTTGTTGGGGAAAAAGAAGCTCTAAGTATGGCCAATGCTGCAGGATTGTACTGCAGAGGTCCTGGGAGTCAGGAGTCAAGGTGTCAAAGGTTGGGGGGGACTCCAGATATAAGATGTGGGAGACATCAAAAGTATGTTTCATCTACTTTTACAACTTTGTTCAGAGCAGACATAAAAAGAGACAATGTCAGGTAGAAAACAAAAGGTCTTAGAAGACAGCCCAGGCCTCCTCATTTCTGCTTTATATCAACTATCTTGATCCTTATTAAGTAACTTATCTCTAACAATAAAGTATCAATGTTTATAATCATTAAATATTCATACACATATTTGTGTCATATTTATGTTATCTGTACAAATATATTTGTAATTATTTTTTCAAGTAAATTAAATCAAATTCAAGGTTTAAGGTTATTCTTATAATTCTTCATTCTTCCTCACTTTTATTCCACCATGATTTCTTAATAAGGAGAAAAAGGAACAGGGTAGCAGTTGGCATTCTGGAATTGCATATAACTTGTAGCTTGTAATATTTCCATCAAAAACTAGTGGACTCTGTCTGGTATTGAACTGGAGTTAGTAACTGTAGTGATAAATCACTCTATGGCTTTACTTCCCCTCCAAGTTATTTTGAGTTTCATTACCACATAGGTCCTCTATGGAGGTATGTCATGTGTGCGAATGCCACTTAGCACCTAGGACCTATAATACTGCAAGAAGGCTGACACTGTAGACTGAGTTCATCTTTCCAGCATTCAGGTAGAACAACACTGCAGACTTAAAGTGGGACAAATCCTTTAGTTATGTGGAGGCCATTTTTAAAGCAACACAGGTTTGTAAGAGTATTAACAAAATTTCCCATCTATTTAGATACAATTCAGTTTTACGTGCTTATTTTACACAGTTTGTGCTATTTTTCCTGAGTTTCTTCAACCTAGGAAAGTAAATATTAAAAAAACCCAAACCAGACATGCATATAATACTTGGTATGTGGTGATTACCACTAAAGAAAGATAAACTAACAGGTTTCAAGGCACAGACAGAATATTAAACAAGTATGTATTATAATGTCAAGGTGAATTGTTAATTCTGATCCAGTAGGAAATGATGCTCCTCATTTTATTGATTTGTTATTTATTTTATTTATTAACTGCTTATTACAGTTTGCTTTTAGGCAAAAAAAGAGTTTTAGGGAAAGGACATGATTTATACTACTGCCCTTCGTTACCCTGAAGAGTTAAATGTTATGTCAACTTTTCAACATTTGAAGCAGAAAGAAATTCAAGCATGAAATTAATTTACCTTAAGGAGAACTAATAGCTTCTTCAGGTTCTGATGTCACCATCCTCCTTAGCAAAACAACCAAAGAGCAAGAAGTACCCATATGTGGGCTTGTTGAAATGTTCCAACTACATTTTCGGCTTTTCAGATGATAGATATGTACCATTTTATGCAAAGAAATGTCACTCGGCTTGGAAGTTTCAGGTTCCAATAGAAGTCCCCAAGAGATTTTATGTGATTTAGACACACAGATAAGAATCTTGTGCAGGCTATGTAAGAGGACACAAGGTGGGGACAGGACCCACTCTACATGTGTGGTGACAGAAAATAGTCCCCAAAGATATCCTTGTCCTAATCCTCAGACCTGTGAATATGTTACCATACATGGGAAAAGGGACTTTGCAAATGTGATTAAATTAAGAATCTTGCGATGGGGAGGTTATCCTGGTGGGCCCCACGTAGTCACGGTGTCCTTATAAGTGGGTGGCAAAGGATCAAAGTCAGGAAAAGGAAGGTGACAAGGGAAGCAGAGGTTGGAGTGATGCATGTAACTATGGAAGAAGAGGCCATGAGGAAAGGAATATTGGTGGCCCCCAGGAGCTGGAAAAGGCAGGAAATGACTCTCTCCTGGGGCCTCTGGAAGGAATGTAGCCTTGCTTTTAGCCCAATGAGACCTGTTTCAGACTTTTCTGACTCTGAGAACTGTGAGATGATAAACTTGTATTGTTTTAAGCTACTAAGTTTATGGTGATTTGTTACAGTAGCCATAGGAAATGGAAACCCATGTGACCCAAAGCTCCTTTTTTTCTTTGAAGGAAACTCCTGAGAAGTAACATGGTGAAGGAGAAAGAGAAGTTGGAGTTCAACAGATCATTGTCCAAATCCTGATTTTGCCACTTCCTGTGTGACCTTAAATAAGTTATTTAACATCCGTGACCCCCAAGTTTTTCTCCAGGAAAAGGGGTCATAATGAGAGTTAAATATAATAAGATATGTAAAAAGCCCAGAGTAATACCTAGATGATTACCTTCAAGATAGATCTCCAAGAAATGTTCCCCCCAACTCTCCACCAGATCACTGAAGATTTATTGCACAAAAATGGTCCACTTGGCAATTTCCACCCTGGTTAGGAGCCCCCCAGAGCCCTGGGAAGTTACCGACCCTGGCTTCTCAGTGTGAGTCAAGGCAAAAAGGCTTCCTTGGAGATTGGATCCAAACCAGAAAGCTCAGAGGAGCTGGGGTGAGGGTTTGGCATTCTCTTATGCACTTCTGACCTTTCCTGCCTCACTTGTCTATCTGCGACCCAGGGACAGCACCGTCTTACCCCCAGCGGCACTGTGTTGATTCATGAAGAGGTGAAAAGCCCATGTGTTCACAGTTGGGGCATGACTGCACTCACCTGCAGCTGCCAGGGTCTGGAGACTAAATCCTGGGCTTGTGGGTTCTGTGACTCAGGCAGCACAAGCCGTTGCCTGCTTGTGGTCCAGGCTGCCTGGCACGTTCAGTGTTAGCAAACTAGGGGCCCACATTTCCAGGCGTGGGCTTGGGTGCCCTGGAGAATGTGAACTGCTTTATGAAGCCACTTTCACTAGAGAATATGGAGCGATCCCAGAAAGGCAATATTTGGTTGGAAGAAAAATAAATTTGTAAGGATCACACATAGGAAATGAAGGTGGTTTCTTTCCTCATACTTGAAGTCTCACCATCCAAGGTGAGACGCAAAAGGACAAATCTTTGCTGCTAAATGTCTTCAGGAGATGCCTTAAAGTTTGTCCCTTTCTGATATGTGGAATTTGAAGACAATTGGTCTCTGTCTACGTTGTCTTCTCTAATCTTTAAAAAAAAATTTTTAAAAGTCATTTTTAGTAGATACAAAGAACACAATTCAATGCCTTTATCAAATCCACAATAAAGTTAATTTGACCTGTATTTAATAATCTGCATGATTGTGATTGTTCCACATGATAATTAGGCATAAATGGTGAGCAGTTCATATAAATTCCTGTAATTCTTATTACTTGTATACTACCAAAGCATCTTTTTATGATTTTTAAAATTTTTAATTCCTTAGCTTGGAGTGGCCTATAAAGTACCACTGTTGCAGTTTAAATTTCGTCAAGCACAGTGTGTATGCTCTGGTCCTCCAAGAAGCAGATGCCAAGGTGGGATTAGATGTGCTGGAGATTTACTGGGGGAAATGGCTGTGAAGCGTAAAGGGGCAGGGTCAGGGTCAGGCCCGGGGAGCCTTCAGACCAAGATGCACCCTGACACCTGTGAAGGGCAGGGGAGGAAGACGGAAGGTTGGGTGGGAAGAATCGCTGACTGCACAGCAGTTTCAAGAAAGATGTGGCTAGGCTGGCGGGGGTGGGGGTGGGATTGAGGAGCCCAAGGCACATGTTAAGAGGAGTCCCAACTCTCACAGGAACAGGCCTGCACTAGTGCCCCACTTTTTGGTCATTGGCTGGGAGCAGTCAGCTGGAAGCATGGCCTAGGCTTGACCACCGTGGTGGATCCAACTGGGCCATCAGTTAGCTATGCCCCCGTAGCAGGAGAGCTGAGCCAGGCATTTCCATGGTCACACCATACACACTTATGCATATTGAAAGGCACGGATAGGGAATTCCTTGGCAGTCCAGTAGTTAGGACTTGGTGCTTTCAATGCCGTGGTCCCTGGATCCATCCCTGGTCGGGGAACTAGGATCCTGCAAGCTGCATGGAGCGGCCCCTAAATATAAAAATACGAAAAAAAAAAAAAAAAGCACAGATGTGTTTGTGTGTGTGTGTGTGTGTGTGTGTGTGTGTGAACTGCAGGCAGTCAATTCCTGGGATCCCCTATTCCCATACCCTTTGCCAATTTCTCACATCTGAGATGCTCTCAGTCACCATTCAGGGTTTTCCCATCAGAATTGGTCCTGGGCTGTGGATTCTGCTTCTTTCTGTCTCCAGGGAAAAAGCAAGGCCCTGATGTGCTGGTTCTGTAAGGATTTCCAGGACAAGGGCATGGTTTTCCTATGTGAGGAAAGGGAAGAAGGGTTGAGAGAGCACACTGGATTCTTGGGCTTCGGGAGTCTTGGGTTAGAGAGAGGGATTTGGTAGACTCAGAATCTGTGTTGGGAGCGAGAGCTGTGGGTGGAAGAGGCAGATGGAGCATTTGCCAGAACCAGGCTACCAACAGTCACAGCGGGTGGGCTTGTCATTCTAGAGGGAATATGGGGAAACTGAGAGGGGTATGTCAGGTTCATCTGTCCTGATCCCTGCCAGGCACCCTTACACGACCAGCCATACTTCCCTGAAGGTAGCTTGTTTTACCAGCCTGTTACCAAATAACTCCTCAGCTGCCGGCTGATGCCTGAAACTCCTTTAGCTGCTATAGAGCCTTTTATGCCATAATTAGAAAAGTTTTAAAGCAGTCCTCTAGTTTACTACACTACAGTCGATTGCCTCCTAGCTAGGTGTGTCTGTCCCTCTTTAGACTAGGAGTTATTTTGGTGCAGAGACTGTGTCTTTTCCTCATTCAGTTTCCAGCACCTACAAAATGCCTGGTACAAAATTGATTCTCAATAATTTTTTTGTTGAATTGAATGGAATTGAATAGATGCAGATACTTCTGGGAGAAGTACCATAGCAACAAAGATGGAATCACGTCAAAGTGGATAAATACCTGGGAGTGCAACACTTTGAATTCAAGTCTCAATTCCAGGACACTCTACCTGTAAGACTGTATATGAATGTTTTATCCTTTCTGCATTTTAATTTCCTACTTACAAAGTGAGACCAAAATACCTTTCCCTAATAAACTTAGTATTCCTGTGAGTATCAAATGATAAAGAAAGGACTTTGAAATGTAAAAGTGATGGAAAAAGTTATATTATTTTTTTCTTGTTTTGGGGAGTACTTAGGATTTAGTTTAAAGGTAGCCAGTGCTTGGAGCCGGGAGAGCATATGGAGAGAGGGGTTTAAGGATACTCAAATCTGCCTGGGCATGGAGGTATTTTAGGCCATGAAACACTGTAATTGCCGGTTGCAGGAAATTCTAGATTAAAAAAAAAAAGCTCTAACTTTATTATACAAAACATGAAATAATCCATGGCTCACAACTAAATAGGCAATTCCCCTGGTAGCTTTTATGCTTTCTATAAACAGGAATAAATGCTATTGACTCAATATACTTGCTTTAATAATAAATCCTATAAACAATGTAGCCACCCTTTTATTGCTGGAGAATGGTGTTTGACTGAAGAAACCTACTATTGTTTAGCTCTTTATGGTTTACCAAATGTTTTAATGTACATTACCATTTTGATTCGTCATAATTACTCTGAAAAAGGAAAATAATAGTTTTCATGACATGTCACCACTTAGTAGTTCAGAGCTGTTAAAGGAATTTTACAAGAAAAAATCAGGTGGTGGTTAAAAGCTTGGGGTCAGATAGACCTGGTTTAATCCAGGGTTTTGCAACGTGCTAGCTGTGTGACCTTGGAAAGTAAATAACTTATCTCAGGCCCAGTTTCCTGTTCTGCAAAATGAAGGCTTAACTATAACTCAAATATTTTCTAGGTAAATGCAATAGCTCCGCATTTGGATTTCAAAGAGGGAAAAGGATCTTGATTTTGGGATGAGCCCTAAGGACTTTCCCAAGTAGTAGTGCTGACATTAGATTAGCTGACAGGAGGCATGTGAATTCTTAGCACAGAGACTGTCACATACTACATTCAATAAATATTCAATATTAGCTTTACAAATAGTTTACAAAGTGTTTTCACATACTTCACTCACTCCTCCCAATAACCTCATAAAGCTTCTCTTTACAAATGAAGAAACTAACACTCAGGGAGCTTATCTTTGTCCCCGGTTACATACCAGCCAAGTGTCAGAGCCGGATCTTACACCCGGCTCAGCTAGTCCTCTAGCTGTGACCACTGCCTGTCCCAGTCAGGACAACACATCACCAGCTGTGGTTGTTAAGAAAAAGTAGATGATGGGGGCGGGGGAGGGGTATCCAGCCGCATGGACAACCTACTGAAGAATGAGAGGATCCTTTGCCAAAGGATGAGTGAAGTTAGATGGAAAAGACTCCAGTTTCTGTTTTCTCTTTTCTTTAGCGTCAATGAGCAGACCTATGACCTGAGAGTATTTCTAAGACCTTTGTAAATTCTTAGCAACCCTGGTATTTGATCGTTTGTGGCACGTAGGGGAATTTAGAGAAAATGAATCCTGTTGGTTAGTTGACATTTTGAGTAGTATTTAATTACATTTATTTTCTGTCATAAAAGTTATATTATTACTAAAAATTTGAAAAATGATACAGGACCTCTAATATAGGTAACAATATAAGTGGTTTTCTTTGCTAGACACAATCTCTATTATCATCTCAATGCCTTTGAACATTCTTTTCCCTTTCTTACTGTGTGCAATTCTATCATGGTTTGAAACCCAGCTTTATACTTTTTGGAGGTGTTTTTGTAGATCAGTGAGAGGAAGATTATCTTCGTTAGTTTGGAAGGAGTTTTGAGGGTCATGTTAACATACTGATATGTGCAAATATACAGGGCAAGTTAATTCAGGTGTGGGAGGCTCATAGTGCAATCAGAACACGGGCAAAGGAGGCTGCCATGAGGAGAGTAGCAGTGGAAGGGGCTCCCTTGGAGTTCGGCTCAGGATCACTGGGAAAGTGATCACGCTGTACCCACATGGGGTGATAACGTGGTGAGACAAGAAACCACAAGTGGTGACTACAAAGTAAGATTGGGTAGGTGAGGTGAAGAGAAAGAATATGAGGACAAAGAAGTTGTAGAATTTACTCTGGTTCCCTAAAGAGAAAAAGATGTGAGATAATCCTTTAAGTCGAGGAAAGCCATAGAAGATAGTCAGGTAAGACCTATTATTAGAGACGAAAAGAAAGTAGGTGTGGTCATTCGTTCACTGCCCCACTCACCTCATTCATTCATTCTTTCCTTCACCTGCCCAGAAAGAATGTTTAAATACCTGCTGTAGACTCAGCATGTCCCCAGATGTTTCTTTTTGGGAGGAAATGATGACACAGTCCCCATCTGCATGGGAGACATTACAAACCCGCTCAGTGATTGGAGAGCACATAGACAGCAGCCTGTATATAAATTCAGAAAAACCTGGTGTCATCTGTGCTGAGGACCCATAAAGTCAAAGGAAGGATGACAGTCAGGGGAAGGTAAACTTCAAATATGCTTACAGTTTGCCTAAGGTGTCCGTGTGTAGAACTCTCGTAAATTTAATGCTCAGGAAAACACCTGGTCCACAACCTCGGGAAGGGAGTCTCGTTAGCATCCTTCAGTGATGCCTACATGAGAGAGTCGATTGGGTTTCGCCCTTGCCTGGACTCGGTGGTAACTTGTGATGGAATACATTCTATGCGTAGACAGTTCTGGCAAACCTAACTTCACCAAAGGAAGAACCCTCATTCCTTGCTGAAAAGACCTGCTAACTATGACTTAATGATGTACCGCTAGCAGGAGGCCAGAAGTCTTTATGATGCCTGGACTAGGCACTAGGAGCTCAGAACTTTGAGGGCCATAGGGAGCTCCCCATGTTTGACTTCAGCAGCAGAGGTAGTTATCTATGTTTCATCTGTAAGGTCCTTTGTCAACATGAGGTTGTGGTGTGGCGGAGAAGTCAATATGCCCAGAACTGTGCATTGTTCAATTCAATCAACACCTAATGGATTGAATAGAGGTCAAATAGAAGAGCTTCCAGGTGTCTTTTCCTCTCCAAATGACTTTTTCTCTGCCTAGTAACTGAATACTTGAGTTGACATCATGCCAGTGTTAACTGTTAGTCATATATTTTCTAGATAAGTGACACTAGCTCCCCCTTTGGATTTCAAAGACGGAAAAGGATCTTGAATTCGGGATGAGGCCCTGAGGACCTTCTTAAGTAGTGCTGACAGGTCTCCGGATGGGTTAGGGATATTCTTGATATTAGGAACTGAGCAGTCTAGCCCCACAAGTGTGAGCACGCACTACCAAATCTTATGAGGCCATTTGGTAACAATATATTTTGTTACGTTTTTCAGATGTCTTCTTGGGTGGCCAGAATATTAGCCATCAGCCTGGGACTGGGTGGTTAAAAACTCCATGGCTTTCATATTAAAACAGAAATTGAAGTCAAAACAGGATCTATTTCCTGTAGTCCTCTTCCCTCCACCTGTCTCCGGCTTACCTATTTCCATTGTACTCACAGCCACTAGTCCTACTTACATCATGTCTTAAAGGCCAGTGAGATTTGAAGGTCTGTGCCAGGAGCTTATGTTAGATTTGGATCTTCTTACAAATAAAACCACTATGTCTGGGTCTGCAATGCTCTTTTCAGGATTCTGGGGAAGAAAGGAACAATGCTGCTATGAAGATTATCCAGCTCCGTTCCCCACTTACCTGCAAGTCCCTACGTAGTGACCAAATGATTTGCAAGTGAGCTATGAAGAGACCTGCCCTGTTAGAGGTTTTAAAGTATGTATAAGGATATTTTGCAAGAGCAGCAGAACAGAACAAGTTCAAAAGGACAGAGGAAACATGCTCCAAATCTGTGGCAAACAGGATTTCATTGAAATTTACAGGATTCCTTGGATGTGTCTTTGATTCATGCACTGATTTCCCAACACTTTGAAACTATTTCAAGCAGTGTTTAAAGAAACAAAAACTTTTCTCTGTAATAAAAAATAAGTTATTCTATTTTATAGACAAACTGAAAATTGACTGTTGTTTGAGTGCTTTTCTTTTTTCAAATGGGGGGAATGGTTAAAAGAAACTTCATTTTTTCTCTCTCTCTTTCTCTCTCTGCCACTCCCCTCTATTTTAACTGAAAATGAAAAACACACCATGTGATTTAGCCAAAGGAAGTTAAGGATGAGTCTTTGGAGAGAGGAAGTAGTGCAACCGGTTATCATGTTAATCTTCCATTATATGAGTCAGGCTCAGAGCCAGATTTGCTGCTTATACCGAAGAACAGAATGTGAATGGTTAAAAAAGTTCCCTCCATTCTTCAGATCTGGTGCCTATAGGTCAGCTTAATATGTTTTCTAGCATCCTTGTCCTGCACACATACTAAAAACCTAAAGTGACTGGAGATAAAAGTCAGATTATTAAATATGAAATGCCTCCTCCTTTTTTCCCCTTCAGTAAATGTCTCTGTGTAGTTAATTATGAACATAAGCCACCTCAAAATTATACTTCTATGTCAATGTTTCTGGACAGTTCTCTCCTCTTGGTCTCTGGCTCGAATTTCCTATCTGTTAATGTGAACAATAAAAGGCCCTGAAGGGGCATTAAGAATACAATATAACGATGATTTTAGTGTGGCATGGAAGTCAGGATGTGGGTTAAGTTGGGGGAAAGGTGCTTCCCATTTTTCATTTGATTCTAGGCTTAGTTATTGGTTTTACTGTCTTTGAAATTCCTCTTTTCATCAGACCTCAGTTTCTGTATTTGAGTTGAGTTCAATAATTTAGCTTAGTGATGATAATGTAAGTGTACCTTATTTTATTGTTGACTTATCCTAACATGAAAGGAATGATTTTAAAAAATAGAATGAATGGGGGACACCAGGAGAGGGTGTGACATCTATTTTGTCTCCCCCCCGTAGCCAGCTGTGAGTCTTTCAACAGTTCTAGGTCGGTTTCTTCAAATATGACACAATAAGGTTGTAGCAAATGACCTTTAAGGTCCCTGAAAGATGAAAATGAATTGCATTATTCTGTCTTCCAGCTTTTGATTCACCAGAGCTTCACTCTTTGATTCACTCAGTAGTTATTTACTAAATGTCTGCTACGTGTCAGGCCTGTTCTAGTTGGTGGGGATTCAGGAGTGAACACTAATGACAAAATTTCTCTCTTAGAGAGCTCATATAGACAGACAATGAGTGTATGAACAAATACATGTTTTGTCAATGGTAAGAGATGTTATGAGGAAAAATAGAGCACAACACGTGAATAGAGACGGTAGTGGTGGGGGGCAGTAGAGTTCTCTTATACGGGGTGGTCAGGGAAGTTTTCTTTTATAAGGTGACATTTGCACAAGATCCTTAAGAAAGTGAGAGAGCATGGCCAGCAGAGATCGGGAGGAAGAACAATCTAGGTGGAAAGAACAGCAAATGCAAAAGCCCTAAGGTGGGAATATGTTTTATTTGTTCAAGGATGAGCAAAGATGCCAGTGGTCATCTTTGAGTAAGGAGTCAGAGTGAGTAAGGAGAAGAGTGACAGAAGATGAGCTTGGGGAAGCACGGTGGGCAGGGCAGATCAGGGCAGTCACTGAAAGACTTCTGGCTTTTTCTCTGAGTGGCATGGGAAGCCATTGAAGGGTTTGGAGCAGAGGGGTGACATGATTCGATATACTTTTTTGGCTGCTATGTTGAGAACAGACTTAGGGGAGTAAGGGCAAAAGCAGTGAGACTAGTTAAGAGGCGACAGCAACAATTCAGCCCAGAGATGATGGTGACTTGGGTTAGGGCAGTAGTGATGGAAACGGTGAGAAGTGATCAGATTCTGGGTATTTTTAAAATGTAGTGTCAACAGAATTTACTGATGGATTAAAATGCAGTGTGAGAAAAAGAGAGGTGTTGGGGATGACTCTCATATTTTAGTGTTTGGCAACTGAAAGATTGGGGTTGCTATTTTCTGAGATGCAGACGAGTACGGCAGGAGCAAGAAAGTCAAGAGTTTGGCCTTAGGCATATTAAGTTTGAGATGCCTAATAAACATCCAAGTGGAGATGTCAAGATGGTAGTTAGATATTTGAATCTGGAATTCAGGCTGGAGATAATAGATGTATATAATCTCTCTCTCTATATATTTATATATCATATGTATATTATATATAAATATTTGGGAATTTCCATTGTATTGATATTATTTAAACCACGGGTCTGGATGAGATCACATAGGGCCCAGGCCAATAGTTTTTAACCTTGGCTGTACATTAGAATCACTGTGAGAGCTCGTACATGTATGGATGACTGGGCCTCATCCTAGACCAACTCTGGCCTAGAGTATAATGCTGGGGGTCCGCCCCGGCACTGGGAGTATTTAAAAGCTCTCCAAGTTATTCTAACATAAACCAGGGTTGAAAACCACTGACCTTGAGAGTGAGTGTGGATGGAGAAAGGAAGAGACCTGCTTCCTGCTCCCCTACAGTGTTTAGAGATCAGGAAGTTGGGAGGAACCAGCAAAAGAGACTGAGTAGGAGCTGACAGGGAGGTAAAGGATGTTGTGTCCTGGAAGTCAAATGAAGAAACTGGTTCAAGAAGGAGACAGTGATCAACTGTGGAATGTGCTGCTCAGAGATTAAGATAAAGAATGAGCAGGGATCACTGGATTAGGTCACATGGAGGTCTCTGGTGACCAACTGGTGATGTGATAGGAGTGAGGCCTGATTCTCTTATTCTAGAGGGAATTGGAGGAGTGGAGTTGGAAGCAGTGAATAGGGGTACAGAGGAATGAGGTGGAAGCTGGAGGGGGACTGAAGGGTAAAGGGAGAGTTTTTTAAGAAGAGACACATTACAGCATGTTTGAAGGTGATCATAGGAGGGAGAAAAGCTGATGATGCCGGACAGAGAGGCGACAGTTGCAAGAGTGAAGTCCCTGAGAAGTCCTGGGCGGGGGTGGGATCCAGGGCACAAGTGAAGGGGCCGGTCTTAGGTCAGTTCATTCTTTTGGCAGCAAAGAAGGCAGAGTACATGTATACAAATGTGGATACACTGGTAGATTTGGTAGCGGGAGTGTGTAGAAGTTAATTTTATTCTCAGTGTTGGAAATTTTGTATTTGGAGATTTGGAACATACTAGATTAGTAAATTACATAATCTTGAGACTATGCATGCTTGTAGCCTTCAGAGGCATACAAATAGATGTCAGAGAAACAAAGTAAAAAGACACTATATTAATATAGCCAACTATCTTATAGATATTTAAAATTATGTTTTAGAAGAATATTCATTAAGTGGGAAATGTTTTCAGCATAGTGTTAAGTGAAAAAGGTATGAATAGTATGCTCCAAATTTAAAAAAAGTATGAATGGTATGCTCCAAATTAAAAAAAAAATACTTATGTGTATTTATACATATAACAAGACAGCAAAATCTTATCAGTTCCATCTGGATGATGAGACTATAGGTAACTTTTATTTGTACTTTTCAGTACATTATTAACTTTATATAAAAATTACGTGTTTAGAAAAAACAAATAATACAAAGTAGAATGTACTTAAAATACAAAAAATACAAAATACAAAAATAGGACTATTTTTTCCATTTCACAGTTGTTCACAATGGAAGTATAAATTTATAGAATTTGACTCTACAGATTGGATTAAGGTTTACAATAAACTTACACCTCAGAGGAAATATACTCATAGGTTCTGGTTTGGGTTATTCATGGAAAATATTTGATGACTAAATTAGTACACAGCTCAGTTATCTTGCATCTCAGAAAGGAATTGTAATTAAATCTACCATAAATCAAACTCTGGATTGTAATCGGGGATTCAATATTTTTTAAGTTTTGTTTGTTGATGTAAAATGTTCAGTGTAATTGTTACTTTTGCCAACCAAGGGCGTTTCTATTTCCTCCTCTGCCTAAGGTTTTGAGATTTTTCTGAGATTCCCTCTGCTGTCCTTATTTTAGCACTGACTATGGCATGACTTCTGGAGTAATTAGGTGACCACAATTAAGAGGCAGAACTTCTCAATGTCATAATCTTTGGTAGTAAAATGGCACTAGCACTCCAAACTGAGCTCCCATGTTTATGTCATTGTAATGTATCAATCATTATGGCTAGCTGGTTGTTGGATGTCACCAGCTTTTGGTGGCCTGATGCTTATAAGCAATGAACAGTCCTTCTACCCAGACACCAGTCTAACTGAGTCTTCAGTAGAATCCCAATGAAGTTACAAGAATGTGCCATAGAGATGGGGACGACTATGTGGACAGAAAAGCCTTTGGAGAACTGACTGGAGATAAAACATGACTGTTTGATTGGCATGGGATAAAGACAGAGAGAAGGAAGAATAATGGTGACCTCCAGTAAAATGAGTTATGTTCTTCTTTATCCCTTCTAGATTCAAAAAGGGTTACAGACCTGCTATCACAAATGGAAAACTTTCAGGTAAACAGACAACAGTTATGATACGGTGCCATAGATCCTTCAAAGATGGCACCTGTAATAAATCATAGACTGAGGGTCTAGAGACTGACTGTTGCCATCAGGGAGCTAGCATTTTATGGATGACATAAAACAGGACAGCAGGGCATTTCCAAAGCCTGAGTCAAGAATCAGCATGCGCCTCCAAGAAAGAGAGAAGTTCTTCTTTGGGTTTTTCTCACAGAAATCACTTAGAAAAATCAGTGTGATTTTAATGTTGGCTACATGGGTACCATATAATACATTGTAATACATATGTATGTATTCTATTATATAATATAGTCTTACACAAGAATATAGAGTATATTCTTACAGAATTCTGTAAGTTTAGAGGATTGAGCAGAAGTGTTGAGTCTCGGAGACGTGCCATCAGAGGATAAATATTACTTGCGAATTAAAAGGCACTGGAGCAGTGAGCTCTGTCCTTAGTGCCGTCATCAAAGCTTATTGCGGTGTATTGCTGCCAGCAGGCCTCTCCACACCAGCAGGTGCCAGGCACAGAGAGCCCCGCTCCCTCAGACGTTGACCCCGTGTTAGGGAATACGCTGACGCGTTATGTTTACTCCAGGAATGAACAGGGAGGCTAATGCCCTACTCCCCGAGGAGCAGCCCACGTACCATAAAGGTTTTATAGCTGTTCAAGATAGACTTCAGGTTCATTCCTTCCAGATTCATTCACGCGGCGGCGGGGGGGGGGTGGTGGTGGGCGGGGGGGAGAAAGCAAGGGAGGGCATGGTAACAGTAGGGCAATGTTTAACTCAACAGATTCCAATGTCTTGGAGGTGAAGATGATCAAACCCCCAATTCCCCACCCTGTTGGCTCTACACACAGAAAACGTCAAGGGTGGGCACACTGCCAGGTGTTCCAGCGAGCAGCTGAACTGAAACAGACCTGCCCTGGGAAGGGAAGGAGAGAAATAGAGCCAAGGAAACCTAAGAAGGAAAAACTGGCAAACTACCCCTATAGCTTTGCCACTGACCCATTTAAGTGTTTGTTACGGTGAGAATTAGAAAATATCTGAAATGTTATTGCTATTAGTATTATTATAGTTTTATCAGTTAAAATGTATTATGTGCTAGACACCAGGTTAAGCATTTACCTGCACTTTCTCAGCTGTTCTGCTCACCCTATGAGCTAGGTTCTATTATTATCTCCCTTTTATAGAAGAGGAAACTGAGGTTGAAAAATTTGCTATTTAGTGGAAGAATTTGAAAGTAGGTCTGTTAAATGTGATTAAAACTTGAGGTGTGTGGTATCAAGAATCAAGGAACTTACTAAAGTTGCTTTAAGTTGTAGGTCCTTTGTATGGAAAGGAGTCAATCTCTTGGCTACTGAACACTTTACAAAAGTTACTTCATTGTTTCCCTATAGAGTAGATATTAATTTTCCTGTTTTAAGGTAGAATCACGAATCGAATTTAGGTTTGCCTAAGCCTAAAGCCTCCCTGTTTTCATAACACCTTACTGGGAAGAAAAGGGAATGGAAAGGAATCTCCATTTTCAGTGAAAATGGTGGAGAGACGCATGCCACGAGGAGCCACATTTATAGACAGTTCAGACCTCATTTTAAGCAGTTGATGCAACTCCTCATGATTACTTACGAGAAATACTGCTTGATTTGAAGTTCACTTTCTTTGAAGCTGCTAATAAACAATAAAAATCTTAAGATACATAGAAGGAGAAAGAATACAAAGCCTAGTTTGAAATTGCAACTTGTTTTAGTTTACAAAGCACTTTCTTAAACTTTGCAATGGTTCTGCCCGTCCAGTTTTATGACTTCCCAGTCTCCGTTTTCTTTTTACAATGAGGAAGCCAACACCAATCCATAAATATTTATTACACTGTGATCATAGCAGCCGCTACCATTTGTGCATCCGGGACTTTACAGGCATTATCTTGTTGCTTCTTCACAACCACACGGAGGGGCAGACAGCCTCTCTTGAGCAGCAAGGAAATTGGGCTTCACAGTGGTTCCGTGGCTTGCCCAAAGGCAGAAAGGTAATAACTGAAAAGGCCAGGATTTGTTAAGCTTGGCCAGTGTTCTTTTTCTTACATTATACCCGTTTTCAAAGCAAGAAAGTTAGATTATCAGCCTCTCAATACTTGAAAGTCGGCTGGAAAACGTGAAACACTTAGAGATAATGTTGATCTCTTTACCCGATTTTACATGCATTGAAACAAAAGCAGAGTGCAAATGATTTATTCGTGTTAGATCAAACAAGTTCTTATTTGAAAATTGAAATTTTTCGTTTCAGTTTTTAGTTCTTTCATCCTAATGACTGGTTTCCCTAAAGACGTGTTTCTGTAACAAAAGATGAAGAAAGTATGACAAATTAGAAAAAAGAGGGGAGGAAAAAAAAGAGAAATATAAGGACAAGAGGGCAAAGGCAAAAAAGCAATTGCATCAACAATGAAGAAACTAGAGCAAGTAATTACCATTTGTACTTTTCACAGGGGAAAACCTGGACACAGAGAGATGAGAGAAATTATCTCATGAATGAAATACAGGTGAGAGTTCTCTTGGGCCCTTTCCTTCCTGAATTGCCCTAAACCTAGTTTCAAAACAAGATTCCAAGTTTCCAGCATTTAAATGTGCATAGGATAAGATTTATAAATTCCAATTAACTTTCTTGTCCTTGTCCCTCTCGAAAGGCATACATTTTAAATTTATTTATTTATTTACTTATGGCTGTGTTGGGTCTTCGTTTCTGTGCGAGGGCTTTCTCCATTTGTGGCAAGCGGGGGCCACTCTTCATCGCGGTGCGCGGGCCTCTCACTATCGCGGCCTTTCTTGTTGCGGAGCACAGGCTCCAGACGTGCAGGCTCAGTAATTGTGGCTCATGGGCCTAGTCGCTCCGTGGCATGTGTGATCTTCCCAGACCAGGGCTCAAACCTGTGTCCCCTGCATTGGAAGGCAGACTCAACCACTGCGCCACCAGGGAAGCCCCGAGGCATACATTTTAATGACCTGTCTACTTCGCTGCCCCTGAAGCCTTGCTCCCCCATGGCCTGTAAGCAGAAATACTTAGCCCCTTCCTGTAGGCTCAGTGCCATTCCAGATGCTTGAAACAGTTAGGGTTTTGATAAAAGCCAATAAAAAGTCTCTTCAATCCATCGGTCCACATTGCCTTGTGGTTGATTCTTGTAGTGTTTGCTGTCATTTCTTTATACTAAAACCAAGCTCCTCCCCTAAGTGACCCTTGTTAAACAATGATTTCTCAAAAATAACACCAAAACAAAGCTGAGTTTACTGTTGTCTCAGTAAGGGAGAGCATGACCTTGAGAGAGTCTTTAAGTGATGTCTCAGAGTGGAGTGCCCTCAGGGGGCAAAGTTGGGATATTTATGAGGTTTTGGAGTCTAGTTCAATGTAGGTCTTTCAGTCTCAGGGCTTGATTAGGGTTGGGTAAGGATCATGATATAAGAGTCTAGGACTGGAAAATCTAGTAAGGCAAGGATTTTATAGCTGGGGATTCAAAGAATCTTAGAAACTATCATTTGATTCTACCTATTGAAGAACTGAACCATTTGATATTCATTTAAGTGGGTTTTGGGGGATGTTCCTAAAATGAACAATACAGTTTATTTGCAACTTTTATCTTCCTGGGCAAGAGTTTCTCAAAATATTAAAGCCATGTTAATGACTATTGGGGAACAGTAACATCATGTTGATGTAGATAGTAAGCTGTGTGGTTGTAAATGGTTTTGCTTCTCAGTGTCTCACTTTGTGATCATTGTTCAGCCTAAGCTAAAAGGTAGACCATTAACATCAAGACCAGTCTGGGGATGGTTATTTCACCCATCATGCCTGTGGGTTTTCTTGTTCTTTTTGATGGATCATGTAATGGACATCACAAAACACAAAGAAGGATCATTTGA
Source organism: Balaenoptera physalus (assembly GCF_965194825.1). Lineage (NCBI taxonomy): Eukaryota > Metazoa > Chordata > Mammalia > Artiodactyla > Balaenopteridae > Balaenoptera > Balaenoptera physalus. Next base: position 57,497,814 of record NC_138897.1, read on the forward strand.
TAGTGGTTATATAGCAACATTTAAGACTCTGGAGATCATACCTCTAAACATTGCAATATGGACCGATTCTATGATCAAGAGTTCATTGTTCACTTCTCAGCCAGGAACAAAGGGCACCGAATTTAAACCAAGGGAATAGAGCCTATCCCCAATCCAAAGTGCCCACAGATTCAGATAATTTACCAGATTACTTACATTTGGGATTTTTGCTTTCTAATTTTGAGTAATATTATAGATCCTAGAGAGGTCTGTAGGGATCTAAGCACAACATTCTTCCCCTAAAATAGTACATGTTTACCCTCAAGAGGCCAATATTATATCTAACATGGCTCTATTCTGATCCAACACCTGCCAGATTTCATGATGCTTCCAGGCAAGGAGTTCTATGGCTGTGGTGGCATTATTGAACTCTTCTGCATTTTCTGAACCATGGCATGTAATATTTTTGCAAGTTTCCATTTGAGGTTGTCTGGTACTTCTTTGAAGCCATTCTCAGAGTGCCAGAGATTATCTCTGTGCAGTTTATATCCGGATTTCTCCCAGTACCCTTTTCTGACTCTGGATGCAATGACTGGCATTCTATAAAAGCTTCTTTGAACGCCCCCCACCCCAAGATTTAATCTCTCAGTTTACCATTAGGGCTAGAATCTTAGTGAGTGCTGCCGTCTGGTATAAAGAGTAGCAGGGATTTGCTCCATGTTATCCCTTTTTCTATGAGCCCCTACCTTTATATAGCCATCTCCTTAGGAAGCATTAGACCACCCAGAAGTTCTTTAATTTGTTGACCCCATTCTGAATTGGGGTTCCTGTTGGGGTTTAAGAACGCTTATTTACAAAGTATTCCAAAATTATGGACTATCCAAAAGCATAGCTACTATCAGTGGAAATTTCCCTTCTATTTCTAGCTAGCTTTCAAGCTCTGGTGAGTGCACCATGTTTTTCCATCTGAGCAGACTTTGCTTCTGGTAAGGAGTCATAGTCTTACGTAGAATTTTGCTGAATCAGTGTTAAGATATGACCTGTTAACAAACAATATTGAGTCTGGGTTTTCTAAAGGAGTTTCTAATAAATCTACTTAGGGCATAGATGTTTTATGAACAGAGGTTAAACAGTCACGAATTTCCTATTTTAAGTAATGGAAGAAAAATAACAGGATTTTAAACTACTATAATGATGACTAGAAATATATGAGGGAGAAAATAGGATTTCATGTGCAGTAAGCCTGTTCGCTAAGAAGTGTGTATTTTCAGTAAGTAGAAAGACTGTACAGCATGAAGGACCATCAAATTTAAAGGATACCCTAAAACCAAGTCAGCAGATATCTCTACTGGTTTAGCTGCTGTGATTATTGAGGAGATGGGTAGGCTTTTGCCACTGGGTCAGGAAGGGGCGGTTAGTAAGCTATTGATCTCTCATTGTTTCCATAGAGTTGAGTCAGAATGCCAAGAACGTATCCAGTTAATTAGATTTATGATAATTAGATAGGCCCAGACTGGGAGGTTGTTGGAGAGATAATATTAATTAGACCTGTTCATGTTTAGATTCTAAGGGAAGAGGTTTGGTTACTGAGAATTTGGTTAAGTCCTATAATGGAGTGGCAATTAGAAAACTTGAGAATCCATGACACTTGAGTCAGTGAGATTGAAGAATCCTCTCAATTATCTCTGGCCCAGTAAAATTTTGAAGGACTTGTAGTTGGTTATGAGTAAAGGATTGACTCCCTTGGGATAAATCATATCCTAGATCAGGGCATGACTTTTACGTTTTCTGTAAAGGACCAGGTAATATAGTCTCTGTCACAACTGTTAGAGTTGTGGTAGTGTTAAAGTAACCGTAGACAATAAATAAATGAATGGGTGTGAATGTTTTCCAAAAAAAATTTGTTTACAAAAGTAGGCAGCAGGTTGGATTTGATTAGTGGCTATAGTTTGCCAATCCTTGTCCTATATAATGAAGTTACTTTGACAACATTTTGCCTTCTCTTTGGAAATATGCCTATCCTGAGGTAGAACAGTAAATAGATAGATGGAGACAGTCTTAGAGTTTACCTCATTTTAGAACACAACAAAAGGTTTTCCACATACTGCAAAAGAGTAGGACAACAGGGAAAGTTAAGGTCCTTGTGGTCCTGGCTGAGGATTTATGGAAAGCAGCAGATGCCTCAGAAAACCCCTGGAGCATCACGGTCCAGGTGCATTGTTGATTTGCCTTAGAGAAGGCAAACAAGTATTGACTATTTTGAGCTAAAAGGACACTAAAGAAAGCAGAACACAGATCTACAACTGTGTAGTATGTAGTCTCAGGAGGCACTTAACACAAAATGGCATTGGATTTAGTATCAATACTATAGGGAAGCCTTGAAAGATTATCTTACTCATGATCTGATGAATCTATACCTTGTCTATTGGGGTTTATGCCTGGAAGGACAGGAGTGTTACAAGGGCCAGGATAAGGTATGCTGAGTCCTTTTTCTATTAGACTTTATACAATCAATTTTAGTCTTTCTTTAGCCTCTGATTTAAGAAAGTTCTGTGCAAATTTGGGGAGAACTGGGTTAAGATGGGTCTTGGGCCATGGCAGTGAGAATGTCTTGTTTGGATTTTGATGGACCTGTAACATTGTCAAGTGCTGGATCCCTGAAAGTATCACCAAGACAACTTATAAGTAAGATAAAGTTGTTCTGGGGACTTCTCCGGCGGTCCATTGGTTAAGACTCCATGTTTCCACTGCAGGAGGTGCTGGTATGATCCCTGGTCAGGGAACTAAGATCACACATGCCCTGTGATGCGGCCAAAAAATAAAAGAACTTAAAAAGAAAAAAACAGATAAAGTTATTTTTCCCTAAGCTATTAAGGAGAGCACTACAATGACGAGAGTTTTAGCAGTGTCTCAGAGGGTGGGAGGGCAAGGTGGGCATATTTATGCGTGTTCAGAATGTGGTTTAATGTGGGTCTTAAATTATGAGGGCTTGGTTAGGATTGGCTAAGAATCCTGATATAGTAGTTTAGAACTGGGGGACATAGAGAGATGAGGGTTTTGAGGTGAGAGATTCAAAGAGTCTTCAAAAGTAAATTATCATTTGCTACTATTTATTGTAGAAATGAATGAGTTGATGTTCACTTAAATAATGTAGTTGTCTGAATGCTTATCTTCCTGGGCAAGAGGTTCCTGGAATAGTGATGTCATGTTGATGAAGACAGTGTAAGAGTAAGGCCATGTTGATGTAATCAGTAAACTGTGTAGGTGTAGATGGTTTCCGTTCTCACTTTTCATGCCGGGATTCCTGCCTTGGATTCTGGTCCTTGAAGAACTTGGGTGCTGTCAGGTTGTTAGGACTACATCCTGTCTTTCACTCCATTCCTTGTAGTTGGCTCTCCATGGTTTTCCACAGCACCACCCTCCCCACCTTCCACCTGATCCAATCCGTAATCCATTTATTTGCTGTACTTTGTCTATTCCTCTTGGCTACATTTCCTTGTCTTTAACCACCTGACTGACTATGAAAAATTCTGCCAAAACTTTTGCCTGTAACCTTTTTTCCAGATTCCACAGCATGATATAATGGATGTGAGTCTGGGCTATGTTATTTACCAGCTGCAATACATTTACCCTCTGCCTCATTTCCTTCTTTTTTTGTCTATAGTGGGACCTTTCATGGTTTCCTGACTCCCTTGTATAGGTCTGTCTAGTCTCTGACTCATGGCCATCCCTCACTTGGTCAGTCTTGCCCAGACAGAGCTTCTGTGCAGAAAATAATGCTGTGAGCAAAAGCTAAGCTGTAGAAAAACCAATCTTGATGTGAAATATATTAGAGTCAATGCTGTTTTTTTGTGAGTAAATTCTCCCAACTCTTGGATCTTAGTTCCAGATCTGTCATTATCTGTGTGACCTTGAATCAGTTACTGTTCCCTCTCTAAATCTCACTTAATTCCTCAGGTTTAAAATTTTAACTGCAATTTTGACCTGATAGGAGGATGTTTTTGTAATTCAGGTAAGTTAGACTAGAATGGTGGTAGGGAGATGGAGATATACCCTGAAAAAAAGCAATTTTAACAAGTTTTCCAGGTAATCTTTATACTTAATGAAGCTTGATAGCCTTTATATATTTTAAAGCTATGTTTTTAGGTATTAAAAGGTTCAAACTTTCACATTTTCTCATCAGAGTAAGCCTTTTTTCTGTATGAAATACATTTCTTTCTTCACATTTAATACTATTTGCTTTAAGTTCCCTATTGTATAATAGTAATATTTTTATACCTGTTTTCTCTTAGCTAACATTAGCTTGCTATCTCTTCTATCTTTGTTTTTAATTTTTCTGATTTTTGATTTGAAAATTCAGATCTCGAAAAAAATTTCAAAAATTATTTTGTTTTATGTGTAACACATGTAACTGAAATAGAGTTGGATTTTATTCTCCCACAATCTGATTGAGAAATTTAACACAGCTGCATTTCTTGTGATTAATGACATATTTGGATACATTCCTGACATCTTGCTTTATAGTTTCATTTGCCACGCTGTCCTCCTCATTTCTCATGCTCCCTTCCCTTTCCCATTCATCTTCCCCTCTCTTTCTCTCTCTTATTCCTTCCCCGTTTTTTAATACGTTGATCATATTTTCTTTATTCTATTTTTCTCTAGTGGTTTAGAAGTTCAGGATCCTATTCCTATTCTTCTAGTAGTTTTACTTAAAATTTAAAGGACATATTTAAATTTACCTCATTATCTAGATATCTCAAATTAATCAATATTTATATCAGCCCCTGCTTACTCCCTTGCTGCATCAAGACAAGAAATTTAGCATGCTTTCAGTTCTCTCTGCCTTCTTTCAGTCTGCCCCTAACCTTTCATGTTGAGACTATCCAGAATTTTTAGTTATTATTTTTTCATACTAATAATTATTTTATGTAACAATTTTATGTACTAATAATCATTTAGAAAATTGTAAAATATACTGATTCATTTGCTCATCACTTTTTAATTTCAAGTTTTGCATTTTTTTCTGAATAATTTTTCATTTTATGGAGTATGTAATTAAATAATTCATAGAATGTGTGGTCAGTTTATTAAATATTTGTATGCTTATGAACTTTTAGTTCTGATGCTAGTTTGGCTGGGTATAAGATTCTAGGTTCAAATTTCCTTTAAAACTTCTGAAAAATGAATAACAGAAAGATGACAAAAAACTTAACCATCTGGAATTTAAGAGATACTCTTCTAATTAACCCTTTGATCCAAGAATAAGAAAAATGGAAAATTCAAACTAATTAAAACATAATTTAGAGGAAAACACTTCATACCAGAACTTATGTTACACAGATAAAGCTAAACTCAAAGGAAATTTTATAGCCTTAAGAATCTTAATTATTAAGGAAATAACATTGAAAACGGTGGAGACAGTTGCAGTTGGATTGGAGTTGGGAAGGGAGGACAGCAGGAATGCATTCAAGTCACCATCTTCCTTGTTGCTAGCACTTTTTACTGTTTAACTTGTATTATTTAAAACTTTGAACAATTTGGAATTTATTTTAGTTCAAGGTATCAAGATGGATTTCACTTCATTTTCTCCCCCAAAATATCTAACCAGTTGCTTCAATAACTTTTATTACATAATCCATATTTTACTCTTTAATATGAAATTCCATTTCAATCATAGAATGAATTCTCAAATGAACTTTGGTCTATGCTTGCATCACCTATTCTGTGCTATTTATCTGGATGTACGTTTTGGCATAGCTCCTGGCTGTTTCAATTACTATACTTCTGTAATGCATTTTGATATTTGGTAGAACAGGATCTTTTTAATTCTTATTTTTTACATTTTAAAGGCTCTTTGTTGCATCTTTAATCTTTTAGATGAATTTAAAATATTTTTTCAAATCCTAAAAAAAAAACCAAATGGGAATTTGAATGGAATTGATCGTATAGATTAAATAAGGAGGAATTGACATCTACTGTATTACTCCCTCCCAAGAACAAATCATTTATTCCCCCAAATTAAAAAAAAAAAGATTTAGACTTCCAGTTTTTGCTCCAACATATAAAGAACTTGAAAGTTGTCACTCTCATTCTCAAGCAAAAAAACTGAGCAAACTGAAAATCAATAATTCCGCTTAGATCCATCAGAGAATTGAGGTCACAGGGCAAACCAACACTCCCAAAATTGGGGAGACAGGAAAATACAGAGAATCACAGCTTACCGGGAGCAGAAGCCACAGGAGCCAGGAATTGTTAGGAAAACTGAAACTGATACTGCTGAACTGCTGAAGACTGAGTACAGATTAACTTGAGTGAAAAACTTAGTGGGGTGGCAGCTTCCCCAGGCTTTCATAAGTTATATCTTCAGAAGCCCCAAAAGGTTCTCTCTTACAGTGAAGACTGAAGACAAATTCCCCATGCTTCCAGCAAGGCGGAGAGGGGAGGCAACCACTTGGAAATATGCCCAGGGGAAAAGTAGCCATTTTGAAATAAGCCTGGGGCATTCTGTTCTCTGTTTGCTCTCAAAGGAATTTACTTTACAGTCAAACTGAAGTGGAAGAAAGGGAATATCCAGCTGTAGGCCCTGCTAACCTTCCTGTCTCATCTGAGTAGAGGTGGGGACTGAGAAGCATTGTGAAGGTCACAGTCTAAGGATGCAGGCCCAGTAGAGATTGAGATCTAATCATAGGATTACAGAATGCTTGCCTCCACCACACACCTTATCAAGACATCAAAAGGGCTCCTGTATAATAACAGATTACAGCTGAAAGGACTGCAAGGCTCACACTCTATTTAAGAAGGAGTTTCTAGGGAAACTAAAGTACAATAGGGGAGACAAAAACAAGGACACTAGAGGAGACTGAAGCCTCAGACACCTATAGCTACAGCAAACAATAAGCACAGTGTAACATCTAGCCAGATAAACCCTCACACAAAAGGCCTATTTACCTCTGTTCCTATTACCCAGTACATTATATCTGACTTTCAACCACATTTAGAAGGTATGCTAAAAGACAACAAAAACAAAAAAGTCTGAAGAAACAAAGCAAGCAACAGAACCAGAGTCAGATATGGCAGAGATTTTGGAATTATTACACAAGAAATTTAAAATAACTATGATTAATATGCTGAGGGCTCTAATGAAAAAACTGGACAATGTGCAAGAACAGATAGGTAGTATAAGCAGAGAGATGGAAACTCTAAGAAAGAATTAAAAGGAAATATAAAACACTGTAACAGAAGTAAAGAATGAACTCTGATGGGCTCATCAGTAGACTGCACCGAGCCAAGGAAAGAATTAGTGAGCTTGAAGATATGTTGATAGAAACTTCTCAAACTGAAAGGCAAAGGGAAAAAAGAATGAAAAAAAAAAGCAACAGAATATTCAAGAAATGTGGGACAATTACAAAAGTAATACATGTAATAGAAGTACATGTATTCATGGAATACATGTATTCATGGGAACATGGGAATACCAGAAGGAGAAGAATGAGAGAGAAGGAGAAGAAAAAATATTTGAAGTAATAATGGCTGAGGATTTTCCACAATCAATGACAGACACCAAATCACAGATCCAGGAATCTCAGAGAACACCAAGAAGGATAAAGACCGAAAAGTTTACACCTAGGCATATCATATTCAAACTGCAGAAAACCTAAGACAAAGAGAAAATCTTGAAAGAAGCCAGAGGGGGAAAAACACCTTACCTACAGAAGAACAAGGATAAAAATACATAGAAATTCTCTTCATACATCAGGTAAGTAAGAAGAGAGTAGAGGGAAATATTTAAAGTCTTGAAAGAAGCCAACCTAGAATTCTGTATCCAGTGAAATTATTCTTCAAAAGTGAAGTAGAAATAAAGACTTTCTCAGACAAACAAAAATTGAGGGAATTTGTCACCAGTAAACCTTCCTTGCAAGAAATACTAAAAGAAGTACTTCAGAGAGTAGAAATATTAAATAGGTCAGAAACTTGGATTTATGTAAAGAAAGGAAGCATGTTAGAGAAATTATACATGAAAGTAAAATGAAACCTTTCATTTTTTATTCTTAATTTATCTAATATATAGCTGTTCAAAACAATATTATGTATTGGGTGATTATAGCTTATGGACAGGTGAGATGAATGACAGCAATGTTATAAGGGATGGAGAAAGCAGTTGGTCCAAATATATTAAGAGAGAGAGACTGACAGAGTGGGTTAAACAAACAAACAAAAAACAAAATAAACAACCCCCCCCCCCAAGACCCAACTATATGTTGTCTGTAAGAAACTAACTTCAAATAAGAAAAAAATTTAAATTTATCTGTAGTCACTTAGATTTCTTCATTATAGCTCTGGCATCTATTTTATTTAGTTTTTTTCCCTAAGTTTTTAGATCTTTTGTTGCTATTATGAATGTATAATTGATAGGAGCCTTGATTGTGAATAACATAAGGCAGCTTAAACTAACTTTAGCAAAATATGAAATTTATTATTAGACTATAAGAGCATCTCATGGAATTTAAGGATGGGAAAACAGCTAGCCTCAGGAGTCAACTGGAAATAGCAACTTTATGCCCAAACTACTCTTCCTCCTTCTTTCATCTTTACTTCTCTTTGTACATCTGCTCATTATTCCTCTTCTCTCTGTGGACCCAATTCCTTTTATTCTCCAGTCCATAGCGTATAAAATTTGGCTTTTGAAAATGGCTGAATTTACATTTTATGTCTCTCTGTGTCTCAGTTCCAGTTCCCAAGGATGTGACTTGGATTGCCCAAGCTTGAATCAGCTATCCACACTCTGATTCAATACCTGTAACCAAGGGTACAAGGTCCCATGGCACAACATTATGACTGGAAGACTATTGTTTGACCCTATGGATGGTAGAGGGATTTTTTTTTTTCCAGATTTTGAGAGACTGTGCAGACAACCAATAGGGGATCTACTATAGATCCCCTATAGAACAGAGTGTTTGTTTCCATGAAATATTCTTCCTGGCTACTGTGTGTGTAGGAGAGAACTTACTAAACACTATACTTGTGTTTTATTTTCATAGCTTTTGGCAAGAGGGATACCTGAGCGTTCCTTTGATAGCCATAAGAGGTAGTAATTCACACTTTGAGGATCAGAAGGTATTTTCTCCACCTAGGGATTAAGCCTTTGTGATTAGGGTGCTCTAGGCATGTGCAGTCTACACTGAACATATCTGTAGATAGCTCTGCAAGATTCGAAGGGTTCAGCCCATCTTCCTTTGTTCTTTGAGAAAGGAAAGAATGTTTTGTGTTTGGGGATTGAAAAGCAAAGTGACCCAACTCCTAGGTGGGTCTCTGGGACTGAACAGTGGGCCAGTGGTCATGGGTTCCACTGTAGAATGGACTGAGCCAGCTCTGCATAGTGCCTCTGAGAGAACTGGGGCTTTGGAGGGGAATAGAGAGCCTGGAAAAAGCAGTGAAGGGCTACCAGGTTGTAGGATAGTGAAATTACCTTTGAGTGACCTCTTTTAGAGGAGCGTGGTGAACTCTGAGGAGCTGAGGGTCAGGAGCTTGCGAAAATCTTTTATAGGTAAGATGAGCAAGGCCAGACAGGAGAGGAGACCTGGTGTTGTGTAACAGCATTAGCAGGTGGACACCAGGGTTCTCTCATTTCCCTCATTTTGGAGGGAAAGTTCTGCAGACCTCCTTTCCAGGACATGGTTCTGGGGTAGTTCAGGAGAGACAAGGAAGCCCTGAAATGGAATAATGGACTTCTTGCCAATCTGGTATGTGGGACTTTGAGCTAATTCTGAAATTAATATTGAGAAATAAAGAAATAGCCTGAGTATCAAAGATTATACCTGTTAAATTTGTATGGAATTAAGGTATAGTTTTTTTGGTGTTTCTATGAATCTGGTGTCCTAGCTGCCCTCCATTTTCTTTCTCATAAGATGAAGGCCTGTCACTATGTCTCTGCACAAAGCACTAAGAGACAGAACTGTTGTTTGAGCAAGTCTACCCTCTTGGCCATGTGAGATGTCGCCAGACAAGCAATATAGAAAAACCGTGCCTCAACTAAGACCCGATGCAGCCAAAAATAAAAAAATAAATAATAAATAAATCTTTAAAAAAAAAAAGAAAGAAAAACCATGCCTTAGAATAGTCCAGTAGATGAAGGAATGGCAAAGGACTTTATCTTCTGGTTTTCTCCCATTTCCTGTCTCTTGTTGAAGCTCTCTCCTTGAAGAGTTAACTCTTTCACATTTCTGGGTTGTGTTAACTGGCCTTTTCAACAGCTAGTAGGGAAACCAATGTCCATGTCCTGAAATGTGGTCCTTCCTCTGAGTTTGAGAGTGGAGGAGGAGCCAGGGCCAGTGACTCTGGATGTGGGATTCAGGCAGTAGAACTTCACACAGTGTGGAGTTTGTCCCCACAGCAACAGCTGAAATGGAGCAAGTGGCTGAGGGTCTGGGGGACAGGTGACACTGAAAGAATATGAGGAAACACACAAGATTATCTAATACGATATATTAGCAGACTTCTGATTACAACTTATTAGCCAGATTTGTGTCATGTGGAAACACTTAGCTAAATGGGAGGTCAGGATATGAGTAGCTTGCCTGGAGCTGATCACCTGGCTGACCCTTCAAAAATCTGGATTTAAGTAGGAAGGATAATGGGGGAATCAATATTGGGTAAGTAATGGTAGGTGTGCCAGGCAGGGATTTTTTTATGGGCAAAAGTAACCAATTTTCCTAAATATAAGAAAAAAAGAAATTTGTTAGAAGAATGTCAGTAGTAGGTGTTGGATAAGTGTTTGTTGAATGGATGATCGCATTTGAGTGGGGCTGTATGTTTCCAGCTGGGATTTCTTGCTAATGCCAACATATTGTGTGAATATCCTATAAACCAAACTCAGACAGTCATTTGCTCATAGAGAGATAGATCATCAGTGGTCATAACCTGGGTTGGGGAAGCCATGGCCTGAGAAGGCCCTTTGAAAGAGAGATGTGTGTTCTGGTACTTTCTAGGCTTCATTTGAAAGCCAGTGATGTGTTACTGTAGAATCAGAGGAGTAGACAGTAAACGAGGAAACCGAGGCCTTTGGAGCTTAAGAGACATGTCCCAGGTCATATAGCTACTGAGCAGCAGAATTAGTGTACTTTCCGTAAAGAAAGCATCAGTGTACTTCCTTTTGCTAAATCAAGATAAAAATAAAAATGATTTTACAAATACAGTTGGTGAGCCCGACATGTGGGTGTGCATTTTAAAATTCCCCAAATGCATAATGTTCTTGTCTGCCTGGTTTCAGAAAGTGTTTTACATTTCTGTCATTCTGAGTGCTATGACAACATCAGGATGGCAGTGGCAGCTAAGAAAACACAGAAAACACGTAGCACGGAAAAAGAATCAGTCACAACAAAGGCTGGCTTTCCTTATCAGTGTGAACCCAAGAACCCAGTGAGCACCCCAAAATATACATTGATGATGACGCTGTGAGTCACTGTATGACTCACAGCTCACCGACCACTACAAAACAGAAACTGGAGGATAATTTACTGCCCAGGCCAAAAGGACTTGAAAGAACTTTCCCACCCACCATATGAGTGATATATCAAATTAGGGATAAGGCGCCATCGCTTTCTTCTTCTTGGAGTGGATTAATTCTCCCTCTTTGTGCATCTCCCCCGAGACACAGAGCCAGATAAGCCTCTGGTTTCACTAATAATCTCTCAGTGAACCGTTCTATTCCTGTACCTGCCTACTTGGGCTCGTTCTGCAAAGAAATCTAACCCATAAGAGTGCCTCAGCACACAAAAATGTACTTCATCACTCCTCAGAGCAAGATGGCTTCTTGGATCAGCGTTTTATGCCTTCCCTCCCTTGACTGTGACACTAAACAGACCTATAATAAACCGTCCTCGACTGCACAAGTAAGAAATGATTCTCAGGGCCAAGGCAGTTTGTTCTCCAAAACCGTTTCCCTTACTTGTACGAATCAAGGACCCAGCGATCACAATTTGGGGTTATAGACAAAATTAGAGGAAAGGCTCATTTTTCTAAAGGAATGAAGCTGTCTCCAGCACCTTCTCAGCAGGGCTGCAGTTGTACTCACGTGATCTTTGTGCTTGGGTTGGTGGTATTCCTGCCTTTCCCAGGAGGGTTCTGAGGAGGTCTGCGACCTGGGTTCACACGGGTTAGGTCCTCTCAGGAGCCGGGATGTACACTAGGAAGCTCCTCTCTCTGGCCGGTGCCTGACACCGCCCAGGCCAGCTTCCAGGGCTTTGCCGCACCAGTCTACGTAGCGATGGTGACACGGGCCTTCTGGTGTCAGGATGCTGTCCGACATCTGGGTTTTCTCTCGTTTAGAAGACAGCCTGGTTAAAAATAGTCTTGTACAGCCATAAAGTATCCCCTGCTTTTGGAGCAATGGATGCTCTTTAAGGAAACACTCCAGGGTGAGAGTGTTCTGCCCTCACCCCATTCATTCCTTCCACACTAATACAAAGCTCTTTTTTTGCCAGCCTTTTATATTGACATATAAAATTGTAAGATATTTAAAGTGTACTTTGTGATGATTTGAAATATGTACACATTGTGAAAGGGTTCCTCCCATCTAGTTAACGCACCCATCACCACACACACACACACACACACACATACACACACACACATTTTGGTGAGAACATTTACGTTCTACTTTCTTAGCAAATTTCAATTATACGATACATTGTTATCAACAGTAGTCACCATGTTATACATTAGATCCTCAGACCTTATTTATCTTATAGCTGAAAATTTGTGCCCTTTACCCCCCTATTTTTCCCTCCTCCCAACTCCTGGCAACAACTTTTCTATACTCTGTTTCTATGAGTTTGACTTTTTTAAAAAAAGAGTCCACATATAAATGATACCATGAAGTGTTTAGTTTTCTCTGTCTGGCTTATTTCACTTAGCATTATGCCCTCAAGTTCCATCCATGTTGTCACAAATGTCAGGATTTCCTTCTTTTTAATGACTGAATAATGTTCCATTGTATTTATATACATATCACATCTTCTTTATCGACTCATCCATTGACAGACACTTAGGTTGTTTCCTAAAAAGCTCTTAATGGCACCAAGAAGGCATTTTTCTATCTGAGCTCTTGCACTGCTCAGGGATTATTAGAAATAAAATATAATTAGGCAACCTGCAGGGTTGCCCTGATTCTGCCTGATGCAGGGGCCACCCTGGCTTGTTTGCACACTGAAGATTGTTTGAATGATCCTGCGGATGAGAAGTCACTGGGTATCAGTATTTTCCTAAACAGAAAAATATACTAAAAATTGAAAGGAAAACTGCTACTTTGGTGAGGTGAGCCCTGGAGCAGACGGCCAGTATATCTTCCTTCACTGAGATTTCTTTCCCATCCTCATCACTCTTTAAATCAGTATCAGTTGAATTCCTACTTAAGCTAGGCTTGGAGATGCAGAAATAACACTGCCTGAAATAGAAAAAGAAGAACCAAAGTGGTGAGGCAAGTCATCTGTTGAGAGTGGGTTGAATCAGTGAAATTAAATGAAGTTCAAGTCCAAAGAGCCAGAGTGCCTTGAGTTAAGAGCTTGGGCAATTGTCAGGGTTGAAGCTGAGGTTTCTGAGATTTATCTATCTTGGCTTAGATCAGTATGTGTGGTACACTTTCCTGTTGAAATATCAAATAATATCTTCATATGGTCAGCTTGTTAGAACTCACTTCTAAGTGAAACGTTTTCATTCATAGTTTAAATGCAATCCTCGTCAAAATTTCAGCTGCCCTTTTTTTTTTTGGCAGAAATTGACAAGCTGATCTTAAAATTCATATGGAAATGCAAGGGAACTTGAATAGGCAAAACAATCTTAAAAATGAATAACAAAATAGGACTCACTCTTCCTGATTTCAAAACTTATTATAAGGCTACAGAAATCAAGACACTGTAGTACTGGCATGAAAATAGAAATATAGCTTATGGAACAGAATTGAGAGTCCAGGAATAAAGCTTTACAATTGCGATCAATTGATTTTTGACAAGGGTACCAAGGCCATTCAATGGGAAAAGAGCAGTCTTTTCAACAAGTGGTGCTAGAACAACTGGATATCCACATGTGAAAGAAGAATGTTGGACCCCCAATGTTGGACCCCTACCCTACACAACAAACAACAATTAAAATGAATTAAATACCTAAATATATGAGGTAAAACCACAACACTTTTAAAAGAAAACATATTAGTAAGTCTTTATGACTTTGGATTAGGCAGTGATTTCTTATTTATGACACTAAAAGCACAAGTGGGAAAAGAAAAATAAAGCTTAGTTGGACTTCCTTAGAATTTAAAAATATTTGTGCTGCAAAGGACACCATCAAAAAAGTGAAAAGAATGCAAAGAACTGGAGAAAACATCTGCAGATCATATATATATAAAGGGACTTGTAATCAGGATATATAAAAAACGATTACAAATTATCAATAAAAGACAACCTAATTAAAAATGGGCAAGTGATTTTGATATACATTTCTCTAGAGATATACTAATGGTCAATAAGCACATGAAAAGATATTCAACATAATTAGTCTCCAGAGAAATGGAAATAAAAGTATGAGATACCATTTTATATCCACTAGGATGGTTGTAATAAAAAAGACAAACAATAACTCTGTTGAAAAGAATGTAGAGGAATTGGAATCCTCATACATTGCTGTAAAATTTCCATAGTAGCTGCTGTGGTTAACAATCTGATGGTTCCTCAAAAGTTAAACATAGAGTAGCCATATGACCCAGCAATTCTATTCCTGGTTATCTGCCCAAAAGAAATGAAATCTACACAAAAATGAACTCAAATCTTCATAACAGCATTATTCATAATGACCAAAAAGTGGAAACAACTCAAATGTTCATTAACTGACAAATGGATAAACAAAATGTAGTATATCCGTACAAAGGAAGATTATTCAGCCATAAAAAGGGATAAAGTACTGATACATGTTACAACATGGATGAACATTGAAAACGTTATTCAAAGTGAAAAAAACCAGACACAAAAAACCCACATATTGTATGATTCCATTTATATGAAATGTACAGAATAGACAAATCCATAGAGACAGAAAGTGTATTAGTGGTTGCCTAGGTCAGTTGGGAACAGGGAGTGACTACTAATGGATATGAGGTTTTTTGAGGGGGTGACAAAATGTTCTAAAATTAGATTGAGGTGATTTTTGCTCAACTTCATAAATATACTGAAAGCCATTGGATGATATACTTTAAATGGGTAGATTTTATGGTATGGAAGTTATATCTCATAAAGCTGTTAAAAATAAATGAATAAGTAAAAAGTGAAGGGAAAGTATACTATAATTTTTGGCAAATGTTTATTTAGACTTTTTCTTTGCTTTATCAAAATATATACATATTTTATGATTATTATTTTTAAAAAGGGAACATACTACAGATACTAGTCTGACATTTTGAAAATTTTGTTATGCAATGAGCATTTTTCTTAGGTCAAAATATTCAGATTTCAATATTTATAAAGGCCAGAAATTAATCCATTCATTGGTATTACATAGCTTATTTAAACATGTTTCTTGATGATATTTAGGTAATTTCTAATGGCTTTTAAACAAAGAACACACCAGTGAATATCTTTATACATTTATCTTTGAGTAATTGTGTACTTCCATGGGATGTTTTCCTTAAACTAGGATTGTCTTCAAAGTTATTTTTATGACAAACTGGGAAGGGCTTAATTAGGTGCTATGTACCATTTTAAATTGGAAGTTCTCCAGATTTACGTTTTAACTCTGAAACTTCGTCCGTTACCTGAAGTTTTTCTTTAAATACATAAATTATCCTTTTGGAAAGGGAAGAGATTTTTCCATATCCATGAATACTCTTACTCTTATAGAATATAAATACATTCACCATATATTGTCTGACTAATTTACATTTTGGAAATATCTCATAAAAAAATTGCTAGTCCAAAGAGTTAACATGCAAAGCTATGATATTAATCTTAAGCCACACAGTATTTACCTGTAGATTTTATATTTTATGCTGCTGTATTGACAATATCCTTTAAACATTTTCTTTTAAATTACTTATGTTCATTTTTAGAGTTATTTCAACTCTGAGTATTTTAGTTCTAGTATAAAGAATTAAATCTAGAAGCAGAAAAGTTGTAAGACATGTTCTTCTGATACGTTTCTAATCATGATCCAGAAAACCTCAACTTACTATATGAATAATCAATGATTATTCTATTGTATATAATCTTGTCATGAAATTCATGCAAAAGAGGAATGACCAGGAGAGAGATTTGAGCTGCTCCCTGGTCAGGTGTACTATTCACCTGCTCTCTAGTCATGCTGCATTCAACAAGAGCAAATGGTGACACACATTTTCTGTCTTCTCATTTTGTCCCTCTCCTAGTTTGTCTCAAGTAGGAAAAATTATTCTCACTTTTTAATGATTATGTAGAAGCTTGACTTTGGTGTAGATTAAAATTACCCCAGATGTCAGCTCTATGACAGTTAGTATTGCACTAGTTGGAGTTACAAAGTCCTGGCAAATATCTCTAAAGCAGAATGTAGACTGTTTCTCTCTAGTCAACCTTAAAAGTAGTTGGATTTCATATAATCATGGATGTTCACTTTGGATGGAACCTTATATATAATCTGGTTTGATGTATGCATCACATGTATAAAAACATTATATTTGAAGAAGATGATGTGATGTGTTCCAGGTCAAATGGATTAGTGGCTGAGACAGGACTAGAATCCGGGTTTTTTTAATTTCCTTTTTCTTTATTCCCAGTTCTTTTGGTCTTTTCTTTTCTGAAGGCTTGAAAAGGAACTAGGTGTCCTTTCAAGGTTCTTTCCAGCATTGGGATTCTGTGGAGTAGATTATAGTTAAGGAATTTTGATAAACTTGGCCTTGTTTCATTTATGTTAACTTTCTGAAAGAATATAATCGGTTTTTTTCTTTTTGTAAAGTTTCTTTGCTTATTAAACCTGCCACCTGCCAATTTGGAGCAATCTGCCATTTCTCGCCCTTTTTCTATGGGAGCCAGTTTCAGATTTCACCCAGGAAGCTCCTGAGGTTGTGACCCAGCAGCAACAAGGGATCTTTTTACTGTCTTCATAGTTTTGCCTTTTTCAGAATGTCATATAATTGAATTAATAAAATATATAGCCTTTTTCAGACTGGCTTCTTTCACTTAGGAATGTGCATTTAAGGTTCATCAATGTCTTTTGCAGCTTGATAATTCATTTTTTAATCAATTACTAATATTACATTGTATGGATGTACCAGCTTATTAACTCATTCACCTATTGAAGGATATCTTGGGGGCTTCCAGTTTGGACAACTATGAATAAAGTTACTATAAACATTCGCATGTGGGATTTTGTGTGGACAAAAGTTTTAAAATAAGTTGAATGAATACCTAGGACTGAGATTGCTGGATGATAAGACTATACCTACCTTTGTAATCAATAGCCAAATTGTCTTCCTAACTGGCTATGCCATTTCACATTTCCACTAGCAATGAATGAGTGTTCCTGTTGCTCTACATCTTCTCCAGAATTGGTTTTAGCCATTTCTGGATTTTAGCCATTTCTGGATTTTAGCCATTTTAATAGGTATATAGTGTGGTATTATTGTTTTAATTTGCAACTCTCCAATGACAAATAATGTTGAACATCTGTTGACATGTTTACTTGCTATCTGTATATCTTCTTTGGTGAGTCATCTGTTCAGATTATTGCCTATTTTTTAAAACAGACTTTAATTTTTAGAGTAGTTTTAGGTTTATAGAAAAATTTGGTACAAAATATAGAGGGTTCCTATAAAGGCCCTCTCCTCCCCTTCAATTCTCTCTCTTTTTTTTTAACATGTTGCATTAGTGTGGTACATTTGTTACAATATGAACCAATATTGATACATTATTATTAACTATTATGTTTGAATTCTATAAAATACCAGAGAAATTATTCCACAATTAGCAATTTATTGTTGTCAATGAACTGAAGCATGCCATTGTAATGAAAATGCTAGTTTTGGGCTGCAAGCCCCACAGGATACATTTAGTCCTGTACTTTGTGAAAAGGTATAAGGGAACTAATTATTGTAGATGAGTTTCTCTTTGGAGAGACTAGTTTATTCACAGGAAACAAAGAGGATTACTATTATTTGAGAACCTGGGAAAATAATATCAGTCTTTTGGGTCCTCCTAATTTTATGGGCATGAGTGGACAATAGCTTTGGGTCCAGGCTCAGAGGAATGGCATGAATCATTAGGACAACAACAACAATGCATGACGTCACATCATGTCTTGCATTAATGGTGGTCACCTAATCAGTTCACATCATTTTTTGTGGCACTGACATAATGGTCCTGGGTTATATTGATGGGACATTAAATTGCATGTTCTAATCCTTCCACTATTGGTTGGATCTATTCTTGATTTGAACACAAATGTTGATATTTAGAAGATAAATCTATCTTGTTAGCTGCATACTGGTCAGAATTGTGAATCTCAGGATTGGTGTTTAGGAAGCACTTGCGCCCCTGGAAAATAGAGTTTTCTGCTTGGATAGAGTGCCACTGAACTTGATATTAATTCTTATTATTGATTTCTATCAATGGAGACAGGGGCTTCTGAGGGAGAAAAGAATTGTCTTGCTCAGAAAGTAGTGTGGGTAAGCAAGCAAGTCTGAGCATCTTAGTAGCTATTCTCTTGGGTTCCACTCATTAACTCTTGAGAAAAGCAACCCAAGAAAATCCACAGCACAAAAAATATGCAGCACTGTGCTTGTGATTTATTTGACATTCTTGCATCTTCTGTTCTGGCTCCTGTATGCCATTTTAAAGATCCTGTTCTCCAAGAAACCAAGAGGAAAAAGAGGCACACAGGCACAAATCCTAGACGTCTCCATTATCTTTTGAATAATAAGTCAATCCACTGGGTTTCCAAGAGCCTCCAGTGTTTTCCACTGGGTATAAAGGGATTCACTCTGGTTTCTGGCTGCCTTGGTCCTTTATAAGATCAGTTTTCTTAACAGTATCTCTTTCCCCAGTATGGGGCTATCCCTAAGCAGTACAGTTTTCCTTTGCCTAAGGAACTGTTGCTATTTTGATATTCCCCAGAACTCTCCTTTCCCTGTCTCCTTCACTGTTGCTTGGGAAAGGAAAAGCAATTTCCTTCCTTGGGGGACCCTAATCTTTATTTGTATTTCTATTTTGAAGCAGAACTCTAAGTTTTGTCATGTTGTCACTCACTGTAACAAAGACAGAGGGACCCTTCTCTATGTACCCTTGGAGAGAAGGGAAGTGTGGCCAGAGGAAACTAATTGGTTGACAGAGACTGGAAGTACAAAAACCATCTCAATGTATTATTTGTTGTCAATACCTTTCTTCATTCCTTTTGTTGATTAGTTGTTTCCTTTACGTACCACAGCTGGAGATTTCTGCAGTTGGGGATTCTCTTTATGATTGTCTTGGTGTTCTTTTGGTCCTTTGGTAAAGGCATTTGACCTAATCATGATAAGCTGATGAGTTGGCTTCATCTATAGAGTGGAACAAGGACTGTTGGCTGAGAAAAGTATGAATGCTGAAGCTGAGGGCAGAGTTGGCTCATGGAACATTTTGTCTGTTCTCTGAGTTTCTTGTCCCAGTATGTCAACAAATTTGTTTTTGTTTAAAGACTTTCCCACACAAGTGTCTGCCAAGTTCAGAAGACTGCTTTTTGAGATTGATCTTGGTTTTCTTGGAACAAGAGCTGAGATCATATAATAAGCTCAGTTGGTCTTAGTGAGTGAAAGTTGGGAGATTTTATTTCCAAATACATCAGCCAGATCTGGGCATAGAAGAAGAAAGAAAGGTCTGGACACTAGGTAGGTATGGGTGGGAGTTGGAAGGAAAGAACTAGTGAAAGGAGGCTTTCACTTGTGTCTACTTTTCCCACTTGTTTGTTTGTTTTTTTATTTAACATCTTTATTGGAGTATAATTGCTTTACAATGTTGTGTTAGTTTCTGCTGTATAACATAGTGAATCAGCTATATGCATACATATATCCCCATATCCTCCCCTCTCTCTTGCGTCTCCCTCCCATCCTCCCTATCCCACCCCTCTAGGTGGTCACAAAGCACCGAGCTGATCTCCCTGTGCTATTCCCACTTGTGTTTAAGGCTCTCTAGGTCACTTGGAAGTAAGGCTCTGAGGTTGTAATGGTCCATGCTGAGATTGACTCTGGTCATACTCTTATTGGATTTAAATTAGGCTGGTTTATTAGAAAAGAGTCTTTAGGTTTCTGATCTCTAGATTGGTAGAAACATTGTCAGTATGCAGAGAAGTTCCAAAGCATCCATTTATAGGCTAGACTAGAAGACTCCTTTCCTTTGAGGCATAAAAAGCACTCCACTGTGATAATCCCACTTGCTGGGACCTCCTTAAAAGAAAGAGGCTACAAAAATGTAATTTAATGGGCATAACTTAGAATGTTCTTAGTGAAAGTAGGAGATAAGTATCATGGTAGGATCACAATGTCTGCTGGGTTGTTATTCAAAAAGGGATTATAGAATCAGGCAGGCTGGGAAATGGCTGTGCCCTGATGAAGGAAGGCATTGATTGATCATTGTGGGATGCCATGTGTTCCTTGAGATTGGTTTGTGGCTTTAGGCCACATGGCAGTTGAATGAGAGGAACTTGGAAGTTTATCAGAGACAGAAGTGTAGGGGATCACAGTGGCCATTGTGAACACTAACTCTAGCATAGGCTTTCAGGGAGGAAATAGATGTCTGCCATGCCCACAATCAAAGAGAGCAGCGTTGCCTTGGGATCTTACTAACATCTGCCAATACTAGCCAAATGTCTGATAGCACTTTGAGGTTGTAGGGAGACCCAATATACACACTTCTTTCCTGACTAATCTTATGACAAAGAACAAGATTATAAACCAAGAGTTTCTGATGGAAACCGAGACTCTAGATGTTAGAAGCTTAGGTATGCAGCAAAAATGGGCAGATTAATGCTAATACTTAATACTTGGAATGAGACTGACCTACCCAGCCTCAGGCACTGCTGCTCCTCTGTAGGCTGTCCTCTATGGTGTCTGCCCTCTAAAACATCTGGCATAGAGGAGCATTGCTGACTACCAAGAGGAAAAGAATGATAAAACGATGCTGAATTGTACATGTCTAATTCCTCTCCCAGACTCATCAAATTGTGTAACTCACTCTATATCCATAATGAAAAGTAAGGGGTATGCCAAGAAACCAGAAGCACTTGGAGAAAATCCTTCCTCAAAGAAACAAGGAGTGGGGAAGATGTGTTCCTTCCTTTTAACAAGTTCTCTCGGCATAGACACCAGCATTTTCATGATTGACGCCATCAGCAATAAGAAAATTATGCCTTTTTCAGGAAGCTTTGGGGACTATAGCATAACAACAGAGAAGATAAATGTTTAAAAAGTAATAATCTCCTCAGCATTGTTAGTGCTTTCCAGTGTTTTCAGAATTCCAGGAGGTGATCTGATTACATTAGCCCGTTGAAGGTGATACAAGAGAATAAAGTTATGAAGAACAAGATAAATTCATATACAGTCCTATGAAATTCATATGTTGTCAAAGAATAGGAGTTGGTCAGTTATGAGACATTTTTTGAACACTCACAGCTCATAAAGAGTTTATAAGAGAACACAGAAACTAACCAGTGCAAAAGAAATAGACATTTGCAAGTACAAAATTTTATTCTAGTGAGAGTTAAGTCAATGATTTTGCTAGCGGGCAGGGTTAACCAGGCAAAGTTTCCGAAGAAAGTGAATCTTGACCTGTGATGATGAAGAGATGGGGAATGTGGGAACAGTGGCCCTGAGTTTCCAGGCATATGGTGAAAATCCATAGAAACAGGCTGGAGAGTTTCTGATGTCATCCAAGGTTGAACATGAAGTATTATGATGCTTCTGCCACTTCTGCTGTCGATGGAAGGAAGATAAATGTTGTGACAGACGCCCACAATGTTTTTGGCAAGAAGTAAAATTCCATTTAGTGTGATGCATTTCAAGGGGAATGACCTTTAAACGCAGATATGGCATATTTTTGGCTTATTGCTGAACTTTGGGGTTTGGGATCTATACAAATATGGAAGGCATCAGGTGAAATGCAACACACTATCTCTTGGCCAATGTAATTGACAAAGTGAAAATTGCAACAGTTACCCACATACTGTCTGAAACAACAAAAATAACACTCAAAATACCAGCAAGGGCTTTCTCCAAAAAAAGGAAAATCACTAAAACATATGCTAAAGGCTACCTATATTGTTACTTCTAATTCTCATCTCAGCCTGAAATCAAATGTATAGTTGTTTTTTCTTTTTAATGTAGTAAGAGAAATACTTCTGTTCTTCTTCACTAAAGTCAAAGTGACAGTGAGGGTCAGTGAGATATCCCCAGGCAGGTTCTCCCGTAGATCTTCTAATTTCCACTACTATCACCCCAATAAAGACCTAGTACCCATTCATGGTTTCTTGCTTTTAACTTATTTCCCTTTCACTTTACCCAGCTCAAGCCTACTGATAAATATTCCTACAATACTTATTCTTTGTTTGCTAATCTAAAAACTTTTTAATAATTCTCTATTCTCTGTAAGAAAATACTGAATTCATTAACTTAATATTCAAAATGATATATAAGATGGGCCTATTTTTTTCTTTTTCTTTTTTTTTTTTTAAGGAAGCTTGAGGCCTTTTTATTGACAATTCTCCATATACACAGACACCCTTTTAGTTCTTCTCCAGTGTAAATAAAGCATGAGCACTTAACTCTCATTTCTCAACAGGATGAGATGGGCCTATTTTTTTCAACTTTAATTCTCTTATTTCATCACACAAATTCTTCTGTATGATTTACTCATACTGATTTACTCATTGTTTCTCCAAACATCTCTTTGAACTTTCCATTCACTAAGTCTTTGCTCACCCTAGTCTCTCTTATCCTTCCCCTCCCTCTATCTATATCCCTCCCATAAATACAGGTTCAGCTAAAATCCATATTCTACATGAAATTCTCTCCAAATAGTGCAGTCAGGTTTTTTTTTTTAATTGTCTGTACTAGTCATGCATCATTTACCATATTTCAAATGTATTCATTATTTTATGTTCATGTTTATACATCTTAACTTTTCAACAAGATTCTTGAGGATAGGAATCTTTTTGTGTCCTTATTAAGTCCTAGCAAAACTCTTTCACATTATAGACTCCAGTGATTAAGAAAAAATTTTCAGAAAAGTGAAAAGGTGAAGGAAAATGCCACAGAAGTGAGTACAGTAGGCTTCTGAGGCAGTAAAGCACTTTCGAACTAAATGGTAATGAAAACGTGACATCAAATATTGAAAGTTGCAGGTAAGCTCACTTAGGGGGAACATTCGAAATGAATACATTAGAAAATAAGAAAGGCTGAAAACCAGTGCCTAGGAATCTATTTCTAAAAGTTAGTAAAAGAACCATAAATTAAAACCAAATAATGTAAAAAGAATAAAATAACAAATATAAGAAAATAAGTTAGTAAAAGAGAAAAGAAACATAAACTAAAGAACTTCTAAACAGTATAAATTTCTCTATTTGAAAGACTAGTAAAGTTGATAAAGCCATAGCAAGAATGATCAGATAAAAGAGGGAAGGCAAAATAGCTGGTATCAGAAATGAAAAAAATGACATCACTACAGATCCAATAACCAGTAAATAGATAATAAAATATTACAGAAATCTTTATGCCAACAATTTTATTGGAATTGGTTATTGGAATATCTCACATGACTATGGGAAAGACAATGATGCAGTGAGGTGCAGTGTCCACTGGAACCAAGACTCAAGGCTCCCAAGCCTCTCTTTCTCACATGTCTGTTTTTGCTTATCTCTACACTGGAGCCTTAATTTTTGCCTATTGCAAATAAGCTTTCTCCACATAGTGGGAACCATGGCAACCAAAAGTTCCTGGGTTTCACAGTCTATGCTTCCCACTCCAGAGAGAGGCTGCCTCTCTTTTTACTTCTGCAACAAGAATTTGGGGGTAAGGACTAATTAATCCAGATTAGGTCAGCTACCAACCCATACCTATGGCTAAAGGAGCAGAGTCTTATAAATAGACATGATCTGTGTATGGGGCCATTCCCAGAGAAGGAGGAAACCATCACCACTTACAGGGTCACTGTTGGGAAAGGCAGCCTCATGCATGCAGTCTTTTGACCCCTACTTGGCCACATAAAAATGGGCCTCAGGCCTGGAACACTTCTTTACCAAGAGATGAGGAATCCTCACAGCCTGTGCTGGGCTTGGTTCCTTGAGTGGGAATATCGTTCCCTGTTTTGGACGTTTATTCTGTTTAAGCATGTGTCAAATGGTACCCCTACTATATCTGTCCCTGTGGGGAGGGGATGGGGTCCTTCATTCTGAGGCACAGGAGGAACGCCTGTAGGCTAATCACTCTATGGCGGCTGCCTGGAGGGGCCCTCTGGCTATGGGGGACAAGCACCCATTACCGAAGCTGATCTTGCTCTGCGTCTTCTCTATGTGAGTAATGAGGTGTTCCATCCAGTTCTTGACTGCACTGGGTTTTCCTTGGCGACTCTGATACCAAGATGCAGTGGGCAGAAGTGTTTGAACTTCTACTCCTGGTGATAGGCAACAAGTGTCACTTGCTCGACAGTTACAAAGAATGATGTCTAATGTGAATGATATGAAAAATAAAGCCAAATAACAAAATTCATGGGTAGCTCCAGTAAAAAGCCTATACCTGCGGAAAGAGTGTTATTCATTCTTTATCTGAGTTCCAGGACTTTCATTTTAACGATCACATTTCCTGGTAGTTGAAGATTTGAGGATGAACCAGATCAGGGGTGAAAGACAGAGTGCAGCTGCATTACTTTGCTGAGTCATATTCTAATGCAGGATATCTAATAAGCAAAGAAAAAGAATAGATACCAAGGAGTCAACAATCATTCTGGAAAATAGGTTTTGAAAACAAACGTGCCTACTGCAGGAAGTCTGTCTTTCCAGTTATTCATACTATACAGCATCTCTCAAAACTAAGGCAGGTAGGATGATGATCTACAACCATTCTCAGACATTTGCCAAGTGATTTTGCAATAACATTTAAGGAATTTATGAAAATTAGCCTTTAGTTTGAAGGCTTTTTTGTGTGGTTAAAATACCATTTTGGGGGGAAATTTTAAGTTCCAATGGGAAAAGAATGTAGTTTGGGTTGTGGGTCAAGTTGGGAATATTGGATGAAGGAAGAAGGAATGACGTCACGGTGAAGAACACTTAGTTCAGGAAAAAAAGTGCCTCATTTCCCAGAATACTTGCTAGGGAAAGGTGGAAAGAAAAGGGGGAGCTACCCACACAAATTCTGCTGGCTTACGCTTGATATTCTATTAGCATGCCTAAAAGATGAGTTATAACATTTAGTATCAGAAATGTAGTGGTAATCAACTTTTGATGATTCAAGGAAAAAAGAAAGAAACATATAATTTAAAAATTATTCCTACTTGGCTTTGGAAACTGGTCTGTAAATTAACACTAATGTTAGCATAACATATTCTGTATTTTTTTAAAGTTAAAATTTGTCTGGGTGATCAATTTATAGCAAAACATTGAAGCTACCTCATTCTTTTTGATGGCTGAAGAGTATTTCAGAGTATTTGAATATATGGATTATCATAATTAACCAGAGGCCTATTAGTGGACATTTTGTTTAGTGGACATTTTGTTTATGTCCAACATTTTGCTGTAACAGAAAATACTGAATGAATAGCCCTGTACACAAGATGTACAGGCTTGCCTCTGTATTGTGTTATAATTTCTCCCTCCTCTTCATGACACCCCTTCTACCATTCCTTTCCCACCTTAAAACAAAACAAAACAAAACAAAAAGCAAAACAAGACAAAGCAAAACCCAAGGATATGAATAGCTAGAAATAAACTAAATTGGTCATTGTTATTACAGGAAAGCTTCATACCAAATATGAGCAATAATCTGCTTATACACATTACATTCTCTTACACAATCCCTTTTCTTTCATCACTCTTCTCTTCTTGGTTCTCTGTATCTGTGAGTTTTGTTTTGTTTGTTTGTTTAGATTCTATGTATAAGTGAGATGATGCAGTATTTATTTTTCTCAGTTTGACTTACTTCACTTAGCATAATGCCCTCAAGGTCCATCCATTGTTGTCACAAATGGCAAGATTTCCTTCATTTTTATGGCTGAATAATATTCCATTGTGTGTGTATATACCACATTTTCTTTATCCATTCATCAGTTCATGTACACTTAGGTCATTTCCATATTTTGGCTATTATAAATAATGATGCAATGAACATGGGGGTCATATATTTCTTTGAGCTAGTGTTTTCATTTTCATTGGATAAATATCCAGAAGTGGAATTGTTGGATCATATGCAAGTTCTATTTTTAATTTTTTGAGGAACCTCCATGATGGCTGCACCAGTTTACATTCCCACCAGTAGTATACAAGGGTTCCCTTTTCTCCACATCCGCTCTAATATTTGTTATTTCTTGTCTTGTTGATAATAGCCATTCTGACAGGTGTGAGGTGATATCTCATTGTGGTCTTGATTTACATTTCCCTGATGATTAGTGTTGTTGAGCATCTTTTCATGTACCTGTTGCCTGTCTATATGTCTTCTGTGGAAAAATGTCTATACAGATCTTCTGTCCATTTTTAAATCAAATTGTTTTATTTATTTATTTTTTTGCTATTGAGTTGTATGAATTCTTTATATATTTTGGATATTAATACCTTATTAGATATATGATTGGAATATTTTCTCCCATTCAGTAGGTTGAATTTTCATTTTGTTGATGATTTCCTTTGCTGTGCAAAAGCTTGTTTATTTTTTCCCACTTGTTTGTTTGTTTATTTATTTATTTATTGCCTTTGCTTTTGGTGTCAGATCCAAAAAGTCATTGCCAAGGCCAATGTCAAGGAACTTTCCAACAATGTTTTCTTCTAGGAGTTTTATGGTTTCAGGTCTTACATCCATTTTGAGTTAATTTTTGTGTATGGTGTAAGATAGTGGTCCAGTTTCATTCTTTTGCATATGGCTGTCCAGTTTTCCCAACACTAGTTATTGAAGAGACTGTCCTTTCCCCATTGTATAGTCTTGGCTTCTTTGCCGTAAATTAATTGGCCATGTATGTGTGGGTTTATTTCTGGGCTGTCTATTCTGTTCCATTGATCTATTTGTCTGTTTTTATGCCAATACCACACTGTTTTGATTACTATAGTTTTGTAATATAGTTTGAAACCAGGGAGCATGATGCCTCCAGCTTTGTTCTTCTTTCTCAAGGTTGTTTTGGCTTTTTGGGGTCTTTTGTCGTTCCACAGAAAGTTTAGGATTGTTTGTTCCATTTCTGTGAAAAATGCCATTGGAGTTTTGATAGGAATTGCACTGAATCTTTAGATTGCTTTGAGTAGTATGGGCATTTTATCAATATTAATTCTTCCAATCCTTGAGTGCGGAATATCTTTCCATTTATTAGTGTCTTCAATTTTTTCATTAATGTCTCATAGTTTTTAGTGTACAGGCCTTTTACATCCTTGGCTAAATTTATTCCTAGGTATTTTATTCTTTTTGATGGATTGTAAAAGAGAAGGTTTTTCCTAATTTCTCTTTCTGACAGTTTGTTATTAGTGTATAAAAACATAACAGATTTTTGTTTATTAATTTTGTAAACTGCAACTTTACTGAATTTGTGTATTAGTTCTCACAATAACTAATAACTGCTCATAACTTACTTTTTCCTCTGTATTAGTCATGGTGTGGAGAAGCAGGTCAAGAATATCCATCACATGCTATTATTTACATAAATTATAAGTGAGATTTTATTGTAATATAGCCATTATCATTTGGATACATTTGTTATAGCAATTTAGCCTACACTAATTACTAAACCTTGTATTTCTATTTTGTTGAGCAGTTTGTTTCCATCAACAACAGGTTGTTGTTATATGAAACAACAACAGGTGTTGAGTTATATGAAATTCCTTTTCAGTATGTATAAAATAATCCAATTGTTTATTCTTTATTGTATTAGTATGGTGGTTTTTATTGATATACTTTCTAACATGAAATCTTACTTGAATTTCTGGAATACTCCTCAGTTGGCCATGGTATATTATTTTTTTAATAAGCTTTGGATTCTGTCTACTAATATTTTGGATTTTTGCCTTGATATTCATAAGTGAGATTAGTCAGTAATCTTCCTTTGTTGTTCTTTTCAGGTTTTGGTATCACTGATTTCATAAATTGAATTTAAATTGTTGCCTTCTATGATAGGCACCCTCTAAAATGGCCCTACTTTCTGGTATTCTTACTCCTGTGCAATCTCCATTTCTTGAATGTGGGCTGAATTCATTGACTCATATCTATTGAGTCGGACATGGCAGTAGCCATGGAATGTCACTTCTAAAAATAGGTTCTTAAAATACTGTATCTTCCATCTTGTACACTCTCCCTCAGGTTGCTTACATTGGGGGAAGCCAGCTGCTATGTCATGCAGCAGCCCCGTGGAGAAGCCACCATGAGTGAGCTTGGAAGTAGATCTTCTGGGGTCCACCAAAAGCCATGTGAATGAGCTTGGCAGTAGAGCCACCTCCAGTTGAACCTCAAAGTGACTGCAGCCTTTGCTAACATCTTGATTGTAGCCTGGTGAGAAATCCTGAGCAAGAACCATCCAGGTAAGCCACTCCTAGATTTCTGACCAGCAGAAACCGTGAGATAATAAATTTTGTTGTTTGCAATCACTAAGTTTTGAGGCAATGTCTTAAGCGGCAATGGATAACTCATGCACCTTCTTTGTGTATATTTTGGATAAGTTTAACTAACACAAGAGTTATCTGTTTCTTAAAGCTTTGGTTCAAATCTCCTATGAAAACTTCTTACTGTGGTGCTTTCTTGCGGTTTTAGTTTTAGAGTAGTAAGGTTTGCCAATTTTTTTGGTTTATTATTTGTAATAGTATGTTCTGATAGAGTCAGAATTAAGAGGTATCTTTTGAGTTATCTCTATTTAAAACAAATCCTTTAGTGCAATTTAACTTTCTCCTTCCCACCTCACTATTCTTGGCCTCTGTTAATATTATCTTAGGTTTTAGATAGGATAGGATGTATTAAATTTATATGTTGTACATTTATTTAAAATAATATAATATCTACATTCAGTTTTTAAAAACTTTTTTCCGAGTGCTTTTACTATTTAATAATAACAATAATTGAGACTTTGAACATGTACAAAAGTAGACAGACAATATAATGAACCCACACATACCCATTTCTAGTCCCAACAACTGTGAACCCATGGTGAATCCTACACTTTTCCCTCTCCCATCCACTCCCTAAATTGTTTTGAAGCAA
This sequence comes from Balaenoptera physalus, assembly GCF_965194825.1. Lineage (NCBI taxonomy): Eukaryota > Metazoa > Chordata > Mammalia > Artiodactyla > Balaenopteridae > Balaenoptera > Balaenoptera physalus. The sequence goes on from NC_138897.1 coordinate 57,527,200, forward strand.
ATCCCAGATATCATATTTCATTCATAAATATTTCAGTATGTATCCCTAAATATCAGAACTTTAAAAAAAACCATAGAGACATTATCACAACTAAAAAATTAATTTCTTAATTTTTTTCTATCACTCAGTGTTTAAATTTCTGTTTATCTCATAAAACTCGTGTATTTTTTGCCATTTCTATAGTTTTTTCAATTTAAGAATGTTATATAAATGAAATTATACAGTATTTAATCTTTGGGGATTGACTTTTTTCACTCAGTATAATTCCCTTGAGATTCATCCAAGTTATCATGTGTGTCAATAGTTTGTTTCTTTTATTTGCTGAGTAGTATTCCATAGTATGGTGTACTACAGTTTGTTGGACTATTCACCCCCACTGAAGTTTTTCTGGGTTGTTTTTAGTTTTTGGCTATTATAAATAAAGCTACTATGAACATTTGTATACAGGTTTTTGTATGAACACAAGTTTTCACTTTTCTGGAATAAATGCCCATGAGTGTAGTTTCTGGGTCCTCTGGTAACTGCATGTTTAGTTATAGTCACTCTTTACCTTTTAATTGGTGTATTTAGACCATTTACATTTAAGGTAATTATTGGTATGTTAAGACTTAAGTCTGCCATTTGTTACCTGTTTTCTGTTTGTCTCCTTGTTTCTTGATCCTCTTTTCTCTTTTTTTGCCTTTCTATGTGTTACCTGCACATATTTTTAGGATACCATTTAAATTTATTTATAATGTTTCCCTTGCTCTGTTCAGACACAGCCTTGGGTCCAAGTTCCCTCTGTCCCTCATAGCTGATCACTCCTCACAGGCTCCACTGCCCCCTGCTCTGTTGTGCAGCCACACCACAGGGCAGGTGGGCCCGCATGGACTCTTGGCATGTATTGGGGGTGAGCTGTGTTGAACCAGCCACCATCAGAGTTCTGGGCTGCTTCTGATGCGCTGCTTGAGTAAACGCCAACTATGGCTGCTGCCCCACCCAGACACTGCCCTAAGACGGAGTAGCATCTGCGGCCCATGGTGGAGCTTTCTCCCTGGTTGCAGTCCCTAGGTCCAGTGCCACATTGTGACGTGGAATAAACTGGGCTTGCATGAACCCAGGTGAATGCAGGAAACCTGCAGCCACTGGAGCATTCCTCACTCCACCCTCTGCCCTGCCTTGGGGGCAAGCTAGTGCTAGAGTTTCATTTCTTAACCCACTTTGAGTTGGGTGAGGCCATGTGACTAGTTCTAGCCAGTGAATTGTGAATGGACTTGCCAGTGGGAACTGTCCAGAGCTCTCTTTCCCTCTGGAGAAGTTCAAGACGAAACTTCTCCATCAGCCTGGACCTCTGAGTAACAGTAATCAGCAGATGATCCCAACTCCTTCCCCCGCACCATAGGTACTAAGTGTCATCAAAGAATAACCTGTGCTATTTTCAGTCACTGAGGTTTTGGGGTTGTTAGTAACTATAGCTTCATTTAGCTTATACCATCTGATACAATATTAAATAGCATTTTCAAGAGGGGTATGTAGTTTATATATATATGTAAAGCCTTGCACATTTGAAATTGTCTTTCCCATATGAAAGACAAGTTAGCTGGGGAAGAAAATGCTTGGAGGTTACTCTTTTCCCTTCAAAATTTTTTATATGTTCCTCCACTCTCTTCTGATATTTACTGTTGCATAGAAAAAATATTAGGCTACCCTTTGTAAACTTTTTTCCTTTTCTCTGAATTTGAGTAGCAATTCTTCTTTAATATAATATTAAAAAAAATTGGAATATCTACGTTTGGGCTTCATAAGTTTTTTTTGCTTGGAATATAATGAATCTTTTCAACATGTATGCACAGGTCTTTATGTAAGTCATAAAACTGGTTTTTATCCTAACTCTTTGATTATTACTTCATTCACTTATTCATGCACTTATTTAGTAAACATGTACTAAACACCTACTATGTGGCAGGAACTGTGCTGAGTGCTGAGGATGCAGCAGTGAACATGTCATATGAGTCCAGAAACTTTAAAATATTTTAACAGCTTTATTGAGGCGTAACTTACATACTATAAAATTCACTCATTTTAAATGTACAACTCAACGATTTTCAGTGAACCTACAGAGTTCTGCAGCCATCACCACAATCCAGTGATAGAACGTTTGCATCATCCCAGAAATATCTCTTGTGCCCGTTCGCAGTCACTTCCCATTCCCATCCATTCCTAGTCGTAGGAAGCCATGATTCTAATTTCTGCCTATAGATTTACCTTTTCTAAATATTTTGTATAAGTGGAATAATACAGTATGTGGTTTTTGCTTCTGGTTTCTTTCACTTAGCATAATGTTTCCAACATTCATCCATTTTGTAGCGTGTGTCAGTATTTCATTCTTTTTTATGACTGAATAATTTTTCGTTCTATGGCTATACCACATAAAATGTGTGGATTTTCCTGTTTTCGACCCCTTTGTATCATGTAATAGTCACGTTCCTTTATTTGATCTACAGCCCAGAGGGCAGCTTTTCAGTGGGCTACTGTCCAATTACCAGTTTCTAGCTGGCATTCTGCTATGCAACGTTGCTTTATTAAGGCGGTATCTTTTTCTACTCTTGTTTCCTCGATACTCAGAAGTGATGGAGTACATGAAAACCCATAGTTTCCACACAGCAAAAAGCTAGAGAAATTTTTCCTATCTTCGCCCCTGGTTGGAAGCACAAAAATGCCAACACTAATCTTCTACCTACTTATTGCACATTTTTTCCCTGGAAGTTGTGTTCTCTGAATGCATGTAAGAATATGGGCAACAGAAAAAGATGTAGAATATTTCTCTGGCTGCCTCAGAAATCTAGGTCTATGTAATGAAATTGTTGTAGAATGTTTCAAATTCATGTTGACTTTGGGCCCTGAATCACAGGGCAGGAAGTGGAAGGAGTATGGCATGTATTTTTACCTTTGTTTTTAGGTTGGACTTTCATTTCATAAGGTGTCTGGGTATGCCTTCATTTAATAAATGATGATTCCCAGGTCAGTACTCTCGTGTTCCCCAATGCTGTTTTCATGGTAGGGATACCAAACCTTTTTGTCATCAGGGAACTTATATAATTTTTCTTTTTTGAGTCCCACGTTTTCAAATATTTTCTTATATCAAACTACAGTTTAAGGAATAATTAATTTACCTCAATAATTGATTCATCAAAATCATGTATGATGCTAACCAGAGCTTCTGATAAGTATGAGACAATCAGAATTGTTTAAGGACTTGGTAAAACTCAAAACCAAAGAAGGCAAACCATTTGCCTATTGTAGTCTTTGTAGGAGATGTAAAATTTCCATTAGAATTTTTGAAACATGGACACTCTATCAGAACACCCCAATTTCTAACTCCGTGAAGGCCTAGCCGTCTGGGAACCTCATGGTTGGGAATTGCCGCATCTTCAGGGATCTGAAGTGGCAGAAATTGGGCAGAGGCTGAGTTTCTCAGCATGGAAGAGACAACAAACTCCCACTGGGCTGGTGTGTACTTAAGAGAATAGGGTTGCCACTTTAAGGTTTAAACTAGATTAAATACAGGGTGTACTGGTCTGACAGATTAATGCAGATTATTAGCTAACTAACCGTGAAGAGTAACATTATGACTTTTCTTTTTTCAGTTCAGCATTTATCTTTAAAATATACATACATATTCTTAAATATATATGTATATATGAATTTGTACACATATGCATGTACATGCACACACACACACACACACACACACACACAATCTCTGAATTAGTTTCAATAAAACCTGCATCAGTGCAGAGGTACTCACGGAATGCCTTCAATAAAAAAGTCACTGCGTGTTATGCGATAACATTGAACAGATTCCAGACAGCCTCTTATCTTAGATATACAACGACGTAGCATAACTCAAGCCTAAAGGAGAAGTTAAAGTATTAGGTAACGGTAGCAACAGTAGCATGTTAGTGGAGTAATAACTCTCCTGGAGGATAACCCAGGATGGGTTTTATTGAATTCAGTTTATTTAGCTGGGATAAACCCAGATAGGCATCTCATTTACAAGAAGGTGCTAGCAAGAGGGCAGGTTATTACAAGCACATTTAGAAGATAAGCAATAGAAAATTGAATAAAATCAGAGATCAGGAAGGGAGCAGAAGTGGTTCCTGGTTCAACTTCTTGCCTTGGACAGGTCTATATTTACTCCAACTGAGAAAAATAATAATTGCCTTCTTAGCTGTCTGTAGGGATGAATGGTGCGTGAATTCTGTTAGGAACCTGTGAGTTACCCTCATTGACAAGCTTACTTTGTGGCTAATTGAAGTTTCTTTTTCTTGCAATTTAAGTGCATTTTCTTTGTTTCTCTGCTCTTGGGAGAATTAGAATAATTATTTAACATTTCTTCATAATAATTCTTTTAAAAATGTGACAGTAATTGTCATCTTTAGCTTCCCCAGCTTCCCACACAAATTAACTGTAAAATTGAATTGATGCTATTTTTCTACCCCTTTACTTGTTGTTCTTCTGTTTTCATAGGTTGTTGTCCCCCTTCCTTCCTTCCTTCCTCCCTCCCTCCCTTCCTTCCTTCCTTCCTCCCTCCTTCCCTCCCTCCCTCCCTCCCTTCCTTCCTCCCTTTCCTTTTCAAATTTAAATATGACAGATGTTTATTTGGTTATTTCTATATGTGAGTCTTTGTTCTAAGCACTGCTGCTGACTTGGGTAGCTGCATGCACTCTGCCCCTTGGAGTAACTCCTGAATCTTAAGGTCTTAACGAGGCTTTGTCCAAGAGGTCAGACCAAACATATGGCTAGGAACCAATGTTTAGTTGACCATTCTAGTTGATGGTTTTGGTTCCAGAGGTGTCCTTTGTGACGCAGAAGAGCATGTTCCAGCTGAGTTGTCATTGCAGTAAAGTGTCATGCACAGAGGACTGTATTTTATACATTGATAAATACTGATTAATTGAAGATGTATCCTTCCACTCACCATTGCCTTCTACTCCTGTGTGTGGTTTCTGACGTGTGTGTGTGTGTGTTAAGTGGTGGTGGTACTCAGGAAAAAATATGTGCATAAGTGGAGGGATTATATTGTGGTGTATTTACAGATAAATTTTTGTTTCTGGTATTTCATTTTTACCTAGACTTCTTGTTGTTCCCTCAGGGACCTGGGTTCTCTTTAAAGTTGCTTTCTCTTGAAGAGACCTTTATTTGGAAGTTGGTTTTCTAGAGAAAACGTCTATCTGCATACTATCTAACTCCTTTGAATGCTTCATCTTTTCTCTTGCCCCATTTAAGCTCTTTCTTCTTTCCTAAAGATCCTGTTTTCAAATCAGAAAATATTCATTATGTGTCTACTCTGTGAAAGCTAATGTGCATTACACTGAGGATGGTAGAAAATAAATATAAAAGGGGTCCTCTCTTCTAAGATCTCACAGTCTAGGGGACGAGAGATACGTACACAAATAACTCCAGCATGGGGTGGACCATGTGAAGTACTTTAGTTAAGAAAAAAAGTGTTATTATTAGTTTGATTAGGTGTAGACCTATCCAAGGAAGTTTAAGGGGTAGTCATATATTTTCATTCTTGAAAATCTTCTTTCTTTTCTTAAAATCTTACAAAATCAAATTAGTGACTGCTTCTACCAAATTGTTCATTTACTTAAAAAAAGAAAAAACTTTATTAAGCTATAATTTACATACCATAAAATTCACCCGCATAAAGTATACAACTCATGATTTTTAGTAAATTTATGAAGCTGGGCAACCATCACCATCATTCAGTCTCAGAGCATTCCCATCACTCCAATAAGGTCCCACATTCTCATTTTCAGATAATCCCCACTCCCAGCCTTAGTCCCAGGCAAATAATATTTTACCTTCTATAAACCTCTATAGGTTTACCTTTGCAGGATATTTCATGTAAATGGAATCATACAATATGGGTTTTTGTTTTTTTTTTGCATTGGCTTCTCTAACTTGACATAGTGTTTTAAAAATCCATCTGTGGTGTAGTGTGTATCAGTATTTTATTCCTGTTTAGATTGCTGAATAGCGTCCAACTCTATGGCTGTACAAGATTTTATTCAGCTATTCACCAGTCATCTCTTCACTTTTTAACCTTTTACTTTTCTTTGCCCCTCCCTCCTCTGTCTCTCCCAATAAAGAGTGCTATCGAAGATTACACTGTCAAACATACTCCAGAATCCCATCTCTGTCCATGCCCAGCTGTTATTTTTCTAGGAGAATCTGACTGAAGTCTTGAAGCACTGTTAGCACTTCAGGTTGTCTCTGTGTAGGTGGGGAGCAGGTGCGGGGGTGGACAGAAAGTTCTCACCCACTTTTCATTTTGGGCCTGAAGGTTAAAAAAAGTCTGATTCTATTAATATATTCACTTTTTAAATAGAGAAATACACTCTGATGTCTGGGAAAGGGGCATAAATTCAAGTCATCAGAACATAGTACCCACACGAATTCTTCTGCTGAGCTGGTTACCTTTCAGTGACCGCTGTGCCCATTATCAGCCATATTCGAGCTTTGTGGTATGCGGTATGCACTCAACATTTTAAGGTGTTAGAGACATTTCCTTCTCTCAGTATAAGGCAGGGTGACCCAGCGTCTCTGAAAGGTAAATACGAACCCTCTCTCTCATTTGAAAGAGTTATTGAGCCATGTTTATAGTGGGTCCCCTCTGTCTGCAATGCACATACTTCACATTTTCTTAAAGGGAATGGGCTACCTGCCAATGACATTTCACAGTTCTCAGCCTGCACGGTTTCTTCAGGAATATAATTCCTCATCTGCTTTGCCCTTTCCCTTTGAGTTTTACGTTTCATCCTTGCTCTGCGCAATGCACCAATCAACACAAATTCAGGCAACTCCTCATTTCTCCTTCCTTTGATGACCTTGAAGCTCTTCATCTGGCCAGTCGATCATGCCCAGAGGAATGTGGTGGGATGTGCCTCTGCAGTGGTGCTGGGAAGCCCAGCTTGCCTCTGTATTGTGTTATAATTTCTCCCTCCTCTTCATGACATCCCTTCTACCATTCCTTTCCCACCTTAAAACAAAACAAAACAAAACAAAAAGCAAAACAAGACAAAGCAAAACCCAAGGATATGAATAGCTAGAAATAAACTAAATTGGTCATTGTTATTACAGGAAAACTTCATACCAAATACGAGCAATAATCTGCTTATACATATTACATTCTCTTACACAATCCCTTTTCTTTCATCACTCTTCTCCTCTGCTTGGCAAATGGAGTAGTTCTACCTTCTCATTCCCACCCTATTTTGTACTCATGAAAAGAAACCAAGAGAGCTTCCTTTTGTTTTTATTTCGTTTGTGGGCTTCTATCTGGGTCCCAGCATAGGGCAACCAGCCGGAGGGCACTTTTGCTGGTAACCACTGTAGAGGGAGCTCTCGTGTTTTATATGTAGAGCTTGTAGCTTTCTCACAGCACTCCACTGAGAGTGATTCTGTAAAAAGCAAATCTGCTTTCCTCTGAGGCATCAAAATCGTACTGGAGACACTATCAAAGTTTAGGGAGATGTTATGGCGGATTGATCGGCATCCCTTTATTGAAAATGTATTAGATGAAAAACCAGCCACTAGAACCCTACAGTCAATATAGTGAGTTAAGCCTCCTCACAGGCAACCTGGAAATATTGAACAGGCTGTGTATCTTCTGTGGGCATCACTTTACTTATTTTCAGGGAAAATTACACCTTTCATATTTTCCTACATCTTCTATTTCAGAAATGTCAAAAATTCCCAAGTCAAAACTTTATTAAGAATGAGCCTATGTTATTAAAAGTGATTTTGGAAAAAATATTTACAAATACAAATACGAATGAACAACTTATCTGGATATTTTGAATTTGCAAAATGATTCCGATGCTTTGCAGTGGAAGCCTTTCTTATGCAAATTTGAAGTTGCAGATGAACTCCAAATGGGATCCCTGATTCATGACAGAAACAGACAAAGAATTGGAACATTTTACAGTACTCTAATGGGCATTTTAATATTTCTCATCTGTTCTTAATTTGAGATAGACATAATCTCTTCTGGACTAGAAGATACTTTTAGTATTATTTTTAGTTGTTAGTAAAATCTTCTCAATGCTTTGGCGCCCAACTAGAACTAAGAAATATTGAGCAAAAGCTAAAGAGTCAGCTGAATAATGAAGTCAGGTCAATTCAGTTGAACCGTTTTTATGTCTCTGCTGCAGGCGAGGCACTGAGTTGAGTATCATGGAGGATAGAAGGATGAGGAAGGAACAGATGCTTATCTCAGGGAGCTAAGAGGCTAGTTAGGAATCTAAGATAGCATAGCACTTTAATCCAACATGTGAAGAGGGTATACATAAAAGTGTTCGCGTGGGTTCAGCTTATGGTAACCTAGGAAACATAAAAGCAAAGGAGTTTTAAAAATCTGCACTTAGAAGTGAAAATTTCTCTAAGATCAATGACCAGTCTTCTTTTTATATTAGTCACAAGGCAGCAAGCTTTCATCTTCTGTGCCGCACCCACAGTGGGTGCTTGCGTTACTTTTTTAGGATGAGCAACAGTTTATGAGAGCCAGACAGAAAGACTGTGACTTACTTCACTTCTCTCCCAAACATCACTGCAAAATCAGGTTGGACTGTTAGAAAAATTTTAGGCACATTTTTGTGGTTTGGGTTTGAATTACTCTACACAATTGTTTTAGAGTTAAATGCTTTGATGAAAGGGCTGTAGATCTTAAGAAATAAAAGGACTATAAGCAAATTGATCTAATTCCTTGCTTTCAAATAGAGAATGTGTTTTTATTCCTCATTTGATGAGCACTATCCAGAGGTCATATGTGTTACCTAAAGTTGCAGACACAGGAAGGCTAGATTCCTGGTCCTTTGCCTCCCAAGAGAGCGTGATTCCACCTTACCACCTCTTGTAGATGAGAAAAGAAAACCACAACGTTGCCGTGAGCTGGTAAAAAAAAAAAAAAAAAAAAGAAACTCTCATTTTTGTTTGTATTTTTGTGCCTATCAGTTCAAACCTCTATCTATTTATATAAAATAATACTATTCTTAGAGACCTTTGTTGCCCTCTGTTATCACTGTTTATTTAAGATTTATACCACATCAATTTCCAAAAAAATTTAAAAATATGTTGCAACTGTATACACATTACAGAGTAAAACACCTTTTTGTTTTTTCTTAAATCATAGAAATAGTTAGCAGGCTTCTAGGTGGCAAGCACTTATAATCCCAGAAGATGAAATTTAGTTTTCAGTTTGCTGGTAGATGAGATAAGTTATAAACATGTGGGGCTATGTTATTCCCATTATCTTACCTGTTAGCTTTATGTTAGGTTCCCAAATTTAATAGAACACAAGAAAGGAGAAGAAAGTATTTTTTAATAGATCTTGTGGAGTATCCGTCAAGTTTTGACTTATATAAAGCATTAGAGTAAAAAAATGTAGAACAATTATTTTCCAACACTTTCGTGTTTTAGAAGGATGATGATAGAGAGCATTTTTCTGAACCTGTAGCACTAGTGGGAAAGTTTCTCTTTTGTGGGAAGGGTGGTCCAAAGTGTTTCCCTAAGTGTTTTTAGACTACCTTTTCAGCAGCCTTTCAGCCACAAAATAGTGAGAAATGGGGCTAATCCTATTTAGATCGTGATGAGGAATCAATCAAAATATAGAGTGTTTATGAAGTTGCTTTGAACACTATGAATGCTATAGAAGTGTAAGGTATTATGACTACACCAACTCTTGGCTCCCTTCTCTATATATTTAAGGGTTACACAGGCCTTGTTTAATACCTCAACATCCTTTCAGTTGAATCAAGCACAGACATACTTCAGCCACTTGAGATTAAATACTAAGCCCTGCAGCAGAGCAGTGTCTCCAGCCTCCCTTCTGCCTCTCACCTTTCAGGTTCTGTTCTGGAAATGGACCGAGTAGTGATGTGTGAGAATTCAGCCCTTTATATTTGTTTTGGTGTTTTACCTGGCAGCCTTGGTCACTGATTGGCTTCCTTCTTTTGGGATGAACCTTTTCTCTTCCTTTATGATTGGGTGACAAAAACTAGACAAAAATGCCAAAATGAACAGCCCAGAAAACTCATTAAGGTTCCTGAATCAGCTTTAAAAAACAAAACAAAACAAAACAAAACCCTACCAATAACCCAGAGTTCTGAACATAATCGGTTGGTTCCCAGAAGTACAATAAAAGGAAACCAGAAGTATTTTAGTCCCTGGTTGTTTATGAATCAACCCAATTTTCTTTTTCAGACTTTGAAGGTCACAGAATCAAATCATGTGGAGCCACAGAAGGGAGATTGCCCCATTCCATCGGTCTTCCTGCCCACTCTTTCTCCCCAGTTCTGTTAGAAGTGAGGTTTTGCTAGATTTAAGTAGAACATTGCTCACAATTTCCAGGAGGTTCCAATCAAAGCAGGTCACAATGAAAGCTGTCTTGGAGGTTCCTAGAAAGGAAGCAACAGTGACAAGTAAAGCAGATCTCTGGATACCTTCAGTGTATAGCAGCAGTGCTGCTCTCTTGGTGCACAGGCTTGGGAATTCTGCTGGTCTCAGGTGGGAACCCAAGGAAGGGCAGCCCACACTCATCTCTCCAAGTAAGCCAGGGTACTTTATGTCTGGAATAAAGACAGTGAGGCATGGAACCGTGGGGCATGGAATTGGATTTATGTAGAAAGTGGATAATTAAGCCTGAGTTTTAGACACACAGAGGAAGGTGATAGAAGAAGAAAGAATGACATTTATTATTTTCTAGGGATCTAATCTAGAGAGCCTCAGTGTCCTCAATTATAATGTGACCGTTAGAGAATACAGCAAAAAAGTTGGCATATTTCTTGGCAAATACAGTTACATGAATAATGTAAATTTTCTTCCCTGGCTTTTTCTTTTTATTATATACTATTATCAAATGGTATAACTTTAATTTTACTCTGCAGATTAGTCAGTAATATATCTTTTGTTATTTCATAATATAAACAATTTCCTATTGCTTGTATTTCCTTTTTTAGGACTTAGTGAATAGCAAAGAAATATTTTTCTAATTAATAAACTTGTGAAATTCCAGAAACCTCCCCTCAATGTATCTTACATCCAACTGGTACACCTAAGCATAGTTTAATATTCAAAATAAGAATTAAGATGTATCAGTCGCCAACTATGTGCAAGGCATTGTACTAGGTGCTATATATTAGGTATTCCATTTAATCCTCGAAACAACCCTCAAAGAAAATATGACTACTTCCCACATCTATATAAGAAAGTGGGCTCAGAGAGATCTTACCCAAGTCTCACAGTTAGTAACTGTCAAAACTGCTGCTGGAGGGCTTCCCCGGTGGTGCAGTGGTTAAGAATCCGCCTGCCAATGCAGGGGACACAGGTTCGAGCCCTGGTCCAGGAAGATACCACATGCCGTGGAGCATCTAAGCCCGTGCGCCACAACTACTGAGCCTGCGCTCTAGAGTCCGCGAGCCACAACTACTGAGACCACGAGCCGCAAGTACTGAAGCCCGCACGCCTAGAGCCTGTGCTCCGCAACAAGAGAAGCCACCGCAATGAGGAGCCCATGCGCCGCAACGAAGAGTAGCCCCCGCTCACTGCAACTAGAGAAAGCCCACGCTCAGCAACGAAGACCCAACGCAGCCAAAAATAAATAAATAAATAAACAAAATTATTTTAAAAAAAAACAACAACTGCTGCTGGAGCTGAGCACACTCTAACCCCAAAGTCCAAGTTCTTTCCACTTCATCATAATGCCAAGATTGTACTGGAAGCCCAGAACGCTAGAGCAAGAGACCTCTCACTGGCTTACACAACTTAGTTTCCTCAAGAGTATCTACAGAAGGAGACCAATTCTAATGAATGTAGATGGATCTGGGGCGTGGAGTTAGGGTAATCTTTTCCCCTCTACCCTCCAGTCAACTGTGTCTTGGATTGTTCTGGGGTCTGAGGAGGTTCCCAGTAATAGAAGTTGAAACAGGTCCTTAAAAGGGGTCTTGATGTTCGCAGGTTTGTCTGGAGAACATAATAGGGAGGGCAGGGTAGATTCAAGGGAATATCTTTGAATCCTTCTAAGAGAGGATTCAGCAGAAGGAAAGGGGTGTCAGGCATGGTGAATCTGATTCAGCAAAGGCACATTAAGCTGAAGCTGGAAAGAAGGTGCAGTTCTAAGCATGGCCAGCTTGTTCGTTCTTGAACCTGTCCCTACCCCACTGCTCTGGAGGGCTATGCACATTCTGGAGTTGGAAGGGTTATCTGTGTAAGAGAAGGTGTTGCTCCGTGAGCCAGCCTTCCAGCATCTCTGAGCCCAGGCTGCCCGCCATGGTGCCCTCTAGCAGAGGGAGCTTGCGGGCAGTGGTGCTGCTCTTCTCAGCCAACTGCTGAGTAGCCAAGTGCCCAGAGGATTGAGATGTGTGCCCAAGAGTTGATCCTCAGTCAGGGGAGGCAGAGATCAGCAAGAGTATGCATGGTGGCATGGGGCAGCAAAGTCAGCAGTAAAGAGAGGCCTGGATCCCTGTTTCGGGCTGCAGGGGTGGTAGTCAAGATGCAGCCTACACTGATTCACAAGAGTGTCTGAAACATCCCGCAAGAGAAATAGTTATGGCTGGATAGAGAAAAGGATCTTGAAAAAGGGTTGGTTCCTTCTATGCACGTGGGGGCCGTGAAGCCATGAGAGGTGGCCATTAATGTTACTATGTCTGCATCGACCAGGGAAGGCCTAGAGTTACTCTAGTACTTGAGCTATGAGAATATAGAATAGCATGGCTGGTGTATAGTGAATAGGTATTAGTGCCTTGTAGAATCACACCACCTTAGCCAGGTAGGTTGTGCAAAAATCCCTAATAGCTGTGCATACCCCCTGGTGCCGACAACACAGGTTCCTCCAAACCTGGCTTGACTGTTTCCCAGTTGAGGTCCACGGAGAGGTGCTCAAGTTGGCTGCTGTGTAGAGTGGTGTACAGTTGCCACTTAAATGTGCTGTGAAATCAGGCTTGATGACTATCCACAGAGCAGTTCATCCTGACCCTGCTCTCTCTCAAGTTAACGAGATAGCCAGAGGCAAAGCCTTGGAGGTGAGTAGTGTGGCTATGGAGCCACACAGCAGCCCTGGGGAGTGTTGGTGTGAGGCTAGTGAGAAGGGACACTAGTGCACACGCTGACGGGCCGTGCAGTTCCTGAGGGAAGTGTGAAGGTGTGAATCAGCCTAGACAGCAGCCCCGCAAGGTGTCCATGAGCCCACCTTCCCACGTCTCCTCAGTTCCTCACCAGACATGGCCTTGGCTTGTTGACCTTCATGCTCTGCCTGCCCAGAGTGAAGTTCCAGCAGGTGGTGGGAAGACCCAGTTCAGGTGACCAAGCCTTTATCCCCTCAACTCTTCAACTCCAGCAACATGGCAGCTGGGCTCTTAACTTTCATTGGTGCATGGACCCCTTCGGCAGCCTGGTAAAGCCTAGGGACTCTTTATCAGAATGATGTTTTTAAATGAATAAAATATTATACTTAGTATTACAAAGGAAGCCAATTACATGGAAATATAGTCTGAAATATCCTAGGGACTTCAAGAAATAATTAGGGCCAGGTGGAGATAAGAATCCTGAAAGGAGGCTAGGTTCCTTCTCTGCAGATAGGAGCCTGCGTGATCAAAATGTCTAAAAATTAAACTTGTGATATTAAAATATAGTTGCTTCATCAATAATGCAATAAGCAACAAGACTTAGTAGCAGGCCTAATATTTACCATAATTCCAAGTAGTGATGAACATAAATGGTATTTTGAGGTATCTGCTACAACTGAAATGTGATTTGAAAAATTTGTGATTTCTACTGGTGACAAAGTTACAGATACTGTAATACTAATGTAGTATGTTGCCTACATTCATAATTGGGGGAAATGCTAAATTTCAACGAAAGGGAATGAAAACAAAGATGTGATTTTTTCCCCATCCTGTTTCAACAGACCCCCTAAATTCTGTCTATGGACCTCAATTAAGACTTCATACCTTATGTGTTTGGAAAATGGCAAATGCCTTTAGAAAGTCATGTTCCTGGTTCTGGGTAAATTTTGTTTACCTCAATACCAGTATCACAGAGCTACAGTGTCCCCAATTTATGTAATAATGACAAGGCAATGCCCAGCCCCATGGCAAGGGCCAGTCTGTGGACATGTGAAATTAGTTACCTCCAAAATCTTGGAGGGTTGAGCAGACGCAGACAGGCAAAGGCACCAGGGCCAGGCACAAACTCTGTGTCATTTATGGGGGCAAAGGAAAGTTCTAGTAGTTCTGTAAGATGGAGCAGTACTACAAACTAGATAGCTGGACAAAGACTAATTTGGGGTGATTTCTATGAAGACTAGGAATGAGGAAAGGAAACTAGGACCCCAGTTCGAACACAGAGAGGAGGACTTGGAAGTACATGGGATTTGGACTTGAGTCCCAGTTCCACCCCTGATAGCTGGTGACCTTGAGTAAGTAAAAAAGTTCTCTGCTTTTTGTTTTTGATCCCCATTGGTAAAATGGAGCTCATACCTCACAAGGTTTCTGTGATGGACTCTTACAGGAATATATATGAAGGCCTGCTGCAGAAACTGTAAAGCCCTGTGTACATTTTTGTTATTATCCTGTTACAAACTGCCTCCTGTTCACTCTACTCCAAATCACAGGGCAGCACTCTCAATGCAACACTCTCACTGCCATTTACAAGTTGAGGCTAGTTTCTTGTGGTTGCTGTCACTTTGCCCTCTCTGGGGACATTGCCATGACTGGCAGTTCTGCTAACCTGACTGACTCTATCACCCAAAGGTCGGTAAAGGTGACCTCTGGTTCTCCTGAGAATCCTGTGTCCCCGTTTTTCTGAGGAAACTCCCTTTGACCTCCTATTCCTCTGGCTTCCCTTCGCTCCTCTGGTGATGGCTTCTGTCCAAGGCCCTGGGATGGAGGTGAGGGGTTGGGTGGGGGGTGGGGGAGAGAATGGACCGGTGGGTGGAGAGGAGAGGCTCTAGTCCTATGGCTGCCTCCCCCAGGTCTGCGGGGTGTGGTTTCCATAGAGAGCCAGCAGCCAGAGTCCACGGAATAAAGTATATTGAAGTCATTCGGCTTTGAAGACTTCCCGTATACTTTTAAGCTGCCCATGACATCATTTCGCTGGCCGGCTTAGAACAATAGGCGGGGGAGGGCTGAGACGAACCAAATCCACAAAGCGCCAGAACAGAGAAAGAGGTTGAAACAGAAACTGCCACAGTCCATGTGGACATTCCTGAACGAACTGGGAAAGAACTGGCCCCCGAGTTTTCAAAGATGGCCCCGCGGCCTAGCAGCCCCCACACGCCCACGCGGAGACCTGACCTCTTTCTGGGGAACAACAGCAGCAGACACACAGGGAAAGTCATGTGACTTCCAAACAGTTCATCCATCCAAGTTCAATAAATTAGCAGCCAAAAATTTTAATCAGATATTTAATCTTTCCTCCCTGTAAGGGAGATTGGGTGTTTACCATGGCTCTAGGCCAGCTTAATCTCAGAGAAGAAAGATTGCGTGCGGCGCGTCTTTGGTGCCGGGGGGCCCTAAAGAAGTCACTTTTGCCTGTTGAGCCTTCCTCAGCCAGTAACAAGGTTAGCCCTGGTCTCCTGTAAGTCTCTGCAGTTTGTGTCAGGGCTGAACAGTGACCAGACCAGGGATTTCCACATCTTATAAACACACTCAGAACAAACCAAATGAAGGCCTGCAAAAGTCAATACAGTGACAGTCTTGTGTGATGACTGTTCTCTAACTCCTCTCTTCTCCCCTCCTCCCTGACCTCTTCTTCTCACCATTTTTGTACCCTCCCACCTCCTGGAGCCCAGAGTTCTCCCCAGGGAGAAGGCCTTGACCGAATCCTGCTAGGGAGCTCCTAACTTTGGTAGCAGGACTTACCTAGTTTATGAATAATTAGCTGATATCTATATTGCTAACTATGGTTGAAATGTATTAATTCCTTCAACCAATAGTGACTGAGTGCCAGGTACTCTTCTAGGTTCTTGAGACAAATCAAAGAACAAAAGACACAAAAATCTGTCTTCATGTAGCTTATACTCTAATGGTGGGAGACAGACACTGAACATAACAAACAAATTATATAAAGTTGGAAGATGATGAGTGCTATGAAGAAAAGAAATGCACCAGGTAAGGTGGGCTGGACGTGTGTGTGTGGGAATATTATTTTGGAAAAAAGTCCTTGGAATATTCCCATGGTGGGACCCTGAGAATGCTACTTCAGTGAGATGTTAATATACGCCATGGAAGTGGGGTGAGGAATTGACTCCATGGTCAAGGTGTGTAAACTGAGTCAGGGAGAAAGGTGAGAAGCAGAGACATTTTGGAGGCTTTTACAGTAGCTGTGAAAAACTATGAAACCTGGAAGCAGCTGTGAGTAGAAATGGAATTGAGAAGCCATGCAGCAGAGACACTGAAGGAGATGAGAAGAAACAGCCTGGTCTTGGCTGGAGACGGCAGAACAGCAGAAAGAGGAATCAAACTCTAAGTGTTTAGACTTTTCTATGTGTCCAGATTTGAGCCTGGGTGACTATGAGAATGAATAGATTTATAATCCAAATATGGAAGTCAAGAGTGGCACATTTGGGGAACTTGTCAAGTTTTCAGATAGAGATACAGATACATGTTTGTAGTAATTATGGATGAAACTACCAGAGTGATAGAAAAAGTAGCAAGTGATGAATACGAAGAAGTGATTGAGAAGTAGGAGAAAATATAGAATAGTGCTGTATCTCAGGAGTATGGCAATGGTTTTAAACTAGTGCTTCTTAAACTTTGCTCCCATTAGGATCATCTAGGGAGATGTGGATCTTCCAGTTCTCAGGCTGCACCCCATACTAATTGCTTCAGAATCTCTGGGGGTGGGATCAAAAACCAGTAGTTTTAAAACCTCTTCAGGTGACAGCGATTTGTAGTCAAAGCTGAGAACTAGTGTTTTAAAGCAGGAAGAATGAATAACAGCTGCGGAGAGATGATGGATGAGGGTTGAAAAAGGATGGTTGAATCTGGGGATGAGGAGAGCATTAACGGCCCTTTCTGGAATGGATTGCTACTTAACATGTGATCCCCAGACCATAACAACAGCATCACCTCAGAGCTTTCTAGAAATGCCCAACCTCAGACCTACTCAATCCAAATCTGCACTTTAAAGAGATTCCCAGGTATTTAAAAATACTGATGTTTGGAGCCCTACCCCAGTCCAACTAAGTCAGAATCTCAGCGGTGGGGTCCAGGAATTAGTATTTAAAAAATACTTCCCAGCGGTTTTAACATTTATACAAGAACCACTGATCTGGAGCAGTGCTTCTCAAACTTTAATGTGCATATGAGTCACATGGGTCTTGTTAAAATGCAGATTCTGGGTCAGTAGGTGTGGGTGGGGACTAGATCCCGCATCTGTGACAACTCGCAGGTGAGATGCGGCTGGTTCACAGGCCTCACCTCAAGTAGCAAGACTCTGGAGCAGCGGTTCTTGAGTGTCCCTGCACAAGGACGTCAACATCACCTGGGAAGTTGTCAGAAGTAAAATTCTCAGCCCTAATCTAAACTTAATCAGAAATTTGGGGTTGAGACCCAGAAACCTTTGTTTTAACAAGCCATCTAAGTATTAAAGAGTGAATGAGTAATTATAAAATGGCATATGAAGGTTTAATACCCACCCCTACTTTTTTCCCCCAGAAATTGGTTGTAACTGGAATAAGGAAGCTAGAACTTTTCTATTCAATAAGGTGAAATATCTCCAATGTGGATGGAAGAAAGCATATCAAAATTCCCTTGAAGAGTTGTCAAATATACATCATGCTCAGAACTGTCGCTTACTTTCTCCCTGATCCCCAGTTGTAACCACTCTCCTGCAACCTCTCCCCTGAGGATGTTTTCAAGGCCAGGGGAGTCCTGTGCAGGTGAGAAGCCAGCTGGAAGGGAGTCCCCAGAGAAGGAGGAGTATAAAATTCTGGAGAGAATAGACAGCTAATGGCTCAGAGCCCAGAGCAAGGGGAAGAAAACAGACTCATAATCTAAGGAAGAGGGATTCATTATGAAAAGGATGAAAACCACATCTTTTGAGGGAAGAAGGTTGGAAGGAGGAGGGTGTGGGTGAAAATAAGGACAACTTTGGAAGCAGAGAGAAGAGTATGCTAAAAGAGAGATAAAGTGAAAATAACTGTCATTGACCAATTCCTTGTCATACATTATACTTGTTGTTTTACACACATGAACCCTAACCATCACAGAAACCTTACAGGGTAGATTTCCAGTCTGTTGCTGTTTAACAGGTGAAGACATTACGGCCAAATGGGGTTAGTAAATTCCTCACTGTCACATGGACAGTAAATGACAGAGCTGAGATTGGATCCTGCTCTTTCTGGCACCAGGCCCATATTCTTTTCACTCCACCATGTTGGGGGTAGAGATTGGGAAAGTTAAGGGAGTTTTTACTGGATGATTCTTTATTGTGTGCTTTTTTTTTTTAACGTCTTTATTGGAGTATAATTGCTTTATAATGGTGTGTTAGTTTCTGCTATATAACAAAGTGAATCAGTTATACATATACATATATCCCCATATCTCCTCCCTCTTGCACCTCGCTCCCTCCCACACTCCCTATCCCACCCCTCTAGGTGGTCACAAAGCACCAAGCTGATCTCCGTGTGCTATGAGGCTGTTTCCCACCCACTATCTATTTTACATTTGGTAGTGTATATATGTCCATACCACTCTCTCACTTTGTCCCATCTTACCCTTCCCTTCCGCCGAGTCCTCAAGTCCATTCTCTACATCTGCGTCTTTATTCCTGTCCTACCCCTAGGTTCTTCAGAACCACTCTTTTTTAAAAAATAGATTCCATATATATGTGTTAGCATACGGTATTTGTTTTTCACTTTTGACTTACTTCACTCCGTATGACAGTCTCTAGGTCCATCCACCTCACTACAAATAACTCAGTTTCGTTTCTTTTTATGGCTGAGTAATATTCCATTATATATATATGCCACATCATCTTTCTTCATTCATCTGTTGATGGACACTTAGGTTGCTTCCCTGTCCTGGCTATTGTAAATAGAGCTGCAATGAACATTGTGGTACATGACTCTTTTTTTTTTTTAATTTTTTTTTTATCCACTTATTTATTTATTTATGGCTGAGCTGGATCTTCGTTTCTGTGCGAGGGCTTCCTCCATTTGCAGCAAGCGGGGGCCACTCCTCATCGCGGTGCGCGGACCTCTCACCATCGCAGCCTCTCCCGTTGCGGAGCACAGGCTCCAGATGTGCAGGCTCAGTAATTGTGGCTCACGGGCCCATTTGCTCCGCGGCATGTGGGATCCTCCCGGACCAGGGCTTGAACCCGTGTCCCCTGCACTGGCAGGCAGACTCTCAACCACTGCGCCACCAGGGGAGCCCCCATGACTCTTTTTGAATTATGGTTTTCTCAGGGTATATGCCCAGTAGTAGGATTACCGGATCATATGGTAGTTCTATTTTTAGTCTTTTAAGGAACCTTTATACTGTTCTCCATAGTGGCCGTATCAATTTACATTCCCACCAACAGTGCAAGAGGGCTCCCTTTTCTCCACATCCTCTCCAGCATTTATTGTTTGTAGATTTTTTGATGATGGCCATTCTGACTGATGTGAGGTGATACCTCATTGTAGTTGTGGTTTGCATTTCTCTAGTGATTAGTGATGTTGAGCATCCTTTCATGTGTTTGTTGGCAATCTGTATATCTTCTTTGGAGAAATGTCTGTTTAGGTCTTCTGCCCATTTTTGGATTGGGTTGTTTGTTTTTTTGATATTGAGCTGCATGAGCTGCTTGCATATTTTGGAGATTAATCCTTTGTCTGTTGCTTCGTTTGCAAATATTTTCTCCCATTCTGAAGGTTGTCTTTTCGTCTTCTTTATGGTCCTTTGCTGTGCAAAAGCTTTTAAGTTTCATTAGGTCCCATTTGTTTATTTTTATTTTTATTTCCACTGCTCTAGGAGGTGGGTCAAAAGGGATCTTGCTGTGATTTATGTCATAGAGTGTTCTGCCTATGTTTTCCTCTAAGAGTTTTATAGCGTCTGGCCTTACATTTAGGTCTTTAATCCATTTTGAGTTTATTTTTGTGTATGGTGTTTGGGAGTGTTCTAATGTCATTCTTTTACATGTAGCTGTCCAGTTTTCACAGCATCACTTACTGAAGAGGCTGTCTTTACTTCGTTGTATATTCTTGCCTCCTTTATCAAAGATAATGTAACCACATGTGCATGGGTTTATCTCTGGGCTTTCTATCTTTTTCCATCGATCTATATTTCTGTTTTTGTGCCAGTACCATATTGTCTTGATTACTGTAGCATTGTAGTATAGTCTGAAATCATGGAGCCTGATTCCTCCAGCTCCGTTTTTTTTTCTCAAGATTGCTTTGGCTATTCGGTGTCTTTTGTATTTCATACAAATTGTGAACTTTTTTTGTTCTAGTTCTGTGAAAAATGCCATTGGTCGTTTGATAGGGATTGCGTTGAATCTGTAGATTGCTTTGGGTAGTATAGTCATTTTCACAATGTTGATTCTTCCAATCCAAGAACATGGTATATCTCTCCATCTCTTTGTATCATCTTTAATTTCTTTCATTAGTGTCTTACAGTTTTCTGCATATGGGTCTTTTGTCTCCTTAGGTAGGTTTATTCCTAGGTATTTTATTCTTTTTGTTACAATGGTAAATGGGAGTGTTTCTTTAATTTCTCTTTCAGATTTTTCATCATTAGTGTATAGGAATGAAAGAGATTTCTGTGCATTAATTTTGTATCCTGCTACTTTACCAAATTCATTGATTAGCTCTAGTAGTTTTCTGGTAGCATCTTTAGGATTCTCTATGTATGGTATCATGTAATCTGCAAAAACCAACTGTTTTACTTCTTCTTTTCTGATTTGGATTCCTTTTATTTCTCTTTCTTCTCTGATTGCTGTGGCTAAAACTTCCAAAACTATATTGAATAATAGTGGTCAGAGTGGGCAACCTTGTCTTGTTCCAGATCTTATTGGAAATGGTTTCAGTTTTTCACCATTGAGAATGATGTTGACTGTGGGTTTGTCATATATGGCCTTTATTATGTTGAGGTAAGTTCCCTCTATGCCCACTTTCTGGAGGATTTTTATCATAAGTGGGTGTTGAATTTTGTCAAAAGCTTTTTGTGCATCTATTGAGATGATCATATGGTCTTTCTCCTTCAGTTTGTTAATATGGTGTATCACATTGACTGATTTGCATATATTGAAGAATCCTTGCATTCCTGGGATAAACCCCACTTGATCATGGTGTATGATCCTTTTAGTGTGCTGTTGGATTCTGTTTGCTAGTATTTTGTTGAGGATTTTTGCATCTATGTTCATCAGTGATATTGGCCTGTAGTTTTCTTTTTTTGTAACATCTTTGTCTGGTTTTGGTGTCAGGGTGATGGTAGCTTTGTAGAATGAGTTTGGGAGTGTTCGTCCCTCTGCTATATTTTGGAAGAGTTTGAGAAGGATAGGTGTGAGCTCTTCTCTAAATGTTTGATAGAATTCGCCTGTGAAGCCATCTGGTCCTGGGCTTTTGTTTGTTGGAAGATTTTTAATCACAGTCTCAATTTCAGTGCTTGTGATTGGGCTGTTTATATCTTCTATTTCTTCCTGGTTCAGTCTTGGAAGGTTGTGGTTTTCTAAGAATTTGTCCATTTCTTCCACGTTGTCCATTTTATTGGCATATAGTTGCTTGTAGTAATCTGTCATGATCCTTTGTATTTCTACAATGTTAGTTGTTACTTCTCCTTTTTCATTTCTAATTCTATTGATTTGAGTTTTCTCCCTTTTTTTCTTGCTGAGTCTGGCTAATGGTTTATCAATTTTGTTTATCTTCTCAATGTACCAGCTTTTAGTTTTATTGATCTTTGCTATTGTTTCCTTCATTTCTTTTTCATTTATTTCTGATCTGATCTTTATGATTTCTTTCCTTCTGCTAACTTTGGAGGGGTTTTGTTCTTTCTCCAATTGCTTTAGGTGTAAGGTTAGGTTGTTTATTTGACATGTTTCTTGTTTCTTGAGGTAGGATTGTATTGCTATAAACTTCCCTCTTAGAACTGCTTTTGCTGCATCCCAGAGGTTTTGGGTGGTCATGTTTTCATTGTGATTTGTTTCTAGGTATTTTTAAATTTCCTCTTTGATTTCTTCAGTGATCTCTTGGTTATTTAGTAGTGTATTGTTTAGCCTCCATGTGTTTGTATTTTTTACAGATTTTTTCCTGTAATTGATATCTAGCCTCATAGTGTTGTGGTCAGAAAAGATACTTGATACGATTTCAATTTTCTTAAATTTACCAAGACTTGATTTGTGACCCAAGATATGATCTATCCTGGAGAATGTTCCATGAGCACTTGAGAAGAACATGTATTCTGTTGTTTTTGGATGGAATGTCCTATAAATACCAATTAAATCCATCTTGTTTAATGTATCATTTAAAGCTTGTGTTTCCTTATTTATTTTCATTTTGGATGATCTGTCCATTGGTGAAGGTGGGGTTTTAAGGTCCCCTACTATGATTGTGTTACTGTCGATTTCCCCTTTTATGGCTGTTAGCATTTGCCTTATGTATTGAGGAGCTCCTATGTTGGGTCCATAAATATTTACAATTGTTTTATCTTCTTCTTGGATTGATCCCTTGATTATAATGTTGTGTCCTTCTTTGTGTCTTGTAATAGTCTTTATTTTAAAGTCTGTTTTGTCTGATATGAGAATTGCTACTCCAGCTTTCTTTTGATTTCCATTTAAATGGAATATCTTTTTCCATCCCCTCACTTTCAGTCTGTATGTGTCTCTAGGTCTGAAATGAGTCTCTTGTAGACAACATATATACAGGTCTTGTTTTTGTATCCATTCAGCCAGTCTATGTCTTTTGGTTGGAGCATTTAATTGATTTACATTTAAGGTAGTTATTGATATGAATGTTCCTATTACCATTTTCTTAATTGTTTTGGGTTTGTTATTGTAAGTCTTTTCCTTCTCTCATGTTTCCTGCCTGGAGAAGTTCCTTTAGAATTTGTTGAAAGCTGGTTTTGTGTTGCTGAATTCTCTTAGCTTTTGCTTGTCTGTAAAGGTTTTAATTTCTCCGTCGAATCTGAATGAGATCCTTACTGGGTAAAGTAATCTTGCTTGTAGGTTTTCCCCTTTCATCACTTTAAATATGTCCTGCCACTCCCTTCTGGCTTGCAGAGTTTCTGCTGAAAGATCAGCTGTTAACCTTATGGGGATTCCCTTGTATGTTATTTGTTGCTTTTCCCTTGCTGCTTTTAATATTTTTTCTTTGTAGTTAATTTTTGATAGTTTGATTAATATGTGTCTTGGCGTGTTTATCCTTGGTTTTATCCTGTATGGGAAGCTCTCTGTGCTTCCTGGACTTGATTGATTATTTCCTTATTCATATTAGGGAAGTTTTCAACTATAATCTCTTCAAATATTTTCTTAGTCCCTTTTTTTGTCTCTTCTTCTTCTGGGACCCCTATAATTCGAATGTTGGTGCATTTAATGTTGTCCCAGAGGTCTCTGAGATTGTCCTCATTTCTTTTCATTCTTTTTTCTTTATTCTGCTTTGCGGTTGTTATTTCCACTATTTTATTTTCCAGGTCACTTATCCGTTCTTCTACCTCAGTTATTCTGCTATTGATTCCTTCTAGAGAATTTTTAATTTCATTTATTGTGTTTTTCATCACTGTTTGTTTGCTCTTTAGTTCTTCTAGGTCCTTGTCAAATGTTTCGTGTATTTTCTCCATTCTGTTTCCAAGATTTTGGATCATCTTTACTATTATTACTCTGAATTCTTTTTCAGGTAGACTGCCTATTTCCTCTTCATTTGTTTGGTCTGATGGGTTTTTACCATGCTCCTTCGTCTGCTGTGTATTTCTCTGTCTTCTCATTTTGCTTAGTTTACTGTGTCTGGGGTCTCCTTTTCACAGGCTGCAGGTTCGTAGTTCCCGTTGATTTTGGTGTCTGCCCCCAGTGGCTAAGGATGGTTCAGTGGTTGTGTAGGCTTCCTGGTGGAGGGGACTAGTGCCTTTGTTCTGGTGATGAGGCTGGATTGTCTTTCTGGTGGGCAGGACCACATCCAGTTATGTGTTTTGTGGTGTCTGTGAACTTATTATGATTTTAGGCAGCCTCTGTGCTAATGGGTGGGATTGTGTTCCTGTCTTGCTAGGACAAGGTGTCCTAGGATAGGGTGTCCAACAGTGTAGCTTCCTGGTCGTTGAGTGGAGCTGGGTCTTAGCATTGAGATGGAGATCTCTGGCAGAGCTTTCACCATTTGATATTACTTGGAGCCGGGAGGTCTCTGGTGGATCAATGTCCTGAACTTGGCTTTCCCACCTCAGGGGCTCAGGCCTGAAACCCAGCCAGAACACCAAGACTCTGTCAGCCACATGGCTCAGAAGAAAAGGGAGAAAAAAGAAGACAGAAAGTAAAAATAAAATAAAATAAAAAAGTTATTAAAATAAAAAAGTAAAAAAAAAAAAAAAAAGCAAACAGAAATAGAGAGAGAAAGAAGAGAGCAACCAAACCAAAAACCAAATTCACCAATTATAACAAGAGCTAAAAACTATAGTAAAAAGAACAAAAAGCAGACAGTCAGAACCCTAGCACAAATGGCAAAAGCAAAGCTATACAGACAAAATCACACAAAGTAGCATACACATACACACAAAAAGAGAAAAAGGAAAAATTTAAAAAAATATATATATATATAAAAGAAGGAAGAGAGTAACTGAATCAGTAAACCAATCTACCAATGATAATAAGCTCTAAATACTAAACCAAGATAAACATAAAACCAGAAACAAATTAGATGCAGAAAGCAAACCCAAGTCTACAGTTGTTCCCAAAGTCCACCGCCTCAATTTTGGGATGATTCATTGTCTATTCAGGTATTCCACAGATGCAGGGTACCTCAAGTTGACTGTGGAGATTTAATCCTCTGCTCCTGAGGCTGCTGGCAGAGATTTCCCTTTCTCTTCTTTGTTTGCACAGCTCCTGGGTTTCAGCTTTGGATTTGGCCCCGCCTCTGCGTGTAGGTCGCCTGAGGGTGTCTGTTCCCCGCCCAGACAGGACAGGGTTAAAGGAGCGGGTGATTAGGGGGCTCTGGCTCACTCAGGCCATGGGGAGGGAGGGGTATGGAATGCGGGGTGAGCCTGTAGCAGCAGAGGCCAACATGACGTTGCAACAGCCTGAGACATGCTGTGTGTTCTCCTGGGGAAGTTATCCGTGGATCACGGGACCCTGGCAGTGGTGGGCTGCACAGGCTCCCGGGAGGGGAGGTGTGGATAGTGACCTGTGCTTGCACACAGGCTTCTTGGTGGCTGCAGTAGCAGCCTTAGTGTTTCATGCTTGTCTCTGCAGTCCGCGCTGATAGCCACGGCTTGTGCCCATCTCTGGAGCTGGTTTAAGCAGTGCTCTGAATCCCCTCTCCTTCCACACCCCGAAACAACAGCCTCTTGCCTCTTAGGCAGGTCCAGAGTTTTTCCCAGACTCCTTCCCGGCTAGCTGTGGCACACTAGCCCCCTTCAGGCAGCCAACCCCAGTCCTCTCCCTGGGGTCTGACCTCTGAAGCCCGAGCCTCAGCTCCCAGCCCACACCTGCCCCAGCGGGTGAGCAGACAAGCATCTCAGGCTGGTGAGTGCTGGTCGGCACTGATCCTCTGTGCGGGAATCTCTCTGCTTTGTGCTCTGCACCCCTGTTGCTGTGCTCCTCTCCATGGCTCCAAAGCTTCCCCCCCACCCCAGCCCCCGTCTCCACCAGTGAAGGGGCTTCCTAGTGTGTGGAAACTTTTCCTCCTTCACATCTCCCTCCCAGAGGTGCAGGTCCCATCCCTATTCATTTGTCTCTGTTTTTCCTTTTTTCTATTGCTCTACCCAGGTATGTGGGGAGTTTCTTGCCTTTTGGGAAGTCTGAGGTCTTCTGCCAGTGTTCAGTAGGTGTTCTGTAGGAGTTGTTCCACATGCAGATGTAGTTTTGATGTATTTGTGGGGAGGAAGTTGATCTCCACGTCTTATTAATCTGCCATCTTGAAGGCGCCTCGATTCTTTTTTGTTGATGCAGTAGGTGTTGAAATGAATACCCATGACTTGAAGGGTCAGGGCACAGGTGAATTAAAGTGGGATAAAGAGTTTGGTTTTCCCTTTTCTGGATTACAGTCAGACCTTTATCATTAACTGTGTGACTTCCTATGTTGGACTTTCTTCCTTTTCCTTATTTGTAAAATAAAGGCTTTGGAGTTTCTGGACTCTAGGATTCTAGGTACTTACAAAATCCCATGATTTGAGGATGCTGTGAGTGTGGAGTGTAACGGAGCATCAGTATGAGATGAGTTTAAGAACCAACGATCAGCACTGGGAGCCCCCTGAAGTCAGAGAGCATGGCTCTGGAGTGCATTGCATGACTTGCTGCTGTGAATCAGTGAAAGGGTCATCGTGAAGAAGTTAGCTGGAGAGGAGATGACTGCCAGAGAAATGTCCAAAAGGACTTTGAGGACATGAGCCTGGCCCAAAGTTGTGGGGTGGGAATGGTGGACAGGGCAGGTCAGGAATATTAGTTGACCTATTTTGCTAGTTAGAGCTGTGATGAAATGCCTGCTGGGAGAGTTTGGGCTACCAATGAGAGTGAATGAGACACAGAGGAGTTGATGGAGGAGAAAGAAGAAAAGCATGAATGGTCCAGAGGTCAAATGAAGTCAAACAGCAGAGGGAGAAATGATATTCAAGAACCAGTGGATGCTGTTGAAAAACCACTTTCTGATTCTAAAATGGGAGATTTTACCAAATGGTCTGTAAGAATACTTTTAGCTATATCTAGTATTTTATGATGCCACTGAATCTTTGGTGAATAAATGACTTCCTTATCACCCAAAGAAAGTTTCATAAGGGAATCTTAGCTTTAGTTTGGAAATGCCTCTCTTTTATGAGCATTCTAAACATGACACTGAAGCATATCACTTTACAAGGAAACATTTTATGTTATTTCATTTTACTTTTTGATAAAGTGATAAATGATAAGGACTGAATGATGACAAATGAGCTGGCCACTTCTACATTGTAGGCAATGGATCCACAACTTTTGAATTAAAATGTTACAACCTCTGCATCGTTGCTTTGTATGAAACATGAAATCTCTCAATTCTTCTAAACATTCTTTCCCAGATCTTTGATTGCCACAACCTAATTTTGTTTGTTCACATGACTTAAGATGATGAATATCATATCAGGTCTGTGGACACTCATTTACCTTGACACTAAAACAACAGTGGTGACAAAGAACAGGTCGAGGCGTAATGGATCTCCCTCTTACATGGAATTACCCAAGACAGACTAATAGAATCATCAGATACTGCACTCATTATTGTGAAACTTTGTTCGTCATGATTGCTTCTGAAAACTCCATTACGGAAAAGCATTTGCTCTGAGTCTTCTTGATTCTCAGAGAGAAAGGTATCAAATGTACCATTTTTATTTTTAGTGCCTCTGTGGACAAAGGCAAAACAAAAGTGAGGAATTAAATGACATCTGGAAAATTTGACCCATGGTGTCAACGAAATGGAAAAGTGCTGTCCTTAAGGTCCTTCTGGTTTTTTAAACATTAGGGTTTGCTTATTTGTTTGTTTCCTTCCTCCCTTTATCTCTCTCCCTCCCTCTATCAGTTCTTTGGTTAATTACCTTATGTTTTCATTAATTTATTCATCAAATATTTGTTGAGATCTACTCTGCCAGCTGCTGTGCAAGGCACTGGAGCTTTAGCAGATTTAGTGAGAGAAATGTTGAACTTTCATTTGGATTTAACAGTCTAATGGAGAAGACAGATATTAAACAAATAATTATAATGAAATGATGAGGGCTGTTGTTAAGTCAAATCCAGAGTACTTTGAGTGTCAGGCAGGTATAAAAGCAACTCTAAGTTTTGTGGAAGATCTCTCTGAAAAAGGGACATATAAATTAGTTATAAAAGACAACTAGATATTAGTCAGGGATAGTGAATATGTGAGGTACAGGGCAAATATCCTAAATCAAGAGAAGAATATTTGCAATGGTCCAGATGTGAGAGAGAGCACAGCGTGTTTGAAGAACACTGGAAGTAATTTAATAATGCTGGAGCATAAAGTGGAATTTGGGGAATGGTGAAAAATGGTGCTGTAGGGGTAGGTAGGGATGAAACCATGTAGAGTCAGCAGCCATCATTGCAATTTGGGGCTAATATGATCAGATTTGTGTTGAGAGAATCACTCTGGCTACAGTGTAAAGAATGGATGGCGAATGTCAGAAGTGGAGGGAAGAGACTTATGTTTTCAGCCATGAGGAATAAATAGGGTTTAGACTTATCCTTCCCCTGTAAACAATGAGAAAACTGGACAAAATATAGGAAACAACTATTTTCAGATATTACACAACAGGCAGCACAGGACTGCAATCACTGAGAAAAGGAAAACAGATGATATAAGGCCTGTCATCATTAAAGCATTCTGTCTGGAGGTTATTTCCAGTCTTAGGTGTAGGAAGCATGAACTCAAATAGAACTCAGCAATCTTTCAAAATTCCAGGAAGCTGAAGCATTTAGAATTTTGGGATCAGAGTACCCAAGAGGAGAGAATTATTCAGAAGGGTTCCAGAAATATGCACGGAAGTTCCCTTGAGGCTTTGACTGAATATCAATACACACATGCATAGGGTAAAACCCATGAGGCCAAGCAAGAGTAAATCTCAAGGAGTTATTACTGGAAAGCTGTGATACAAGTAATTTCCACAGCTCAAACAGAGCTATGAATTGTTCTAATTCCCTTCAGCCAAGAGGAGAGACCTTATTAAATATTTGAGGCATTTAACGGAGACCCCAGAATAGTGATACCTTGGAAATGGGGCTAAATTACCTCCAGACAAAGTGCTTTACATATACTGTAAAAGAACTTAAAAATAAGCCTCAAAAGATTAAACCACTTTACAAATAACCCTCTACCAGAAAAAGTCGAGCAATCCTAAAAACAATGCAAAATCCAGCATTCAACATATACAATCATTAAGCAATTACTAGACATACAAAGCAGTGAAAAATGTGACCCATAGCCAGGAAAAAAAAAGTAAATAGAAACAGACATAGAAATAAGAGAGAAAATAGAATTAGCAGAAAAAGACATTAAAATAATTATTATAAATATGCTCCAGAGTGTAAGGGAAAACATAAGATATAATGCTATAAAATTAATGTTATAAATTATAAAAAAGATCATACCAAAGCATATGCTTCTATTGTAAGAAATTAGAAGAACAAAAGCAAATTAAACCTGAAGTAAGTAGAAGAAAGGAAATAGAAAGCAATAGAATTAAAAAATAGAAAAACAATAGAGAAAAGAGAATGAAACCCAAAGCTGGTATTTTGAAAAACCAATAAAATTAAAATGCTAAGTACACTGACTATGAGAAAAAAGGACATCTCTAGAGATCTTATAGATATTAAAAGAATAAGGAAATATTTTGAAAAATATGTCAATAAATTGGAAAACTTAGATGAAAAGGAAAAATTCTTTGAAAGACAGTTTATCAAAACTGACTCAAGAAGAAAGAGAAAATTGGAAGAACCCTACATATATTAAGGAAACTGAATTAATAATTGAGAACTTTCACACACACACACACACAACCTCAATCCAGATGTCTTTACTGGTGTATTATATTCAAATTTAAGGAAGAAATAATACAAATTATATACAAACTAATTCAGAAAAGAGAAGAGATGGGAACATTTTACAAATTATTTTTGAGACCAGATTTACTCTTCTACCAAAACCAGATAAAGATATTACAAAAAGGGAAAACTAAAGACCAGTATACCACATAGACATGAATGCAAAAATCCTTACAATATATTGGCAATATAGAATCCAATCATGTATAAAATGATGCTATGCCCATTTGGGATAAAAACTCTCAGCAAACTAGGAATAGAAGGGAACACTCTCAACCTGATACTGACAGAATATCTGTGAAGAACCTACAGTTAACATCATGATAAATTCTGAAAAACGAAATGATCTCTTAGTAGTATTGGGCAAGGATGGGCACTATTTATACTCAACATTATGCTAGAGGTTCTAGTCACTGCAAAAAGGCAGAAAACAACAACAACAAAAAAGGCATGTAAATTGGGAAGAAACAATTCTGTTTTTATTTGCAAATAATATGATTATGTTTGAAAAAAATCTTACAGAGTCTACAAAAAGCTACTAGAACCAATAAATGAATTTATCAAGTTTCCAGAATACAAAGTCAATAGACAAAAATCACTTGTACTTTTATATACCAGCAATGAATAATTGTAAATAAAATTTAAAAATTTCATTTGCAAGAGCATCAAAAAGTATGAAATACTTAGGAATAAATTTAACAAAATAAGTGCAGAGTCTTTACAACAAAAACCATAAAACACTGCTGGGAGAAATTAAAGAAGATCTAAATAAGTTAAGAGATAGACCATGTTCACGGATAGGAAGATTCAATAGTTTTAGGATATCTCTTCTCTGCAATGTGATCTAATTAACACAATCCCAGTTAAATTCTAGCAGGACTTTTTGGGTGGAGCAAAAATTTCTAACCTCATTCTAAAATTTTTATGGAAATACAAAAACTATAAAACTTCTGGAAAAAAATAGATGAAAATCTTTACATCCTTGTGGTGGCCAAAGATTTCTTAGGACACAAAAAGCATGAACCATTAAAGAAAAATTTGATAAACAGAACGTCATCAAAGTTAAAAACTTCTGCTTTTTGGAAAACATTGTAAAGAATATAAAAGTTTATGCTAAAAACTGTGAGAAAGTATTCACTATATATATTTAGCCGCCAAAGGAATTCTATCCAGACTACATAAAAAACTTACAATTCAATAATAAGTATACAAACAACCCAATTTTTAAAATGAGCAATATATTTAAAGAGGCACAACCAAAAAATGATATACAAATAGCTAATAATCACATAAAATGATGTTCAACATCATTAACTATCAGGTAAATGCAAATTTAAACTACAATAAGATATCAATATACACCCTTCAGAACAGCTAAAATTAGAAAGATTGATGATACCTAGCACTGGCAAGGATGGTGGCAACTGGAATTCTTATACATTGTTGGTGGGAACGCAACATAGTACATCCACTTTGGAAAAAAATTTGGCAGTTTCTTATGAAGTTAAATATATGTGTAGCATACAATTCAGCAATCCTCCTAGATAGCTACCCAAGAGAAATTAAAACACATGTCTAAATAAAGACTAATACATGAATATTGATAGCATAGTTATTCATAAGAGCCAAAAACTAGAAACAACTCAAGTGTCCATCAAGAAGTAAATGGATAAAAAAAGGTTGTGGTATTTCCATACAATGGATTTACTAAGATGGGGCATAAGGGAAATTTTGGGGTAATAAAAACTTTCTATATCTTTATAGTGGTGGCGCTTGCACTGAGGTGTAAATTTGTCAAAACTCATTGATATGTACAATTAAGTAGCTGCACTCTATTTTTTACTTATTTTTTAAACATCTTTATTGAAGTATAATTGCTTTACAATTATGTGTTAGTTTCTGCTTTATAACAAGGTGAATCAGCTATACATATACATATATCCCCATATCTCCTCCCTCTTGCATCTCCCTCCCACCATCCCTACCCCGCCCCTCTAGGTGGTCACAAAGCACTGACCTGATATCCCTGTGCTATGCGGCTGCTTCCCACTAGCTATCTATTTTACATTTGGTAGTATATATAAGTCCATGCCACTCTCTCACTTCGACCCAGCTAACACTTCTCCCTCCCCGTGTCCTCAAGTCCATTCTCTACATCTGCATCTTTATTCCTGTCCTGCCCCTAGGTTCTTCATAAGCATTTTTTTTTTAGATTCCTTACACATGTTAGCATATGGTATTTGTTTTTCTCTTTTTGACTTACTTCACTCTGTATGACAGACTCTAGGTCCATCCACCTCACGACAAATAACTCAATTTCATTTCTTTTTATGGCTGAGTAATATTCCATTGTATATATGTGGCACATTTTCTTTATCCATTCATCTGTCGATGGACACTTAGGTTGCTTCCATGTCCTGGCTATTGTAAATAGAGCTGCAATGAACATTGTGGTACATGACTCTTCTTGAATTATGGTTTTCTCAGGGTATATGCCCAGTAGTGGGATTGCTGGGTCATATGGTAGCTCTATTTTTAGTCTTTAAAGGAACCTCCATACTGTTATCCATAGTGGCTGTATCAATTTACATTCCCACCAACAGTGCAAGAGGGCTCCCTTTTCTCCACACCCTCTCCAGCATTTATTGTTTGTAGATTTTTTGATGATGGCCATTCTGACTGGTGTGAGGTGATACCTCATTGTAGTTTTGGTTTGCATTTCTCTAATGATTAGTGATGTTGAGCATCCTTTCATGTGTTTGTTGGCAATCTGTATATCTTCTTTGGAGAAATGTCTATTTAGGTCTTCTGCCCATTTTTGGATTGGGTTGTGTGTTTTTTTGATGTTGAGCTGCATGAGTTGCTTGTAAATTTTGGAGATTAATCCTTTATCATTTGCTTCATTTGCAAATATTTTCTCCCATTCTGAGGGTTGTCTTTTCATCTTGTTTATGTTTTCCTTTGCTGTGCAGAAGCTTTTAAGTTTCATTAGGTCCCATTTGTTTATTTTTGTTTTTATTTTCATTACTCTAGGAGGTGGGTCAAAAAGGATCTTGCTGTGATTTATGTCATAGAGTGTTCTGCCTATGTTTTCCTCTAAGAGTTTTATAGTGTCTGGCCTTACATTTAGGTCTTTAATCCATTTTGAGTTTATTTTTGTGTATGGTGTCAGGGAGTGTTCTAATTTCATTCTTTTACATGTTGCTGTCCAGTTTTCACAGCATCACTTATTAAAGAGGCTGTTGTTTCTCCATTGTATATTCTTGCCTCCTTTATCAAAAATAAGGTGACCAAATGTGTGTGGGTTTATCTCTGGACTTTCTATCCTGTTCCACTGATCTATATTTCTGTTTTTGTGCCAGTACCATACTGCCTTGATTACTGTAGCTTTGTAGTATAGTCTGAAGTCGGGGAGTCTGATGCCTCCAGATCCGTTTTTCTTTCTCAAGACTGCTTTGGATATTCGGGGTCTTTTGTGTTTCATACAAATTGTGAGATTTTTTGTTCAAGTTCTGTGAAAAATGCCATTGGTAGTTTGATAGGGATTGCATTGAATCTGTAGATTGCTTTGCGTAGCATAGTCATTTTCACAATGTTGATTCTTCCAGTCCAAGAACATTGTATATCTCTCCATCTGTTTGTATCATCTTTCATTTCTTTCATCAGTGTCTTACAGTTTTCTGCACACAGGTCTTTTACCTCCGTACGTAGGTTTATTCCTAAGTATTTTATTCTTTTGTTGCAATGGTGAATGGGAGTGTTTCCTTAATTTCTCTTTCAGGTTTTTCATCATTAGTGTATAGGAATGCAAGAGATTTCTGTGTGTTAATTTTGTATCCTGCAACTTTACCAAATTCATTGATTAGCTCTAGTAGTTTTCTGGTGGCATCTTTAGGATTCTCTATGTATAGTATCATGTTGTCTGCAAACAGTGACAGTTTTAATTCTTCTTTTCCAATTTGGATTCCTCTTATTTCTTTTCCTTCTCTGATTGCCGTGGCTAGGACTTCCAAAACTATGTTGAATAAGAGTGGTGAGAGTGGACATCCTTGTCTTGTTCCTCACCTTAGAGGAAATGCTTTCAGTTTTTCACAATTGAGAACGATGTTGGCTGTGGGTTTGTCATATATGGCCTGTTTTATGTTGAGGTAAGTTCCCTCTATGCCTACTTTCTGCAGGGTTTTTATCATAAATGGGTGTTGAATTTTGTCGAAAGCTTTTTCTGCATCTATTGAGATGATCATATGATTTTTCTCCTACAATTTGTTAATATGGTGTATCACATTGACTGATTTGCATATATTGAAGAATCCTTGCATCCCTGGGATAAACCCCACTTGATCATGGTGTATGATCCTTTTAATGTGCTGTTGGATTCTGTTTGCTAGTATTTTGTTGAGGATTTTTGCATCTATGTTCATCAGTGATATTGGCCTGTAGTTTTCTTTTTTTGTGGCATCTTTGTCTGGTTTTGGTATCAGGGTGATGGTGGCCTCATAGAATGAGTTTGGGAATGTTCCTCCCTCTGGTATATTTTGGAAGAGTTTGAGAAGGATAGGTGTGAGCTCTTCTCTAAATGTTTGATAGAATTCGCCTGTGAAGCCATCTGGTCCTGGGCTTTTGTTTGTTGGAAGATTTTTAATCACAGTCTCAATTTCAGTGCTTGTGATTGGGCTGTTTATATCTTCTATTTCTTCCTGGTTCAGTCTTGGAAGGTTGTGGTTTTCTAAGAATTTGTCCATTTCTTCCACGTTGTCCATTTTATTGGCATATAGTTGCTTGTAGTAATCTGTCATGATCCTTTGTATTTCCACAATGTTAGTTGTTACTTCTCCTTTTTCATTTCTAATTCTATTGATTTGAGTTTTCTCCCTTTTTTTCTTGCTGAGTCTGGCTAATGGTTTATCAATTTTGTTTATCTTCTCAAAGTACCAGCTTTTAGTTTTATTGATCTTTGCTATTGTTTCCTTCATTTCTTTTTCATTTATTTCTGATCTGATCTTTATGATTTCTTTCCTTCTGCTAACTTTGGGGGTTTTTTGTTCTTCTTTCTCTAATTGCTTTAGGTGTTAGATTAGGTTGTTTATTCGTGATGTTTCTTGTTTCTTGAGGTAGGATTGTATTGCTATAAACTTCCCTCTTAGAACTGCTTTTGCTGCATCCCAGAGGTTTTGGGTTGTCATGTTTTCATTGTGATTTGTTTCTAGGTAGTTTTTGATTTCCTGTTTGATTTCTTCAGTGATCTCTTGGCTATTTAGTAGTGTATTGTTTAGCCTCCATGTTTTTGTATTTGTTACAGAATTTTTCCTGTAATTGATATGTAGTCTCATAGCGTTGTGGTCAGAAAAGATACTTGATACGATTTCAGTTTTCTTAAATTTACCAAGGCTTGATTTGTGACCCAAGATATGATCTATCCTGAAGAATGTTCCATGAGCACTTGAGAAGAAAGTGTATTCTGTTATTTTTGGATGGAATGTCCTATAAATATCAATTAAGTCCATCTTGTTTAATGTATCATTTAAAGCTTGTGTTTCCTTATTTATTTTCATTTTGGATGATCTGTCCATTGTTGAAAGTGGGGTGTTAAGGTCCCCTGCTATGACTGTGTTACTGTCGATTTCCCCTCTTATGTCTGTTAGCATCTGACTTGTGTATTGAGGTACTCCTATGTTGGGTGCATCAATATTTACAGTTGTTATATCTTGTTCTTGGATTGATACCTTGATCATTATGTAGTGTCCTTCTTTGTCTCTTGTAATAGTCTTTATTTTAAAGTCTATTTTATTTGATATGAGAATTGCTACTCCAGCTTTCTTTTGATTTCCATTTGCATGGAATATCTTTTTCCATCCCCTCACTTTCAGTCTGTATGTGTCCCTAGGTCTGAAGTGAGTTTCTTGTAGACAGCATATATCCGGGTCTTGTTTTTGCATCCATTCAGCCAGTCTGTGTTTTTGGTTGGGACATTTAATCCATTTACATTTAAGGTAGTTATCAATATGTATGTTCTTATTACCATTTTCTTAATTGTTTTGGGTTTGTTATTGTATGTCTTTCCCTCCTCTTCTGTTTCCTGCCTGGAGAAGTTCTTTTAACATTTGGTTTGGTGGTGCTGAATTCTCTTAGCTTTTGCTTGTCTGTAAAGGTTTTAATTTCTCCATCGAATCTGAATGAGACCCTTGATGGGTAGAGTAATCTTGGTTGTAGGTTTTCCCCTTTCATCACTTTAAATATGTCCTGCCACTCCCTTCTGGCTTGCAGAGTTTCTGCTGAAAGATCAGCAGTTAACCTTTTGGGGATTCCCTTGTATGTTATTTGTTGTTTTTCCCTTGCTGGTTTTAATATTTTTTCTTTGAATTTAATTTTGGATAGTTTGATTAATATGTCTCTTGACATGTTTCTCCTTGGGTTTATCCTGTATGGGACTCTCTGTACTTCCTGGACTTGATTGACTATTTCCTTTCCCATATTAGGGAAGTTTTCAACTATAATCCCTTCAAATACTTTCTAAGTCCCTTTTTTGTCTCTTCTTCCTTTGGGACTCCTATAATTCGAATGTTGGTGCATTAATCTTGTCCCAGAGGTCTGTAAGACTGTCCTCAATTCTTTTCGTTCGTTCTTCTTTATTCTGCTCTGCAGTAGTTATTTCCACTATTTTATCTTCCAGCTCAGTTATCTGTTCTTCTGCCTCAGTTATTCAGCTAATGATTCCTTCTAGAGAATTTTTAATTTCATTTATTGTGTTGTTCATCCTTGTTTGTTTGCTGTTTACTTCTTCTAGGTCCTTATCAAATGTTTCATGTATTTTCTCAATTCTATTTCCAAGATTTTGGATCATCTTTACTAACATTACTCTGAATTCTTTTTCAGGTAGACTGCCTATTTCCTCTTCATTTGTTTGGTGTGGTGGGTTTTTACCTTGCTCCTTCATGTGCTGTGTGTTTCTCTGTCTTCTCATTTTGCTTAACTTACTGTGTTTGGGTTCTCCTTTTTGCAGGCTGCTGGTTTGTAGTTCCCGTTGTTTTTGGTGTCTGCCCGCAGTGGCTAAGGTTGGTTCAGTGGGTTGTGTAGGCTTCCTGGTGGAGGGGACTGGTGCCTCTCTTCCAGTGGATGAGGCTGGATCTTGTCTTTTGGGTGGGCAGGACTGTGTCCGGTGGTGTGTTTTGGGGTGTCTGTGA
The DNA here is from genome assembly GCF_965194825.1 of Balaenoptera physalus. NCBI lineage: Eukaryota > Metazoa > Chordata > Mammalia > Artiodactyla > Balaenopteridae > Balaenoptera > Balaenoptera physalus. Next base: position 57,564,117 of record NC_138897.1, read on the forward strand.
CCTTATTATGATTTTAGACAGCCTCTCTGCTAATGGGTGGGGTTGTGTTCCTGTCTTGCTAGTTGTTTGGCATAGGCTGTCCAGCACTGTAGCTTGCTGGTCGTTGAGTGGAGCTGGGTCTTAGCATTGAGATGGTGATCTCTGGGAGAGCTTTTGCCGTTTGACATTACATGGAGCCGGGAGGTCTCTGGTGGACTGAACTCGGCTCTCCCACCTCAGAGGCACAGGCCTGACACCCGACTGTAGCACCAAGACCCTGTCAGACACACGGCCAGGTACGTGGGGAGTTTCTTGCCTTTTGGGAAGTCTGAGATCTTCTGCCAGCGTTCAGTAGGTGTTCTGTAGGAGTTGTTCCACATGTAGATGTATTTCTGATATATTTGTGGGGTGGAAGGTGATCTCCACGTCTTACTCCTCTGCCATCTTGGAGGTCTCCTCTGCACTCTTTTGTATGAACTATATCCTAATAAAGGTCTTTAAAAAAGACAGATGGAGGGACCATTTAGGGGATTGTAGCTGTGTCCATGTTGGAGACAATAGTGGTCTCAGTTAGAGGGGTGGCACTGGAGATGGAGAGAAGTGACAAGAAGTAGATGGATTTGAAAGATGTTTGAAAGTGAAAGAATCTTGCACTCTATTTCCTTTTTATCTGAGTGAACACATCTGATATTTTAAAAATGGAGAAGTCAGAGTGGAGAGAAAGTTTCTGGAATATTTGGTGTGGATGAATAGATAGATAATTTTTTCAGAAAATAGGAAGTAACCTTTACTGACGATTACATTGAGTTCTGAGGGGCCTGGAGATATAGTTTCAGAGCCCTGTGTAGGCATGATTTGCTAGGAAATGCCAAGTAATACTAAATTATATGGAAAATGCATTAATATTCCATGTCTATAATAAACAATGTCATGTAGATTTTTATGTAATTGAGTTACTTTTCTCCACCCTCTGGAACCAGGAATTAGTGACTATCTTCTCACCTATTCATATAGAGCAAGGATTTATTTAGAAACTTCTTATGTACTCTTCAAATGGTATATGCCAGAAAGAGGTAAATTGACTATATATCCTCCAAAAATTTAGATGGAAACATTTTGTAATAAATATTTGGAGATCAAAAATTTATTTTATTTTGTTAAGTAAGGAGGATAATGATCTAGGAAGTAAAGATTGTTCTCAACATTTAAAAGTATATAATTTTCAAGTTTTATATTCTCATTGAGGAAAATTTGAAAATCCAGAAGAGCAAAAAGACAAAGTTCAAATTACGCCTAGTCCCATCACCTAAACAACTACTGTTAACATTGTTTTATTTCCTTCTAAGCTTTTCTTTCTTTAAAGATTGGTCTAACAAAATGGTTGTAATGATAATATCCACACCATTTTCTAATCTATTTTTTTCATCGACAATTTAACCTAGAATATTGATTTATTTGTTTATTCATAAATAATTCATTCAACAAATATTTATTGAAACTTTACTCTGTACCCAGTATTGATGAAAAGAAACAAATAAGAAGAAATGATTTCTGTCCTCAGGTATCTTCCAATCTAGGAGAAAGAGAGGTGGTAAGCAAATATACAACAACAAAATAAATGTGTAATTACAAATTGTTTCCAGAAAGGAAATAAACAGAGTATTATGAAAGAGAACAATGTGGAAAATCAAATTAGATTGGGAAATAAGGAAAGGCAGGTTTGAGGAAGTAAACTGAAATGGAAAGATGAAGGATGTGTGGGACTGGTCAGTTGGAGTGAGGAGAAGATCATTCCAGGCAGAGGGCATGGCAGGAAGGAAGATACAGGAGAGTGACAAGAGTTCAGTGAAGCTGGAGCACAGAGTGGGATGGGGAGAGTGTCCTGGGAGGAAACCAGAGCTGTAGGCAAGAGTCTGATGATGCAGGGCTTTCTCATCTAGGCTAGAAATTTGCAGTGTATTTTAAGAGCAATAGGGAACCATTGATGAGCTTTAAACTAGGGAGAAGAAATAAAAGTAGAAATAAGGAGATTGGTTAGGATGGCATAAAAGTTGTCTAGGTGAAGGATGAGGTTGCTTCCACCAGGAAGCAGAGAAGAAGAAAAATGAGAGGATTTGAGAAATATTTTGCAGATAGAAATATACATTGAATCATGTGAAATTGTCATTTTTGTAAGTCAGAGAGGTCACATTGACAATTTCACACAGTTCTGCCTAATAATAGGATTTAGTGTTGCACTGGATGTGGGGGACAAGGAAAAGGGGACTAGGAGGAATGGTTCTACAGTTTTGGCTTGAGTAAGCTGGTGGACACAGGAGCCACTGAGATGGGGGAAATTAGAGGACCAGGGCTGTCAGGTCCTATCACACATTCAACCCCCTCCCACTGTGTAGCAGGGACAAAGTTTTAGGAATTGACCCTAGCCCTGGGGGTCATCAGTGATTACTCTTGGTTTTCCCATTTTTCTTCCAATGGCTGGTTTGGAACAGGCTTTATATGTTCTTATATGTTGAATTATAACCAAAATACTGATAATTTCTACTGCCTTGATTTCTAAGCATAAGGGATAGTTTATATGACTGTATAAACCAAATCAATACATAAGTCAAAGTTCCAAAACTGCCTAACTTTATTCACAGCATTTAGGAACTGAAATCACATTTTTTTTTCCTGATAGAAAATTCTAAGCCAGATTTATAAGAATGATACAAGACTTCCCAGTATTTCCCACCTGTTCATTTGCTCAACTCAGAAATGTTTTCTTTGCACTGTATTTAACCTACCAAGTGATAGTGCTTTTTGGAATCTGAATTATTATTCTTTAGGAACAAAGAAATGAGATACTCTGATTGGGCTATCTTTCTGTCTTTAATCCTCAAAGTTTTCGTTTGTTTCAATTATTTTTCCTCTTCTTATAAATTTAATAAAAAGAAACAATTATTCATTCATTAGTTTTAATATTTTTATTTCTCACAATGAGGGGCCTATCCTCCGAGTTTACTGTATTCTGAGACATCTATATTCCACATTATTAAGAGAATTTTTCTGGAAGAGCTATAGAAATCTATTTTCTATGATATATCTTGCTCCCAACATCAAAGGTATCAGAAGAAGCAGCAAGAACTGACCCTCCCTCCCCAGCTTCCATGGGTTCAAGGTAGAATTTTACATGGAATGAGATAATGGCTCATGTTTCTCTTGTCTTTTTGCTGCAAATGACACACAAGTTTACATACTATGGTAATCTACTTATTTACACTATTCATGTGCTCTTATTTTATATTATCTTGTAATGTTATTTGAGTCTATGTATTTTACAACATTACGTGTTCTCTGTGAGCAGCGACTTGTTTTATTCTTCTGTATAACTCCCCTAACATTAGTGCCTGGAACAGAGTAGGCACTATAAAAATCACCATTTTCATGTACAGATGCAGTTGAAAACACCAGTGGTTTCCCATGAAATCTGTTTTGCCCGGAACTCTTTGCACTTCTGCAGAGTCCTGCAGAAACCCTTTCTAGGTATTTATTATACAGAGTCATAAAAAATATTGAGGAAAATTATTATCATCAAAGAGTTGCAGACATCTCCTCAGTTTGGTTTTTCTCTAACATCCTAAGGCTGTTGATTACTATCCCAGTCAATAAAAGTCTCTTCCTCTGCCTCTTCTAAAAGTTGTTCTAACAGACAAAGTTTTCTGAGAAAAAGCTAGAACTGGGATCCAACTTGTCAGGCTCTGAGGTTTACATCACTCTTTGGTGTGGTGCCCAGAAAAATACAGTCCGCTTCAAAGAACTGACACAGCTTCCAGAACAGCAAAGGGGCACATGCTGAGAGATTTCTGGTGGTTTCTGACAGCTTGACCAGACACGTCCCTTCCTTGAAGAGATGATATTGTTCTATAAGTGTATGGTCTTTGGTTTGCATGTATATCTTCTAGATTAAAAATTCATGAACATGTAAATTTTCCCCCCTCCAAAAAGGGGAAAGAAATAACAGGTGGATAGAACTCCTCATGCCACCTCTACAACCTCAGGCTCTGGTCTTCATCTGCATCTCATTTCTTTCTTACATATTAAACCGCCCACTTTCTTACAGCCTCCTGAGGAAGAACAAGAGAGAAACCACTTCCTGCCCTCCCACCGTGTCTTGATGTCATCTTCTCTGGTTCTCTCATCCTCCCCCATTTCTCCCACAGAGATTCAAAATCTGAACCACTGTGATGTCATACCACTCTAAGTTTCTCACTAAATGTGTGGCCAGTTTAAAAAACACAACAAATCCTTCAATCTAGTTAAAAGCCGCTATTTGAAATTTACCCTTCCATCCCAGATATATTAATGCATGAGTACATATAAGTCTTACTTATTTATAGTCATGGAGCAACAAGTAGAATGTTCATTATTCAAATCTACCAGTATTTTGTTGAATACATGGATCTTTCTCCCCTTCAGTTTTTTACTGTGTTTGCTCAGAAGTGAAAAAACAGATTCAAAAGCATGGTTTGCAGTTTCTTTTCTTCTTAATAGGTAACATTGTATAATAAGAATTGGTCAACTGAACTGGCTTCCACTGCTGGTCCTGCATGGACTAGTTGGAATGACCTTTGGCAACTTACTTCTGAATGATCCTACCTTATGAAAAATGGAGATGATAATCAGGTTCTCATAGGATTGTACAAGAACAAGGTGGGTGGTGTATGTCTTATGCCTAGCATAGTGCTCTAGGCTTTCAATAAATATGAGCTCCCTTTCCCCCCTTTCTCTTCTCCATTTATTTCCTCTGCATCAATAGTGGAACATCTCAAATCTGGACAATCTTGGAATAGAGCAAACACAGTGAACATACATCCTGCAACTGGATAATAACAAGTTGACTGTAGCCAGACAGTTCTTGGCAGGCATCGCACTGCCTCAGTTTGCTTTACACTCAAACCTGCTTTATAAACACTCCCAGTGAGATGCAAACTTCTGGTCGATCCTCAAAGTTTGCCATTATTTAGACTCACACTGCCTATCCAATGCTGCCTCTTCTTACATGGACCCCTCCCAACAAGGCAGGCAGTCTCTTCACTGTAGCATGAACTTGAGCGTTACACGGGATCTTCCTGTGTGTTTGCATATGTTGCTAGTAATGCCTGAAATTCTTCACTCATCTTCTCTGTCCTTCCAAGTCTAGTCACTCCTGAAGTTTGTCCAGTGCTGTCCTATAGAATATAATGCAAGCTGCATATGTAACTTTAAACTTTCTGCTAGGCATATTTAAAAAATCAAGTACAATTAATTTCAGAGATGTTTAATTTAATTCACTATATCAAAAATATTATTTCAACTTATGATCAATGAAACATTGTACATTTTTGAAAATTAGGTATTCAAAATCCTGTGTCTATTTTATACTTAAAGTACATTTCAGTTCGGACTTCCAACATTTCAAGAGCTAATAGCCACATGTGGCAAGTGACTACCATAGTGGACAGTGCACATCTAGTCTGTCAGATCTAGCCCATCTTTGTAATACTGTGTCACTCAGAGACTTTTAACTCGATAAACATGACACCTTACAGTTTTGAAGACTATGGTTTACGAAACACTTTCAATATACTGTCTTCAACGGTCCTCACAGCAATGCCTGTGAGAATGGAAGGGATTTTTATTACCATTTCAGAGAAATAGTAAAGAAACCAAGACATGGTTACCAAGACTCTAAGACATTGGGTAACTTACACATAACTGTACAGAAAGTAGAATTTGTTCTTGAATCCAGGACCTTATGTTCCAATACCCAGTAACAAACTGCTTCTCGAAATTGTATTTGCATAGACTTTAAAGTTTACAGACTTTCCTATAAATCATCTCACAAAAATGAATCTTCACAAAACCATCTGAAGGCAGTTTAATTTCATTTATTTATGAAGAGTTAACTTACGCTCAAGCTGCAAAATCCAAAAGGCAATCACATTTACCAGTTTCTTGTAAACTTTTTTTCCCTCCTTTTTACTAAATGGCTGCACACTATGTGCAGTATTCTGCACTTGACTTTTTTTCACATGACAGTATGTTTAGTATATTAAGTATGTGAGACGATCCTTGCATACGGTCCAGAAAGCCCTGCCTCATTCTTTGTAGTATTCCATTGTCTGGGTCTACCACACTTTATTAACCAGTCCTGCTGAGGAGCATTCAGGATGTTTTCAGTCTTTTGCTATGACAAGTAACATTGTAGTAAATAAACTTGTGCACATGTCATTTCAATTTTGAGTATAGCTACAATATACATTCTACACCAACATTTCTGGGTCAAAGTGTATATGCATTTTAAAATTTGGAAATACTTCCAAACTTCCCTTAAAAAAGGTTTAATGATTTTCACTCACACTCAGAAAATGTAAGCCCCTGTGTCCTCACACCCGTGAAAACTCCGTGTGCTGTGAACTCACACTGGTGAGCTTGAGCATCTTTCTACATGTTTAAGTGTCATTTGCATTAATTTTTCTGCAGCCTGACCATTTGTGTCTACATCCTATCCTGTGTTTCTATTGCATTGTTATTCTTTTCTTTTTTATTGTAAGAGCTCTTTAAATTTTAAGGAAATTGTGAGGTGAGGTGTGATATTTTGACTTTGGCTTTTTTTTTTTTTTTTTAAGATTTTGGTTTTGCTTTGTTGTGTTTGCTATTTATACAGGCTAATTTATAAATCTTTTCTTTCATGGCTTTTGAGTTTTGTATCATGCTTAGAATTTTAGTGGTATATGTCCAAGTTTAATTTTTTTTTTCAGATGATTATCCAGTAATGCAATGCCATTTTAGAATAATCCACCTTTTCTTTACAGATTTAACATGCCACCCATATTCTATGCAATATTACCTTGTATTTTTAATTTATTTAAAAGTTATTTTTTCTTTCACTGATCTGTCTGTTCTTGCACCAGTATCACAATATTTAATATCTACTAGGGCTTGTCCCCTCACCATTATCCCTCCTCCCCTGATTTTTTGGGGTGTCATGTATACTTATTTGTTGTCATATGAAGCTTATCTGGCTTAAAAAGAACACTTCTGTATTTTATTTGAATTGCCTTTTATTCTTAGACTACATTTTGGAGAAGGGTTAGGAAAATCACCTATATGTAATGAGGCTTACCACCCAATGGTATGTTTTTCATTTGTTAAAGTCTTCTACTGTGTCTTTCAGTAATGTTTTAAAGTTTTATTTTCATATGCTTACTACCCATTTTTCTAGGTGCTTTATATTTTTGTTCCTATTGTAAAGAGAATCTTTTCTTCCATGATAACTATTTAAGACATTTTATGATAGAAAATTTCTAACACGTTAAAAGTAGAGAGACTAGGATAATGAAGCTCCTTGTACCCATCACTCAGCTTCAATAATTTTCAACTTACAACTAGTTTTATTCCATCCATCCCCCACTTCTCTTTCCTCCCCGACCCAGGTTATTGTGAAGCAAATCCAAGACTTCGTACCATTTCACCTGTAAATATTTAAGTATGTATCTCTAAAAGATAGTAACTTGAAAAAAATACAGCCATATAAGTTTTATATCTTAAAATATTTTACAATAATTTCTTAATATCTTCAAGATTCAGTGAATGTACATATTTCTTTATCTTTAAAGTCTTTTCTGGGTCATTTGTTTGAATTGGGATCCAAATAAAATCCATATATCACAGTTGTTTGATACATCTCTTAAGTTTATTTTAATCTATAGGGTCATCCTCTAGTTCTTTTTTACCTTGCAAATTTTTGTTGAAGAATTTGGATCATTTATCCTGTAGAGTTTCCCATAATTTGGGTTTTTCTGATTGGCTCCCCATGGAGTTATCATATTCCTTTATTCCTCTGTATTTCCTATAAATTGGTAATTGGATCTAGAGATGTGATGAAATTCAAGTTGGGTTTTTCTGAAGGAAGACTACATAATATCTGATTGTTTTTCTTTTTGTGGTATTAGAAGTCACTGATAATTATTTCCTATGTCTATTGATTCATTAGGGCTTGCAAATAGTAATATTCTAATTTTATCAGTTTTCTTCATTTATTAGATTGGGCTACTTCTAAATAGAGATATTTGTATGTATACTGAGGTACAGTAACTTGAGGTGCATTCTTACAGGAAAGGCAGAATAAATACTTCATTCTTTCCCTTTATTTATTAGTTTTCAAAACAAGTTGGTTCTTAACATTTATCAAAGGTGACCAGCAAGATCTGTTCTGTTTTGTTTTGTATCATGATGAATACATGGATTTTAAACATGTTTGATGTGTTTTAGTCCATTGAAGTTATTATCCTTATTGATGCTCAAATCGTTCTATCTTTGGCCAGTGGTAACCTATTGACATTGGCTCTTGAGCTCTTTAGACATGATAAAAATCACTGATGGCTTTTTACTTTCTTGTACAAAAAGATATTCCAGGCTTATCTTGCACATTTCCTGTCCCAGATCAAAAAATGGATATTTTTCCAAGAAGCCTTGGTTACTTTTAGTGGGAAATTATTTTTAGACACTACAGTCTGGACATTAGGGGTGCTTACTGCTATTGTGTTGGCCATCATTCGTAAGCCTTTTCAGTTGATAGAGATGGGAAATGTATGCATGTGGGTGTTTCAAAGATTAATTATATCATGAGTTTATACCAGTACTTCCAGCTCAAATTCAGGTCTACAGGGTTTTTACTCAACCTAATTGATATTGAATCTATATCTCCTTTCTTCTTCGGTAAACATTCTAGTTTCAATAGGGAGGTTAATACCACAAAGTGAGAGAAGGACAAGAGAGTCTAGCTATATGTAAAAGAGTGGTTATAATTAATTAATAATTATTTAATTATTACTGATCATAGAATTTAAGCTAGGTAAGGAAGGAAGACGATGAGGGAGATAATGAGATGGAGGTGTTAGCTAATGCTATGGTGGTAATCATTTTGCAGTATATAAATGTATCAAATCAACAAATTGTACAATTTAAAATTACACAATGTTATATGTCAATTATTACTCAATAAAGCTGGAAAGAAAAAATGAGAGAGATGAAGAGCCATGACTCTGACGGTATTGTGTGGGTCTCAGTGGGAAGGGATGAAAAAGTGTTGAAGTCAAAAGAATAGAGAGAGAACCGGAAAGGTTGGAGATGGTAGTCAGAGGGCAGCCATCCTTGAAATCGAGATGATGGAGGAGGTGCAGTTGAGGTAATTGTAAAGCCTGGGGTGTTAGCATGGGGGTGAGGGGCTGAGGACAGGAGGAGGAGATCCCTGGATAAAGAAAGATGGAAGAACAGATTGGCCAAGATCCCAGAAGGCTCATCCCTGTGGATCTTGAAACATGAAGAATTATGGCAGGAGCGTTGGAGAGAGTGACAGTGGGGCAAAAGCAAAAACATGGAGATGTAAGAGCAGTAACCTGGGAGTGGTAGGTGAATGCAACAATGAAGAGGATGGGTGTTAGAGCCTGAAAAAGTGAAATTCTAGGCTGCGAGTTTTAAGAAAGACAGAGGAAGGGTGGTTAGAAAATGGCAACTCAGAGCAGGGGTAACCATTCCCCCACCACGGGCCCCCTGGGAGAAGGTTGCAGGGGAAAGCTGTCCTCCTGAGAGGGCTGCAGGGGCAGTGTGTCCTCAGGAGGAGAGCCAGTTCTGTGAGAGTGAGAAGCTGAAGGGGCTTTCAGAGAAGAGGCTGAAGACTTGAGGATTTTGCTGGAAACTATCTTTCAGTTCCAGAGGGGAGCAGTGAAAAAGGTTCAAAGTTTGGAGAGGGATATGGGGTCAGAAGAAAAGACAGATGGAGGGTTAAAGTACAGGGGATGAGTGATGGTGCAGGGGACTTGGGTTTCTTGTGATGAATGTAAACACAGATAAAAGCATAATAAAATGTTTCCCATTGGTCCCTTGCCACATCGCGGTGGCAAGGCTCTGAGAATTGTAGGCAGGGTGGGCACAGAGGTGTGGAGGCCTTGCCACAAGCAGGCAGTCCTGGACCTTCTCAACTCCTGCCTGTGGCGGTGGTGGTGATGGTATGGAGCAGGTAGCAAGGAGGAAAGGGGTGGTCCCATCCAGAGCACCAGGGGTTCAGGGGTGCCCTTTTTTTAAAAAAAAGGTAAACTTTATCTTGAAGAATAAAATACCTGCAGCAAAGTTCGCAAGTATTTGGTGTTTTGGCTTATAAGTGAACTCAGGTTCATTCACCAATAACCAGGTGAGAAAGCAGAGCATTACCAGTATCCCCTGCCCAAAGTTGGTTAATTTTTCTAATAAATAATTGAGTCTAGGAAGAAGGAGTTAGTGGTACAGAAGAATTAGCTTTGTTGCCAAATAAAGCTTATGTTGCCTGCACACTATTTTACAAGTAGAGTAAAACAAGATACAGAGAACAAAGTTGATTTGCACCTTTACCTAGTTATTGATAGGTCAGGAAAATTTCAAAACTAAATAGCAAGGATTCACATTTCTGCATAATAAAACACATTATATAGATGTAATAATTTGAAGAGTGTCACAATGAGTCAAAACTAGTGAGTCTTGAGAAGCCTTGAAACAGATCCTAGTATTTACAAATCTTAGCATTCGATTTATTTTTTTAAAAAGCCTTCCAAATTTGTATGAAGAAAGTGACATTAGCATGCAAAAATGAATCTGGGAGAACTGTTAAATGCTTAGGGAAAAATAAAACAAAACCAAAATTATATACCTACTTTCACCCCATCGCATATATTAAGCTGGATTATAATATTAAATTTTAAAAAAATCTTTAAAAAAGTAGAAAATACATAGGTGATTTTCTTATCTGATATTGGAGTGGGAGTGGCTTTCCTAAACACAAATGGAAAAGAACCAAATACTGGAAAATATTTGACTTTTGACAGTTTTAATTTATACATTAAATAAACTAACATTGACAGAAAAACAAATAATAAACTGAAAATAAATATTTGAAACATATATGACTAACAGTCATTATATCCTTAACATACATAAAGTACAAATCAGAAAAAAGAAAGATGTACACCCTAATAGAAAAATTGGCAAAAGATGTAGGCAAACAATTCACAAAAGAAGAAATATAACCCCCCAAATATGTAAAAATACTTATTTCAACTTTACTTGTAATCAAAGAAATGTAAATTAAAACATTTTCCCCACCGAATTGGCAGAATTTAATACTCAATGTTGGTGAGGTAAGAGTGAATGAACAAGCTTGTATTTTACTGGTGGGAACTTATCCCAGCACCTCCGAAGGGCAATTTGGCAATATATATCCAAATCTTGAAAAATTCATATACTTGTGTCTAGTCATTTCACTTCTAGAAATTTATCCAAAAGAACTAACTAGAGGTCTGTACAAATATGTATATACATGAATTTTTAGTGTTGTAATATTTATAACACAAAAAATTAGATAAATCTAAATAACCCCAAAAGAACATTGGTTAGATAACTTATGATATATTACCATGATAGAATACTATGTATTTTAAAATGTATTTTAGAAAACATTTAAAGGTGTGAGAAAATATTCAAAATATAATGTGAAGTGGGAAAAGTACATAAGGAAACATTACATATAATATAACCTTAATTTTATAAGTACCATTTATAACACTTAAATGTACTTATATTTATTTACCTTGTACATTGTACATATGGAAGACTAAAACATAAAACAAAATGTATATATGTACATATTAATCAATCATATTTTATGTTTTATAATAAAATTTAGACTAAAAAGAGACCAAAATGTTAGCCATTATTATAGCTGGGTGGTGCTATTATATCTAATTAAAAACTAAAAAGCATTAAATGAAAGAACACTTATTAATAAATAAAAATTTCACAATGAAATACAGTAATTATTATCTTTTAGTGAGTTTTGTCTCTATATAGACAAAAGCTCTTGGCAGAAGAAAAATGATCAGAAGCACAATTGTCATGGGAGCTTTCTAAGTCTTTGTCAGGTCAAACAAGGACAAGAAATTTGAATCATATTACAAGGTCAGGTTTGATCTATATTAAACTTTATGCTGTACAGGTGATCTTCAAATTCAGGAAGTTGGATATATAACAAAATACATCTTAAGAAAGAAGGAGGTACATAACAATGATGCTGAGATCAGGAATTACCGAATTAAAAAAAAAAAACAAACTCAGTAGAATAAATGTAGAAGATGGTTCTGTAAAGAAAATAGCACTATGGGAAAAAAAAAACAAAACCCTAAAAAATTGATTCAAAGAACTACCACCAGAAAGGCATTGGATTTAAGATAGAATATATAATAGCAGATACAGAAGAAGTGATAAAATTATAAGAGAATTTTATGTAAAATTCTTTGATATTAAATTTGAAGAATATCATTTCAAGGAAAGTAAAGGTGGCCAAAATTAACTCAATAATAAATAGAGTAACAACCATAGGAAAAAATGAGAAACGTATTAAAGAAATAATTCAAAAGGCTTTATGCCAGATAATTCTGGTGAATTTTCTCCAAACTTTCAAGGAACAGATAATTTCTATGCTGTTCTACTTCAGAATATTATAAATCTTCAGTTCACTTTATGAAACTCACATATGCCAAAACCAAAACCAAATATTAAAAAAGAAAGTTTAAAAAGAATTGCACTTGATTATAAATATAAAAATCCCCAATGAAATTCAACTCTATACTATTGTACACTGTATCCCTAACATGCAACTTTTTTAATATTAGGAAGACAATGGAGTCAATGAGTAAAATACAAACGTTAAAAAAAAAAAGACGTATGATGAAATATAACATGCACTTCTAAAAATACAAAACTCCTGGAAGATTTGGAATAAACTGATCCTACCTTAATATGGTTAAGAATATTTGTCTGAAACCTGAGTTTGCCAATGGACTGAATATGGACCATTGTTTTAAATGTTTTTGTTTTGTCCTATATATTTTGGGGAAACGATTTTAGTTATAAACATTTTATAATTGAGAGATTTCATAAAAAATCAGAAGTTTTCTCTTATGCAAAAAAAAAACAAACAAAAAAACCTTAGGGGTTAGGGTTAGGGTTTCCAGTGTGAAAAAATGGCAGATCTGTTAGCAGTAGATCCACATTTTCAAAGGGTATAATAGGCTTAAGCTGAGCATCTCCTGTGTGCTCCATTCAGAAAGAGCCCTCTCCAGTTTGTCACAGTTTGCACCAAGCTCGCTATTCCAGTATTAAACTTAACAACAAAGATCATATTTAGTAGTATAATATATAAGAGGTCATTGTCATTCTTATTAGGAACACATCAAAAATGTCATCTATCACCTTTACTACTTAACTTTTCTGAAAGCTGTGGCCAGTGGAAGAGACAAGAACTCAAAAAAAGGGTATAGGGCTTCCCTGGTGGTGCAGTGGTTGAGAATCTGCCTGCCAATGCAGGAGACACAGGTTCGAGCCCTGGTCTGGGAAGATCCCACATGCCGCGGAGCAACTAGGCCCGTGAGCCACAACTACTGAGCCTGCGCATCTGGAGCCTGTGCTCCACAACAAGAAAGGCCACGACAGTGAAAGGCCTGCGCACCGCGATGAAGAGTGGCCCCCACTTGCCACAACTAGAGAAAGCCCTTGCACAGAAATGAAGACCCAACACAGCCATAAATAAATAAATTTAAAAGTTAAAAAAATAAAATAAAAAAATAAAGGCAGAAAAAAAATTAAAAAAAAAAGGGTATAACTATTGGAAAGAAAAAGTCAAAATATAATAATTTCAGCTGGAATGATTATATGTTAACATACACACCAACTATAAGCTTGTTGTAAATAGTAAGATAGTTAAATAAATTGGTTAGAGGATAAATATTTCTAAAATTAGTAACTATTTTTTGTATCCCAGCAACCTCCAGTTAAACAATAAGATTATATTTATAATAGCAACAAAAATTTTAAAATACAAGGAATGTGTGGGAACAATATGAAAAAACTACAAAAGTTTATTGAGGTATAAAAGATTTGAATAAATGGACATACATACCAAGTCTCTGAAAATTGTAAAAATGTCAGTTCTTCCCATTTGAATTTATGGTTTTAACATTATCCCAATAAAAATTCTAAAGAATGTTTTCTAGAATGTGAAAAATTTAAATAAAGTGCATCTCGGAATGTAAACAAGTAAGAATAGAGAAAACTTTGGAAGAGGCTGTTTAAAGTGGGAGAACCTTAAAAATGTTCATAACCTTTTTCCTAATAATTTCATTTCCTGTAATGTATTTTAATAAAATAATAGGAAACATAAAGATTTATTTATAAGATGTTCATCACTGCATTACTCATGATATTGAAAAATTAGGTTTATTAAAAACATCCTTCCACAATATGAAAATGGTATATAAATTATGGTTCATTCATATGATAAACTATCAGACATTCACTAAATGTCATGTTTGTGAACCATTTTTTTATGACATAGGATAAAGCTCATGATGTATTAATGCTTTGTAAAAAAAAAAAAAGCAAGATATAAAACTATGTTCAGCATGACTCCAGTTTAAAAAGATCTCAGGTTGGGAGAGTTACAGGTAATTTTTGTTTTCTATAGATCATATATTTCTAATTTTTATAAAATAAGAATGTAATTTATAATTAGAAAAGAATACAACAGTTTTTATCTTCTCAAGGGAAAAATATTTCTTAACCAAGAAATACCCTTAGTAGTGGGGTAATGTTTTTGGACAAAGGCACAGAACACACTTCAGTGGGGACCGTCTAGACTTGCTCTTCCCTCTCTTTACAACCTTTTCTGTTCATAGGTGATTTGTGTAAGAACTAATTAAGGAAGACCAGCATTAATCTATATTGGTTTTCACCATCAGGGCCTATTCTTTATGAGGCCAAATGAGAAAGGACTGTTTATATATAAATGCAAATCCCCTTGTCAATACATCTCCATATTCTGGTATGTTAGCTCCAATTTTTGTATTTTTAATAAGATCTTATCTCCCTTGTAGTCCAGCAACTGCTGGATCATTTAAAGACCATCCCGTAGTGTTTATGACAGCACAGATGGTTGCTATGGAAAAAATTGAGCTGTCCCTGATCCCATAACAAAAATGGGTTCGAAGCAGTTGATTTGGCCAAATTCAGAGCCTCTGTGAACCCTGGGAGTTCTGAATTTCCAATTTTCTTGAGCTGTTAGAAGTTTGTTTGTTTACTGTTAGTAACATAAAACTCTGTTTTGTTTCTTTTTCTTTCTTTTCTTAAAGAAATGTTTATTTTTTTAAAGACTCAAAATTCTGCTGTATACCATGCTACTCTATCACAGTAAGCTTTCAGTGTGTTTTAAAACCATATACACAGTTTGTTATATATACAAACATATATGTAATATTCTAATTTTATATGAGATTTTATAAAAACCATATATATCTATATACATATATTTTTATCCATAAAATAAATATAGGACAACATGAAAATACTGTTCCCTAGATTTGTGTTCAGAATCTACTGGGAATGATAGTAAAATCCTTTATTTTTCATAATTTCATGCAAGTAGAATGGACCATAGGTAGGGTGACCACATCATTGATTGTTCTAAGTTGGACGCTATTGAGAATGGAAGTAGGCACAATTAGTAACGAAGCAAGGGTGACATGTGTAAACTGAGACTGTCCTGAACAAACTGAGATGTTGGATCACCCTGATCAGAAGAGATATATATATATATATATATATGAGATGTGTTATGAGTTGAATTGTGTCCTCCAAAATTTTCCATGTTTGTAACCTGATTTAGAAATAGGGTTGTTGCCAATGTAATCAGTTAAGATGAGGTCATACTGGAGTAGGGTGGGTCCTAATCCAATGTGACTGGTGTCCCTATACAAAGGGCACATTTGGACACAGACACATACAGGGAGAATGCCATGTGGCCATGAAGGCAGAGATTGGGGCAATGCATCTATGAGCCAAGGAACACCAAAGACAGCCAGCAAACCACCAGAAGCTGGGGGAGAGGCATGAAGAGATTCTCCCTCACAGCCTCAGAAGGAATCAACTTAGCCGACACCTTGATCTCAGACTTCCAGCTCCAGAACTGTGAGACAACACACTTCTATTGCTGAAGCCATGTAGCCTGTGGTACTTTGTTACAGCAGCCCTACCAGACTAATACAGGATGCTCAACAACTTGCTCCCTAGCAGTTCTGGGGACATCACCCAGAAGTGCTCAAGACCTCCCCTCTCATGATGGCCAAGTAATAACTCTCTCATTCTTTCTTTGCTCAAATATCACCATCCAATGAGGAGAGCAAGAAACACACACAAGCTCCATTTCTAATGATACTTCAAGACCTCTGTAATCATCAGCCATCCAACAAAGAAGAGAGAGGAGGGAACAAAAAATGTCTTCAGAGGGCCACTCTTAGTGACAAGGTGATTCACCCCAGGAAAGGCGCTGGAGCAGAGCAGTTTCTGCCAAAGGTTGGGGGAGGTGTGCTAACGATAGGGGTCTCTTAAAAGTCCACGTAAGGAGCTGTAGACCTCAGAATTCTTTCCACTAATTGATGCAGCCAGATGAATGCTCCCTGCCCCATGCTCACCCTCTAAACAGGAGACAGGAGGCTTAGGTCCTGAAGAGACTGAATCAGAAAGTCTCTGAATTTGAGGACATCTATTACAGAGCAGGTAGCGATGGGCTGAAAAAGGAAAACTAAGGGGTGAAGTGAAAACCCATACCCCGATCTTCAGAATGCAGCCAGGCTTACCACAGGTAAGAGATAGGACGATCCTTCTCTGGGTACCCAGAAACCATTCAGAGGAGGGACCTAAAGATACAGACATATGGGAGCATCTAGCAGAGATGCAGGTGCCACCCAGTCACTCTACAGTAGAGGCTGCTTCCCACAGAGCTCCTAATCAGATGTTTAGTGCTTCGTTCTTAAGTAGAATTGGACAGCCAGCAACACCTGGCATTTGAGGGAATCCCGCAACTTAAAAGACAGAGTTCAAAATAAGCAGGAGGGCAAAGGAGCTTGGAGGAAAAAGAGACATTTCAAGAGAAGAAGAAAACTTCATGAAAGCAAAATATAATCAGTATTCTCAGATATTGTATCCATGAAACAGACAAGGATGATATGAAAAGAACAAGAGTTCTTACAAATTAAAAATATGATAGCAGAAATAAAATATTCTGTTGAAAGATCTAGAGACAAAGTGAAGGAACTCATCCAGAAAGCAGAATCAAAACACATAGAGATGAAAAAGAAATGAGAGAAGAGAAGAAAATCAAAGAATCAGCCTACTAAGAATGCTTACTAATAAGCATTATGGAAAGAAAGGTAAAATAAAGAGAAGAGCAAATTATCTCGATAGACAAATTTTTGTGCAACTGAATGACAGGAGCCTTCCAAGTGCTAAACCAGTGAAATTAAAGAAGACTCACACTGAGGCATATCATTGTGGAACTTAAGAATACAGGGGATTAAAATAATACTCTAAAAATTTCCAAAGATAGAGACAAAGGACATTTACGAAAGGTCAAGAATAAGAATGGAAAAGAACTTTCCAACTGCACCGTGGAAATTAGACAACAATAAGCAATGACTTCAATGTTATCAGTAAAATAACATTTTCACTTAAATTTGATACCCAGTGAAACTACCAGTTGAGTGTGAGGGTTGAATAAACTACCAGTCGAGTGTGAGGGCATTTTCAGACATGTAAAGTCTCAGAAAAAGTTATCTTTCATGCATCCTTTCTCAGGAAATTCTTGAAGGATGTGCTACAGCCAGAAAAAAGGGGTATTCCAAGAAAGAGGAAGACATAGAATCCTGGAAAGAGGGAATCCAGCACTGCAGAGATGCAAAGGGAAACACCAGGGCAACAGCTGTGCAAGCAATCCAGTGAGCAGCCAGGCAAACTGGAGCAGGTGGAGCAGGGATATTTCCAGAAAAAACAACATGAAACTGACAGAGCAACTTCTAGGTTTGACTTGGTGGAAAATTGTATTGAGAGTCATTTTACAAAGTTGTTGGATTGTGTTTTAAGATTTGGCCAGAGCTTCAAAGAAAACTAAATAAATGTGAATATGAGGCAACAATTAACTTTAAGAAAATTTAAAAGTTTTACAAGAAAGAATATTAAATCATAGAACACTACTTTGCTGGAAGATCCAGCAATATAGTAAACAATATTTCCATAGTTATAGTAATGAAAACACTGATTATGGATGTAACCAAAAATTGGTTGAATAGAAAGGGAAAGAAAAAAGGTATATAGAAGAGCTAAAATTTTTGTCTATCATATCTCTAAATGGATAAATCAAGAGATATAAGTACATTATTTAGAAATACAGAAATACATACTAGAATAAACGGGTATGAGATGTGTGTGTGTGTGTGTGTGTGTGTGTGTGTGTGTGTATGGGAAGGGAAAATGAAGTTGCTGCTCTTTTTATTAAAAGATTTTTAGCACAATTTGATTTTTAAAACAATGTGTGTGTAAGTTATATTGATAAAAATATCCAAAAAGGAAGACAACAAAATTATGTTTGAGGAAAAATAATCTAGAAACAGCATGTGTCAGTATGTAGATTTTGATCTTGGGTAAGTGATTATCAAACACGAGTGGTTTCTCCTTTTTTCTTCTTTTTGGAGGCTTTTACTTCTAAGCATCTAATTTCTGTGTTTTGTTTTTGTGTATTACGGGATACACTGTATCAAACTTACACTAGATAACCATGCTGTCTTAATGGGTAGGGCAAGATATTATTAAATCCAAAGGACACTTCTGATCATCATCATTTTTATATGAAGGTAAATAGCTGTTTAAACTGCAGGTGTTGTGGTATACTGTGATTTTTGTTGTAGCAAAAAGGATTTCATTCAAAAGAGCTCTTTTGCCCCAGTCTCTGTATATTCTATTCTCTGTTCGTAAGGGCATTGCATTTAATTTGCCGCCTTAGCCTAATCATAATTTCACGTGCAGTAAAAGCTTTAACATTATCCTTTAAATTATGAGTGAGGAGGCAAAAAAATCCCTTTTTGTGAAAATAAATGAACTTATACATACTCAATCATAAGCCATAAGATTCCTTTTTCCCCTATTTTGCTTCTTTCACAATAGAAATTATAAAGTTGGTAATATAAACTCTTTCAGGAGCATTATAATTACTAAACTTGGGAATTCAGGGACTTGATTGCAATCAGTTGAGTGCTATGTATTCTGACTATGAATCTGATCCAAGTCATGCACAGATAACCAGTGTTATAATGCTGAGTCTTTCATTTGTCAGCTGGGTGACATTGGTCAAGACTTTGGTCATTTCATGCTTTTCAGCCTCTACCTATATGTAAATTGAAGAGCTCAGAATACCAGGGATGGCAAATAGTTTCTTTACATATGCCCACTCTGAGTGAATGATAGAGGCTGCAGAGCTCTGGAAGAAGAATAATGAGACTACGTATGTCTGGGCTCAGCTGGAAACTGCTGAGTTTGATTAGTTATGTCTGCCTTGGACAGAAACTAGGAAAGTGCCTATACTTACCCCCATGTATTTGTCAACCCTAGTTTAGACGATCTTGAAAATTTATTTCAGGCTAAACATTATTTTATTCTAGCCTATGATTTCTATTTTCTACTTTGGACTCCGTGATTTTCTTTTTTAAATAGTGCATTTATTAGATTACACTAGATCTTTTTAAAGGTAAAAATTTATATAGTGCTCTTAGCCATTTAAAAAAATTTTTTTTAAGTTTTGAATTTTATTTTATTTATTTTTTTATACAGCAGGTTCTTATTAGTTATCCATTTTATATTAGTGTATATATGTCAATCCCAATCTCCCAATTCATCACACCACCACCAACCCGCCCCCCATTGCTCTTAGCCATTTAAAGGAAGGAAAATTCTGCTAAATAACATTTTAATGAACCAAATTATTTAATTATGTAACATTACACCAGGAATGTTTGAAACATTAAACTTTTTTCCTCCATCAACTTTAGTATATTTAATGAACCAGTTTTGTAGACATAGACCATATGTAGTTGAAGAATCCAAGGACTAATATGTAGGGCAAAATGCTTGTTATTTTACATATCTCTTGGTGGGTAGATTTCCTTGATCTGTGTGACTTTTTCAGGAATGGAGTTACTTGAAGGTATTCAGATGTATAGGTTTTTATAGAAGTTCCTTTTTTTTTTTTTTTAAATCATGACAATTTGTGACACTTAGAGACTGACCCATTTGAGGTAATTTTGGGAGAAAATCCACTGTAAGTTGAAACTGGATTCTTCTTACTCCAAGCTTTTTTCTATTGTGATGTGTGTGACTGCCTTTGTGTTTGTGTCTCCAGTGGGTTAGAGCCAGCAATACTAGCCCTTAGGGAGTGACTTCCTTCCAGACATATATCTGTTTTGCCTGGTGGTATTTCACTAAGGGAAAAGGGGTCAATTAATAAAATGTGAATAATAAAAATAGAAGTTTTGACATATGATATATCTTCTGCTTTTCCAACTTGAATATACTTTTAAAATAATGTATTATTCATATTTTACTATCACAATATAAAAGAAAATGTACAGGAATTAATGCAAGAACAATAATTCAGACATCTAAGTACCAGGTACGGCTCCTTCCTTAAACATTTTAGCTGCTACCAATTATTGCTTAATCAAGCTCTAGTTTCCCTTATCAAGGCTGAAGCTATTTCTAGAGGGAGAAGTTCTCCAGTGATGCTTTGTAGGTTTATAATGGCAGTGTGGGCTGAATGAACTGGCTGAAAACTTGCCGATTCATTCTGCTTTCTCCAGATCAGGTGTTAATGGTGTTTGAAAATAATTGCTGATTATAATTATTCTAGTTAGGATTTTTATGTGTTCCTCTGCCATATAATATTAGGGAGTACACAGTGTTCTTATCTTCCGTAGAGGCAGCCCAGCTCCTTTTGAACACCCTTTCTGTGTGGTGAATTGTCTTCCTCAAGTGTCCCACCTCCCTCAGGTAGAAAACACAGAACTTGCTTCCCAGCAAATTTTTATTTTTTAACATCTTTATTGGAGTATAATTGCTTCACAATGATTTGTTAGTTTCTGCTTTATAACAGAGTGAATCAGCTATACATATACATATGTCCCCGTATCTCCTCCCTCTTGCGTCTCCCTCCCACCCTCCCTATCCCACCCTTCTAGGTGGTCACAAAGCACCAAGCTGATCTCCCTGTGCTATGCAGCTGCTTCCCACTACCTATTTTACATTTGGTAGTGTATATATGTCCATGCCACTCTCTCACTTTGTCCCAGCTTCCCCTTCCCCCTCTCCGTGTCCTCAAGTCCATTCTCTACGTCTGCGTCTTTATTCCTGTCCTGCCCCTAGGTTCTTCAGAACCTTTTTTTTTTTTTTAAGATTCCATATATATGTGTTAGCATATGGTATTTGTTTTTCTCTTTCTGACTTACTTCACTCTGTATGACAGACTCTAGGTCCATCCACCTCACTACAAATAACTCAATTTTGTTTCTTTTTATGGCTGAGCAATATTCCATTGTATATATATGCCACATCTTCTTTATCCATTCATCTGTTGATGGACACTTAGGTTGCTTCCATGTCCTGGCTATTGTAAATAGAGCTGCAATGAACATTGTGGTACGTGACTCTTCTTGAATTATGGTTTTCTCAGGGTATATGCCCAAGTAGTGGGATTGCTGGGTCATATGGTAATTCTATTTTTAGTTTTTTAAGGAACCTCCATACTGTTCTCCATAGTGGCCGTATCAATTTACATTCCCACCAACAGTGCAAGAGGGTTCCCTTTTCTCCACACCCTCTCCAGCATTTATTGTTTGTAGATTTTTTGATGATGGCCATTCTGACTGATGTGAGGTGATACCTCATTGTAGTTTTGGTTTGCATTTCTCTAGTGATTAGTGATGTTGAGCATCCTTTCATGTGTTTGTTGCCCAGCCACTTTTGTAGCTGGGCATGTGCCTGTGATCTGCACCCCATCGATCACTGTACTTACCCGAGACATGACTTACAGTTTGAAGGAGGGGCTCTATGGAATCCTTTTTGCTTTTGAGGTGGATGTCCAGACATCCAGGTTTGGGAGATGGCGGGAGCTGCAAGGTTTGCATCCTGGGCAGAAACGGAAGATGTGGTGGTGGTTAAGTGCAATTAAGTTCTGGCAGCCATGCACATGGGACACCCACTGCTCAGTGCTGGCCTAAACTTTGGTAGTTTAGGCCACGAAACTCCTCATACCATTTTGGACCTGGTTTGGAAGCCTCAAGCCTGGTTCTCCAGCCATCCAGCAATTCAATGAGTTCTACAGTATTCTTTTATAAACTCCTTTGGTACTTGCTCCATTAGAGTCAGTTTCAGTTGCTTGAAATTAAGAATTTTGATGGACACATTGTTCTCTCAGGAGAATATTCTTTCTACTAGATTTCTGCCAGGAAACTTTGTGTCCTGCTGTCACATGATCAATAGAAATGTTTTAAGAAAAACCATGGTAACATAGACCACATTCGATTTTCCCAGTGCTTGACTTGGAAATTTAACACACATTTATTGAGTACTTACATGTGAGCCTATGCTGATGTTGGGATAGCATGGGAGGTGATAGCAGAGACTGTAAAGATAAGAAAACAAAATCCCATAGCTTTAATTTAAAACAAGTCTACATGGAATTATTAAATTATTTTTTAATTACTCTAGCAATCTCTAGTAGTCTTTAAAAATATATAGTTTCAAGTTTCTTGCAGAAGAAGCTTCTTGAGTTCACTTCTTAAAGAAGATTTGTATTTGTTTTTCTTGTGCATTTGAAATATATTTTCCACAAATGCTTACTGACAGATAAACAAAATGTGTTATATACTTACAATGGAATATTATTCAACCTTTAAAAAGAAGGAAATTCTGACACATGCTACAACATGGATGAACCTTGAATACATTATTCTAAATGAAACAAGCCAGTCAGGAAAGGACAAATACTGTAGGATTCCACTTACGTGAGAGACCTAGAGTAGCCTAACACATAGGGATAGAAAGAAGAATGGTGGTTATCAGGAGCTGAGGGGAGGAGGAATGGGGAGTTATTGTTTAATGGGTGCAGAGTTTCTGTTTGGGAAGATAGAAAAGTTCTGGAGATGGATGGTAGTGATGGTTGCACAAAAATGTGAATGTACTTAATGCCACTGAACTGTGTACTTAAGATGGTTAAAATGGTAAATTTTATGTTATGTATATTTTGCCACCATAAAAAATAATTTCTAACCAAACAATATATACTACTATGAACAAGGTTAAGAAACTGATTTCCTTACAATCACTAAGGAAATTCTACCTGGGAGATGAGAGTGATGTAAGGGGAAGAGCAGGAGCCTAAGTGGTGTAGAGGGGGCTCTTGCTGGGTATCAGCTTTGTAATTAGCTAACACTACCTAACCTGGCCAAACCTCAGTTTCTTCTTCTATCAAATGGGTAAGACGAGGAGAGGGGCATTTCATTTCTACAATGCTCTCATTATTTGACCTCAGTTTTAGAACCAAGGTTATCCTTGACTTGAAACATTCAACTCCTCTGCTGATGAATAAACAGATCTTCAGGAAATTACATTTGTCTTCTGGAGAAATGGTTTCTTTCAGAATATTCTCACAGAGCAAATGCAAGCACCAAAAATGTAGGATTTTGAGAATGTGGAGTATTTCCTGTACCCATAATCCTTCCCTCCTAGAGACTGTCTATGATGTAGAAATCCAATTCCCATCCAGATTTAAAAATGCAATTCAGGTACCTGATAAGATGGATGCAGGAAAATCATGTTATTATATTTTGAATCTCATAATATGTACGCATTCAAAGCCATACTTCATTTTAGTGTTATATTTAGGCCCCTACATTTAGGCTCCTTATACAACAGTAAATATCGAGACAATATTTATTGGTCCACAGCTTCCCTAGGCAGATCAGACCATTCAACACAGGAGTGGTGTTTAATTGGCAGGTTCTACGTTACCAGCTAAACAGTTGGGCACACTCAGTAAGCCTGCAGACCGAGAGAGCTTTCAAGGCCAGTCTGGAGGCAAATAACTTCTTGGAATCTATTGCTTAGAACTATCTCAATTGTAGGAGAAGTCTGTCTTGAGGGAATATGTATTGTTCTTGAAAATGCCACAATACCAGTAGGAAACACAAACAGTAGACTCAAAAGAAGCAAGGAACTGCAGACTGAATAAACAGCCCACGACCACCCATTTTCCTGGGAAATACATACCCAAGACTGAATTGTCCTGCTGCAGGCTTATCGGTCATCTACCTCTTCGAGATAGGTCAGTCTTGGATGACATTTGCTCTTGTGCCCCACAGGAGGCTGCCAACTGTTATCATAGATCATCCACTAGAGGGTGACAACCACATATGCTTAGGGATGGATGGCTATTCCATAGACATGGTACCTAGGCACATTCCAAAGTCCTGAGTAGTTTCTTGAAGCTCATGAGCCTAAGTGGTTGGACTTTCACTTCTAGAATCTCCCATATGGAGGAGAGGGGAGGAACTATGATTTTTCCTCACATTTATGGGCTGTGTTGTACTTCCTTTTCAGACTTAGCTAAGAAAAATAAATAGATAGATAGATACATAGATAAATAGGTAGGTATTTTTGTTTGTTTTTGTTTTTTAAGCAGAAGGAACACCTCTCATCAGTTTAGATTGGGGAGGAGAACTCCCCAACAGTTGGAAGGAGAGCTTGCTGGCAATTATTTGTGATCTTTTCTTGATACTGTTATGGATCTTTGTGACAGTTTCAGTAAGTAGTTTCAGAGAGGTTACCTGGGCTAAAATGTGGGCTACGTATTATAAACCTTAGAGCAAAATTCTTAAAGCGAAACAGGGTAACCTTTGATTAGAAGGTTTTGTGCATTTCCAGCTGGTATCATAATATACTAAAATGTGTGAGATAAGTTAGTGAGTCTGAGTCTTAGTTGGGATGTGGGTGTGGAATCTGGGATTACTGACACGAGAAATAATAACCATTTAATGGACACCCAGGCAGCAGGCTCAAGCCCATGCAGACACCACGGTAGCTTTCAAATACATGGGATATACTCTTACTTGTGTTTCTCCCCAGCCATGTTTGGGGAGCATTTAAGCAGTTCTTCATAGAGCTCTGGGCCTTGTCCTTCACATTCCACAAAAATATTTCAATTTTAGGAACAAATCTTGGGAAACCAGGACTTTTCAGATTATGTGTGTTTAAATCTTCTGTATACTACTTAGACAAACATATTGAGTACTCTTTTTTTTATTTGGAACGGGACAATGGCCTTTGTAGCAGGCGTGAGTATAAGCGCCTATGTTAATTGCTTTTATAGCTTGTTAATTGCTTTTATAGCTCTTCCCAGTGCTTCACTCAGGGCTATGTACATGGTAAGTACATATGTTGGTAATATTATATAATAATATAATATATAATATAATTATAAATTAAATATATTAATATAATAATATAATAATTTTAAATAAGAAAATCCATCGTCAATTAAGTGATGTGTTTATGATGCTTCTTGACACTTCTTTCAGTTTAAACAGAAACCAAATTGGTTTCCTTTTTGTGTGACTTTGGCAGAGTATCTATACATATTCATCAATGCTCCTTCTTGCCTTTGTGGTTACTGGTTTTCAGAGGCAGTGTTTATTATAGACTAAAGCTTTGGGAGCCAGACAGACCTGGGTTCAGTAGGTTTACATTGCTGGGTTTTATAAGGATTAGAGACAAATATATGTATAGTGCCTGGGACAAAATGATAAAATTTTGTGTATTAGTTATTGTTTCTAGCTGTATTAGTAATGATAATAATAATAGGTATATTGGAAAGCTAGATAGAAGATGCAGAGAGGAGATGGTAGGGAGAGCATGGTACACATGTGAATTAGGCCAGTCTGGTTATTTGCAAGTTCTCTTTCAGCAAATATTTGTCCAGTACCTTCAATAAGGAGCACTGTTCTAGGCACTAGGGGCCAAGTGGAGAATGACAAAGTCCCCGCCCTGATGGACATTACCTGCTGGTTTCATTGTCATGGAGAAACCAGCAGTGCACTTAGCAAGATAATCTTTTAATAGCACTTTTTTTGGCCTGTTTCTATTTAACTTTTTGAAAACTTTTTTTTTTTTTTTGGTAACAGCTTTATTGGGATACAATTCACATACCATACAATTCACCCATTTAAAGCTTATAATTCAATGATTTTTAGTATATTGAGTTGGTCAACCACCACTACAATCAATTCTAGAACATTTTCAGCACCCCAAAGAGAAACTCTATACCCTGAAGTAGTTACTTCTCCCTCTTTCCACTCTACCCCCCTTCAAGGCAACCACTAATCTACTTCCTGTCTCTAGACATTTTAATATTCTGGAAATTTTATATAAATGTAATCATACAATGTGTGGTTTTTTGTAACTGGCTTCTATCACTTAGCATAATGTTTTCAAGGTTCGTCCATATTGTAGCATATATCAGTATGGTCCTTTTTTATGGCTGAAAACTTTTTAAAAGTCTCCTTAATGCATATTAAATACTAATATGTTGATGGATTGATGCTTTTTTTTTTTTTTTTTCTAGTCTGTGGGGTACTGTCTTGATTTCTTCCTCACCACTCCTTCTCCTACCCTCCCTAAGAAGGGTTTTCTCTCCTAGTCCCTTTGGAAGGCAACTACACTCCTGCTGCTGCTGCTACGTATTCCAGCTTTAACTTCTACTGAAATCTGGAGCATGTGGCACCTACTTTTGCAATGACAGGAAATCTGGTTTCTGTCCTTTATTTCTTCCCAGTCCTTTCATTTTGCCTCTGTGCACCCTCCAAATGTAATGGCGCCAGGATTCTCTAAAGAACTCTGTAGAATTGGCCTTAGAATGGAAGCTTCAAATGATATCCAAAGATACATGAACCAGCCAAAGGAGAAAGTGGTGGGATGAAGAAAATCAGGAATGACAGCCAGGGAATTTTCACAAAATTGGGACAGACTGTTGTTACTTATTCTTCTTATGCCTGACGGACTGAACATTTCCCACAAGGGCTTGGTACCATCTAGGACCTGAAGATATGCTGCATTTTTCCTAGCGAACTCCAGACTCTATTTTACTCTCACTTCCTTTCTTCTGGGTTTGGCCCATGCAAAGCCCACTGATAAGTTATAAATGACTTATCAAGCATTAGTGTTTAGAGAGTAGACGGCTCCATAAATACCTACTTGGCCTCATTAAAAAGCTACAGTGATTAAAGAGAATGATTAGTGTGGTGCCAGAGGGGAAAGAAGAAAATCCAACATCTGACTCAAACCCGGCCAGACCTCTTCTCAGGACAGACTGTTCGTGTCATGCAGGAGGATCTGGCCTGCGCGCTGTGAAACAGAACTTAGGAGGCGGCATCTGAGGAAACTCCACACTGGGGCCTGTCAGGGAAAGAGTTATGAAAAGTGCACACGTTCTCAGAGACGATTACCCTCTTGCCCTCCACGCCTCCTTCCCAACCTCCCTTTCCACTCCCTGTTGCCCCCCTGGAACTTAAAACATTATTAAAACAGGGAAACCTATAACTGGTATGAAATGACCCTCAAATGACTGCTTAATTACAGCGAAATGAAAGCCGGGGGGCTACAAATAACCAGTAAGTGTCCCGGCTGTCACTGAAGAGGAGCCCGCGCATGAGTCATGAGTCATGAATTAGCCGCGAAGTGTTTCACTTCCGGCCACGGGCCGCCCGCCCCTGCCCTGCCCGCGCTGTCCCCTCGCGGCCTCCCACGCCAGGCCCCGCGCCGCGCTCCGCGTCTCAGGTCGGGACCGGGCGGCGGGGCTTCTCCTCGGAGGCGTTTGTTGTTACTCCGAGGGCGCAGGAACTCGCCCGCCCGGCTCCCCCTGCAGCCCCCGGCCGTCGGTGGGGGAAGTCTCCCAGGCTGCACAGGAGACAGGCTGACTGAAGGAGCGCAGCCAGCGCGGCTGCAGATAAGTTAATGTACACAGAAAGGATGTAAATTACCACGACCCTCAGCAGCAGGACATTGGCCAGGGCCCTGTCAGGGAGAGGACAAGCGTCGGCGGGCCGGGGGCTCGCTGACATCCACCCCGAGATGGAGCCGCCAGGCGGCCCGGCCGGGGAGGACCTTTTGGAGCCAGGCTTTCCTTGAAAACAGCTGCGTGTCCCTGACACCTCCAAACTAATGCATTTTTAATCAGGGGAATTAGCTCTAGGCGTCCCATATTTTTCCAAACCCCCTCTCTTGCAGCCACGTCCCCGTCCCCGTCCCCGCCCCACTTTAGTGACTGGCAGTCCCATTAGGTTTCTTTATCGACCCTGAAGTCTCCCGCTGCTCCCACGCACTCCAGACCCCGCCACCTTTGAAAACCTCCCGTGCCCACCCCCATCCTCCTCCTCTGCCTGGTCCTCTCCAGTGCAACTTTCGCCTCCACCCTTCCCTCTGTTTATACAGTGACATCACAGCCCCTGGCTCTTCAAGGCTCAGAGAAAACAGCTCAAAAAGGCAAACAGGAAAGCCGGCTCGTCGTAGGCACCGGGCGAGATTCGGTCCAACTGAGGCGGGGCTGCACGTGCGCGTCCACCTCTGTTGGAGCCCAGCTCCTTAAACTATCAAGTCGCTGGGACACTGCTTCGCGGGAGTGTGCCCCATGTCAGTTTTAGGGGAAATCTTGTGCGAGCCACTTAGAGGATTTACAGTTTTCGAATAGCCAACACCAGAAAAAGTGAAAAGAACAGGTGAAATTAATTTTAAGAATATTATTTAACCCAGTATATCCAAAATATGCTTTCAACACATGATCAATATAAAAAATTATTAATGAGGTATGTTATATTCTTTTTGTTATGCTAAGTCTTTGAAATCCATCATGTATTTTATGCTAACAGTACAGCTCAATTTAGATACTAGTTTTCCATTGGAAGTACTCGATCTGTATTTAGAGTTCATAAAACTTGCAGTTGGAAAAGTTGATTTACATACCCAACTTGTTCCAAACATATTTAAACGTTTCCTAATAACTGAATTCAGTATTAGTTTTTAAATTTAAATTAATCAAAATAAAGTAAAATTGAATTTAAATTAAATTTAATGTAAAACTCCCTCAATCGCACATTTCAAGTTCTTAATAGCCAGTACAGCTAACGGCTATCCAACAGCAGATATAGTTACTTAGCCTCTCCAAGTTTTGCTCTTGTTATTATAAAATGGCATGTAATAGCTATTTTTGTAAGAATTAAATTCAAAAGAGCAATGCGTATAAAGCTCTCAGCACAGACAGGGCCTGGTACGTAGAAAGTGCTCAGTAATGAAGGCCATTCTGAGGATTATTTCTCTTCCCCACTTGGGCAATTGCCCCTCCGTCATCCTTAAGCCCCATGTGACATACTGCTTCCCTCCAGCTCTTAGGGAAATGTTGTTAAATGAATTTACACTAAGCTGCCAAGAATGAACAGAGTATTCAAACAGGCATGTGCCCTTCTGTCTCTCCTTACTAGACAACCTCCCCTCACCCCCAGTACACCTACAGCTTCATTTATTATCTATGTATGAATCACTCCCAACTCTGTAAGTAAAACACAGATCTTCAGAGCTGTATATCCAACTGCCTAGTAAAGATCTTGACTGAGATTTTCCAAACATATTTTTAACTCAACCCACCAAAACCTGAATTTATTATTATCATCCCTAACGTGCCTCTTGCCTCTCCTGGGCTCCCTTATTAGCTTGGTGCTGCCATCCTTCATGCCTGATGACTCAGCCA
Organism: Balaenoptera physalus; assembly: GCF_965194825.1. Classification (NCBI taxonomy): domain Eukaryota; kingdom Metazoa; phylum Chordata; class Mammalia; order Artiodactyla; family Balaenopteridae; genus Balaenoptera; species Balaenoptera physalus. The sequence continues at coordinate 57,593,869 of NC_138897.1, forward strand.
AAATCAGGCAGTCATTTGAAGCTCTTCTTTTTCCTTCATACTTCTCCTCCACCCAAAGCTGTAATCAATCACCAAGACCTGTAAATTCTTCCTCCTAAAAAGCTCCCAAATCCATATATGTCCCTCAACCTTCATGGCCACTGTCATCCTTCGCTTGGGTATTACTACTGGTCTTTCTGCCTCTACCTTTGCCTGCCTTCAATCCACTCTCCATGCTTCAATGAGAATAATTTTTCAAAAGCATGAATCCAATCATTCAACAGCTCTGCTTAAACAGTTAAATAGCTTTCAACTCTTCAAAAGAACCTATGAGGCCCTTCAGGAACTTGTCCTGCTTACCTGTTTTTACTTGTCTTTTACAGTAACCTTCACCACCACCTCCTTCCCCATTCTAGCGACTCTAAACCTCTTTCAGTTCTTCTGACACACCACATGTTCCCTGATGGAGGAGCTCCAACACATGGCCATATTGGCTACGCCTGGTTGCTTCATATTTATGTATATCCTACAAGTCATGTCTCCATTCTGAGAATGCATTTTATGCACAGCTAGATATTTCTTCCCATTTTGCCATATGGCAACCTGACTGCCCTATTTGACTATTTCTGTTTCAGAGAATCCCTCAGTCCTGGGCTTCCAATTAGAAAATGCCACCTCCTCTCAAAAATCTACACATGACTCCTCAAGAAGTCTTTTGGGATGCTAAGACTTTAGGTTATTAAATGTGCACGCTGGCTATTGTTTATTGTGTCTGTTTCCATTACACAACACCAATTTTTATAAAGTTTCCTTTCTTTGTTTCACTTTGACTACAGAAACTAGCTAAGATACATTGGCACTAGGACTATCTATTGCTTGTAAAAGTTTTGGTCAAAAGGAGTGTTGATGTTGGAGCTGTGAGAAAAACAAGGATCCTACCTTGCAGGGTTGGGAGTAAGAAAGGAATGCTAAAAGTTTACTTTAAAATGGTAGACGTTTGGGTGCCAAGCAGGAGCAGCGGTAGAACCTTTCAAAAACCAGCCCAGAGTCTAACAAGGTCTGCCAGAGCTCTGGGCAGGCGTCACTAGCTGGCTCTTCTCCACACCTCTTGTCCTCCTGTTCCTCTTCTCCCACCTCCCAGACACACAGAGTGTGAGGAGTCAGCATTTGTGCTGACATTGGAGCCGGACGGGCAACCTGAGACTGGTAGATCAGGGTAATGATGGGTAGGTATTTTCCCAGAGGCCCAAAGTGAGCAGGATTTGTACATCTGGTTTCTGCCTCTAACACCTCCAGGCCTAGGGATGGATTCCCAGTGATCTCCTTCCATCAAAGAGCTTGATCCCTGGAAAGGCGAGTGAAGATGAAACTTCAGCTCTTTGTCTGGCTCCAGGATAAAGCTATGTGAAACTGTCAAAGCAAATATCAAGTTGCCTTGGAAAGCTGTAAATTCCTTTGGCTTTGGGTCCAGGGGGTTTGTCATGTAGCTCAACGGAAGATGAGTCTGTTGATCACAGGTCATTAGCTGTGAGGTTCTAGAGCTCGGGGCCAAGTGCAAGCTGCTTTATATAACACCAAGTCTAATGCTGGCCTCCAGTAATGCTTAGCAAATGTTCTTTAATTACTGCTCGAGATGAAAACAGTGAAGGCATTTGTTACGTGCTTGCCTACTGATGCACATTTCATCTGATTAAGTAGAGGTGCTGATAAGTTTTATCAAAGAGACTACAAATAAAAAATGGAATAATTATAAATGCTGTTGTAATAGAACATGGCTGAAGATCTTCAGAAGGAGATGGAGAATTCCAAAATATTTATTTGTTGGTTGGCTGGTTGGCTTATTTTTGCTAGATTCTTTATATATTGAAGTAGTATTAACATTAAATTCATGCTACAAAAGTCAGATTGAAAAGTTTAGAAGTTACCATGAGTGAAAACTCCCTTCCTCTTTTATAGTTTGGTAAACAGGAATGATGGATGCTTAAATAATGTTTTTCCAAAGCTTCTTCCTTCATTGCTCTGCTGTGTTCAGAAAGAAAGAAAATACTTAAGAAAAGAAATTTTGATCACCCATAGCTGCAGCATTAACTATATCTTACTAGTCTTTTTGTGCTATATTTAGCGTTCTGAATTTCTAACAATTATTTTACCCATATTTAACAAGTATTTCCCCCATGTTAATATAACTCTTTATGAATATTATTTTTAATGTCTACAGACTGTACTATCATATAGATTTGCCTCACTTAACCACTTACCTAATATTGGTTATTTGGGTTATTTTATTTTAAAATAAGAGTTTTCAGAATACTCACTCATGGGTAAATTTTCATTGGTTTTATAATCATGGCAATATTTAATGTACATATGGTAATATTTAATCTTAATGAGTATGCTGTTGGCAAAAATTAAAAGAACCAGAAGTTTTATGTTGAAATCTTATGAAAATCAGCACAATACAAAAAGAAAAGCAATCAACCAGTTTCACAGAGCTTCCAGTTTCACAAATTGTGGCCTTTTCAAGTAGAGATTTGTTGTTCCTCCATGGGAAGAGCCAGATAACTAAATAATTCTAGGAAAGATGCACTGTAGAAGCACGACAGGGGAGCAAACCCAGTGTAGATGACCATGACATGTCCCCTAGAGAGGTGACATTTAAACCAGGACCCAGAGGATGAGGAGGCATTGAGAACCCCAGTTATCCTGGCATACTCAAATACTTTGGGGGATAACACTGGTTAAAACCTTTCTAGAAAGCAATATGCTAATACGTAAGGAGGGTCTTAAATATTTTTATAAATTTTGGGAGAAACAAATATTCCGAAGTAATCAGAAAAGGTGAAAAAAAAGTCAGTGAACTAAGATGTTCATCTTAACATGATTTGTAATAGAGAGAAAAAAAAGAAACAATTTATATGTCTAAAGCTAAGAGAATGGCTGTGTATATGTCTATGCTAGAATGTATGCATCATTAAAAAGTATGCTTAGAGGGATGGAAAATTAGTGAGAAGATTGTTCTGGAATAAAAGACACATAACTAAACACAATGCATGAATTGGTTTGCTGGAAGAAAAACAGCAAATATCATTTGGGGGCAATTAAGAAAATCTGCATATGAACTGAATATTAAATGACATTAGGGAATAATCACTAATATTCTGTTGTGGTATGGGTATAGTGATTATGTGGGAGAATGTTCTTATTTATAGGGGATGCATATTGAAATATTTAAGGTTGAGATGCAATGATTAATGCAATTTACTTTAAAATATTTCTGCAAAAAATACAGATATATGTGAAAACATGCACATACACACATATATAGGTAAATAAAGCAAATATGGCAAAGTATTTATAATGATTAAATCTAAGCAGAAGATATGTAAGTATTCATTGTAATTATCTTTTGACTTTTGTATGTTTGAAAATTTTTATAACAAGGAAATGCATTATGTAGCCTTATTTAGAAAACCAGAAAATATGTTATAATGGTACAGTGATTATATTGAAATGGTAGATTTATGGATGGTTGTTATTTCCTGCTTTATACTTGGATGCATTTTCCACAATGGGTATATTTTGTTTTTATTATCAATAATTAAAGCCATATTCTATCGAGCACTTATTGGGCTCTATGCTTCCCATGAATTATTCTATTTAATTCTGACAACAACTCTAAGAGGCTGGTATTATTACTCCCTTTTTATAGCTGAGGAGACTGATATTTAAAGAGAATATATGAATGCCCACTGATATATGGCAATGTCAGGATTTAACCTCAGCACAAATTATGCTTTTACAATTCAAATTTAACTTTCAAAATATTTGGTAAAATAGAAAGAAACTATCTACATAAGTGGAGATTTCACCCTAGAGGCAGAGTAGTAATATGGATTTGGAAGTTGGAAATTATGATTCAGCCCTGGCTTTGCAGTTTGCTGCCTGTGTGGTCATGAAGACAACCTCAAGTTCTGTACGGGGGGGCGGCATTTAAGCCTGCTCTGTCCTCCTCACAGAGATGTCACCTCTGAGCAGGGCACGTGTGAGTGTATCAGATTCTCCTACGATGTAAGGCGTTATTGTCACTGCTCTGAGGTCTCAATAGTGTATCCCAATATCTAGAAGAATACCAGCTATAATTTTGATGCCTGACTTTTTGAGTTTTTAGGATTTGATTCCATTATCATGAAAACATCTTTTAGTGACATCTTTGTTATTTTTTTTTTACATTGAATTTTAAAAAAATTTATTTATTTTATTTATTTATTTTTGGCTGCGTTGGGTCTTCGTTGCTGCGTGCGGGCTTTCTCTAGTTGTGGCAAGCGGGGGCTGCTCTTTGTTGCTGTGTGTGGGCTTCTCATTGCGGTGGCTTCTCTTGCTGTGGAGCACGGGCTCTAGGTGCGCAGGCTTCAGTAGCTGCAGCACACGGGCTCAGTAGTTGTGGCTCACGGGCTCTAGAGCACAGGCTCAGTAGTTGTGGCTCATGGGCTTAGCTGCTCCGCAGCATGTGGGATCTTCCTGGACCAGGGCTCAAACCTGTGTCCCCTGCATTGGCAGGGAGATTCTCAACCACTGCGCCACCAGGGAAGCCCTTTTTTTTGGTTTTTGTTTTTGCTATGATTGCAAAGAATAAGAATAGGAAATTCCTCCTCATTTCTTGGTAAGCCCTGGCTGGGAAATCTACCCTCCTCACTTGCTGGGCATAGCTGATGAGCTAGGAGTAAGTGTCTCTGAAAGATGGCCTCCATGAAAGACAGAGGGACAAAAGAGGAGTGGGTGTGTAAGGCTGCAGATCTATGAAGAGTGGGCTTTCATTTCTCACTTTGCAAATCTGTCAGCCTATTCCCTATTTTCAATATTTTAATCTAGGCCCAGGCAACCCAGTAGAAACTACAGTGAATTATTATTGAATGGATGAATGGCTGTTGAGAAAACTTGTTCTTTTTGTGTAATTTCCTATCACTAGCATGAAATAGTCAAGAAATTGCCCTTGTTGTGAAAACTTCAACTCAGTAACTCAGAGGTAAAGAAAATTGGCATAAGAACATTAATTCTCCATTTGGACAGAATGTCTGAACTTTGTGAGGTTCACCCATCATTGTTGTAAAACTCTAAAGATCAAGTTTATTTTGGAAGTTCTGCTACAACCTCAAGTATCACGTTACCAATAGCACAGCAGTGGGGAAAACAGAAAAGACCAACATTCTATTTCCGAATACACATCTCTGTTGTTTTAAAGTTCACAGTGTTTGCTTTACTAATTCAGAGAAGATCACAAATTATGTCTTAGGTTAGTGTTTAACATTTTGCTTTTCCAAAGTAACCTTCTTATTACCAATGCCACTGATGACGATCACAGGAATAATAAACTCATATCTTGAATGGGAATAAAAAGCATGACCTGAATTATCTTTGACTAGGATTGGCCACCCTCAAACCTCTCAACATTTGTCTGTTTCTTATTACTGATATAAGCAATGATGTAAATGTACCCATTTTGGGGTAAGCAAGCAAGAAAGCTAGCTAAGATCTCCTATGGCAGCCCGTATAGAGTCAGGTTGTGTGTGGGTGTATGGTGGGGGGAGCAGGGGGCTAAAGTCACACCATCTCATTGGGATACCCTAAAGTTTGTGCAACCAAGAAAATAGTTGGCTTCCCTGGCAGAAAGCATCACACAAAATTACACAGGGTTCTTGGAAGGATGAGGTTGTAGCCCTGAGGACACCGGAAGCCAGTGATTGGCAGCAGAAAATAATGGCTTGTGATTAATGGTTGGAAGCCTTCTGATAAGCTCCTTAGATACCAAAACATCAGAGGAATGTATGACAAATATGGCTCCAATTTATTTAATCTTACAAACCATAATAATCTGAGCTTCGTAAGGTTTATTTGAATTGTTTCTCTTATCTCTTTGTCTTGAAGATTTAAACTAAATTTATTTTTTTGACTTGAGTTAGTTCAATTTCTTTAAAAATATTTTTACTCTGTAAATTAGTACACTGTGATGGTTAATTTTATGTATCAACTTGACTGGACTGAGGACTGTCCAGATAATGGCTAAAACATTATTTCTGGATGTGTCTGCAAGGGTGGATCTGGAAGAGATTGGCACTTGAATCAATAGACTGAGTAAAGACCATTACCCTCCCCAATGCAAGTGGGCATCAACCAATCCGCTGAGCACTTGAGTAGAGCAAAAAGGCAGAGGAAGGGCAAATTCTCCCTCTCTGCCTGAGCTGAGACGTACATCTTCTCCTGCCCTCAAATACTGATGATGCTCCTGGTTCTCAGACCTTGAGAGTCAGACTGAATTATACCACTGACTTTCCTGGTTCTCCAGCTTGTCGAGGGCAGATCATGGAACTTCCCGTCCTCCATAATCATGTGAGCCAATTCCTATAATAAATCTCTTCATATATATATATATCTCCTATTGGTTCTGTTTCTCTGGAAAACCCTGACTAATACATTAAGTGACAGTTCTAACACTAAACTAAGTGTGGTAAAGAATATAAAGAAATAAATGTCATGATACATCCTCAAGGAACTTTGTTAGGGTCAAAGGAACAAGAAATAATGTTTAGTGTGTGGTTAGATTAGTCAGTGAAAGCTACTGAACAGCAACTAATGAATCCTGTTTGTTGATTCATGTCATCCATTCATTCACTGTAAAACCCTTCCTGAATTCCAAATGGCAGTAGGTGATTATGCTAGTGAGGAATGTCCATTCTTATCAGAACCTCAGTAGTTTGCAGAAGCCACCTAATCCACCCTTTGCATTTGGATTGGCAGTTTTTCTTTTTTCTCTATTTTTTAAAATTTCCATTTCCAAGGCTTAAAGGTAGTTGTGGAATGTGCTTTTCCTTTTCAGAAAATCCAGTGCCAGCATTGTTCCCTCAAGCTAGCAAGTCTCAGGCTTTGAGATTTTAGTTTAGTGCTGACCATTATATTTGTTTTCACAGTGAGAAAATCTAAATCATTTTGGGCACTGGTTCAAGGTTACATGATGAGGGCATGAACCCCATGCCTGAACTCACTAACAAACTTGAATCATAGTTCCTGAGCATTGGTTATGCCAGGAGATGAGATGGGGTCCAAGTCACACCATCACTGTTCAGAGAACTTGCCAAACAGACTTTAAATTTTTGACATTGATCCCATTTCCTCATTTCTCAGCCTGGAATTATATGAAGCTTATTTTCATTTCTTGCTTAAAGTATTACCCTGCATGATCGTGGGCACTGGGATTGTCGGGGTCACTGGTATCCTCCGTGGCTAAATCCACAGATCTGTTCTTAGTCCTCATTTTACTGGAATTATCTGAACAGCTGACATAGTTGATCAATCCCTCCTCCTTAAAGCACTTTCTTTACTTGATCTTTGGGACACCACATTCTCTCTGTTTTCCTCCTACCTCGCTGGCTCTTCCTTTCCATTGTCCATTGCTTGTTCTTCCTCATCTTCCTCACCTTCTAACATTGGACGCTAAACCAAGCTCATGATCATTCCTCTAAACTTTTTTGTGATCCAGTTTTTCCCACTTCAGGAAATGACAACCCTTTCCTTCTAGCTGCTCAGGCTAATAGCTTGAAGTCATCTTTGGCTCCTCTTTCCTCTCACACTCCACATCCTCTCTGTCAGGAAATTCTGTCAGCTTTCCCTTTGAAATGTATCCAGAATATGACACCTTCTACCTACCTTCACTACTTCCACCCTAGCCAAGCTACCATGATTCCTTCCTGGATGATGGCAGTAGTTTTCTCCCTGCTTCTTCCATGTACCTCTAAAGTCTACCCATAACACAGCAGAGTGAACCTTTAAAATACTGTCACCTCTGTGCTCAAAACTCTCCGATAGTACCCCCATCTCACTCAGGGTAAAAGACAAAATCTTTGCAATGCTCTACAAGGCCTTCTGTGACCTGGTACCAACAACTTCTCTGATTTCATCTCCTATTCTTTTTCCTCTAATACCTCTCCAGCCATATGACTGCTTTCTGTTTCTCTGACATTCCAGGAATGCTCCTGACTTGAGGATGTTATACTAACTGTTCCCTCTGCCTGCGATGCTCTCTCTTCATGGAGCCACATGGCTGAATCCCACACCTCCTGGAGGTCTTTGCTCAAACGTCACTTAATCAGAGGAGGCTTCCCCAACCAACTTAAAATTGCAACCACATTCCCCATCCCAGCACCCTCTTCCCCTTTTCTTTTTAATTGTTTCCCATTGCATATATCATCATTCAATACACTACTTATTTTACTTGTTTATTGATGCTCTCAATTCCGCCTACAAAATGTAGACTCCGTGTGGACAGAGAAATTTTTGTCTGTTTTCTTTAATTGCTATATGCCTAGTCCTTAGAACAATGTCTGCCACATAGTAGGCCAGAAAAATATTAACAAATACTTTTGAATGGTCACATCTTACTCCGAGGCCATGAAACAAGCCTCAAGTAAAGCTCAAAGCCTCAAGTAAGGCTCTGAGGAAGTTGTCTCCATGACCACATATCTGCTTACACTACCCCAGAGAACAAGAAGCTGTATTGTTTCGCTTTATTTTGTTTTGATTCCCTTGTACATCACGTCCTTGTATAATGTATACAGCATGTTCTTGTACAGTGTATACAGCATGTCCTTGTATAATGAGACAGCTGTCCCTTCCCACTTACTTGGCTCTGTTCTCCCTCTATCATATGGTTTCTTCACTATAGAATAGTCAGTTCTATTTTAAAGAGCAAAACTATCTTACTAAAATGTGAAGAAATCTTAGAGTTTGCCTGTATATCAGAGATAAGTATGAGGCAATAAGACTGAAGCAGAATTTTTTAATTGTAAAAAACCAAATTATTTGGAAAACCATGGAGCCATTTTTTTCCTGCTCTTGACCTTGAACAAACAGGGATGGTTATTATCACCAAATTTGGGTTAATCAAAAAGAAAGAATGAGATGTAGTGAGTTAGGGTAGGAATGGAATGGGACTTAACAGATGGATGAAGGTGTAAATTGGGTATATTAATTGCTAATTTAGGATCATGAAATGCTTCAAACCACAACATTTAAATATCTGATATGTTCTGCTTTGGGAAAGTTCTCAGTTATATCCTTCTCACTCTGCATGTCAAATGTCCAAGGCAACAAAATAGCCAGAACAGATCAGTAATGTATAAACTTCATGTACTCTAATGGGATGGTTTTTACTGGTCACGCACACTGCCAGTTACTGCCAGTTTCTGTTATGATAATGCACATGATCACTCACAGTACTTTGATGTAGCTTAGCTTACTGACCATGATTTACATTACTTGTAGTTTCTGCTAGTTGACTCATTCATTCTATCACAATCCTTGAATTATCCAAGCCTCCCTTACCACTTTCACCTGCATTTTTTTCTCCTAGTTCAAGACTTTCCTTTTCATTTTTTTAACCCACTGGAAACGTGAGCCAGTTAGTATCACATAGATCACTCCAGTTGCCATGTTCTTTCTCCAGATTCTGTTTGAGGCAATCCAAACATCTACAGTCTTTTGACAGAGTTAAGATTCCATAAAGCCTTGTCCTTCTCACTCTTTTCAACACCTATGGTCCCAACACTGCTTGTAAGAGCACACAATATAAAATAAGTCCCCAAACAGACAGTTTTGCCCTACACTTAATTTTCATAGACTGCCCCTCACCACCACCACCCCACCCTCACCCCCTAGCCTTCCTGTCTCATCTAAGAGGGAAGAGGGAATAGCTAAGAAACATCTGTGAAGGTCACAGCTCAGGGACACAGGCCCACTAAAAGACTGAGGTTTAATAATAAGATTATAGAATACTTCCCCTCCCCCACATTTACCCCCCTACCACTGCCACTAAGAGGGCTTCATTATAATAACAGTGGCCTCCAGCTGAAAGAACTGCAAGATGCAGATTTTCTCTAAGAAGGATAACTTACAGAAGCCTAAAGTTAACAGGGGAGATAAAATAAGGATGAAAGAGAAATATGAAGCCTCTAGCACCTAGAGCTACAGCAAATATTAAATACAACCCAACTCCTAGCTAGATTAACATAAAATCTCACATTAAAGGTCTATTGATACAACATGTCAGACTTTCAACAAAAAATTACAAAGCAAGGAAAAATACAGCCTGAAGAAACAAAGCAAGCAAGAAACAAAGCAAGCATCAGACTTAGATATGACATAGATACTGCGATTATTGGACAAAGAATTCAAAACAATTATTTTTAATATTTTAAGAGCTCTAATGGAAAAAGACAACATGCAAAACAAGTGGGTAATATAAGCAAAGAGATGGAAACTCTCAGAAAGAATAAAAAGGAAAGGCTAGATATAAAAAACACTGCAATAGAAATGAAGAACACCTTCAATGGACCCATAGACTGGACATGAATGAGGAAAGAATCAGGGAGCTTCAAGATATGTCAATACAAACTTCCCAAACTTAAATGCAAAGAGGGAAAAAAATTTGAAAAAAAAATTAAAGAATAAAACATCCAAGAACTGTGTGACAATTTCAGAAGGTCAAACATATGCAAAGTTGGAATACCGAAAGGAGAAGAAAGGGAGAATGGAATAGAGAAAATATTTGAAGTGATAATGGCCAAGAACAAACACCAAACCACAGATTAAGGAAACTTAGAGAATACCAGCTAGGATAAACACTAAAAAGTACACACCTTGGCATGTCATATTCAAATTGCAGAAAATCAAAGACAGAAAGAAAATCCTGAAAGAGGCTAGAGAAATAAAACACCTTGCCTATCATGGAAAATGGATAAGAATTACATTGGACGTCTCATCAAAAAACATGCAAGCAACAAAAGAGTAGAATGAAATATTTTAAATGTTGAAAGAAAAACCCACCAACCTAAAGTTCTATATCTTGCAAAACTATCATTCAAAAGGGAAGGAGATTAAGAGAATAAAAAACAAGTCACAGACTGGTAGAAAATATTTTCAAAAAACATATCTGATAAAGCACTTGTATCCACAATATGCAAAGAAGTCTTAAAACTCAACAATATGAAAATAAACAACCCAATTAAAAAATGGACCAGCACCAAACAAACACCTTACCAAAAATGATATACAGATGGCAAATAATCACATTAAAAGATACTCAACATATATTTTCAGATAATTGCATATTAAAATGAGACCCCACTACACACCTATTAGAATGGCGAAAATCCAAAACATTGATGACACCAAATGCTGACAAGGATGTGGAGCAACAGGAACTCTCATTTATTGCTGGTGAGAAAGCAAAATGGTACAACCACTTTGGAAGACAGTTAACAGTTTCTTACAAAGCCAAACATATTCTACCATATGTCCAGCAATTGTGCCCTTTGGTGTTTATCCAAATAAGTTGAAAACCTATGTCCACACAGAAACCTTCACATAAATGTTTATTCACGATTGCCAAAAATTGGAAGCATCCAATATGTCCTTCAATAGGTGAATCGACAAATTGTGTTATATCCATACAATGGAATATTGTTTAATGATAAAAGGAAATGAGCTATCAAGCCATGAAAAATCATGGAGGAACCTTAAATGCTAATTACTAAGGAAAAGAAGCCGATCTGAAATGGCTACATACTGTATGATTCCAACTGTATGACATTCTGGAAAAGGCAAAACTATAGAGACAATCAAAAGATCAGTGGTTGCCAGAGGTGTGGGAGGATGCAGAGGGAGAATGAGAGAACATTTTAGGACAGTGGAGCTATTCCGTATGATACCATAAAGTAGATACATGTCATTATACATTTGTCAAAACCCCAAAATCTTCACAAAGTGTGAAACCTAATGTAAACTAAGGACTTTAGTTAATAATAATGTGTCAATAGGGAGATGCAAGAGGGAGGAGATATGGGGATATATGTATATGTATAGCTGATTCACTTTGTTATAAATCAGAAGCTAAAACACCATTGTAAAGCAATTATACTCCAGTAAAGATGTTTAAAAATTTTTTTTAAAAATAATGTGTCAATACTGGTTCATTAATTGTAATAAATGCACCATGCCAGTGCCATTTGTTGATAATAGGGGAAACCGTGGGTGGGTGGGGAGTGAGGGGGTATAGAAGAACTATGTAATTTCCACTCAATTTTTCTGTAAACCCAAAACTGCTCTAGGAACTAGTCTATCAATTAAAAAAGTGAAGGAGAATAAAGACCTTATCAGACAAGCAAAGCCTCCAATCTGGAGGCTTCTGAAACTGATGTAGCCTGTTGGGTTTTGGGAACACTTGGCTGACTGTAGATTTTTAGCCTACCTAGGTGTGAAGAGACTTTACCACTTTGCTAAGTGTGGGAAAAGTAATTATCGGACCTGGTTAAGAAAAGTAAATATGTGTGCTTTATCAATATAGAGTGAAGACTAACATTTGTTGCTATGTGACTAATTCTGTGCTAGGTGCTTAACACGTTGAATTATTTCCTTCCTGCCTGCCTGCCTGCCTTCTTCCCTTCCCTACCTCCTCCCCCACTGCCTCCCTTCTTCTCTCCCTTCCTTCCTTTATACATAGTCATTGAGTGGTCTGATACATACCACCGAAGATACAGTATCCTCAAAGAGTTTACAATCTAGTGGAGGAAAGTTACCGGTACAGGAAAGTCCAGTATGATGAGGTCCATGTGCCAGTGTTAGGGAGATTACAAGGTACTTGACAGCACAGGAGACGGGCACATATCCGACCTTGTGGGCACAGGGAAGGCTCCCATGGGAGGTATCTAAGTTGGGATCTGAAGGATGAGTAGCAATTAGTCAGATAAGGGGGAGGGAGACAGGGCAAGGGAAGCAGACTCCAGGCAGAGAGAACAACCTCTGTGAAAACCCAGAGACAAGTGAAAGTCAACAAAATTTAGTTTAGAGAGAACTCATAGTGCCAGGAACTATGGAGACTAAAGACGCTGGGTTGGTAAGAAGGAAACCAATCTTGGCTAGTCAGAGTAGGACATATCCTGAGGGTAGTGAGTAGCCATTTAGAAAGGGGAGTGAACCAAACCAAACAGACTTGCTCTTTCCAACGGTGGATGGAGTGTGGAGACTAGGCCAACGTTAGTTGCAGGAGATGCTTACAAAAATCTAGGCATGAAATGGTGACTCTCAAACTAGGGATGGAGATAGCTAGAAAGCTTCAAAAAGCTGGAAGCAAGAGCTGAAATTTGGAGATTTTTTTGATTTGAGAATGGTGATGGAGCGCACAAATTAGAGAGACCTCTCAGTTTTCTGGTGGCACGTGATAACATCTTTAACTGAGGAGAAAACAGGTCTGTGAGGTTAGAGGGAAGAAAGATGATGATTTCAGTTTGGAGCATTTGGTTTTGAAGAGCCTGTGGGAGATGGGAGAGAGTATATGAATGTGAAACTCAGTAAAGACATTTGGGCTGGAGAGAAAAGACCTGGAAGTTGTTGGCATAAAGGTAGTGATTAAAGTGGGAGATTTATTTTTACAACAACCATTAAGGCAGATATTTCTCTTGTTTTCAGAGGAGGAAAGCAAGATTTGGAGAGCATTAATAACTTGCTCAAAATCAGGGAGTGGTGGAGCCAGGATTTTTAATCTGTGTATTTCTACTTCACACCACTATTTCTGGGTAAATGCACTGTTTTCGAGTAATCTGATTGTATTACTCCTATGGGATTTTTCTTTTCACATCTGAGGATTCTGGAAAACACTTCTACTTTTCACAGGAACTCCCTTGGAGTAATGTCACCGTTCACAGCCTCAAAAACTCCTTTTCAAAGCTAAGGTAAAACACGTTAACGTCTTTATGGGAATTTCTTTTCATCTGGACAGAATGATCCCAATGATATGTGGTTTCTAAAAGCAGCCCCGAATGTGTCTTTCCAAGCCAGGTATGTAGTGGGTGACAGACCTTGGCATTACATTGACCACTTGCCTCCTCATGCAGTAACCTGACATTGGACACGTCAGATAAGCGATGGCAGGAGCAGACACCCATTTCACTAGCTGATGCAAGGCTGGCTCTGTATTTGGTTACCCATCCCTCTGGGACATTCACTGATGTCACCTGTCCCCTCCTCATGGGGTTCCCTCATCTCCACCAACCTGACCCTCAAATTCCATGTCCTTTATGTCCAGATAGCACCAGAGTTGAAGTCTTTTCTTATTTCCCATTCAGAGAGAAGCTGGATGCTCATTGTGGTGACCTCATCCCTCTTGGCATCCCCCTCCCGCCCCCTCCTCCCAGGCACTGTCGTTTTCATTTGCGTGGCCTCAGGGGTCTTTGACTGTGGAGGGACCTGCTTCATAGCTGACACCAAGGCTCAAGCTCTAACCTCTCACACTTTCTCATATAACATCTCATCTGCTGGTGGAATACATTTGTTTGTGATTACAGGCTGCACACAATACCATTGCACAGGGCCTTATGTTATGGCCCAGTGCCATGAGAAAACACATTAGTAATTTTTTATGACCCTAGTGCAACCATGCAGGATTTCCCTAAAACAGAAAACATGAAGGGATTTTATTGTCTTGCACTATTAGCCATCCCTTATGGCTGATGTGTGTATATTAGAACTAACAGAACACAGGACTTTCTAGACATTTTGGGTTGAGAGGTTTCTGACTCTAATTAGTGAACACCCCTTGTTTATCTGTTCTGGGGGACGTAAAACACACAAGGAAATTACAAACAAAAGGCATTAAGGTCTTGAATGTTTCTCTTGGTATATTGACTTACTCCTGGGCTTAAACGAGATTCTCTTAGGAAGCCACTTCTGAAAGTAACTGTGAAATGATAAAAATTGGAAGAGACTAGTGAATTCTCAGGGATTCTCACTACTCCTCTTTGAAAAATAACATACAGATTGGACTTCCCATTAGACCAGGACAAGATCTGGCTCTCTGCAGTGGGCTTTGTCTTTCTATCTCCGTCTCTGTCTCTGTCTCTCTCTCTCTCTCTCTCTCACACACACACACACACACACACATATCATCTAATCAAAATGTCTAAAAAGAAAATAGTGGACTTTCATTTGGCCTTAAGAATATATATAATTCCTATAAAAAAACCAATCTAATTTTGGCACTGTTAATGGTATTCAATGTCCACCCAGGAGTTTTTGTTAAACTAGCAGGAGAGAACTTGAGAGGTTCGAGTCCTCTTAGAGGAACTGCATTGGAACATTTTAACTACTTTTCTGTGAAGGACAAAATCAATCTGAATCTGGCAGCTCTTAGAAGCCACTCCACCCAGCTAGGAGTGTGTCCCCAGGGGTCCAGGGGGCGAAGATAAGTCAGCCAAGAGTATGAGAAGACAACAGGCACCGTGGAGGAAGTGGACAAACCCAATCCTATAAAAGGGTTTAAATTAGAAACATTAGAAAAAATAATGTTGCCTATTCCATATAGAATACTAGTAGTTGGCATGATGGTGCCAACTCTTTAAGCTCCACATAAAAGTGTGATGGCTACTTTTCCAAACTACACATCAGCCTTCAAAACTATGCATCCCATTGAGGGGCAGACAAAGGGTGAGAACCTGGCTGAGCACTTCTGTATTAAGCGCCATGGGAAAAACGTGGTAGACAAAGCAGAATAATAAAGCACAATGATGTTTGGGTTTCACATTGACTGTGCTATGGTTATAGTAACAAATGTACCAAGGCTCAAACATTAACTTCCCTTTAAAAAAACCTAATATATTTGTGAGGTACTCTGGGGGGAAAGCTGTTCATGGCATCTCACTCCTAACAGAAGGGAAAAGCTGAGTTTGCACCCTACCCCTTCACCTATCACCTTCCCTGGGCTTGAGTGTTTTCACCCATTGCTCATGGTTCCCAGGGAGCACTTTGGGCTCACACTTAGTGCAAAACGGCATAGATGGGCAACATCAAATGCCCTTAACGTATGAGACTGATCTGTGTATTGCCTTTTTTTTTTTAATGGGCAGAAATATACTAATATTTACTAATCTTTCAGCTTTTCTTTTTAAAATATTCAGACTGGACTCATCCATGTTGCCATTTCTACACATTAGTTATACTGGAGGCTAGGCTGTGAATGCTATTCTGTATATATTGAAAGGTATTTTTATCTAACCAGCTGAACATTGGAAAGGAACTCCAGCTCAGCCAGCCCCTCCAGCACCTCACAGGGAGATTCTACCAGCAGAAGGAACTGGGATTATCTTAGGAGCTAACCCCAGAGGTTAGGTTTCAGGCCATCCATGCCCTTGCATGTCTTTTTCCTTGGAGAAAAGATCTTTTCCAGTTTGATTTACTGGGCTGGTAAGTGAAGTGAGTAGCTAAGCCCCGAGGGCACACCCAGAGACTCACTCATTAGTCCCATTGTGAAGGAGAGAGGGCTGCACATTTGGTCTGTGATGAGGCTGGTTACATGGCGGACACAGATGCAATGTGTGGCAACTTGATCTTGACTGTGTTGTAATGAATACAATGTGTTCAGTGCTCACTTGACAGGGTGATGCCTCTGAGAAGCATTGTCATGAACTTATGACTGGAAGCACATTTTAATCGTGTTTGGCTCCTTGTAGATCAGTTTCAGATCGTGTAATCTGTGGAGAGCATCTGTTGATTGGCATGTTTTCCTAAGTTCAGTCCTAGTTTATGAGATGTGGAAGAAAGAAATTCTGCTCACAGCTATTACACTAAGATTCACAGGACTTTGCTCAATTTGCAAATGCTCTTTCAGTGGTTGACTTATGCTTGCTCCTCTCCACCCCAGGTTTGGCTATTCATAGACCAGGAATTAAATCACTGAAGTCCAGCCTTCTCAGGTTTCCCTTCCCCCAGGGAGGGCAGTTTTAGAGTGGTTATAAGAAAATCAACTCATCCCTAATCAGTTGGCCCAAAGAGACTCCTCCCCCTTCCTTTTACAATCCTTCCAATAAAACTTCTTTACTTTTTTTATCCTTAGGTGGGGAGCCCTCTTAGAGAGTTCACACAGTGAGTGTGGTTTGTGCATTCAATATTAAGATCTGATCATTGCCTCTTGAGGGCTGAAAAATGAAAACACTGGATAGGAGCCCACCTTCTGGCTTCATGCTTGTCAAGAACAGGATCTATTAGCCTTTTAAAGAAATACTGATAATAAAAAGCAGACTAAGTGAGCTATGTGAATTGGCATCTAATCAATTATTTTCTGAGCTCTTCCCCCCTTAAGTTACTCAGAGCCGCGTGAGCAAACAAGATTTTACTGTTCCAAGCCCTCTTGCTTTCCACAGAGCTTGGATAATATATAAGCCTGTGCACATCCCTATTCTCTTTTGAGATGTTTTATTAACATCATCATCATAGGAAAGGTCGTATTCCCTTTAATTAAAGGGTATACAAGTCAGCAACCTCCCCACCCCACCTTCCCCAAGCATCAAGAGGTGCAAGGCCAGAGCATCCCTCCCATCGCCCACCAGCTGGGCCAGGACGTCCGTGGTGTGAGGACCAGGACAGCCGCTGGGGCTGGGCTGCTTTCTTTTTCCCACATTAGTTCCTCATTGTGTCGACCTAGAACTTTTGGATGTGAACGACATCGCATACTTGGAATGATACTTTTTTTCTCCGTAAACCTTTTGCCCTATAGCTGATTTATTTCTCCTGGGCTAAAATTGGACTCATCCTGAATATCAGTCTTTGACATGGAAGACACTCCAGCATTTGGAGGCTCTCCTCCTCACAAGCTGGTTGCATTAAATGCTCTGGTTTGCCTTTGCTTTTCCTGTCTCATCCACGCCTCACCCTGTCTCCTACTCTCTCCATACTCAACCTCCACCCTTTGACTTCTAGGACATATATCACTGCAAGAAGAAATGCATCTATGATTTTCCCTGAGTACGGGCCAATTCCTTATTTTAGCGTGGGCGGGCCTGGCTTGGGGAGGTGCGTGCCAGGCAGTTGAATGATGTTGGCATTGTCCGGTCATTTCTAGTCCCCACCCAGGAGGTGTTTGGAAGCACTGACTCGACTAGGGGAAGTCATCTTTGTTAACCCCTTAGTGGAGCAGCGTAATGCCAAAAGAAATCACAAAACACAAGAAAAGGGCAACTAGAGGGTAAATAATCATTTAAAAGGATTTCTGTTTTTCTATTAAAGAAAAATAAAAGCTACTTTCCAACCTGGGGCTTGAGATAGGTGTGATTAGTGCCATTGGCTGGTCTCTGCCACAGAAATGCTTCTTTTGAGAAAAAAAATCTAAAGCGCTCAGTTTCTCTTATTAAGTTTGGATTTTCTTAAAATTAGATTGAGAAAAATTCATTTCTGCCCGAAGCATGCATTCTAGAATAAGCTCAAATGCACAAGTTTCCAGGCTTGATCTGCAATCCTGTTGGGTAATTCCAGCCAGGCCTTGACCCTGGGGGTTGTGAGGACCAGGAGTGGCGTTACCAGTTACTGTCTATTTCATTAGAAGCTGGAGTTGAACTTGGGAGCATGAATAATGCTAGCTCAATTTTCCCCTCCCTCCAGCCAACCGCTGAAATCACTGAGACTTCTCATAGGATAAACATGTCTGTTAGATTGTTCCCAAGAATGCTCCTATACTTTACCTTGTAATATTAATTTGCTCCTTTCATCACTTTCCCCTGACCCACTGGCACCTTTCCCCTCCACTCTCTACCTAATTGAACCTAAATCCAAAGCCACAGATACTTCTGGGTGTCTCTTCACGTATGTCAAAGCTCAGTCAAGGTGCCCCTAAGCTGGAACAGAGCTAACCGTTCCTGTCTTAATTCTCTGGGTCTTGGTTGTCTGTTTCTGGTGCTTATTCATAATTCCCATAGA
Organism: Balaenoptera physalus; assembly: GCF_965194825.1. Lineage (NCBI taxonomy): Eukaryota > Metazoa > Chordata > Mammalia > Artiodactyla > Balaenopteridae > Balaenoptera > Balaenoptera physalus. The sequence continues at coordinate 57,612,634 of NC_138897.1, forward strand.
AGAAAGCAGTTTTTAATATTTTTCATAAAAAAATTCAGAAATCTGATAAATATCCACATTTTCAAAGAACTCGGGCCCAAGGCTTCCTTTTTCCCAGTTCCTTCCCATAGTCAATCAGCATTTATGAAGAGCATTTTATGAGGCAGCTGCTCTGCTGGGCCCTCACTTACACTGTTTTCTTTAATCCTCACCACCATTCTTTAGCATGGTACTACGCATAGGGCAGGTTCTCGGTGAATGTGTTACGTGGATAGCCTTATGGAAAAGAGTTATTAACCTAACATTAGAGCTGAGAAGACTGAGGCACAGAGTAGTTAAGTGATTTGTCCAACATACTGAGGTTTGACTGAATTCACCCTCTGTCTAGCCCGTTGGTCTTTGTCACCTGCATGTCGATTAGTTAAAGCCGCCATCCAGCTGGTACCAGAAACGGGTCTGCCTGATGCACTGTCTCATTGCTTCAGAAAGGCCTGGTGCTATTTATGGAGAGAATAAGGGTGACAGACCGGCGTGGTGTTTTGCCTCTTGGCCTTTGGAACGCAGTCTACAGCATTCGCTCCAGAAAACCTCACACAGATTTGTGTTTGCACAAAGGGGTCCAAAGACTTAATTATTTTTTGGGAACTCCACTATTTGTCCTTTGCTAACCAGGTCATCCTTCAGACAGAAAAAATGCTGTGTATGACCCAGCCAAGGCTGCTGCTCAATGGGGTTGACAGCAGGCCAGAAACTCAAAACCCTGCCCGCAGGCCTGAGCATGTCCAGAAAGTGAGCTGACGGAAGGCAGTTCTCTGTGTGCGCCCTGCATGTGTCTCTCTCCCCTACGCCATTGTTCAAGCTGGAAGAGTTACCAAAAGCAATGCCTACTTGACCCTTGTTGATAGGTGGTTGCACTGAACTCAATGAGAAAAAGACAACCTGTCTCTTCTGACAGAAATAGGCAAAGCAGAATCCATCACCGTGGCCTGGATGTTCTATGACTTGCAACGTTTCAAAATGTGTGTTTCCATCACCGTCAGGGCAGCCGCAACGTCTGTCTCTCCTGGGAAGCGGATGTAGAAGTACCCTTAAGTAAAAACTTTGAAATTTCAACGTTTGGTTTTTCTGCTTTCCCAACAATTGTTTTGTGGATATGTTCACATGACTAAGATTCTTGCTCAAAAGCCCCAAAGCACTTGAGAATAAATTACAAAGGGCCCAAGTGGTGGTCCCCCTTATTCCACAGCAGTGCGTTCTTGGGGGTCTCTTGAGTGTCCATAACAGGGGCACAGACAGAGCTGCTTGATCAGTGACATCAGAGCCATTAGCCATGCCGATCCTGAAAGCATAGAGTCACGAGCGGAGTCCAGTGGATTTATTCCACAGATATTTCTTTGTCTTCATGGCTGCATGCAGAGTGCTAGGTAAAGAAGCACTCACAGGCAGGCTGCCTCAAGCTCTCCAGGCCAGCCAGCACCGGTAAAGGAATCGCTGTGCTCCAGAAAGTGCTCCAGTTCCCAAAGTGGATGTCAGTCAGCGTTCTCTAGTCAATCCAGACATGATTTATTTGTCCTTAAATATCAGCAAAACTACGGCTAGAGTGACAATAATCATATGGGCTGGCAAGTCCTCTCATGAAATCAACACTGATTTTACCCTTTCTTACACGTAGACATTCCCAATGTCTTCTCCTTTAAAAAAAAAATCTTCAGTTTATTTGAAAGACCACACACACAGCTAGCCATTTGTAGAAGCTGTTGTAATAGATCCAATGGGAGGATGCATTGGAAGGGCTTCATATGTGTATGTCCTCAGTAAATGATAGCTGCTATTATCACCCTTGTCACATCATCATCACTGTCATCATCATTGCAGTTTTTTGCTTGCCTTTAACCAGGAATTAAATCAATGGCAGCTCAGAGCTCTGGTGTTAAAACCTCCTCTTTGTACCTTGACATATACTTTTTGAGAAGTACAGTGAAGTCCAGTTTGCCTCTGTTTTTAAACTGAAGACCTTTAGAGGAGCAGCAGTGGGCATCTCATTTTAGTATCTTTGTCAAGGAACCTGAAAAACCCACTCAAGGAGCCGGTGCTACATGCCCTGTGTCTTCTTTATAACAAACCTTGGAAGTGGGGAGAAGGGAACCTAGGTATTTCCCCTAGGTTATGGGCTAAATTGTTTTCCCCCTAAAATTCATATGCTGAAATTCTAACTTCTACTGCCTCAGAATGTGACTGTATTGGAGGTAGAGTCTGTAAAAAAGTAATTGAGTTAAAATGAGGTTGTTATAGGATGGCCCCTAATCCAACCTGACTGGTCTCCTTCTACAAAGAAGAGATTAGGACCCAGACATATACAAGGGAAGGCCATGTGAAGACTCAGGGAGAAGACAGACAGCTACAAGCCAAGCAGACAGGTCTCAGAAGAAACCAACCCTGCCTGACACCTTGATTTAGGTCTAGCATCCAGAACTGTGAAAAAATACATGTTTGTTGTTTAAGCCACCCAGTCTGTGGTATTTGTTATGGCAGCCCAAGCAAACTAATACAACATATGTCATCTCATTGATTCCTCTGCACAAACCAATGTGTTATTATCACCAATTTGTAGATAAGAAAACTGATGATTTGAGAGATAAGTAAGTTGTCCATGGTCTTATAGGTGGTCGAGTAGCTTGGCCAGGTTTTAAATCCAGTTCTGCTAGAGGGTACCTGTCATATTTTAATATTTTAATAAATATTAACACTTATTATTTACCATTACTATTGGCTTCAAGAAGATAATATCCAATTCAGGTAAGCATACCACAAAGAGATGAAGTTTATGTAGATCAATAGAGGTACTTCCCATATAGCAGGAGAGAAACATATTGGCTTGCTTGTAGGAAAAGCAGGAGCCCAAGTCCCATAAATATTGTTCAAACTCAGCATGAAGTAAAACTTAGCATTTTATAAGCCATGTCTTGTTATAGAAGTCTCCAAGAAATGAAGTTTTAGAAGTCAAATATGCATTGATTTATAGACAGAATAAGAGGCATTTTGGTGGGAATATGTTGTGTAAGGTGTTTGGGTGCATTTACACCCACTCTGAAACTAAAAATGCTTTTCCAAATAAGATCTTTAAAAGTCTTTGTCCTAGTCAGTCAAAGATAGCCCTTATAACATGGCCAAAGATTAAAGTTTATGTTCACAATTATTTTAAACCAAGAAATTACTCTCTGGCTTCTCAATCATATTTCTATTCCTTTTGTACATCTCATCAAAGCATTTCGATTAGAACAAGTCACTGAGGACAGAAGCCAAAATAAATAGTTGAGTTTGAATTACTACAGTGAAGGGACCACAGTTTAAGTCAGGCCCAAGTTAGGGGGACTTTTCATGATTCTATGAGATTCTAGCATTTATGGAATTGGCTTGCGTGTCGATTTTTTTTCTTCCTGATTTCTAAAATCATCCATGAATTTCTTAGTCTATCTTGTCAAGCTTTTTCTGATGCCCTCTCAAAAGTTCCAGCCAGTTGATGGTTTGCTTTTCCTTGGAGCTCATTAACTTGGCCTGAAGCCAGCGGCCTCTGCCCAGCTGTCTGGCCATGTCGCCCACGTTGGCTACATGAGAACCAGAGGTGCCTGCCAGCTCCCCTGCTTCCATCCCTGCTTCCAGAATGGACCAGGGGGGGCTGCAGTCAAATGGAAATAAAGCTAGGGTACACATCTACCCACAAATCTAATCTTTGTTCATGTCCTTCTGGGCTGGTCAGGGGACATCATAGAGTGGTTAAGTGCACAAGTTTTGGAGATGGACAGAGTCAGTTCAAATCCCAACTGCCACCGACAAGTCATATGACTCTGGGTACGTTGCTTAATCAGCCTGGGCCTCCATTTCCTCATTTAAGTGGAGATAACAACTACTTTGCAGGTTAGTTGAAAAGGTTAAATGAAATAACAGGTGAAGCATCTAAGAAAGTATTTGGCAGAAGCCAGGTGCTTAATAAATGAAGACTATGAACAGAAGTTTGATGACTTCCCCTAACATAACTTCCAGTGCTTTCTGTGTCGTTGATATTTAATTTTTGACACAACAAAGCCAGTCTGTAGTTCTCCAGAGGAGCAATACCATGGCGACCTGATGTGCAATCAGCACTTAACCTCACATAAGACCCAAGAGTCCCCACGGAGGGCATTCTCCATGTGTTTCAAACTTGGTGCATCATCCACCAAGCATGTTCCCTCCGGAAAAGCAGGAGACCGCCCAAGGTTTGGATAAGTTCAGGGAAGCATCTGAACTTTTTGGGAGCTGTCCCATCAAAACTGGAGTTGTCTGGGTTTTGACCACTGGGGCCAATATTCTCTTCTGTCTGGGCTTTTAAAAAAGATTAGAACATTTATTCCCAGTTCTCTATTTCATTAGAAGCTCTTAAGCATGAAGACTAATTTCAACCAGAATTTTGTGGGTAAAAGAGATGAGTAACGTGAGAAAATAAATGAGGAGATTGGCACTCACTGGGGGACATTAGGGACCCCAAGGAGAAAAATAAAAGCTATCTTCATCAGCTGGCCCAAGGCGGAGAGGGGTTTATGATATGTGATTGTTCCCAGCATTCTGTTTTGAATCTCTCCCTCATTGCATAAATTAGAACTGGAAAGATTTGGGTTTGAATTCTATTTCCAACATTTATCAGGTGGGTTGGCTTCTTACAACCTCCGCAAACCTCAGTTTCCTCATTGGCAAAGTGGAAATATTAGTAAGTACTCAATAAGATTGTTCATTCATTCATTCATTCATTCACCCAACAACATTTGTAAAGCACTTGCTCTGGCACATAGCAAGCACTCAATAAATGGTAGCTCCCCAAAAGCTTCCGTGGAATCCTCATAATTCCGTGTCCCTAGATTTCAGGAAAAATTTCACATTTGCACCACAACTTTTTTCATTTTGCTCGGGAATATGTTTTCACCTTTATAAAAAATGTGCTTGACCCTTTAGAGCCCTCAGAGAAAATTTTTAAATAGAAGAATGTGAGTCCTTCTAAAACCAGTATTATTGAAACTCACTAAAATGTTAGGCCCATTCTTTGTTGTTCTCAATTCACTTGCATTAACATGCATGAACAATACAACTTAGCTACATTCAAATACTATCAAGTGGCACTATGTCATTAAATGGCACGACATTCAGTCACCAGGAAAGAAGCGTGCTCAGTGATGAGGTGCACAGGACCCCAGGACACCCCCCCCCAGCCCAGCTCCACAAGGGGCTCCAGTACCTTCTACACACACTGCAGTTTCCTTCAGTGCCCCGAAGGTGAGCAAAGAGTATGCAACCATTATGCCTTCATAGAGTTTATGACTTTACAGAGCTTTTAATACTTCCCCCAAACAGTATCCTTTGCCTCACAAATAACTCTTTTGTGAGTCGTGTCTTTTTGTTTCTCCCCCATTTTGATTGTTGATCCCTTTTTCTTTCAGAGTCCCGAGTATTCTCCTGATTTATCCATGACTGAATCTTGCACTACTCTGAAGAAAACGATGATTTGAGTAAATACCACACATTGCTTTCATTAATATGTCACATTAAATTTAAAATCTCAAATCCAAATCAAAAGTTGGATCTCTTAACATTGTTCATACTTTAGGAAAGTCTGAGGGCTGGGAATAATTTTTCTCACGGGCCACACACACACACACACACACACACACACACACACACTGCAGCTGATTCTAATGGTTCCCAACAGTTTTTTTTTTAACTTCCTCACCATCATGTATGTAGCACACTCTCATAGGTGGCGTTTCTCCTCAAGGGCGATGATTCTGGGTGGGTGAGGTCATGTGTAGTTTGAAAAAGTAGCTCCCCCCACGTCACCATACTGAGGATCACATTTCCAATTACATCGAGAGAATAGGATTCCTCTCGTCTGCTCTGATGGCTTTATTGAGAAAACCTTGGCTAGAACTGTCATGCTTTGAAGTGAACCTTAATCTGCTTTGGAGATAAAGGGTCCTACTGGAAATCTTTTTTGCGGGCTTGCCCGCATAGGTACTCTCGGCAACGCTGTTCCACTCACAATTTATCTGCAGTCATCATGTGCCCACCACAGGGAGCTGTTGCTAGGTCAGTGATGTCTCCTGATGGTACCAGGAGACCTTCCCAGTGTCTCCATCCTACAGGAACAAGGAGAAGGACCGCTAGACAAAAGCTTGGGTTTTCCTTATGAAAACACAATGACCTGCAAAGAGATTTTATAGCAGACCCAGAATAAAAAGAAATAAAAGAAAACAAACAGAAAATGTTTTCCTTATAGTCATACCATCAAGAGTTCAAATTTCCCAACAGCGAAGTCAGAAGCTGATAGAGGAAACAGAATAAAGCAAAGCTCCTTGGGAACAATTCTGAGAATGGCTTGCTTCCTAGACGTGGGCGAACTGTCACCTACGAGATTGGTGACATCATTCACGGCCCCCTCCTGTCCTCATCTCCTCCAAAAGAAGAACAAAACTAACATTTAAAAAAAGATACATTGGTATCACTTGCCATGTCAGGAAAGAGAGTAAAAGTGAAGGGAAAAAGGAGGAAAGAAAGTAATTGATATAGCATCCAGAGGCCTAAACAGAAACCTCATTTTTCGGGAGGGGAAGGCTCAGTTCAGCCCCGCATGTGGGATGCCGGGTATCCAGCCTAGTGAGTTTGGGGCTAGCAGCAGCTTCTCAGAGCCTGTCTTTTCAGAGCCAGCGATGCTTTCCTTCCAATAGCCTTGACTAAGCTAATTATGCTTTTTTTTTTTTTTTTTAGTTAGAAGTAAAGTGCAGTATTTTACCAAGAAGATGGTTTTTTTGGCTGTCCAAGTCGACCTGATCTCCTCTTTTCTGAGCACTGCCAATTTCTGGAAGGTGTTTCCTTTCAGCCTGGAGTTGTAGGTACAGTAGCACACAAGGGAGAAACAGGAATAAAAAAAAAATCACGCTATATAATTATAACTGTGGCCAATGCTATGTCACTTTCTATGAACATATGCCATTAATAGAATGGTAAAAGAATAGTCATGTCCAAATATTAAGTTTATTTTTTTAGCCTTCACAGGTATTAATAGTTGCTGCTGACACTATTTGACCCAGTTTCTCATTACAGCAAAATTCCATTTTTATGGAAGGGATTTGGGATTAAGGTCATTCAGTTCTTTAGCAGATATTGGTAATCAAGCCTAGGGAAACGCTGTAAGAATTAGGAAGAAATTCAAGGGTGCTTTAATTTCCACCATAGAACCAGTCTCTTCTCTCAGAGGAAAATAAAACCTCTGCTTTTTGCAGAATGGTGAGAGGGGAAGACAGGCAGTGTAGCAACAAAGTTGAGGAGGGAAATCTGAGTGAGTTTCTTAGCATTCTGTTAGTAACATTTGGGGAAATAATGCTGCTAATCTGGCACTACTGCTAATCAGAAACTTGGCTACTGGTGAGTGGAATCGTGTGTCCCTAAGGAGTTCAGCCGCTACAGGTGACCAAGTCCATCAGACTTGTCCCCGTGGCAGAGTCGGGCCGACTTGAAACAGGTAGATGGTCACGGTCACTTGCCTTATGTGAAAACAGTGTTCTGTTAAATGTGATATTAATATATCATATTTCTCCAAGAGCAGGCTGTGTCTTGCAGACTTCATCTAACTAATTCTCACAGCATCCCTGGAAAGCAGAACATGAATGGGAAACTGATCTGTTCATATGTGTCTGGCAAAGTTCATGATTTCCTAACAGGAAAATGTAAATTTCCCTAAAAGCAACAAGAACAACATCAACAAAAACCAACTATACTGCAAAGATAGGGAAATGTTAAGGGGGCTTTGGCAGATGTTAGAAAGGGGAGGGGTAATAAACAATAATGGGAAATCCAAATTTAAAGAAAAAAAGTTTTGGGAAAGCCAACAGAGGGCCTTATTGTGGGTGTGGCAGAAATCTTGAGTGCTTTGAGAGAGAGAGAGAGAACGGGCAGCCGATTCTATGACCATTCTTATACAGTTAGGCATTATTTGCACAGAAATGTTACAGTCCCTTGAGATTTGGTTGAAGAGTCATCCTCTGTCCTGTTTTTAATGGAAACATCTTACTATTCATTAATAACAACAGCCACCATGTAGTGGGTACTTACAAAGCGTGGCCTGACTGATTGCATGTCGTCCCTTCAATGACTCCATAGACTTTGCGTTCTCATTTTTCTCATCTAACAACACAGACACAGAATGACATTCTCAAGTCACAGGGGTGGTGAAAGTCAGGCCCACTTCCGTCTGCTGGCCAAGCCTCTGCTGGTACCCAGTGCCTGACGGTGCGTCCTCTCAGGGCAGGGGGTGCTATAGCTAGAGAGAAAACAGGGCTTATCTTTACAGGGGCTGAATAATGAGAAAAGCTTAGATCCAAAGTTAGATTCTAAACTTTTGACTCAAAAACAGGCACTGGTGGGAGCAGAGGAATGACATGAGAGGAAAAAATTCATGTGCAATAATAATACCGTGTAACTCACGTCCGTCCCTTAATGGAAGGAAGTGTGTGAGTAACAGGAGTCGTAAATGGCCACGTCATCAGCGGAGGCTCCCGTCCCAGGCTGTGTCTTGGGATGTCACCCATGCGAGCCTGACCGGCAACTGACCTGGTCACCAGCGTGGTCGTGGTGGTCTCAGTCAGCCACGGCGCCATTCTCCCACCAGAGAGAGAAGTTTTCTACAGACTTGCCCTGTCTGTTTCTCACAGAGCTCCGAGTTCTCCGTCTGTTGACTCATGCATTGAGTTATGACCGTCTCCTTCTGCCCGGGGCCTTGGCCCAGGCTGCTGAAGGGGCTGACTGGGGGGCACCCCACACACACACCCACAGTGTAGCATCCACAAGCAGCACCCCTACCCAGGTCCCCATTCAGGCTTCTCCCATCAGAATGAGCTCCTCTCCTGAGGGCAGCTCTGCCAGGAGCTTGCATGGGGGCCGTAACCTCAGGGTTTGGGTCCTGCCACCAGGCATTGGCTCAGATACTCCCTCATTTTCCTTTCTGTGCACACTCTCTACTTTAGGCCATTATGAAAATAGAAGCTCCAGCTGCCTATTTGTGCAGGCCTTCATTTCGGGTGTGAATCCTGATGCTTACACTTGCTAGCTATGAGATTTGGGACAAGTCACTAAAAAACAAACAACTTTCTAAGTCTTGGTTTCCTTATCTGTTATATGGGGACACCCTCAAGCTAACTGAAAAGCAACTTGAGTGGAAACTTCAGTTTATTTTTTTTTCTAGCACTGGTAGGACAAAGAGATAAATAACAAGGAGTCAAGCCCAACTGGGGGGTTTCTTTAATAAGCCAACATGTCAAACTCACCTGTCCCGTCTCTGTCAAGATTTAGTCTGATCTCACATGCCCCAGGGCGATTGTCTCTAGTTCCGTAAAACCCTTACAGTTGCGCGGAGTGTTTTAGGTTAATGCAAATGCTTTCACAGAGGCTTTTTGTAATCTTCACGTGGTCCTGTGAAGTAGGTAGATTTGCTTTTTTATCCCCCATTTTACAGAGAAGGAAACTGAGACTTGGAGTCTTGGGGGTGTTGTTTTTAAGCAACTTGCCCTGAACCTCACAGCTCTAAGCAGAGCCAGTCCTCTGGCTCCAGTCCTCAGTGTTTGTCCCGCGGCCACAGCACTGAGGTCAGTGATGACCCACATGGTGAACCAAACGATGACTCTGAGGCTGAACACGATTCCGCATCTTCGAAGAGAGATTCTATTTGATCAATTCTATTGTACCAGCAAAGTGGGCTTGAAATCTGTAGAAAGATCTTTTTCAAAAATAGCAGATGAAACAATGCTGGTTAAAGAACATTCCATCTTCTAAACATTCCCATTGTAAGTCTGTGCCCCAGCCATCAACCCGAGGGGTGGTGGGGTGGCCATACATAGATTCACCATTTGGAGAAAAGAATAAAAGAGCCGTCACAGAAACTTAAAAGAGCACGTAGCAGGAAATGAGGGAAAACATCATACATCATAATCCTGTCTCTGTCTCCAAAGAGCAAAGTGGAAAACAGATGCCTATGGCTTTAAGAGAAACAGTCATATTGGGAGAGTGTTACAGGTGCTAAGGAAGAGAATGTTTTTCATGCCTTGGTGCAGGGGATTCTCAAAGGCCTGGGTCTGCTTCCAACAGCACAGCCTTCAACGTGTGTGTTATCTGATATATGTTTATTATTGGGTATAGAATGACGTGGGGAGGAAAGTACCGCTCACTTCCGGGGACCTTGCTCCCCATCATGGCTCCATCACTTCATCTCTGTGGGGAGATGGTCACCCAAGGATTCAGGGTCATTGCAAAGAGCCGGCCTCTACCCTCTTTCTTCCTCAGTGCCCCCTTCCTCTCTCTCATTTCCATTTGTTCCTAATTATTTTTCTGTTTTCCTTGTTTCTGAAGAAAGTACTGGGCCACCAATCACTGGCTGAGATACACTCAGGGTTTTACTAAATCAGGCCTCATCACTGTGAACTCTCTTCTCCATTAGAGGCAAGAAATGGATCCTGAGATGGGCAGGGTCCAACCTCTCTTTGGTCCAGCTGACTCTAGTGGTTGAAGTGAGTCCAAAAGGTGAGCAAGCTGATCCAGTTCTTCTAAGGAGCTTCAGTTCTTTCCACCTGGATTTCTTGATCTTGTCAGACTTACCTACTTCCAGACATCAGGCATATTACCTGGAATGCTACACATGAGAACCTGGTGCCCTGGAGTCCCCCTTGCCTCTTCTTTCTCAGTGTGGCCCGGATCTGTGGGCTGGTTTTCCTTAGTCATGCTTATCACTAACTGTGTTCCCTTAAAGATCAGCAGTCATATCTTACGTGCCAAATCCAGTTTCCTCTGTCCATTTTCCATCTTCCTTGACTGACCAGATGACCCAGTTAGGAGGGTCCCATCCTGATTCTCCTCCTTCCTCTCCATATAATGCTTTTACTTCCTTGGTGGTTCCTCTTCTTTCTTCTCTCCTCTGACCATGGATGTGACCCTAAATTTTATCTTGGTCTTCTCACCTTCTCTTTGCACATTATCCTTTGGTAAATTCACCACCCACTGCTTTAAATGCCACTTCTATGTGAATGACACTTGAATTTGTACCTGAAGCCCCATAAGGCTCTTCATGGTAACAGTATCAGAAGCTGTTGTCTGGCATTTGAAAATGTGAGAGTTGGAAAAAAATATTAGAGGTGGATTCCTGATTTACAGTTTTATGGATGAATCAGCTGAATGCTATAGACATGCCTGAGGTCATATCTTTTATTTATTTATTTTGAATTTTATTTATTTTTTAATACATCAGGTTCTTATTAGTCATCCATTTTATACACATCAGTGTATACATGTCAATCCCAATCTCCCAATTCATCACACCACCACCCCCACCCCCTGCTGCTTTCCCCCCTTGGTGTCCATACGTTTGTTCTCTACATCTGTGTCTCTATTTCTGCCCTGCAAACCGGCTCATCTGTACCATTTTTCTAGGTTCCACATATATGCGTTAATATACGATATTTGTTTTTCTCTTTCTGAATTACTTCACTCTGTATGACAGTCTCTAGATCCATCCACGTCTCTACAAATGACCCAATTTCGTTCCTTTTTATGGATGAGTAATATTCCATTGTATATATGTACCACAACTTCTTTATCCATTCGTCTGTCAATGGGCATCTAGGTTGCTTCCATGACCTGGCTATTGTAAATAGTGCTGCAATGAACATTGGGGTGCATGTATCTTTTAGAATTATGGTTTTCTCTGGGTATATGCCCAGTAGTGGGATTGCTGGATCATATGGTAATTCTATTTTTAGTTTTTTAAGGAACCTCCATACTGTTCTCCATAGTGACTGTATCAATTTACATTCCCACCAACAGTGCAAGAGAGTTCCTTTTTCTCCACACCCTCTCCAGCATTTGTTGTTTGTAGATTTTCTAACTGGTGTGAGGTGATACCTCATTGTAGTTTTGATTTGCATTTCTGTATTAGTGATATTGAGCAGCTTTTCATGTGCTTCTTGGCCATCTGTATGTCTTCTTTGGAGAAATGTCTATTTAGGTCTTCTGCCCATTTTTTGATGGGGTCGTTTGTTTTTTTAATATTGAGCTGCATGAGCTGTTTATATATTTTGGAAATGAATCCTTTGTCTGCTGATTCATTTGCAAATATCTTCTCTCATTCTGAGGGTTGTCTTTTTGTCTTATTTATGGTTTCCTTTGCAGTGCAAAAGCTTTTAAGTTTCATTAGGTCCCATTTGTTTATTTTTGGTTTTATTTCCATTACACTAGGAGGTGGATCAAAAAAGATCTTGCTGTGATTTATGTCAAAGAGTGTTCTTCCTATGTTTTCCTCTAAGAGTTTTACGGTGTCCAGTCTTACATTTAGGTCTCTAATCCATTTTGAGTTTATTTTTGTGTATGGTGTTAGGGAGTGTTCTAATTTCATTCTTTTACATGTAGCTGTCCAGTTTTCCCAGCACCACTTATTGAAGAGACTGTCTTTTTTCCACTGTATATCCTTGCCTCCTTTGTCATAGATTAGTTGACCATAGTTGCATGGGTTTATCTCTGGACTTTCTATCCTGTTCCATTGATCTATATTTCTGTTTTCTGTGCAAGTATCATACTGTCTTGATTACTGTAGCTTTGTAGTATAGTCTGAAGTCAGGGAGTCTGATTCCTCCAGCTCTGTTTTTTTTCCCTCAAGACTGCTTTGACTACTTGGGGTCTTTTGTGTCTCCATACAAATTTTAAGATTTTTTGCTCTAGTTCTATAAAAAATGCCATTGGTAATTTGATAGGGATTGCATTGAATCTGTAGATTGGGTAGTATAGTCATGTTCACAATATTGATTTTTCCAATCCAAGAACATGGTATATCTCTCCATCTGTTTGTATCATCTTTAATTTCTTTCATCAGTGTCTTCTGGTTTTCTGCATACAAGTCTTTTGTCTCCCTAGGTAGGTTTATTCTTAGGTATTTTATTCTTTTTGTTGCAAGGGTAAATGGGAGTGTTTCCTTAATTTTTTCTTTCAGATTTTTCATCATTAGTGTATAGAAATGCAAGAGATTTCTGTGCATTAATTTTGTAACCTGCAACTTTACCAAATTCATTGATTAGCTCTAGTAGTTTTCTGGTGGCATCTTTAGGATTCTCTATGTATAGTATCATGTCATCTGCAAACAGTGACAGTTTTACTTCTTCTTTTCCAATTTGAATTCCTTTTATTTCTTTTTCTTCTCTGATTGCTGTGGCTGGGACTTCCAAAAGTATGTTGAATAATAGTAGTGAGAGTGGACATCCTTGTCTTGTTCCTGATCTTAGAGGAAATGTTTTCAGTTTTTCACCATTGAGAATGATTTTGGCTGTGGATTTGTCGTATATGGCCTTTATTACATTGAGGTAAGTTCCCTCTCTGCCCACTTTCTGGAGAGTTTTTATCATAAATGGGTGTTGAATTTTGTCAAAAGCTTTTTCTGCATCTATTGAGATGATCATATGGTTTTTATTCTTCGATTTGTTAATATGGTGTATCAAATTGATTGATTTGCATATATTGAAGAATCCTTGCATTCCTGGGATAAATCCCACTTGATCATGGCGTATGATCTTTTTAATGTGTTGTTGGATTCTGATTGCTAGTATTTTGTTCAGGATTTTTGCATTTATATTCATCAGTGCTATTGGTCTGTAATTTTCTTTTTTTGTAGTATCTTTGTCTGGTTTTGGTGTCAGGGTGATGGTGGCCTCATAGAATGAGTTTGGGAGTGTTCCTTCCTCTGCAATTTATTGGAAGAGTTTGAGAAGGATGGGTGTTAGCTCTTCTCTAAATGTTTGATAGAATTCACCTGTGAAGCCATCTAGTCCTGGAATTTTGTTTGTTGGAAAATTTTTAATCACAGTTTCAATTTCATTACTTATGATTGGTCTGTTCATATTTTCTATTTCTTCCTGGTTCAGTCTTGGAAGGTTATACCTTTCTAAGAATTTGTCCATTTTATTGGCATAGAGTTGCTTGTAGTAGTCTCTTAGGATGCTTTGTATTTCTGCAGTGTCTGTTGTAACTTCTCCTTTTTCATTTCTAATTTTATTGATTTGAGTCCTCTCCCTCTTTTTCTTGACGAGTCTGGCTAATGGTTTATCAATTTTGTTTATCTTCTCAAAAAACCAGCTTTTAGTTTTATTGATCTTTGCTATTGTTTTCTTTGTTTCTATTTCATTTATTCCTGCTCTGGTCTTTATGATTTATTTCCTTCTACTAACTTTGGGTTTTGTTTGTTCTTCTTTCTCTAGTTCCTTTAGGTGTAAGGTTAGATTGTTTATTTGAGATTTTTCTTGTTTCTTGAGGTAGGCTTGTATTGCTGTAAACTTCCCCCTTAGAACTGCTTTTGCTGCATCCCATAGGTTTTGGATCATCGTGTTTTTGTTGTAATTTGTCTGTAGGTATTTTCTGATTTCCTCTTTGATTTTTTCAGTGATCTCTTGGTTATTTAGTAATGTATTCTCTAGCCTCAATGCATCTGTGTTTTTACATCTTTTTCCCTGTAATTTATTTCTAATCTCATAGCATTGTGGTCAGAAAAGATGCTTGATATGATTTCAGTTTTCTTAAATTTACTGAGGCTTAATTTGTGTCCCAAGATGTGATCTGTCCTAGAGAATGTTCCATGTGCACTCGAGAAGAAAGTGCAATCTGCTGTTTTGGGATGGAATGTCCTATAAATATCAATTAAATCTATCTGGTCTATTGTGTCATTTAAAGCTTGTGTTTCCTTATTAATTTTCTGGTTGGATGATCTGTCCATTGGTGTAAGTAAGGTGTTAAAGTCCCCCACTATTATTGTGTTACTGTTGATTTCCTCTTTTATAGCTGTTAGCAGTTGCCTTATGTATTAAGGTGCTCCTATGTTGGGTACATATATATTTATAATTGTTGTATCTTCTTCTTGGATTGATCCCTTGATCATTATGTAGTGTCCTTCCTTGTCTCTTGTAACATTCTTTATTTTAAAGTCTATTTCATCTGATATGAGTATTGCTACTCCAGCTTTTTTTTGATTTCCATATGCATGGAATACCTTTTTCCATCCCCTCACTTTCAGTCTGTATGTGTCCCTAGGTCTGAAGTGGGTTTCTTGTAGACAGCATATATATGGGTCTTGTTTTTGTATCCATTCAGCAAGCCTGTGTCTTTTGGTTGGAGCATTTAATCCATTTACATTTAAGGTAGTTATCGATATGTATGTTCCTATTTCCATTTTCTTAATTGTTATGGGTTTGTTTTTGTAGATCCTTTTCTTCTCTTTTGTTTCCCACTTCGAGAAGTTCCTCTAGCATTTGTTGTAGAGCTGGTTTGGTGGTGCTGAATTCTCTTAGCTTTTGCTTGTCTGTAAAGCTTTTGATTTCTCTGTTGAATCTGAATGAGATCCTCCCGGGTAGAGTAATCTTGGTTGTAGGTTCTTCCCTTTCATCACTTTGAATATGTCATGCCACTCCCTTCTGGCTTGTAGAGTTTCTGCTGAGAAATCAGCTGTTAACCTTTTGGGAGTTTCCTTGTATGTTATTTGTCATTTTTCCCTTGTTGCTTCCAATAATTTTTCTTTGTCTTTAATTTTTGTGAATTTGATTACTATGTGTCTCGGCGTGTTTCTCCTTGGGTTTATCCTGCCTGGGACTCTCTGCACTTCCTGGACTTGGGTGTCTATTTCCTTTCCCATGTTAGGGAAGTTTTCAACTATAATCTCTTCGAATATTTTCTCAGGTCATTTCTCTCTCCCTTCTCCTTCTGGGACCCCTATAATGCGAATGTTATTGCATTTAATGTTGTCCCAGAGGTTTCTTAAGCTGTTTTCATTTCTTTTCATTCTTTTTTCTTTTTTCTGTTCCATGGCAGTGAATTCCACCATTCTGTCTTCCAGGTCACTTATCCGTTCTTCTGCCTCAGTTATTCTGCTATTGATTCCTTGTAGTGTATTTTTCATTTCAGTTTTTGTATTGTTCATCTCTGTTAGTTTGTTCTTTAATTCTTCTAGGTGTTTGTTCTTTAATTCTTCTAGGTCTTTGTTAAACATTTCTTGCGTCTTCTCGACCTTTGCCTCCATTCTTTTTTCTGAGGTCCTGGATCACCTTCACTATCATTATTCTGAATTCTTTTTCTGGAAGGTTGCCTCTCTCCACTCCATTTAGTTGTTTTTCTGGGGTTTTATCTTGTTCCTTCATCTGGTACATAGCTCTCTGCCTTTTCATCTTGTCTATCTTTCTGTGAATGTGGTTTTCCTTCCACAGGCTGCAGGATTGTAGTTCTTCTTGCTTCTGCTCGGTCATATGTTTTAATTGAGGTGGAGACCATAGAGATTTGCCCTAGCCTGCTTTCCCTCCTGTCTTCTATCACTTCACGTGTGCACCAGCCAAACTGGGCTACATAAGCTGCCCCTTTGTCCTGACCCCATGCCCACAACTTTTCACAGTGTTTCCTTCCTGAAATGCACACTCCTCCTTCCCTTCCTTCATCTATAAAAACCCTACCTCTAATTCAGCACACCTGAAATATTGGTGTTTCTCTCCCATTTCCTCAAAAAAAGTCCCAATTGATCAAACTAGTGCACAATGGCCAGGAGAGCCAGACTCTAATGGACCAGCATCCTCAGGGATCTCTGTGGGACCTGCCCATAGATTTAAGGGAACAAAGGCAATGAACCCCCCACCTTCATTCTTTCTACTACCTACTTCTCCATCACCAATACTTAGTAAAATCCAAAATATCTTTAAATGACCACATGTCAAAAAGTTAAGTGTTATGTGGGAGGGAATTCAATGAAAACTTTTAAACCATTAAAAAAAAAACAAACCCACTCCTTTCTCCAAAAGAAGTCCAAAATATCTGTTGATAATTTAAAAGGCACAGCAAAGATTTTGACCCTATTAAACTTCCTTAGACAATGACTTATTTTAGGCATTAGAAAATTTTTGGTTCAAAGGACAACTATTTTTATCAACGACATGAGTCACTCTTTCTTACTATTTATTTTATCTGCCTCCCACTTTCGCCCTTACACACTCATACAGTTGGAATATTACATGGTTTCCCAAGTCTCTTTTATTCTGGTCAAATTTTGGTTAGAATTTAATGTTAAATGTAAGTATGCCATAAGAATTTTTATATTTGTTTTAATTTTTAATTTTTCCTGTCATTAGAATACGTTGAAGAAACAAAAATGGGAAACAGAGGTTTATGCTGAAGAATAGCTTTGCATGGGTACTAATAAATACCCCACAAATGAATTTCTACTTTTCATTTGTTGTTAATCATCAATGTTATTGGACAAAGATACTAGTGGTACACTATTTTTAGGTCTCTTAAAACTAAACCTTTGCTTAGTCTACTGAGCTGCTTTGTTAGTGGTCCAAGAAAATCCATATTTAGTGGGAATTTGAATACTTGCATTTAACTCTTTACACAGTGGGTTACAAAAGTATCTTGCCATTAGTGAAATTACACAGTCCCCACACTCAAGCCCCAGTGATACCATGTCTGGCCAAGAAGCTGTATCGGGAGAGGAGAGCAAAGAGAATGAGGCCACACTCTGAGCTTAATACTAAGACAACTCAGTTACACTTCACCCTGCTGAGTCTTTCTTTTCTTGCAAATGAAAGCATGCTCTGTATCCAAACTCTACCTTCCCTATACCCTAGTTTATGGATCCTCAACCTTTCCAAAGTGGAGAGTCCAGTGTCTGACCCCTGTTTTAAATGAGATAATGTATGACAAGTACTTGGTCACTAGTATATCACTGAGACCCAGAAAGTGGCAACACTTATTCCTATTATTTACCCTGAGGGTTCTATGAATCCCTCTGAGGCCCTGAAAATGGATGTTGTTTGAGGTCTCATGCCACTGAAAATTGACCAATCTGTCTTCCTTTTCACCTTGTACTTCACCCTCATTGCACTTGTCATGATTTTAATGCCAACTATCTCTGAAGCTTGGGAAATCCGGATATCTGCATGGCCAGGAAATCATAGCTTGGACCTAGTCCCTTAAAATCTGCCTCCTTTGCTAAACTTTAAGTTCCATTAAGGGCTGGGACCCTTTGGCCTTGTTCCCCCATTGATTCCTAGTCCCAAGGAATAGTTCTGGCACATAGTAGGCACTCAGCATTAATACAGGCTCCTGATCCAGGCCCTGTCTTCTCAGTCCTCTGATTTCTGCTATATATACAGCTGTTCTCATGGAATTGATACCACTTGACTCATTCTCCTCTAGGTCATGGAAGGCCCTTCATTGTGGGACAGTGGTTTGGCTAAGACTGAGTTTCCCTCCTACACTGTACCGCATGGGAGACACTGGAGGGCCTGCTCTTTTGTGTGCTCAAAAAGCACATCCTTTGCACATAGGGGATAGTCAAGCTGCTTAGGTAGCACAGAAGCCTCTGGAATGAGGAAGTTCTGTAAACAACCATCTCATCTCACAGTGTTCAGTAAACATCTGCAAACACTAACAGCTACTCGTTAGTGTCTTGAAATGCATTGTGTAGTCTGGGGTTATTTTTACTTGTTTTAAGTAATGGAGAGCTTCTAGGATCATTTTAATTGACTTTTCCATTTTTCATCTGTACCTAACCACAGGCAAAAGGGAGCCAACAGTCCCTTTATGAAACATTTGTTACCAAATACCACTGGGTCTTTTTGATTGTATGGTGCACACCCATTGTTAATTATGCTGATTGTTATCCCTAATAGAGGAACAAGTAAGACTCTGGCTCTGAAGCTTGGGAAAACCCTATTTTCAGAACAGACAGGAAACCACAGCCTGGGCTTTGATTGACCTTGAACTTTATTCTCACCTTCCTGGCCCCCTTCCTCACCTTCTACTCCCCCACCTTCAAACGCACCTTGAGCGTAAGTGATAGGAGGAGAGCTTCAGTAAAAGTGGGAAGCTATTTTCCCAGTAGTCATTTGGAAATCATAGAATCTAGGAGTGGGAAATGATCTAGAGTTCCATTATTTTATCCAATTCCTTCATTTAACAGAGAAAGAAAGTGGAGCCCGGAGTGGGTATGTGATGAGGCAGAACAAGGACCAGAATCCTGAGGGCCGAGTTAGAATTCTCCAGACAAAGCCTGAATAAGGGGCCACCCCTGCTCTGGATTTACTGTACACCTTTAGGCTCATGTGGAGCAGAATCGACACTGAGAAATAGTTAATGGTTCTTTTGTATACTTTGATCTAAAAGCTTCCCAACCTCTAAGGCATATTTTAAAAGTAGAAGTAAAGAGAGAGAAAGAGGTGATAGGTACTTAATTTAGATGTTGGATGTAGCTTCCTAGTTGTACCAGAATTCCTCTTGATTTTATTCAGCTAAGTGAAGACCAAATTACCATCATGGGTGATTTTTATGAAGGGTTGAATGACTTAATTAGCTTGGCTTTTATAGTAGCCTGAAGAGATCCATCCCCACTGACTCCTGTGTTTCGACAAAGCTCAAACACTGTTATAGATCAAAGGGAAGATGACATGAAATCTGGACATGTCAAGGGTGCTACACTGAGAGCCTCCTGTAAATGGGTAATTGAGGAGCTGTTTCCAGGCTGGACTCCTGACCCCAGAGGCTGTAACATCAAGGACAGAGATAACCACAGTCTGGGGTGTCTGAGCCCTGGCTGCTGGGAGAAACGGATCCTCATCCACACACCCCTGAGTATGTGATCATCCTGGCAACAATTCAGAATATCAACTAACTGCCATGCCTCTTGTAAACGTGTCCTTCAAAAAGGAACCTTCCTTCATGCCAAAGTCTTTATTGCTTTCAAAGTCTCAGGCTTCCTTCAAAATCAACATTCTCCTTATTTATTATTGACATTAATATCAACCACACCAAAGCTATCAAAGCCAAAGTTGTTAATCTTGCTAACGCTAATTTAAGCCAATATTGGTTACAAATAATGTTTCTTCTAATGTTGTGTGTATTTGAATTCAAAGCTGATGACCTTGGTTAAAATATCAGCTGTGGACCCTTGGAAATGACACAGCTTTTCAGAGTCTCCTTATAAAACGAGAATAATAACACCTATTCTGTGAGGCTTTTGCTTCTTAATGATTTCACTGGTAATGTATTCATTGCAGGAAACAATTTTTGTAGAGCAGTCTACATTATGTTTTAAGAAATAGAAGTAAAAGTAGGTGCAATGGCAATTAAACTTACAATTTCAAAATTTAAACTAGAATTAGTCATTTGAGAAACTTACCCTTTACCCATATTTAAAATTTATAGTTTCTAATCAGAAGAAACTAAAATTTTTTTCTTTTGAAAAAAATCTCAGACTCTAAAGGAGTTCTAAAAGGCTGACTCTTCACACATAATGCTCTTGAAGTAATCAAAGAAACAGTATGTTTATTTTTTAGGTGACTAGATAGATGTTCATGTAAAAATTTCAAGTAGTCTCAACCCTGTGAATTCTAAATTCTTGGGATTATTTATTACTTTGGCTCCTTTCATTAAAATTTACTAAGTTTTATTATAATCATTATCAGGATTTTTCCAGGGGGACCTGAGACCTGTAAACATCTCACAATCATGCTTAAATGCTACATGAATGGATTATGTAAAAACTTGTAGAAGAATCAGTTTTTCTTGAAATTTTCCTAGGGGGAAAGGCTATGAAGAAAGAATTTTATCAAGTGCTGAGAGAGAATACATATTCAGACCTTTTCTGTACATAAAAGGTTTGCTCTGAAATCTTAAGAAATCATCAAAAAAAGGAGGACATTCAGATTTGTTGTTATTTAAAGATTTTATAGGAAAATCATAAATGTCTCATTTCTGTAGCACTTAAGTTTTGCCCTCCAAAAAGACCAAACAGATTTGTTACAGAGAGTCACGCAGCAATTTGTGAATCTTTGAACATGTCTGTTTAATGGAGAAAATAGTAGAACATTCATGGATGTACAGTGGTGCTATCTATTAAATCAATGGATTTTACAAAGTAGGCACAGGAACCTTTCTGGTTTCAGCCCGTAGAGGTCAAGGTCTCCACCACAATTCTGACATAGAACCTAATATACAAAGAGAAGCTTTCACAGCCTGCTTCAGTGTGGCTTCCTGGTCTACCAAGCAGCCTCTGCTACCTGGTTCATAGCCCACATCAGATCTGAAGGGCACGGATGCAGGTCTACTTGGAGTCTAATGGATAGTGTGTCCTCTCTTGTGAGAGAAGGGGAATGTTGGTCAACTTGTCAAAAAATTTCTTCCCAGATTTGAAAGACAAAGAGAGATTTTCCTCCTGAACAGAATATATGTCAATTACAGAATATATCAGGACTGCATCTCAGTCCTCTAAGCCTGCTGGTTAATTTTCAATTTCCTACCTTTAAGAAAGATAGAATAGGAGAAGAAAGAGGAGAACTGGCTCTAAAACTGTCAAGAGAGTGTAAAAAAACCTCAAAATCACAGTATAGTTTTTCTTTTTTTTTTTAAATTAGGAAACATATGACACTGTGTAAAGAGGGCTTATGTACAATTACTTGCTCTCCTTATCTCTAGTAAGAGTTCTATTTTGCAATAAGAGAAACTCAAGTATTCAGGGACAAACAGATTCAAGGTCACATAGCATTGGATGCATGATGCAAGATACTGGAATAACATTCCAATGATGGTGACATTTCCAGTTATCTCTGTGCAATGTATAAATGGTTTCTTCAGGCCTCAGCAGCCTGGTACATAAAATGGAGACACATTACACAGGGTTGCCAGATAAACTACAGGACATCCAGTTATATTTGAGTTTCAGAAAAACAACAAATAATTTTTAATATAACAGTGTCCATGCAATATTTGGGACATACTGATGCTAAAAAATTATTCATTGCTTATTTGAAATTCAAATTTAATGGGATGTCTTGCATTTTTATTTTCTAAATTACCACATTAGATGTAAATAATTGTATTTCTTTGGTTCTGTTTTCATCAGTTATTGAAGAATCTCTAATCTCTCTTTTAAAAAATTGGAAGAACAATCCATAGAGAAAGAACAGTCTTTTCAACAAATGGTACAAATAAAAAAACAAATACCCCAAATTTAAAGATGGGCAAAAGATTTGAATAGACATTTCACCAAAAGTATATATACAAATGACCATAATCCCATGAAAAGATGCTCAACATCATTAGCTATTAGGGAGATGCAAACCAAAACCACAATGAGATATTACTTCACACCACTAGGATGCCTAAAATAAATGACAGATGATAACAAATGTTCATAAGGATGTAGAAAAATTGGAGCTCTTATTCTTGGCTAGTGGTAATATAAAATGGTGCAGTCACCTTGGAAAACTTTCCCCACAAAATGTTGAACGTATAGTTACCATTTTGCAATTCCACTCATAGATATATATCCAGAGAATTGAAAACATGTTTGCACAGAAACTTGTACATGACACTTGTACAACATTATTTATAATAGCCCCGAAATTGAAGCATCTGAAATGGTCATCAACTGATGAATAAACAAAATGTGGTATATCCATACATATTGCCATGTTATATGGCAATAAGAAAGAGTGAAGTATTGATATACGCTGCAATGTGGATGAGCCTTAAAAACATCATGTTAAGTGAAAGAAGCATGTGATAGAAGATCACGTATTGTGCAATCCATTTATATAAAAGACAGAATGTATATTAGAGGTTTCCAGGGGATGGGGATAGGAGAAATGAGAAATGACTGCAAATGACGTGGGATTCCTTTTGGGGTGTTAGAAATGTTCTCAAGTGAGTTAGTGATAAGAGTTGCACATCTCTGTGATTATACTAAAAACCAGTGAACTGTATATTTTTAAAGGGTGAATTGTATGGTATGTGACATATATCATAATGTTATATATGTTATAAAATATATATGAATATGCTTTTTTTTTGCAAAGAGAAACACAAAATGAATAAACCAAAAACTAATGAAATTGTAAAGCACAGACAGTGAGAGGGAATGAGGTAAAAGGGATAGGAAAGAGAATGAGACTTCTCTAACTTTTAAATAATGATTTTACTTTGACCATGCTAATGTTTTATATATTCAAAAATAAAATTAAATAATAAAGGTAGGAAAATATGAAAATTGACTACAAAGGGAAACAAATGAACCTAATTATATCAATCTGATAATAAAAATATTCAGAAGAAAATAGGAACTGATCCAAACAACTACTCTGACAATGGATATAGAACAAGACGAATGGCAAAAAACTGATGCCCAGGAGAACCAATATCTTCACTGTGGGAGAAGGGATATACTAGGTTGAACCATTTGGAATTGCTGATATTCAATAGTTCTTAACACCCCTAAAGGAAATTTTATTTTATTTCTTATTTCTTTTTTTATTTTTTAAGATTTTTATTGGAGTATAGTTGATTTACAATGTTGTGTTAGTTTCAGGTGTACAACAAAGTGAATCAGTTATACGTATACATATATTCACTTTTTTTTTTTTTAGATTCCTTTCCCTTATAGGCCATTACAGAGTACTGAGTGGAGTTCCCTGTGCTATACAGCAGGTTCTTATTAGTTATCTATTTTATATACAGTAGTGTGTATATATATGTCAGTCCCAATCTCCCAATTTATCCCTCCCCCACTTATCCCCTGATAACCGTAAGTTTGTTTTTTACATCTGTGACTCTACTTCTGTTTTGTAAGTTCGTTTGTACCCATTTTTTTTTAGATTCGCTATATAAGTGATATCATGATATTTGCCTTTCTGTGTCTGACTTACTTCACTCAGTATGACAATCTCTAGGTCTATCCATGTTGCTGCAAATGGCATTATTCACCATCAAAAAATCTACAAACAATAAATGCTGGAGAGGGTGTGGAGAAAAGGGAACCCTCCTACGTAGTTGGTGGGAATGTAACTTGGTACAGCCACTATGGAGAACAGTATGGTGTCTCCTTAAAAAACTAAGAATAGAACTACCATACGACCCAACAATCCCATTCCTGGGCATATACCCGGAGAAAACCATAATTCAAAAAGATACATGCACCCCAATGTTCATTGCAGCACTATTTACAATACCCAGGACATGAAAGCAACCTAAATGTCCATCAACAGAGGAATGGATAAAGAAGATGTGGTACACATACACAATGGAATACTACTCAGCCATAGAAAAGAATGAAATAATGTCATTTGCACCAACATGGATGGACCTAGAGATTGATATACTGAGTGCAGTAAGTCAGATCAAAAGGAAATTTTATATTATTCAGTCTAATACAAATATGAATTGAGGGAAAGGGAGGAAGAACCCTGTGTTATTGAATTGGAATTAGTATGGCATAATGATTTTTTAAAATCATGCTTTCTAACTCTGTCCACTGGATGGGTTTAGAATCAATGGCCCTCCAGTAGCAATAAGCACACATAACCTTTGGTTTCTAAACACCATTTCCTTCTACCAAAAAAAAAAAAAAAAAATACTTAGAGAAATCACCATTCTAGATCTGGTAGAGGAAAATTTCCATGCTCACATGCAGCATCTTGCAGTGCCAGAAAGTAAGGAAGTCCTCACAGACTCATTGGGATATGCGAAAAGGACATAGGAGCCAACTTGAAGGGGCTCCCACTGGCCAAATGTGGGACAATTTGAACACCAAAAAAGAATGATGACAGTAATGGATCGTTACACATTGAATTAAAATAATATAATAAAAGGATGATTTGGTAGGGACAAGAGAGATAAACTCTTTTTTATAGAAGAATACCAGTTAATAAAAGTAGAAAGAATGACAGTTAGGAAATCATCACGTTGCAACCACCATTGTAATAATTAACTTAAACCAGGATCATCAGTGGATGCCAGAATCAGAGGGTGAAAATTTGTTGGGTGTGCTGAAAAGAACTAACACAGTAGGTCTAAGATTATTATCCTTAGAAAGGCCTGCTTGGCCCTTGGCTGGCATCTGGGAACTTGGACTTCAGGAGGGTTCCCATCATTCCCAGAATGGATAAGAGAGGCTCACTGTGCCTACACTGTTTTTACAACAATGTGTTGAACACCTGCTTTCCTTTTGGGACTCTTGAATTTTGGTACATGCTATGCAGAGGGTGCCTACATGACCTGACTTCAATAAAAACCTTGTGCACTGAGTCTTTAAGGAGTGTCACCTGGTAACAACATTTTGCATGTGTTGTCACAACTTGTTGCTGGGAGAAGACCCTTGGAAGCTTGTGTCACTTTCCTTAGGACTTTGCCCCATGCACCTTCCCCCTTTGCTGATTTGGCTTGGAATATTTTTGCAGAATCTGGTGAGTCCTCCTAGCAAAATATCAAAACTGGAGGTAGTTTTGTGGACCCCTGACACATTGGGGAATAAGATATTCACACAATCTCAAAACTTCACCAAACAGATTATTTCCTAATTACAAAGGGAACATGGTATCTTAACAATGGAGAAATCTGGCAAACATAATCTTAACCAAGTAATCAAAATCACCAACAATGGGACAGACTTACATCATGTGCCTCATAATATGATGCAGTACTCTTGCCAAACATATTTAACCTGAATCTAATAGTGAGGAAATAAACAGACAAATC
Organism: Balaenoptera physalus; assembly: GCF_965194825.1. Lineage (NCBI taxonomy): Eukaryota > Metazoa > Chordata > Mammalia > Artiodactyla > Balaenopteridae > Balaenoptera > Balaenoptera physalus. The sequence continues at coordinate 57,638,221 of NC_138897.1, forward strand.
CAAATTGAGGGACATTCTACAAAACACCTGTTCTGTATTCTTCAAAAAATGTTAAAGTCGTGAAAGACAAAGAAAGGCTGAAGAACTTATTCTAGATTAAAGAAGACTAAAGAGATAAGAAAACTAAGTGTTCAGCTATAAAGGACATTATTGGGATAACTTGAATGTGGGGAAATTTGAATGTGCAATGTTTATTAAAAATATTGTAACAATGTTAAATTTAATTTTTTGTGTGTGATAATTATATTATGGTTATATACAGGAAGGGTTTTCTTTTGAAGAGGTACAGTATCTAGAAGTGATGTATCATGATGTCAGTAACTTCCATATATATATACAGAGAGAGAGGGAGGGAGGGCGGGGTGGGGGTAGAAGAGAGAGAAAGCAACTATGGCAGAATGACAACAATTGGTGAATCTAGGTAAAGAGTAGATGTGCATTAATTGTAATATTTTTGCAACTTTTTTATAGGTTTGAACATGTTTTTTTCAATAAAAAGTTGTGAAGTTGTGCGGTTGGGGGAGAGGGGCAAATAAAGTTCCCTGAAGAGAAGCCTTCTTTATTCCTTATGGTCTGAATAGTGGTCCAGACATATGTCATAACAGTTTCCCTGAGTTTTTTGTAAGATCAAAAAGGTGATAAACTTTTGAAAAATTTTTAATACTATTACTTTTCTGTATCACCCCCACACCTTTCTGGAATTCAAATTCTATATACATCAGGCAGTTCGATGTTATTTCATAGCTCACAGATGCTCTGTTTATTTTTTTTTCCCCAGCTTTTAAATTTCATTTTGGATAGATTCTACTGCTTTGTCTTCAAGTTCACTGATCATATCTTCTGCAGTATCTAATTTCTTAATTTGATCAAGTATATCTTTGCATCTTAGATATTTATTTTTCCATGTCTATGATATTGATCTGGGTCTTATATCTTCCATTTACATCCTATCATTCTCATACTTTCCCCTAATTTTTGAAACCATGGAGTATATTTATAATAGCTGTTTTAACACTCTTGTGTATTAAGTCTATCATCTATGTCACTTTGGGTATGTTTCTGTTGATATATCTCCTAGTTATATGTCTTCTGTTTGATTTGCACCTAGTAATTTTTTATTGGATGCCAGATGTTGTTAATTTTATAACAATGAGTGAAGCTGCATGAGGTTGGAAAAGGTGTAGTCCTTTAAAAATTATTATGCTTTGTTCTGGAATGCAGTTAAGTCACTTGGGAATGGCTTGATCCTTTCGAGGCTTGCTATAGAATTTGCCACTATTTTGTGGATTTGGAACAACTTTCAGTCTGAAGATCATTTGGCCCACTCCTGAGGCAATATGCTTCCAAGGACTCTACCAAATGCCCAGGTATAGGAGATCTTTCCTCTCTTTTCTCTCATCTAGAAAATGAACTATTCCAGGCTATGTATGAGCTTTAGCAATTTTCCCATCTGCTTCTTTCCAGTGTTTCTTTCTTTAATCTTAGCAGTTTTCTTACACAAGTGCATAGATCAGAACTCAATCAAAGACTCAAGGGAAACTTGGCAGTTCTCAGAAACTCTTTCCCTCTGTGCAGTTTCCTCCTCTCTGTTACTTTACTAGGAAAGCTAAACTAAACTCTGAACTCTGCTTCCTCAACTCAGGGAGCTATTCAGGCGATATGTAGGTTCTGTCTCCTTGTGCTGTGACCTGGGAATTCTCTCCAGGCAGTGAGCTGGGGCATTCATAGGGATTGCCTCATATATTTATCTTGTCTAGGGATTATCCTCTATGGTACCTGTTGTGCATCACCTAAAAAGGTTATTTCATATATTTTGTCTAGCTTTGTATTAGTTTAACGGGAGAGGGAAAATTTGGTTTCTGTTACTCCATAATGGCTGGAATTGGAAGTCTTCAGTGATATTATTTCTATTATGAAATAAGAAAATATTTATTTAAGAAAATGTGGAAATTACTTATGCATAAGTAAATTAGGACAAAATGCCCATTGATCATTCACTAAACACATGAAATTTTGGTATATTTCATTCAGGTATTGTGTTTCCTATGACTAGCTGGCTTTATTAAAAAAAAAAAAGCAACAGATAAATATGGCATTTAAAATACAACTTTAATACTTTTTTTTTAGTTTAACATTATTTCATAATCATTTACCTATGCTTTTTCTTAGAATCATTTATAAAGCCTGGACAATATCCCAACATGTAGACATGTATACTATAGATTATTTAAGCTTCTCTCTGCAGATGGACATTTAGCTGGTTTCCAGTTTTTGTTATTATAAATAATGAATATTTTTATACAGATATTTTTGTTTAAATTTGAATGATTTACTTAGGCAACATTGGAATTACTGGATATAAGTATTTTAAGGGACACAATTCATTTTTTCAAGTTGGTTTCCAAAGAACTGTATCATTTAAAATATTCACCACTCAGTACAATTATGAAGTACTTAACTCTGTGCCACTCATTGTGCAAGGTTCTGGTGATTTAAGACGAACAAGACCCCAACTTTGAGTTCTAGATGCTTACAGCCTAGCTGTGGAGACCAATATGTTAATAGATAAGTGCTGCAAAGCATTATGGGGGTTCTGTATGCACATGAACAGGTTGCAATGAGTTGCTTTGGGCAGAGAAATGTGTCTACTTTATTACCTTACAGAGGCTGATGTAAAGTAAGCATTTAATAAATAGTTGTTAGAAAGGAAGGAAGAAAGAAAGAAAGAAAGAAAGGAAGGAAGAAAGGAAGGAAGAAAGAAAGGAGAAAGGGAGAAAGAAAGTTAAAGAGGTGAATGTTATTTCCATTTAGTGACTTGTTCAGAAAAAGTTTCTTAGAGAAACCTGTGATTTGTAGTTAGTGTATCACCAATTTGTTCACACATTCACTTAATAAATATCTTTTGGCAGTGTGCCAGGGACTGTGCTAAGTGCTAAGGACATCGTTGCTACTGTTCCTGTGGAATTTGCTGCCTAGCATGGAAGACAGATAGTAAACAAGCAATTAAAATAATGGAGGACGTAGGGTAGTCTAAGAATATATAATAGGAATGAGTCACTTAATCTAGGGGTCAGTGGAGACTTGTGACAGTTAAGGCATGACTTCAAGTGTAAGTAAAAGTTAGAAAAAAGGAGAAAGAGAAAAATAGTTCCAGGTAGAGGCAGTCATATCATTCATCTACATGCAAATAAATGCTTTTCTGATGTTTGATGTGGCTTAAAGACAGTTTATTTGCTTAGATATTTTCACACTCCTCCTCCCATCAATGTGGTTTATATGGTTCTTGATTTTCTAAACCTTTCCTTTTATGAATAGTACGAAAGTAACTTCACCTGAGATCCTGTCCATATTCAAATTTAATGGGATCTTAATCCCAAGGGTTTTAATTGTGTTGCTTTAATACCATCCTGTGTGATAGGCAATGTTGTGTCCTTTCTATAGCAGAGGAAACTGAGCCGTAAGCCACAATGTGCAGGTGGACATCAAAGAGCCAGTCAGCCCAGGTCACGTGTCCTTCAGCCTGCCTGACTCCAGCGTGGGACCATCCCAATAAATCCACATTGCTGACTGAGATGATCGCCAAAAAGGTATACATAGAATTTATATATATGTATGTAAACTCTATCTTTCTGGTTATTTAGAGATCACCTATGAACCAATGCTGTGGACCAGGGCCTAGAGTTTCTTTAAAATTGCACATTATTGTTTAAAATAACGTCTTCATTCATCTGGAACTGAGATGAAATGAGGTGTTCTAGAGAAGTGTATTTCCATTTTACTGAAATTGACCTCTTCTAGGCACAACACTTTTCACAAATGCAAATGTGCGTGAACATAAATAATTTTAAAATAAATTGTACACTCTCAGAATTCTTAAACAGTGTTTCTAAGCTCCATTTAACCTGATAACTCAGTCCATGAGCATTGACTGTTTTCTCTCATTTGTTTGTCACTATTAATTTGTCTATGTATCTGGCTCTATGCTAGGAATTGGGACTAAATTAATCAAAATCCCTAACAGATAGAAATTGTAAGCTTAGAAGGAAAAAAACTTACTGAACACTAAGCTTAATACGTCCAATAAATATGCTGTGTTGAGGGAATTTGATGCAGCGGCTGTTTCACGTGAGTTCAGGAGGACATCACAGATAAGACGACGAAAGTGGACCTTGATGGTAGGGGAGGAAGGTGGTGTTGGTGATGGGGTGGTGGTGGATGGCTGGGTGATATTTCTCGGGTTGAGAGGAGGAGGAAGAGCTTCGCAGCCGATGAAGTGGCGTGAAGAAAGCATAAGGTACGTTTAGAGAACCGGAAATGGGCCAGGGCATGGGCAGTGCTGTGGGACGTGGCAGAGATGGCTCTGGAGGGGCAAACTGGGGTCAGCTCACCAAGGGCTTTGGGTGCTGTACCAAGGAGGGGCAGCTGAGGTTTCTAACAGGGAGTGGTGTGATCTGCATTGGTTTTGATAAAGATTACTCAGGGAAAACCTGAAAAATGATGAATGGGATGGTGGGCAGACTAGAAACAGAGAAGTCAGGCATCTGTTAAAACAACGCAGAGGGATAGGTGTCCAGGGAGGAGAAGAGGAGGAGCTCAGTTATAGGTAACAATTCAAACAAGGTAGTAAATTATGGTTGAGAGGCAGATCCAAGCTGGGATGGAGGCCTTACCCCTTACTGACTGAAGGACTCCACTTCTCTGTGTTTCCATTTCCTTGTCTGTGAAATGGTGTTCTGAATACCTCACAGGATGGCTGTGTAATAAGTAAATAAGATAATAAATTAAGTACCTAACAGTGAGCAGGCAGTTTGCAATTTAGGGATCTTTTCCTTGTCCTAAGAGACCCAAGGCATGAGAGCATCCAGTTTAACAGATTGGGTGGGTTTGGGGGGGTCTTCTCTTGCTGTTAACTGTGTCTTTTTCGATGCCTTTGTTCAATAAATTTGCATTGAGCATCTAGTACATTCTAGGCAATGTCACTAGGCCTGTCTCTGTGGCTCCAGGATCCCCTGAGAATTGAGGACTTCTGTTTGCTGTGGGCTCAGAAATCAGAGGGCTCATCGTGTTGTTTGTGTAAATGAATGTGTGAGTGAACATAAAGTAAGTGAGGGCCTCGAGGGCTATCCTATCATGTAATCGTGTAGAGGGACTTTATGCTTGGCTTTGGGACTTTATGCTGCTCAGAGCATTTTCTCCTGGACCGCTGGGTTCTCACACGTCTTTCAACTTACCAGAGGACCCCGTAGACATGGGAGACCTTGCTTCTGCACAGGTGGTGGGACCATGCTGGGAGCACTGCTGAACACAGCAGAGAACACTGGCTCACCCTGCAGCATTATCCTAAGAAGAAGAATGTCCTGCAAACAGGAGGTATTGGGAACTAGATTGTTAGTCAAAGAGCTGTGGAATCCACTCCTGGAGATGCCTGGGATAAGAGACGTTCTCCCAGGCTGGCTTACATACTGTAGCCATTTGTCATAAGAGAGAGGGATGGCCCACCCAATTCCCCTGCCCCTGCCCCCTGTGAGTCCACGCCGTCTTCCGCCTTTGAGGGGAGATTGTAGCATGCATCTCCACAACACGTTACATCATCTCCCAAAGGCAAGGGCCACTCGTCAGTTTTTGCTGGCTAAGACCTCAGGGCAGGACTTGGTGTTCTTGATATAGAACATCTGTCGGGGGAGGCACAGTTGGGAAAGAATGAGGGATTTTCTGGGAGCCCGACTGGCTCACTGAGCAAAGGCCAGGAGGCATTTGGTGAAGTAGTGAGAAGGCTGTGATATGTAAACATGATGTGGGTGTGTTTCTCAGGAGTGACTGGGAGTCTACAGAAAGGGATCACAGGCCTCCCTTCTCCTCAGGCACAGAGAACAAGAAAGAGCCTTGTGACACATGTATGTTTATTTGTTTGATTCAGTGGATAAACAGATATATATCTTACCCTGGGGATGTGAATCAGTATCCATGGATATCATCTTTTTCCCTTCGCAGTCGCTATTTGTACAAAATCACTCTTTTTATAGATAGTTCCCTCCCATCAAATGCCCCAATGTCCTGAATTCAGTTTATCTATGGAATATTTTCCCAAATATGCTGATAGCAACACAAAAAGTAAATAAGCCCCCTTTTGGCTATCTGTATTTCTGTGGAGATGGAGGAGTTGTATAACAGAGTCCAATTCTCTAAAAGCAAAAAAAAGGACACACAGTATGAAACAGTATATTCCAACTAACCTGGCTAATGAGTTTGACAGAAGCTTGTAGGAAACAAGTCAGAGGATAAGAGCTAGAACTCAGAGGAAAAAGTTAATAAAGAACTTACTTGGGACTTCTCTGGTGGTCCAGTGGTAAAGCATCCACCTTGCAATGCAGGGGACACGGGTTCGATCCCTGGTCAGGGAACTAGGATCCCACACGCCACGGGGCAAGTAAGCCCGTGTGCCACAACTACTGAGCTCATGCCTCTCAACTAGAGCCTGCATGCCACAAACTACAGAGCCCAAGCACTCTGTAACCCGCACACCACAACTACAGACCCACGCTCCCTGGAGCTGCGTGCCACAACTAGAGAAGAGAAAACCCACTGCCACAACTAGAGAGAAGCCCGCGCACCACAACAAAGAGCCCATGTGCTGCAACGAAAGATCCCACGTGCCTCAACAACGATCCCATGTTCCGCAACTGAGACCTGATGCGGTGGGAAAAAATAATAATAAAGTAAATAAATAAATAATAAATAAATCTTAAAAAAAGAAAACTAACACATTATTATTAAAAAAAATTTAAATGGCCATTTATCAGAAATTCTGTCCTGACTTCACTAGAGTTGGAAAATCCCTGACTGTTGGTGCTCACTGGCTGGGAAAAGAGAATAGAGGGTACAAGGAAGGCAGTTGGAAAAGGTTCTTCTTCCCTCCCAGGACCTCCTGAGATAAGAGATAGAACTGATTTGAAGGTACAGTGGATTTTTTTCCCTTAAGCTCCCCAACTACAAGGTAGACGTGGCTACTTGGAATACTGAAAAGTATATATGCTGCCTCTATATGCACAAAAGTGCGTGTGAAGGGTGTGTGGTCACTCTAGGTGTCTCAGGACAGCTGACCACACCTAATCATCTTTCAAGAAGTGATTCAGATGAAAGCCCTTCTTCTGACTCCTCTCCTTGGCAACCACACCAGGTGGAATCTATCCCTTTGTGTCCCTACCTTACTCCATATATTCACACAACTTTTATCACACCTATAATATTGACTCCCATGTAATTCTGATCGGGGATTGTCTGAGTTCTTTGTGTAACCATGCATCTAACACAGACCCTGCTACATAATCAAGGATGCAAGTTGAATAAATTAATTTATGTATATGCAATATACTCTCTCCATTTATACATTCATATACAAATAGAAAAGTATATCATATGTTAGAGATGTAAGGAAACATAAGCTGTACATGAGATATGTTTGTGCTTATGTTTTGAAAATAGAGTCAAAGACATACTTTAAATCATTGTTTCTCAAGAAAATATTATGATTCAACTAATATGGAATAGGTGTTTTATTTTGACACTCTCTAGATGATTCAAATGTGCTGCCAGGATTACAAATCACTGATTTAAGAGGAGAAAGGTTTATTTTGGGAAAGTCAAATTTATCCATTTTTTTCTTTTATGATTAGGGATTTCTATATCTCAAAATATCTGCCTGCACCAAAGTTGTAAAGATTTCCTCCTGTTATTTTTTTTCCTGGAAGTTTTATAGTTTGGCATTTACATTTAGGTCTATGATCCATTTCAAATTAATTTTTCTATATGATGTGAGTTTGGGGCCCATGCTCATTTACATACAATGATTTACATTCAATCAGTTCCATCCACTTGAAGTGTACAATGGGTTTTGACAAACTTATATACCCACGTAACCACCACCACCACAATCAAGATGCAGAACATTTCCATCAATATTCTCTCTTTCCATTGAATTACACAGGCACCTTTTTCAGAAGTCAATTGACCATATACGTGGATCCACTTTTGGACATACTATTATGTTCCATGAACCTATGTGTCCATTTTAGCACTAATGGTACATTGTCTTGATTATATGAGTTTTACAGTAAGACTTGAAATCGGTCTTCAGATATTGTTGGGTTTTTTCCAAAATTGTTTTGGCTATTCTGTTTCTTTGAATTTCTGTATACATTTTATTTGATTTTTAAATTTATTTATTTGTTTATTTATTTTTGGCTGCGTTGGGTCTTCGTTGCTGCATGCGGGCTTTCTCTAGTTGCCTCGAGCAGGGGTTACTCTTCGTTGTGGTGTGTGGACTTCTCATTGCAGTGGCTTCTCTTATTGCGGAGCATGGGATCTAGGTTCGCAGGCTTCAGTAGTAGTGGCGCACGGGCTCAGTAGTTGTGGCTTGCAGGCTCTAGAGCGCAGGCTCAGTAGTTGTGGCACACGGGCTTAGTTGCTCCACGGCATGTGGGATCTTCCCAGACCAAGGCTCGAACCCATGTCCCCTACATTGGCAGGCAGATTTTTAACCACTGCGCCACCAAGGAAGTCCCTGTATACATTTTAGAATCAGCTTGTATTATGGTTGGGGTTGCATTGAATTTATGAATCAATTTCAGAAGAATTGATATCTTAACAATATTAAGTCTTCTTATCCATGAACATGATATATTTCTTCATTTACTTAGGTCTTCTTTAATTTCTCTAAGTAACATTTGGTAGTTTTCAGTGTAAAAGTCTTCCCTGCCTTTCATTAAGTTTATTCTTAAGCGTTTTATGGGTTTTTTTGGTACTATTATAAATGAAATTGACTTGTTTTAAATAAACTTTTTAGTTTGAGATAATTGCAAATTCACATGCAACAGTAAGAAATAATACAGAGAGATCCCATGTACCCTTTACCTAAGTTTCTCTTAATGGTAACATCTTGGAAAACTGTAGTACAACATTACAATCAGGATATTGACATAGATTCAGTCAAGATACAGAAAATGTCACCAAAGGATCCTTCAGGTTGCCCTTTTATAGCTGTACTGATTTCTCTTTTGTCTTTATCCACTCCTTAACCCCTGGCAGTAATTAATCTGTTCCCATTTCTATAACTTTGTTATTTTAGGAATGTTATATAAATGGAATAATAAAGTATGTAACGTTTGGGGATTGGCTTTTTTTCACTCAGCATAATTCTTTAGAGATTCCTGCAGGTTGTTGCATCAGTAGTTTGTTCCTTTCATTACTGAGAAACATTCCACGGTATGGATTTAATGGTTTGTTTAACAATTCACTCATTGAGGAGCATCTGGGTTATTTCCAGTTTTGGGCTATTACAAATAAAGCTGCTATAAACATTCATGTACAGGTTTTTGTGTGGACATAAGCCTTTATTTCTCTGGGATAAATGCTCAGGAGTGCTATTGCTGGGTTGTATGTTTCAGTTTTTTTTTTTTTTTTTAAACTGTCAATCTATTTTCCAGAGTGACCATTTTACATTTCCACCAAAAATGAATGAGTGATCCCCATTCTCTGCATTCTCACCAGCATATGGTGTTTCACTTTTTAAACATTTTTATCCATTCTGATATGTGTATTAGTGATATCTCATTGTAGTCTAATTTGCAGTTCTCTGTTGGCAAATGATGCCATCTGTATATCCTTTTCTGTGTAATGTCTCTTCATAGTTTTTGCCCATTTTCTACTTGGATTTGTTTGATTTTTTTAACTGCTGAATTTTGAGAATTTAAAAATATTTTCGAAATACTAGTCCTTTGTCAGATATGTGGTTTGCAAATTTTTTCTTCCAGTCTGTCGCTTGCCTTTTCATCCTCTGAAGAGAGTCTTTCACAGAGCAAAATTTTTATATTTTGGTATGATCTAACTTAATTTTTTCTTTTATGGATCATATTTTTGGCATCAAGTCTAAGAACTCTGCCTAGCCCTAGATTCCCAAGAGCTTCTCCTATTTTTTTCCTGAGTTGGTAGATTTATGTTTTGCTTTTAAGCCTGTGATTGAGATTGTCTTAATTTTCTGTCTAAGGTGAAGACTTAAGTCAAAGTTAATTTTTTTGCCTATGTCCAATTGTTCCAGCACCATTTATTGAAAAGCTATCTTTCCTCCATTGAATTGCTTTTGCACCTTTGTCAAAAATCAGTTGGGTACATTTGTGGGGATTAATATGGGGGTTCTCTGTTCATCCCATTGATCTATGTGTCTATTCCTCCACCAATACCATAGTCTTTATTAGTATAACTATATAATAAGTCTTGAAATAGAGTGGACTGAATTCTCCCACTTTA